>NC_138778.1:180926316-181526316 GCF_965119305.1 Pelophylax lessonae
ATTTAGTACAATTAACACATAAATTGGTGTTTTTAATTGCCTGGAGTTTTAAAGATTCCATTAGTTTTTTTTTCTAATTGCTTATTCATTAGTAGTTTGCTAAGCTGTTTCTGTGTAATTTATCCCACTTCCACATAATAAATGTGATTATTGCTCAAGCCAGAACCACAAATCAATACATGGATTGAGTGGACTGTAAAAGCAAATTCAAAAACCTTAATTACAATAACTCCTTCCTGACAGTCTTAATAAAAGAATAATAGTTTTTTTTTTTTTTTTTGTAAATTACATTTTGAGATTTTATAAAAAGGTGTATACAACAGTAAACCGCATATAGCGGAAACAATTAAATCCGTTACAATAAGACAAAAACAAAGCAGACCAAAAAAAAAAAGAAGAAATTTGCCCCAACAAAACCTGCACACTTCATGGACCTCCAGCAGGAGGCAAGTATATACAGTATCCCACAAAAGTGAGTACACCCCTCACATTTTTGAAAATATTTTATTATATCTTTTCATGTGACAACACTGAAGAAAATACACTTTGCTACAATGTAAAGTAGTGAGTGTACAGCTTGTATAACAGTGTAAATTTGCTGTCCCCTCAAAATAACTCAGCACACAGCCATTAATGTCTAAACTGCTGGCAACAAATGTGAGTACACCCCTAAATGACAATGTCCAAATTGAGCCCAAGGTGTCAATATTTTGTGTGGCCACCATTTTTTTCCAGCACTACCTTAACCCTCTTGGGCATGGAGTTCATCAGAGCTTCACAGGTTGCCACTGGAGCCCTCTTCCACACATGCATGACGACATCATGGAGCTGGTGGATGTTAGAGATCTTGAACTCCTCCACCTTTCGTTTGAGGATGCCCCACAGATGCTCAATAGAGTTTAGGTCAGGAGACATGCTTGGCCAGTTCATCACCTTTACCCTCAGCTTCTTTAGCAAGGCAGTGGTCATCTTGGAGGTGTGTTTGGGGTCGTTATCATGTTGGCATGTTGGAATACTGCCCTGCGGCCCAGTTTCGGAAGGGAGGGGATCTTGCTCTGCTTCAGTATGTCGCAGTACATAGTTTCCTCAATGAACTGTTGCTCCCCAGTGCCTGCAGCACTCATGCAGGCCCAGACAATGACACTCCCACCACCATGCTTGACTGTAGGCAAGGCACACTTGTTTTTGTACTCCTCACCTGGTTGCCGCCACACACGCTTGACACCAACTGAACCAAATAAGTTTACCTTGGTCTCATCAGACCACAGGACATGGTTCCAGTAATGTCCTTAGTCTGCTTGTCTTCAGCAAACTGTTTACAGGCTATCTTGTGCATCATCTTTAGAATAGGCTTCCTTCTGGGATGACAGCCATGCAGACTAATTTGATGCAGTGTGCGGCGTATGGTCTGGGCACTGACAGGTTGACCCCCCCACCCCTTCAACCTCTGCAGTAATGCTGGCAGCACTCCTGTGTCTATTTTCCAAAGACAACCTCTGGATATGATGCGGATCACGTGCACTGAACTTCTTTGGTCAACCATGGCGAGGCCTATTCTGAGTGGAACTTGTCCTGTTAAACTGCTGTATGGTCTTGGCCACCATGCTGCAGCTCAGTTTCAGGGTCTTGGCAATCTTCTTATAGCCTAGACTATCTTTATGTAGAGCAATAATTCTTTCTTTTCAGATCCTCAGAGAGTCCTTTGCCATGAGGTGCCATGTTCAACTTCCAGTGACCAGTATGAGAGCGTGAGAGTATAACACCAGATTTAACACACCTGCTTTCCCATTCACACTTGAGACCTTGCAACACTAACGAGTCACATGACACCGGGGAGGGAAAATGGCCATTTTCACTTAGGGGTGTACTCACTTTTGTTGCCAGGGGTTTAGACATTAATGGCTGTGTGTTGAATTATTTTGAAGGAACAGTAAATTTACACTGTTATACAAGCTGTACACTCACTACATTGTAGCAAAGTGTCATTTCTTCAGTGTTGTCACATGAAAAGATATAATAAAATATTTACAAAAATGTGAGGGGTGTACTCACTTTTGTGAGATACTGTATCTAGTCTGGCTTGGTGATGTCTCCCTCAAACCATATGTGGTAAAACATTTTTTACAATTCCTGAAGACCCTCCACCTCCCCATCAGAGAATTAGAACTCAGAAGATCACCCTTCAGCTTGTATCATTCGAATAGGATACGTCAACAAATCCCCCCCACCCCAGAATTACATTACACTCAGTTATTCTATCATTACCAAAGAACAAAAAATATATACGTAGGGATTCAATCAGAAACTGTGTCTGTAGATGCCATCCAGCTGCCCTATACCTTTTTGAATTTGGCCTGGACCCTTTTACTAGTGACTAGTAACTAGCGATTTCCAGGATACCAATGTTGGTTCAGAAGACTTCTTCCAGGACAAAATAATGAATTTCCTGGCATAGCACAATAGGAGGGTGAGGAGAGTGCATAAAGCCCTAGTGGTAGCCAGAGGTTCAACTAGGCTTAGTAAGCATACTTCAACCGAGAGGGAAATCGAGATGGAGGTGACCGACTGAATGCATGTCACAATTTCTCACCAAAAGGATTTAATGTTAGGGCACGGCTAAAAGGTGTGTAAGAAATTTGGGAGAGATGCAGAGCATCTCCAGTATAGAGAGGATTTTCCTCTATATATCCTAGTCAGCCTAGCGGGGGTAAGGTCATTTATAGTGAATTAAACGGTCTCTAGTGGAGACTAGGCACTTAAATGGAGCCTCCCAGACATCAGCCCAATCATCCTGGTCCAGGCTAGGAGCTGCAGCCTCCCAGGCCAGTCTGCAGGGCTCTATCAATTGAACCATCTCTGGACAGAGGTCCTTATATATAAAAGAATAATACGTTTGAGTGTTGGTTGGAGACTGGTGGACTGGAACACCCTTTTGCTTCTTGTACCTCTCAGATCCTTTCTTTGGTTACCCACAGCCCATAAAACCTGACTCGTGCACCATTGCAAATACTTCTTGTTCTTGTGTGCGTCCACTCAAGAGCTCAGAAATAAGAATGTAACTTTTGGCACTGGGTTCCTCCCTGTGAAGCTTTCCAGACCATTGTGTACTGTATTAGTTACCCAGCTCCAGAGCTGTGGCACTCCCTCTGATGGGACCCTGTCTCTGAAGACTCACTGAACCTTGGGCACCATTATTATCCCTGTTTTCTGTTGGTTCACAATCAAAAGGGTTAAAACACTAAGCACTGCCTCACTAGGTTTAATATTTTGCTCATGCACACTCTGCACTCTTCCCACCATTCAGCATGACGTAGTACTTTCTCACCACTGCTATTTTTTACATGAAATATGTGGTTCTACCTTGGCTAGTCCCTGCTGCTGCCTACAAGTGACCAGGTCACCTCCCACTGTTTGAACGTTATGAACCGGTTTATGAATACCTAAGATTTTACCTTGTATTTTGAGCTATGTTGTTCCAGCTTTTAGTGCAACCTCTTGCACCCTAAACACACAGGAAGAGGTCCCGCTGTACCAGGTCCCTGCAGCTCACAGTCCAGTAACAGTTCTGGGGCAGCCTGCAGTGCTCTCCCTCAGTGGTCTGATACTGACAGCCTGGAACGCCTGGAACGCTGTCCTCTGTATTCCACAAAGTTTCCTCTAGCTCTGTCGTGGTGTGGCCAGAGGCTCAGTTTTACCTCAGGAGGATTTCACTGCATTTATGCAGGATTTCATAGCCCAAATTTCAACTTTGATTGACTGCAGAGCCCATACCTGTACCTCAATGCCTTCACTTACAGAATCATTATCTGACCTGCCTGCAGGTTTAGCAGCCTGTAACCTTCTACTGCAATGGCTTTAACTGATCAAACATGTCAAAGATCTTTGTCAGATGCCTGCCAGATGATGTTGTCCCTGGGAAGTCACAGGCAGCTACCATGAATTCCACCCTATAGACTGCTACTTCTAGAAGATACACTGACAGTGTTGATGGGAAATTGAGGTGGTTGCAGGAATGAAAATCGCTCCATCTTTAGCCACCTTAAAGCGTTTGTTACCCCAACACTTCATATTTCTGATATGTGCCTGCTGTACCATGTACTTGCATGAGAAAGGATCATGTTCTTTTTATATTGCTTCCTTTGTGTGAAATCCCTGGTGTTCCTGCCAGTCCCTCTGCTTTCCTATTAAAAACTGACCACATTAGGCAGGAGAGCATGGCATTAGTTCTCTAGATATGCTGGGAGCTCAGTATGCTCTCTGCCAATGATCAGACTTGTCCTGACATGCCCCTTCTGCACAGCTATTTACCAGGAAGATCCGTGTGCTGCTGCTGCTTCTCCTCCCCAGCTCTTATGCAGCTGAGAACAGAGGGAATGTGATCACTTACAGTAAAAAAAAGGGGAAAAGGTCATTTCTGTCAGTAAATTTTGTAGATACGCTGTTTTTTTTATTTTTTTACCAAAAAGAGAAAAGAAAATTCTTAGTTTCTGTCAGTAAATTTTGTAAATAAGTAATTTTTCTCCTTCACTGATGTGCGCTCATGAGCGGGCACTGATGAGGAGGCACTAAAATGCCTCACTGATGGGCATTGATAGGTGGTACTGATATGCTGCACTGATGAGCATTGATATGTGGCACTAATGGGCACTGATAGACAGCACTGGTGGGGGGCACTGATGGATGGCACTGATGGGCACTGGCGGGCAGCACTGATGGGCAGCACAGATGAGCAGGCACTGATAGGCACTGACTGCCATCACTAATGAGCACTGATTGGTGATGGGTACTGTTTTTTACTGTGTTGTACAGATTGCCTGTCCTGCACTACCCTTTGAGGAGGAGCCTCTGATCGTTTCTCCTCACCTCACACTCTGACAGTGACACTCTTTTACATGTGACCGGCTATGATTGGACACAGCCAATCACATGGGTAAAGTCCCACGTCATTGGCTCTTTACCAATATTAGGTTCGCACCGTGTCCTAGGAACGCGGCCGCGATGGCTGTGCTGCGTGCCCCTGCAGGCGCGCAAGAGAGGCCATCCTGGGGCGCCGTCATTGGACATCCTCCCAGAACGAGAGCTGCACTGCTCCAGCGTCATTTGAGGGTGGGTGGGCAGCAGGTAGTTAACTAGCAAGGCTTAACTAAATAGTAAGGAAAACTTGGAAAATATAATAAAACATATGTTACTGTAAAATATAAACTTAGCCTACCTTAAAAGTGGATAGTGTCTGTCAGTAGGGCAGTGGATGGTGTGTGGACAGTGTCAGTAAGGCAGTGGTTGGTGCCAATAGAGCAGGGGATGATATCAGTAGGGCATTGGACTTTGTCAGAAGGACAGAAGATGGGGTCAGTAGTGCAGTGAACATGTCAGTAGGGCAGTGGACTTTGTCAGTCATAGGGCAGAGAACAAGGTCAGTAGAGCAGCGGATGGGATCAGTGGGGCAGTAGGCGGTGTCAGTAGTTTTTAGTATTTAGTATTATTTAATTATATATTTTTATTTATGATCTTATTTTAAAATGTTTTATTTTTTGTTAATTTTTGCAGTTTTTCTTTTTTTAGCAGCCCTGTTGGGTGTTTTGGTGAAATATCAGGGGTCTAAACAGACTGCTGATGTCTAACTTTTGAAACAGAGAAAGAAGATTGAGGAAACAGCCCTCAATCTCCATCTCTACAGCTTCAACAGCAGAGAATGAATGGACAGGAATAGCTCTGTACTGAGCTTCCCATTTATTCACAAACTGAAGCATATTAAATATAATTGACTATGCTTCAGTTATAAAAGGACACAGCGAGTGGTCAGTACCGATCACTCACTGTGTCCTTTCAGAAAAGGGGCTGTTAAATGATATTTAATGCTGTTTCACTGGTGCACACAAATTTAGGGTTTGACATGTTGGGTATCTATTTACTTGGTGCAACCTCCTCTTTTATATGTACCAAAAATTGGGTAGTTTATTGTGTTTGTTTGCCCTAAAATTTACTTTAGTGTGTTTTTTACTACAATGTTTATTTTCCTAGATGTTTGCGGTAATATCATGTGACATAGAAAATAGAGATACTACTATTTTATTCTATAGGGTGTCTGCTTTTAGAAAATATAATGTTTGGGAGTATTGTGTATTCTTTAGGCCTAAAATGATTTTTCAAATATGTGTGCAAAAAAATGCAAAAATGGCTCTGGCAACAAAATGATTACTCAGGTTTGGTCTCCACTGAGAGACTGGCTACATCAATCACCTTGCAGGTGGACAGAGAGACAAGGAGAATGCCACAGCCAAAACCAGGATGCTAGACACAGCAGCTTTGATGGAGCAAGAGCGCACATGCTCGTGAAACTCTAGTCCCTGACAACATCAAACACATGAAAAATTGGGTGGGGTTCTTCATCGTGACATCACATCTGCCTATGTCACTCCCAGTTCCTGGAACGCACGCTGGAAGTTGACAGGTAGTTGAGTCAGAAGTAGCCATCTTGGATTACTTAATAAAACTCTATAAATAGGCTGACCATTTCACAATTAAGCAATATACATTACAAAAATCAATCTATAGCAAAATACAGTGAATCAATAAGTGGGTCCCAATATGCAATTTTAGATTTAAGTTTAAGTGGCAGTGCTCATAGTCATAGCATAAAAACATAAAGTGTATTTATTGATAAAATACTGATATCTTGATAAAAGGGGTATACAGTGTTGCACTAAGGTGTAAACAGCATTGTTCACCCTCTGGAATTGACATTAGCGGAAGTTGCCCCAGATAGCAAGCAATTGTACTGCAATTTTGAAAATGACTTGCTAAGCTATTGGTAGACTTAACAGACTTCACGTTTGCTGCACAATTGCAGCAAGACCATATCGCATGACTCCAGATTAACTTTCTTTGCAAACATTCTGCAAGTCTGCTGCAAGTTCTGGTTCAGTTATGTTGTGCAAAAGTCATCCCACCACAGGGGTCACTGTGGCTGAATTTTCATACTGTAGACTTGCAGAGCTCTTGCTGTAGACTCACCACTGCAACTTTGCTCTTGCCAGGGACTTGCCACGCAAATGTGCTACAAGTTGGAAAAGTGTCAACTAGAAACTGTGCTTCAAGTGTTCTTCAAGTGTACAACTTGCCAGTGAAAATTTGCAGCAAGTTAACAGACTTTAAATTCAACACTGCTACAAATTTTTGGTAAGTTATCCTTGCTATCTGGGTGCGTTACGCCTAAGTCACCAAAGCTACACGTTTCAACCTGATTGATCGTCTTCAGGAAGCTCTGATTCCACCATCTCTGTTACTGGTTTTTAAACCCATTGAGCATTAACCACTTACCAATCAATTGTGTTCACTCTGGGACATATTTAAATGGAATGGGAGTTTTATCAAACCTGTGTAATTTGTGCGTAGGCTATATGGCAATATATATCAGATCAAAAATCAGCAATTACAAAAACATTTGTTACAAAAAATATTCTAGGAAAATTATATATTCTCAAATATAAATAACAAAATTCATTACCACTAAACAGGAACTTTTACATTTAATTAATGGCAGCTATTAGTTGTAATTCACAGCACATGCTGCCTTTTGATGGTATTACCCTCCATGTTCACTAATTATCAAGACTAACCCTCTTTGTTGCCATCTTGTGGTAAAAATGGAATAAGTTTCCTGTGGTGGATCTTTTGATCATCAGAATAATAATATAAAAACTAATCAAAATAAACAAAAGTTTTATGAAAAAAATGTGGATAAATTATATTGATGAGAATAAATAAAGACATAATTAAAGAAATAAAAAAATACATTTTAAAAATAATTTTATTAACATTTAGTTTTATAAAAAAATTCTCATAGTAAATATTTAACTGTAATATTAAAAGTCAACCTTTAAAAATTGGTGATTAAACAATTAAGGTTTATTACTGTATTAAACCCTTGTGGAGTTGATGTTTGCAATTCATGAATTTATTTTGTCTCATTTTGTGAGATCTCTTTGGTTAAATTAGAATCTCGCCAGTGTCTTTCCATCTTGATTATAGCATAAAAAGACAAAGGGGCAGGGTTGATATTAGGCTTTTAGACTAAAGAGATTTGACAGACTGTGTTTTTAATATCCATTTCCTATATTTGTAACATGTTCACTTTTCCTTTTTGTTAATGCCCTGGTGGTCCTGCCAACCCAACATACTTGTACCCGCAGATACATTCCAAGATGTACGTGACATGCTTTGTGTGACACGTTATGAACCTCTTAATGGGGTATTGTTTTAAGATTTGGTTGGACAAAAAGCTTGCCATTTTTTGGGGGGAATCTTTTGGCTGAAGAAGCCCGGAACCCGGCGATAAATGCCACATCTTGGAACTATTTGTCCTTAGTTTTTACCTTCAATATTTCTCCTCTTGATAACATCCCTACTTTTTTCCCCTTACAGGTAACAGTGATAACCATTGCTATGGTTTGTGTTTCTTGGCTTCTTCCATACCAAATGCAATGAAAATATCACTAAACAAACTAATTGTGCGTATAGCAATGACTAATTAGATGATTACTTACACTGCAATTAAATAGCGCCATCAGAACATTGCCCAACACAATGCTTCTTCAATCATTTTAAAACCAATTTCATGACTGAAAAATTCTTAAAAAAATAATATTCGGATATGTTATTGAGATGTCATTTTTATAATGAAGAGGACCAATTAGAAGGCCTCAAAATCTTGTTGTTTTTTTATAATTCTTCTAGTCTATACATTGTGCTTCTAAAGGTGGTCATACATGCTGCAATAAAAATAGGAGAAAACAAAGAAAAAAGTGCAGCACTTCAATGATTAAATAACATGCAATAAATATATGCAATAAAAGGTCATATAAAAGTCCATAAAAAGTCCATAAATAAGCAGGTAAGTCATCAAAGAGAAAGGCCTTCAGTGAGGAGAGATGAAAAAATGCAATACTGTTCCATGTGTCTCAGCCCATCCACCAAGAAACCTACTGCCTCTCACCTCCACTATTCGACCACAGGGGGTCACTAGGCCAAACAATAGATGATGAATACGATCCTCTCAGGGGAATCACTGCTCAGCTACAGACAGTTCATCCGGTGTCATAAAAATAAAAAGAGATCTAATGCTCTCTGTCTTGCACTTTTATTAAAGGATATCAAGTAATGTACTTACAAACAAGGCACTGTCACAGTGCCAATTGCAAACATAATACAGAGTGTCGATCATGCCGCGGCCGCGAGGTGACATCCGACTTCTCCCCCCGCACGCGTTTCGTCAATGGGCGTGACTTCGTCAGCGGGGTTGGAAGTGCGATCATCACCCGCTCATTAAATATACAGTAACATGGCAACCGGACGCCAGACCCAGTAACCAGGAACAGGAGAGAAAGCCACCACGCTCCCCTCCTTAAAGGAAGACTTGCTTCACATCCTGGGGACACCGGAAAAGATAAAATAAAAGAGTGCCCCCAGCACAATAAATAACACAACATCAACCAACAATTACAATAAAAAAACAAAAAAACGAATGCATAATGATACATAAAGAAACTAAAGGATAATTAAAATATACAGAAAAAATACCTACTTATTGGAAATAAAACTATTTAAATAAAAATCTACATTAAGGCCTCCAGGTGTTAATACATGCGTACAGTAAATCCAATAGGATTCCCTGCGACTTAGTTGGCGTATGTAATTGTCTCCCCTCCAGTGCCGCACCACCTTCTCCGGGCCCCAAAATTGCAACCCAGTCAGATTGCGCTGGTGGCAGTTTTTAAAATGCCTAGGGACACTATGGTTGGTTTTACCTTTCTTAATCTTATTAATATGTTCCCCTACTCGAACATGGAGGGCCCTCAAAGTTCTTCCAATATATTGCAACCCGTATCCACACTGCAGCATATACACAACGCCTTGTGTGGTGCAGGTTATAAAGTACTTTGCCATGTAACTCCTGGGTTGCAGCAGCAATAAATTCCTTTCTCTTTTTAAGGTTACCTTTACAGGTTTTGCATGCCGCACACTTCCCGCATGCGTAAAAACCTTTAAGAAAAGGAAAAAGCCTGTTGTCAGCAGCCAATGGGGGATCCACTACCCCTGGTGCCACAAGATCATGCAAGGATGTGCCCCTTCTATAGATGAACTTAGGCCGTGAAGGGGGGGATAGGGCCAAGTATGCGGTCATGTTTCAATATGGACCAATGCTTAGCAATGATCAGTTCAAACTTTTTGTGGACATTGTAATCCAATATAAGGCTATATTCGTTGTTCTGGGTCACCTTTTGAGTCCCTGCCGGAATTCTTTCCCTATTGACCAGTCTTACTTTTTAAATCTCTTTATTTATGTCAGAAGAGTTATAACCCTTATCCAGGAACCTGGTGGCCAATATCCGTGATTGAGAACAGTAATCCTCCTCCGAGAAACAATTGTGCCTGATTAGCATAAATTGTCCTCTTGGGATATTGCATAGCCACAAAGAATGGTGGCAGCTGTTCCTTGATATGTAAGAGTTCCTGTCCGTTGGCTTAAAGAAAGTGCGAGTCCTAAGACTATCACCCTCTTTAAATATCTCTAAGTTGAGAAAGACCATCCTTTCAGTGTTGACATTCCAGGTTAAACTGAAATCCCTGTCATTGGTATCCAACCTTCCCATGAACAATTCAAGACTTGGCATATCACCCTCCCAGATCATAATGAGGTCATCTATGTATCGCCGATAGCAGCTCAATTGGGGAGGCCGGTTTGAGAAGATGACCTCTTCCTCCCAGTGTGCTATAAAGATATTGGCCACACTGGGAGCAAACTGAGCCCCCATGGCGACTCCCTTTGTTTGTAGGTAGAAATCCTTGTCATACCAAAAGTAGTTTTTGACCAAACCGAAATCAAGACACTCTAAGAGTGTTTGGTAGATAAGAGACCAGACAGAGAAGCATAACTTGTGTTGGTCAGGTAATGTGGGAATGATTTGTATGTTAGAAAAAAGGACTTGTTAGCACAAAGTCAGGGCCACACACTGAGACTTAGTAAACTGCTATGAATATACAACTGCAAAATTTACAAGCATACTGTACAGCAGTAAGAGCACAGTATACAGTAGTACATATAGCTTAATGGCTTAACTTGTAAATACAATAAGAATTATATACAGCACAGGTCATCTACAGTATTATTATTATATAGGTTCTATATAGTGCCAGCAGTTTGTGAAACGCTTAACAAAAGGAAGGCATACATTACAGTACAATACAATTTGGTACAAGAGGAAGCAGAGGGCCCTGCTCATTAGAGCTTACAATAAAAGAGGGAGAATCAACTGATACAAAAGTTAATAATTAAGGGGGATGGGCTGATGGATAAAGTAAAAACACAGTGTATTAGTTAGAAGCAGCATAATGTTCTTTAGGAGAAGGGTTTTCAGGGATCATCTAAAGATGAATATATTAGAAGCTACAATTTGGGTGGGTGGTGCGCTTCAGAAGTGGAAATATAGCTTAAAAAAATGTAGCTTAAAAAATGTGGCTTAAAATTGTGAATATATAAAATACAATAATAAAGACGTGTTCTTGTGGTGAAAATGCGTTCACAAGAACACGTCTTTATTATTGTATTTTATATATTCACAAATTTAAGCCACATTTTTTTAAGCTATATTTCCACTTTTGAAGCGCACCACCCACCCAAATTGTACACTTTGTATTGACTGGTTCCTGGTGCCAGTACTGTGGTGCAGCAGCAGGAAGGGAAACACATACTACCTCGGATAGCGCAGGAACCACCCATACATATAAGATATATTAGAAGCTAGTTGGACATATTGGGGTAGGTAGTTCCAAAGAATGGGAGAAGCTTGGGAGAAGTCCTGGAGGTGATCATGGGAGGAGGTGACAAGGGAGCTAGAGAGCAGGAGATCTTGGGAGGACCAGAGAGAGAGCAGTTTGGTTGATATTTTGAGACCAGGTTAGTGATGTAGCTGGGGGCAGAGTTGTGGATGGCTTTGTAAGTTGTTGTTAGCACTTTGAATTTTATTCCTTAGGTGAGCGGAAGCCAGTGGAGGGATTGGCAGAGAGGCGTAGCAGACACTGAGTGGTTAGTAAGGTGGATGAGTCTGGCAGCAGCATTTATGATGGACTGAAGGGGGAATAGCCTATTTCATGGAGTGTTGTGGGCAAAATCCAGATTGAAGGGGATCAAGAAGGTTATTCTTAATGAGGTGGCAGATTAGCTGGTTGTAGACTAGACATTCAAGGAGTTTGGAGGCAAAAGGGAGTAAGAAGATTGGTCCTAGGTTGTTAAGATTGGTGGGGTCCAGTGAGCCATTTCTAGGTAGGGAGGTGAATATTGCATGTTTTAGAGGGTTGGGGAAGATGCCATTGGAAAGGGAGAGAATAAAGATATGAGGTAAAGATTGTAGGATAGAAAACAGAGGATGACTGTAGTATTTGAAAGGAACAGGGTCCAAGGAGAAGGTGGTTAGGTGGGCCTTAGAAAAAAGTTTAGTTACTTCCTCTATAGTAGCTGGGTTAAACAATTAAAGTATTGATTGTCTATTTGAACAAGGAGTGTAAGGTGAGAGAGATAGCTATATCTCCTCATGAATTGTATCAATTTTATTTTATTTTTATTTAATTTGCAATCTCCTGGACAGTGAGTTGGTGGGTGGAGGTAATGAAGGACGAAGTAGAGAAATAAAGGTATAAAAGAGTTTATGGAGATTACATGAGTGGGTTTTATTGTGATAAAATTGGTCTGCTTGGCAGTGTGGAGACAAGAATTGTATTTTTGGAGGGAAGAGTTATATTGGTGGAAGTTTTGCTGGGACTTAGTCTTATGCCACAGATGCTCAAGAGCGTGGCTACGTTTCTTGAGGCTTTTGGTATTGGCGCTTTGCTGGGTTGTAGTGATGGGGGCCTAATTCTGTGTGTAGTGAAGGAGGCCAATGTGTTCAGAGTAGATGACAGTGAACTGTTGTAGACAGAAGTGGCCAGGTTGGGGCAGGACAGGGCTGAGATTTAGTCATAGACGATCTGTTGCAGAAAATAAGAAGAGAAGGGTTAAGATGGTGAAGCTTTCTACGGGTAACTGTTAGGTAGTTGGAAGGCGAGGTGAAGGAAGACAATGAGAGAGTGAAGCAGATAAGGTAGTGATGAAAGAAAGAAAAAGGAGCGGTCTAGACCATCAAAAGAAATCACCCTGGGGCATAGAAAAAGGAGGGAAAGTCCAATGATTTGAGGGACAAAAGAAGTCCCTCTTTGTCAAGTACAATTCTTCTACCTCTATGCTAGTCAATTGCCTTAGTACAGTGGTTCTCAATTCCGGTCCTCGGGACCCACTAACAGGCCAGATTTTAAGTATTACCTTGGGGGATGCAGACTAGAATACTGCAATCACTGAGCAGCAAATGAGATCACCTGTGATGTAATTTAGTTATCTTGCAAACCTGGCCTGTTGGTGGGTCCCGAGGACCGGAGTTGAGAACCACTGCCTTAGTATACTGTAGCTTCTATATGCCAGGATTAGCTAAGCTGCTGAGTGACTGTGGGGGCTGGAGTATAGTTTGGAGTATAGTTTTCTAAGCTGCTGTGACAAGTTCAGTGCTTTTGCTGTAGAATTTTAAAATGCATTTACTTATTCCTAAGAATATGTAAAAATTTGAATGTCCTTAGCCTGGTCACAGCCAAAATGTTAGGCAACATAAAGAATATTTAGCAGTTTGTTATACAACATTAAGTGAGTACATAGAACATTTTCTTTCTTTTTTTTTTTTCATTTAGGATAGAGTAAGGGAGGGTTATAACCCCTGTAATGTTTTGGCATCTGTGTCCCATTGGGGAGATTTCCCCTAATATCCTGTCCCATAGCCAAAACAGGAAGAGGGAGGAAAGATCTCAAATTAGAGGGAATTTAGAGTTGTCAACAAGGTTAACAGAAGTAGTGCTCCTATCTGAGGATTTCCCCCCTATTGCTGTTCTGTTGACAACACAAAATGTAATAATGAAGATGTGAATCTCCCTAATGGGCACACAGACTGCAATAAAAAGAGTTTTGGATCCCCATTTTATCCAAAATGAAAAAAAAGTTTTGATTTTAGTAGCATTTAAAAATGAGGGCATCGCCTAAGTTTGCATAGAAAGTTTTGAAGTTGGCACAACCCAGCATACAGCTGTAGCAGTATAGAAAATAAAAATAAAACAAGCACTGCAGTTTCTGTCAGACAAAATAGTTCTTAAGGATTTAGATGAAATGTAATCCTAAAATTGGGATTAAAATGAATATTAAAATTAAGATCAGGATCAGGACTGCTGTGCAGTCTGTTCAAGTAAATGATGTAACATGCAGTTATTGAAATATCATTGGTGGCTATCAAACTGAAAGTGGACCTAAACACAATGATTTAACAGTTTTCCAAAACAGTTCAATTCAAGGCATGCCATCAATTATAACTATCATAGCTGGTTGTGCTCTCAGTTGTATGGTCAAGCCGTTGAATGGCTGGTTTAATAGTTGATCATATGTGCATTAGCATGGCAGCTGCAGATCAAATAGAGGCAAAGATGGCAGCTTCATTGGCTGTAAAGGATAAGAGGGTTTAGTTCTGCTTTAATTGGAACTAAAGGTAGTGCTCTAATGGTCTGAAGCCTGTAAGGTTCCTTATCAATGTTGGCATCTTTTCCCCATTTTCTTAGGATGCAAGTTTTCAGTTGTCTTGAAACTGAGCCGTGTCCATTCTGCAGAAGCTTGAAAATATGTCTTCTGCAATAAAAAACCTGTCTGTATTTTTTTTTTTATTTTAGTTCTGCTTTAATTACTTTTTAACTGTTTGTTGTATGTCAACTGTTAAGATTTCAATGGACTGAAGTTATCCTTTGGGGTGTGGCCAGGAGCGGCATGTGAGAGGACGCATCTCACTAAGCTACCGCTGAAATCCTTACATTCGATCCTTTCTCCGGTCTCCACTGCTAACTGCCGGGTCACCACCGCATCCCTGTACCCTTGGACACACTCCGGGACTCACCTTTTTTCATTACCGGGCGATGCTCCGCCGCAAGACCCGCGAGGAAGCCGCGATGTCCGGGACCCAATATGGTGCCGTACAAGGCCTCCCGCAGCGGCCTAGCAAGAGCTCCGAAGTTATCCTTTAATCTAAAATGTACATGCACTCTTTCCTAGCCTGCTTATCTAAGATAAAATGTATTATACAGACCTTAGAGGCAAACTGATGTGGATTGACTGGCTGCTACCCATGCTCAATTTCTCAGGTCAGTGGCCAATCTGGTCTGGGCTGCATATAAGGATATGCATGTGCCTTGGGGAACAGAAGAGAATAGGGCCTCAGGCACACTGGACATTATAAAAACACCAGTAGCGGTAGCTGGAGAAAGCTGTAGAATGAGTTTTGCAGCATTTTTCCAGTAGCGTTTTTTCAACTGTAGTGTTTTTTAGTTTTTTTTTTAGCAAAACTATACTCCCACAACAGCTGAGTTTTTCAGCATTTTTAAGCTTTTATTAGAGTGTTACCGCTGAAAAACTCTCCTTAAAACACACTAGTTCTGTTTTTTTTTCCAGACAGAAAACGCCCTTGCCAAGAAACACTGATAACAGCCTATGTGTGCATGGACATATAGGATAACATGCTGGGGGAGTTTACTGGCTGCAGAAAAAACGTCTGAAGCCAAAAACAGAAGCTGTAAAAACGTCCAGTGTGCATGGGGCCTATTAGCACTTCTTTCTTACTTTCTGCCCCTCCAGGCCAGTTTTCTTGCGCCACCCCCTCCTACCTCAGTCCACTAGCTAGCCTCTGTATCATACTGACAGGATCTGACAAACTAAGGCTGGGAGCTAAAAACCTGGAATGGACACTTTGCCAAACTCTTCACCAGTGCACCTATACAGAGACTGAAACCATAGATTTGTATACTTCAGTACAGACAGGGCAGTTATGCTGAATGCAGACCAATTCATATAAGCCTGCCTCAGAGGTCTGTACAATATAGACCAAACTGATTATCAAGGCAAAGACGGGTAGATGTAAACTGCAAAAGGTACAAGGATCCTTTAGGAGACATTTTAATTTGCCATGCATCACTTTATTGGAGGATCATTAACTACCTGCCTTACTAAAGACCACCTCTTTGCTTGGAATTATCAAGTCTTGTTTGGTAGTAAATAGTAAAGTAATAACAAAGTTTTTCTTGTTTTAAAAAGGCTTTGACTTTTCTTTCTTTGTCTAGAGGAATACTTGTGTGTTAAATTTTGGAGAAGATAGTTTAAATCTTTTCCACAAGGAGTCAAAAAGGTTATTATTGGATATTTCCAGTTCTGTAAGTCAGCCTTTCTTGCAGCAGTTGATATAATCAAAGAAATCTCTTTACTTTCTAAAATGTCCCGTTCTGCCTTGAAGTGAATTTCATTTAGGAGGTGTGAGTTTGAATAATGATGTATCCTTTTACTGAAAGATTTAATGCATGGCCAATTCCACCAATTGTGAGAATAATATGTTATTACTCCATTAGCAGCATGCACAATCTAGTACACTTCTTTATGTATGCCTAGGTTATGTCAAGAACATTGGGTCACGTAAAGCTGAACTTCAGACCAATAGCTAAATACACTAAAATGCAATACAAATAAAATATATACTGTGTACGAGATCTGTTTACCTGCTAAAGGATTTATATTTCTGTCTATCCACTTCTGAGATTTACATAGCTCTGCCACGTAGCACAGCCCACATAGTTAAAGAGGAGCTCCAGCTGTAGCTGCTGACTTTTAATATTAGGACACTCACCTAATTAGTAAATATAGTCCACCTGTGTGTAATTTCAAATCTCAGTATAAATACAGCTTTTCTGTAAAGCCCTCAGAGGTTTGTTTGATAACCTTAGTGAACAAACAGCATCATGAAGGTCAATGATCACACCAGACAGGCCAGGGATAAAGTTGTGGAGAAGTTTAAAGCAGGGTTAGGTTTTAAAAAAATATCCCAAGCTTTGAACATCTCACGGAGCACTGTTCAATCCATCATCTGAAAATGGAAAGAGTATGGCACAACTGCAAACCTACCAAGACATGGCCTGTCCACCTAAACTTACATGCCGGACAAGGAGAGCTTTAATCAAATAAGCAGCCAAGAGGCCCTTGGTAACTCTCGAGGAGCTGCAGTGATCCACAGCTCAGGTGGGAGAATCTCTCCACAGGACAACTATTAGTCATGCATTCCACAAATCTGGCCTTTATGGAAGAGTGGCAAGAAGAAAGCTATTGTTGAAAGAAAGCCATAAGAAGTCCAGTTTGCAGTTTGCGAGAAGCCATGTGGGGGGCACCGCAAACACGGGGAAGAAGGTGCTCTGGTTAGAGGAGACCAAAATTGAACACACCATCACTACCATGAAACATAGTGGTGGCAGCTTAATGTTGTGTGGATGCTTTTCTTCAGCAGGGACAGGGAAGCTGGTCAGCGTTGATGGGAAGATGGATTGACCCAAACACAGGACAATCTTTGAAGGAAACCTGTTAAGAGTCTGCAAAAGACTTAAATCTGGGGTGGAGATTCATCTTCCAGCAGGACAATGACACTAACAGCCAGAGCTACAATGGAATGGTTTAGATTAAAGCATATTTATGTGTTAGAATGGCCCAGTCAAAATCCAGAACTAAATCCACTTGAGAATCTGTTGCAAGACTTGAAAAGTGCTGTTCACAGACGCTGTCCATTCAATCTGACAGTCAAACAATCAAACATTTTGAAAACCATTTATCATTTTCCTTCCACTTCACAATTACGTGCCACTTTAAAGGTCTATATCCCAATAAAATACATTTACATTTTTTTTGTAACATGAAATAATGTGGAAAATGTTAAAGGGAGGGGTATGAATACTTTTTCAAAGCACTGTATATACTGCAGTCAAGTGCAATGCATGCTGCATATTGCTGCTAAACCCATAAAAAAGTGTAATTATGCCTTAAAATGAGCTTGTGGTCCATAGAGCAACAGTACTGCACAAAAGGCATAAAGAAAAGGATGCCCTCTTTTTTTTTTTACAAATTCTATTTATTTCGTATTTCGAAAAATAGAGCATACAAAACAGAGCCTCTAGGCATTCCCTGGCTCAAATATACATAAAACATAAACTATATAAGACAACTGTAGTAAACGATTACAACCAACAACTTGCTCAATTCCACAGAATGTAAGGAGAGCCTCAAAATATAATGTGCTATTTGCCAGCACTCCATTCCTCCTCTATGGAAAAAGGAGACTAAAAAACAGGAGCTTACAGGCTCTCACGTGTCAGGTCTAAGTAACAAAAAGGCCAGTCAGTAGGCCAAGGCCCTCAGCACCTGGAAATAGCCACACTAGGATACCCAAAGAAGGTATTGAGTGATAATTGGGATGTATTAGTATTTGGTGACTCCGTCCAGATATTCCATATCTTGTTAAATTTAGCAGGACAACCCGAGAGATATAGGCAGCTTGGTATTGGGGTACATCTGTTTCCCCAAGACAGCCTCTGGATATGACGCTTAGCAAGTGCACTCAACCACTTTGGACGACCATTGCGAGGCCTGTTCTGAGTGGAACCTGTCCAGTTAAACTGCTGTATAGTCTTGGTCACCGTGCTGCAGCTTAGTTTCAGGGTCTTGGCTAGTGATGAGCCGAACACCCCCGATTCGCACCAGAACATCTCGAACAGGCGAAATGTTCTAGTGAACATGCAAACTCCATTAAAGTCTATGGGACATGAACATGAAAAATCAAAAGTCCTAATTTTTTTAAAGGCTTAAATGCAAATTATTGGCCCAAAAAAGTGTATGGGGACCTGGGTACTGCCCTGGGGGACATGAATCAATGCAAATTTTTTATTTTTTTTTAAATTATAGTTTTTACAGGAGCAGTGATTTTAATAATGCTTCAAGTGAAACAATAAAAATGAAAAATTCCTTTAAATATCGTGCCTGGGGGGCCCCCTTAATGTGCCTGTAAAGCGGCGCATTTGTGCAATGTATATAGCCTGCTGCAGCAATACTGACATTTCTAAAGGAAAAAATTGTCATTTAAACTTGCTCGCGGTTGTAATGTATTGTTGGCTCCCGGCAATACAGATCAAAAAAATTTAAAAAAAAAACCTGCCAAATTAAAAAAAAAAAAAAACGGCGTGGGGTTTCCCCTGGAATCCATACCAAACCCTTATCTGAGCCCACAGCCTGGCTGGCCAGGATGGGGGTGGGGGCGAGTGAGCGCCCCCCCTGAACCATACTAGGCCACATGCCCTCAACATGGGGGGGTCGGGTGCTCTTCCCCCCACCCCAAAGCACCTTGCCCCCATGTTGATGGGGACAGGGGTCTCTTTCCGACAACCGTGGGCTGTGGTTGTGGGGGTCTGCGGGGGGAGGAAGATCCCAGCCCCCCCCCATATGAATAAATATCGGGTACATCGTACCCCTACCCATTCACCAAAAAAGTGTACAAAAAAAATAAACACAAAAGCCAGCTTTGGACAAGTCCATTATTAAAAAAAAATAAAAAAAATAGTGTCCCCCCGATGATCAGTCGCCCGCCCGCAAAAATCTTCCTATAGCCTTTACCATCTTTGTGTAGAGCAACAATTTTTTTTTCAGATCCTCAGAGAGTTCTTTGCCATGAGGTGGCATGTTGAACTTTCAGTGATCAGTATGAGAAAGTGAGAGCAATAACAAATTTAACACACCTGCTCCCCATTCACACCTGAGACCTTGTAACACTAACGAGTCCCATGACACCGGGGAGGGAAAATGGCTAATTGGACCCAATTTGGACATTTGCACTTAGGGGTGCACTCACTTTTGTTGCCAGCGGTTTTAACATTAATGGCTGTGTGTTGAGTTATTTTGAGGGGACAGCAAATTTACACTATTATACAAGCTGTACACTCACTACTTTACATTGTAGCAAAGTGTAATTTTTTCAGTGTTGTCACATGAAAAGATACAGTATAAACATTTTTTTTGGGCTCTGGGATGACATGTTACTGCATGCTCTGCATTCCATCTTTCTGCCATCCTTCGCACTGGTTTATCACTTCCAAACTGTGCTCATGTTTGCGTCATTATGTCTTCTGATATTGTCATTGCTGTCTAGCTACCAAGGTTTGTATGCCTCCTCATCTGGTCCCATGCAGTGTTTCCACTTACATACTTGTAGAATGTTTCCTTTTCTGTTTTTTAATCATCATTTTATTTTCATACTAACCTGTGGCTGTATTCACTTTTCCTGTTATAGTTGATGAGGGAATACTTTGTTCTTGTGTACATTGTAAAAATGTCAAAATCGTAATAAACTTAGATTGCACATAAGGAGGAGAAGGAGTTTGGTAGAGGGGGTAGAAGAGAACTGAAGGAAAAATAAATAGAGATAAGAATAAAGGATTACCAGCGTCAGAGTAGTTGTAGCCGGGGCCTCGCTAGTTCACCGTCGCATATAGTATCCAAGGGTCTCATGTTTTGTTGAACTTGGTTTGGAGGGTACATATGAGTTTGTCATAAATCATTATCCAATTAAATTTTTGTTTAACAAAGTTGAATGCCACCATCGACTGGTTCCAGCACCTTGCAACAGCAACGGTGGGCAGGCAACATGAGGCCGACACAAGTTTACTATGAGATCCAGGGCTTCCACACCTTCTCAAATTTCCAGGAGCACCATAGCCGACCAGATTTAGTCAAATATTCTGACCCAGAATCTGATTACCCTGGGACACTGCCACCATATATGATGGAACATACTGCCTATGTGACTGCAGAGTCTGAAACAATTTGAAAATGCTTTCAGGTGCATCTTAGCTACTCTATTAGGCAAAGTTTAATAATTAAATTCTATAAGTGTCATGTTAACAAATACCTGAGATAGATCATTAGCTATATCCTGTCAGTTCAATAAGTCTAACATGATGTTGAGATCTTTCCCATTGCTGCAAATATAGAAGCTTTTGATTTAAATCCGTCAAGTGGTTGTAAAGAATTGAGATGTGACCCTTAGCTTCAACATAGTCAGAGATAATGGGCAGGCAGTGTGTTTAAGTTTGAGCATAAGATAATATGTTATTTGGTTGTTTCAAAACAGTTCAGTTGGAGGCAAGTGTTTCAAGGTATTTAGTTCACTTCAGTCCTGGTTCACACTGGTGCGATCCGGGAAACCCTGCGATTCAGTGCCGGTTCGCGAATTGCACAGTGGTTCACACTGAGATCGCTGGGGTTGTCAATGTAAAGTTAATGACACCCCCAGACTGGTTCGCAGATCGCAGTGCGAACTGTGAAATGGTGCAGGAATTGGATCGTTTAGGTGTGAACACCCATGTGATCCGATTTCAGTGCAAACCAAAAAAAGGGTCCTGCACCATGTTGGTGTTTAGACCAGTTTGTATGGCTGAGTTGGAGTTCCCCGCCTGAGGAGAGCAGCACACCGGTCTTCCCCTTCGGCGTGAGCGCTTGGCTGAATTGATTGCTTACTTTCTATACATGGCGATACTAAAGACTATCCTAATGTGGTGCTTTCAATGGAGACATGTAATGGACTTGTAAAGCATGTTATGGGCATGCTTAAGAACTTGTGGCACAGTGTAATACTGAACTGTGATTTTTCTCTGTTTTGGAAAGTGTTTTTGAAGTAAATGATGTTACTATTTTTCCTGAACTTGACAGGGATGTCACTGGGGAGAGGAAAATGCCAAAGTGCCATAACAGACATACCAGTGGTCAGGGAACATTTGGGAACTGAAGTTGCAGGATCCCAATTTGCATGGAAAAATGTAAAAGTGATAAATAGAGTGCCTAAAGCTCGGTTCACATATATGATTCTGAATGACACCCTTATGCATTCACAGGTGCAGGACCCACAGGGAAAATTAATGGACATTTTGACGGGATGGGTTTTAAAAAAAAGCGCATGTACTCTTTTCTGCGGCAAACGCAGGCACGGCAGCCTATATAAAAAGAATGCGCTGCCATGCCCATGCAAATGTGCCCAGCACACAAGCATTGGTGTGAACCAAGTCTTAAAACCAGAGGTTATCTTGGTATGCCCCCATTTGGTTGTATCGTAGGACTTATTGGATAGACGTAAAAAAGGAATGAGAGTAGGCTGTGGAGTAACTGGTGGTGCCCCAGTCTCTCACAATGATAGTGTGGGATCTGGCCCATTCTCATGTATTGGTTGTCATTCTGGCCTGGTTTAAATAAAACAGTTTAGGGGTATTGTAAATCTTGCCCTGGGTGTCAAATTATTGGACCCATAATTGAGGTCCCTTTTAAGAGGGTTGCTAAGGATCTGGTAGGTCCACTGCTGAAGTTTGCAAGGGGGGCACCAGCACAAATCGGTATTCCCTGACCTTGCCACCTGTTATACAGAAGCAGTCCCTCTTAGGTTATAGCATGTATACATAAACTTTAAAATATATACTTTTGGAAGGATGGGACAGCAGTCACATAATATTGCAGAAACAGATAACTCCTTGATGGCATGACAAGAGTTTAAGCCTATATATATATATATATATTTATATTTAGCGAAACCTAATTATAGCCTATGAGACAGTGTGTGGTTATATAACCCCTTTTTAACGTTACATAGATATAGACTGCAGTGAGCAGTGAACTATGTTATCAGGTCCTAAAGGAATTCCTGTAACACTTCGGAATGATTTAAGCCCAAGCGGTTTGGACTTTTTTGTTTCAAAACCACAGTGCAAAAGGGAAAGTCCAGTAGAACACGATTCTGAATCAATAATTACTTAACACAATGCAGCAAATGATTGTCAAATAAGTAACAATCAAAAACACTTTCATGTAATTCCTTGAATTTAAAAATTCTAACAACTCATGTGCTTGGATCTCTTAAGATCTAAAAGCAGCTTACACAATTTGCTGACATCAAACTCAAACAACACATAACCAAGAATGTGCAACGCAAATATACACAACAAATATATACAATCAGTAACTAAATAGATAAATACATTAACGAATTGTTGACCTTATAACTTAGGTGCCTAGTACGTGATCCGACACTTCTGGGTTTGGGGCGCACATTCGCATGCCACCGGCGGCTCGCTCCCTCTGTGATCCCACACAGCGGTAGTCCAGCGGCGGGTACTGTTAACTCGATATCACCTGCCGATTGTTCACTCCACAGGCAGTCCTGTGATCTGCAGTGCAGGAGATGTCAGGAGGCTGAGATCAAGGCATGTTCATATACTTATGCTAGTTATATGTAAAATACATTATTTTTTACAATGTTGCATTAAATGTTTTTTATATCTTCCCAAAGTTCAGTCTTCCCAAACACAGATGCTTTTAGGATCTGAAGGGATACAAAAAGAGACTTGGAGGGAAGGTCCTAACTTTGAAATAGCTAGGCAGGCACATTTTATCCCACCATAACATAGCAGTGTCCACAGTTGTCTGCACTCAGATTGGCTATAGTCACTGTTGAGTTGACAATTTCCCACCCAGCTCCTTCAATTTTTCAGATGGGTGGCGTCGACTAGGCCACCTACTGCTCGAATTTTTGCTAATTCAGAAAAAATCAGCCTAAAATTGAGCCTTTGTTATAGCTAGCCTTTTTTTTTCCATGCATATGATTAGGCAACACTTTTTTGTTTTGCGTAGAGTAGAGGATTGATAGGTTTGCCCTCAAATTTTTTTTTTTTTGTATCTCAAAGAATATTTTGTTGAATGAACATTTGAAAAACTGTGCCAGCAGTACAATCTCCAGCTCAGTCAAAACACAATAAAACATACCGATTTAAAAGCATAAAAGTATTACATCCATAGAAACATAATAAATCATAACCATTAACAGATACATGACTTACATAAATATGCCCAACACCCCACACCCCATTACCCAAGGGTAACCACTAACACCAATTTGTAATTACCCTCTACTAATGACCAGCCGGTCCATAGTCAAGTCCACTGGTGCTAGACCAGGTGTGTCTAACCAAGGTGCCCATTGTTTATTGAATTTATCACAGCAGCCTCTGTGCTGAAAAATATATTTGAACTAATCATTCCTTTGAGGTAGGGGAGTCTGCAGAGATCCAATGACAAAGTATTGTCTTCCAGGCTTGAAATAATGCCCTCGCTATGGCCTGCCTGGGTGCATCCTCTATCTGTAGGTCACATAGAATTCCCAGCACACAGATTTTTGGATCCTTAGGTATATGTACCTGAAAGACATTGGCAATGGTGGCAGTGACCTCTTTCCAACATCTACGCAGTTTTTGGCAGCGCCACATAAGGTGAATCAAGTCTCCCCGGTCTCCATTACATCTGGAGCATGTAGGGGACTCCCTTCTTCCCATGCGGAATAACCTCACTGGGGTGTAGTGGACTAGTAGGAGTAAATATAGCTGTGACAGATGCTGTGCCACATTCAGGGAGCACTGCTTGACTGCCAGGAGAGCCTCCTCCCACTGTTCCTCCTCCAGAGAACCTACATCCTCTTCCCATTTGGATAGCACACTCATGGGGTGCTCCTTTAGGAAATTGTTTAATAGCATTGAGTAACATTGGGAGATGAAACCTCTGTATGAATCAACCTCATACATGTAATTGAATATCGGAGCGGGCTATTGTACCCACAAATCGGGCCCACCTTGCGTTTCCCCACATGGGATAGCTGCATGTAAAAGAAGAACATCGAGGCAGGGAGTTTATACCTCTCTTGTAATTCCGGGAAGGAGCACAGCCTACCATTAGTGAAAATATAATGTAGGTGAGTGATCCCATAGGGGGACCATCTCGCACCACCATCCATCCTATCCAACTCAGGGTAGCACTCATTGCTCCAGATGGGACTAAATCTAGTAAAACCCATTATCTGTTGCAATTACCTAAACCTTATTCCAAGTTTATTTGCATTAAGGCATAAGTGGGGTAAAGTTTATTGGATTTGCAAAACGTAAGTCCCTCCAGACCAAATGCCACATTTTTCACCCATACTGTGTGGGTAAATACTTTAACAGAGGGATCAATCCCTCTTTCATTAGTGGAGTGCATGGAGCGTGCGATATGCTGCATTTGGGAGGCCAGGTAAAAAAGCCAGGGGTTCGGAAGAGCCAAACCTCCTGCATCCTTAGGTCTCTGAAATTGTTCCAACTTCATCCTTTGGATAACCACAGGAGAGATCTAAATATAGTGTTAATGATACAAAACATTTTTAGTGGGATAACCACCAGGGAGTTGGAGTATGTATAACAGTTGTGGCATGAGGATCATCTTGATAAGGTTAGTCCGATCAACCAGAGACATTTTAAGTTTTGCCCATATTTTAACTCAATCCCTAAATTTGGCAAGCAGGGGGGTCAGATTTAGGGTTATATAGTGCAAAGGTCAAGGTGTGATCTGAATACCGAGATATTTAATTTGAGAGGAAATGGGTATGTTAGCTGTAACCTGTGATGTAACCTCCAGGCCCCCATCCAGGGGCATCAGGGAGGACTTTGACCAGTTTATGTGCAAACCCGAGTACACGCCAAACTCCGAGATTACTGACATTGTTTCTTCAAGAGAGGTTGTAGTATTATAACATTATTTTTTCTTGTACCTGTCCATATTTAAACCCGCAAATCTTCGCATTGGATCTAATGAGCGCCGCCATAGGCTCAATAGCCAGCGCAAACAAGAGCGATGACAGGGGGCAGCCCTGTCTTGTTCCCCTGTGGAGATCGAAGCTGGCCGACATCCTGCCTTGTATGATAAAGTAATTGAATCCATGAGATAAACCCTTCGCCAAAGCCAAATTTCCGCATTACTGACCACAGGTTCTTACATTCAATGCTGTCAAAGGCCTATGAGCATCAAGCGACAGCAACGCTCTGTCACCCACATTATTCCCTGGAGATTGTAAGTTTAGGAATAGTCTGCGTAGGTTAATTGATGTAGATTTTTGTGGTATTAAGCCCGCCTGATGATCATGTATGATAGATGCAATAACCTTGTTTAGTCTCAGGGCCAATGCCTTTGCGAGTATCTTAATGTCGCTCTGTAAAAGCCAAATGGGCCTGTAGGACCCTGGATCCAGTGGATGCTTCCCAGGTTTCGGCAACAGGATAATTTGCCCTCAGATTTTTAGTAGTATGGGGCAAATAGATTTTTGAAAAAATATGTCTGAACACAAAGATAGAGTATGCCTTATTTTTTTTAGCCTAAATAGTTCTTTAACATATGCAGCATTCCAGGGAATCTTGACCCAACAGATGAGTCTCTTTCCCCAAAGGTCTTTAGAATACTAAATGCATAAACTAGATATTATTATAATAAAGAACATTAATGCACAAGCATATACTGCGTCTGTCAGCAGTGATTCTGTGTAGTACTATGAAATTCACTAGAGGAAGAACCTGAGTGGCTTGCAACAGAGGAGGGAGATGCTAGGTTATCAGGTTACTTCAGTCCCTGCAGATTTGCGTGTATAGGTTGGAGTCTTAGTTCGTAAATAGTAGTGGAAAACTCACTCCACTGGGACACTCAAAGATCCGCTCCCTGTGCTTTTTACAAGCGAGGAACATCAGTTCCTGGAGAAATCATCTTCATTAGACACAGCAACAAGGAGCAGATGATAACTTGTTTGAATGGAAACCATCATCAAACCTTAATCGTGCTTCTCTGCTTATGATAATAAATCACAGTTAACTCTGTTTCCAGTGGATGAATCCATAGGGTGGGGCCCAGACTGCCATCGTTTACATTATTTCAAAACTAGGAGCGCAATCCAGGCAGCATTGAATCTGTTACAGAAGCAGAAGTTGGGAAGAAATAAATTAGAATAATTTTAATGATTATTTGCACATTACTTGCACTAGTTGCAAAATTAAATGCTTTCCTAGATTTCTGCCACTTATGTGCTACTGTCTCGACTCCCAGTCTTTGCGATATTCTTTGCCAGTGTTTGCAATTCACGAATGATGCATGAAATACCTAAACAGCATCTATATCTTTAAACCCAATGTCCAGGAAAACCGTTAAAGGGTAGCTCCACTTTCATGGGAATAAAATAGCAAATAAAAAAAAAATGTATATAGCATATACAATTTGGACTTAAGCCATATTGTAATTGAATGTTTTTAACCTCTTCAGGTGCGCCCAATAGCAGTTTTACTGCTACAGGGTGGCACCTGTATGCCAGATCATGTATATATACGTGATCCGGCTCTTCTGGGTAGAGGCTGTGGCGGGTATCGTGGACTTAATGTCTGCTGGCACCTCCTCCCCCCCCCCCGTATTGTCCAGGCAGATCGGCATTCTTTCACTAGGAAAGGCATTGGGACATGGATCCATACCTTACGTTAGTAAAAGCACTAACTTTGATCGCCCCTGATAACCCCTTCCCAGCCAATGTCATTAGTACAGTGACAGTGCATATTTTTTAGCACCGATTGCTGTAATAATGTCACTGGTCCCCAAAAAGTTTAGTTTCATTGTCCAAATTGTCCGCCACGATATTGCAGTCCCGCTGATCACCACCATTACTAATAAAAAATAAATAAAAATATCACATAGCTTGTAGACGATATAACGTGCCGCAGAGACAGTGCATTGCATGGGAGGGGGCACTGTCTCTGAGTACATACATTATGTATGTGCTGCAGAGCCAGTGCCCCCCATGCCATGTATGTGCTGCAGTCAGAGACAGTGCCCCTCCCATGCCATGTATGTGCTGCAGAGCCAGTGCCCCCCCATGCCATGTATGTGCTGCAGTCAGAGACAGTGCCCCCCCCCCCATGCCATGTATGTGCTGCAGAGCCAGTGCCCCCCATTCTATGTATGTGCTGCAGTCAGAGACAGTGCCCCTCCCATACCATGTATGTGCTGCAGAGACAGTGCCCCCCCCATGCCATGCATGTGCTGCAGTCAGAGACAGTGCCCCTCTCATGCCATGTATGTGCTGCAGAGCCAGTGCCCCCTCCCCATGCCATGTATGTGTTGCAGAGCCAGTGCCCTCCCCCCATGCCATGTATGTGCTGCAGTCAGAGACAGTGCCCCTCCCATGCCATGTATGTGCTGCAGAGCCAGTGCCCCCCCCCATGCCATGTATGTGCTGCAGAGCCAGTGCTCCCCCCATGCCATGTATGTGCTGTAGAGCCAGTGCCCCCCCCATTGCCATGTATGTGCTGCAGTCAGAGACAGTGCCCCTCCCATGCCATGCATGTGCTGCAGAGACAGTGCCACCCCCCCGTGCCATGTATGTGCTGCAGTCAGAGACAGTGCCCCCCATGCCATGCATCATACATGGCATGGGGGGCACTGTCTCTGACTGCAGTGCAGAACATACATGGCATGGGGGGAGGGCACTGTCTCTGACTGCAGCACATACATGATGTATCATACATCATGCATGTGCTGCAGCACATACATGATGTATGATACATCATGTATGTGCTGCAGTCAGACAGTGCTCCCCCCCAATGCCATGTATGTTCTGCAGCCAGAGACAGTGCCCCCCCCCCCTCCCATGCCAAAGCCACCCCCCAAGCACACACCTGTTGTAAAGCACTGGCACGTCCTCTTTCTGTCTGGACTGCTGAACTGGACACTTAAAAAAGCAGCTGCCTCCTCTCCTCTGACTGCTACACCGCTGTAGCTGCTAAGCTGAGCCTGTCACACTCACAGGCAGCTTCCCTTGCAGTCTCTGTCTCTCGCAGGCTGAGTGGAGAGCAGAGCTGAGTGCCGGCCGTGGGCGGAGGATAATAGATCCCTCCGCCACAGAAGGCAAAGTGCAGGCAGGCGGCCGGGACTTGAGCCGGGCGGCGCCCTCAGTCAGCCTAGAAGAACGCAGAGCGGGTGCGGAATGACATGCGCCCGAAATAGGAAAAATAGTCCCAGACTCCCCCCACACACACACACCAGCACAACATCGCAGAGGGGCCATAAAAAAAGAAAAAAATACACACCCAGCCTAAGATGCAGTAAGGCTTTTTTTTTTGCAATGTTTTGAGATTTCGCCGGACCCCCCTACTGAGCTGAGGACTCCGGGCTTGGTACAACAGGGCCAATTGTACTGGCTTATCAGCGGCCCTGCTGATACGAGGCATCCCCTGCAACAAAAATGTAATTTTTGGTAAGATACTCCCAATAAGAAATCACGTCTAAAAAGGGATGCAGGCCCAGCAGCTTTCCTCATTAGAGCCCTGCAGGTGCAGCAACTGATTGATAATTATAAAACCACTCCTATTAGATTCACTTACCACATGGACACAGACAAGCACACAGGTATTTCTTCAGAATAACAAAAGGTAGGAATCTGCAACAAAGTTTGTTAAAATCCTTGTAATGTACAGAGATCACCCAGAGGGGAATGTTTTTCTTTCTCAGTAAAAGTGGAGTTACCCTTTAAATATATAGTTGAAATACACAGTAGATGAACTGGCTTACCTGCCAAAAGATGTATTTCTCTCACAGTCTTCCCATCCAGGCAACCTTGCCAAGCAGCATAACTAAGTATTTTTTTTAATGATTCATGAATAAAAGATATAGAATTTCAATATGGATAACATATTTTGTACCTTTAACCATTTGTCTATCGGGGCAATTTTCTTTTTTTTCCATACAAGTATTAAAAATCTACAATTTTTGCTGGAAAATTCTTGTAAACACACAACAATTATACATGTTTTCTGAAAGCAGAGGCCCTGGAGAATTAGACATCCTGGAGTCATGTCTGGATCATTGTCATGTTGTATGACTCAGCATTTTTTTTTTTTTTTTGTGTAATTATACAAAATCTCTGATATTTTGCTGTAGAATTTACTTTTACAGCTGGCAAATTACTTTTCATTTACAGCAACTGCATTCTATCTTGACAGTGTAAAGTGGACCTACAATATTCCCCTCACCAGCATTCTCAGTTGAGATGATTTTTTTTTGTTAAATCACATTAAACCAAGTATGCATCTCCTGTCAAATCATTGGTTCAATTGCGAAAGCTTAGCTGTGTCCTACTAAACAACCTCACAAATGTGTGTATTGCAGCAGTAATTGTAAGTTGTGGTCATGCCAGCTATTGCTGGCTTTAACACACATCCAGTTATGAGGCACTCCACCACATGGTCTCCTGGGTCCTGGATAACCTCCTCAATAAACACTGAGAAACGAGGTCTCTTGCCACCGGGTTCCCAGAGGATTGGTGAGGCATCAGGAAACTGGTACTCCACACCATGGTTGCAAACACACATAGGAGATAAAGTAAAAAGGATTTCTTCCTGCAGAGCTCCAGGACATACAGCCGCTTTGGTCACCATCGTAGTCATGCCCCCAGAAATGGGTGTTTTAAAATGCAAACACTCTTCTTTTTGAGACACCCTGGAGCCATGACTGGATCACGGTTATGTTGTATGACTCAGTTTTTTATTATTTTTTTTTATTTGATAAAATCTCTGCTATTCTGCTGTAGAATTCACTTATACAGCTGGAAAATGACTATTCATTCACAGTGACTGCATTTTATCTTGAAAAAAAGTAAAGTGGACCTTTAATATTCCCTTCACCAGGATTCACAGTTGAGATGATTTATTTATTTATTTCCGTGTTAAATCACATTAAACCAAGTATGCATCTCCTGCCAAATTATTGGTTCAACTTCTAAAGCCTTAGCTGTGTCTTACTAAAGCCCCGTACACACGTACCGATTGTCGGCCGTAAATAGCCGATTGTAGGCTTGTTAGTATGATGCTTCCGACAGCCGACAGCGCACTTTCGGCCGAAAAGAATCTGTCGTGTAGGCATTAAAATTTTTGTTGGCCAACACCAGAACGGCCGATTGTTCGCCAGTCAGTACAGAATTCGGCCGACAATCAGCAGATTTGCAAGACTGGGCATGCTCAGAAAAGAAAAAACACACGGAAAGTTAACCATCACATGACATCACTTCTGCAGTCGGCTGTTGTTGGCCGACAAAATTCGTGTGCAGTCTTTTGCAGTTTTCAACAGACACGACAGCCCTGGACAAAAGACGGCCGATCGTTCGGTCGACGATCGGTACGTGTGTACGGGGCATATACAACCCCATACAGCCCTCACAAAGCTGTGTATTGCAGCAGTAGTTGTAAGTTGTGATCATGCCCACTAATGCTGGCTTTAATGCACATCCAGCTATCAGAGGCACTCCACCCTGTGGTCTCTGGGGGCCTGGATAACCTCATCAATAAATAGCGGGAAACAAAGCCACTTGCCCCTGGGTTCCCCACCATGTAGTTCTCTGGGGCCTTGATAACCTCCTCAATAAACAGCAGGAAACTAAGCCACTTTCCCCTGGGTTCTCCACCATGTGGTCTCCTGAGTCATGGATAACCTCCTCAATAAACAGTGAGAAACAAAGTCTCTTGCCCCCAGGTTCCCAGAGGGTTGGTGAGGAATTGGGATACAGGTACTTCAGTCCACACCACAGTTGCAAAGACACACACAGGAGATTAAGTAAATAGGATTTCTTGCAGCAGAGCTCCAGGACATACAGCCGCTCAGGTCGCCATCTTTGTCTTGCCCCCCGGAAATGGGTGTTCCAAAATACAAACACTCTTCTGTTTGAGACACCCTGGAGCCATGCCTGGATCACTGTTATGTTGTGTGACTCAGCCGATTTTTTTTTTTTTCTTTTGACAAAATCTCTGATATTCTGCAGTAGAATTCACTTATACAGCTGGCAAAATATTCATTCATAGAGACTGCATTTTATCTTGACCAAAAGTAAAGTGGACTAACAATATTCCCTTCACCAGGAATCAAAGTTGAGATGATTTTTTTTTTTTTTAACCGGAGTTTCATGTTAAATCACATTAAACTAAGTATGCACCTCCTGCCAAATCATTATTTCAACTGCTAAAGCCTTGGCTGTGTCCTACTAAACAACTGCATACAGCCCTCACAAAGCTGTGTATTGCAGCAGTAATTGTAAGTTGTGGTCATGTCAGCCATTACTGGCTTTAACACACATCCAATTTATCCTCAGTAGACAGTAATCCAGTTTGTATTGGAAAAAGGTGGTTTATGCTATATAAACGAATGACATCTGTAAAAACAATATCGTAGGATTGCTCCCACATGACTTGAGCTCTGTACTCACAAAGCTTTTAGAGCTGCTAATTTAAAGTTATGAGAATGCCCCTAAATGTTTTATTTGCAGTATTGTATTTTATAGACAAGTATTTTTTTAATTGCGGTCTAAAGAGAGCTCCTATTCAGAGGCACCTGCTAATTGCAGACAATATTGTAGAGCTGTATTAGATTGGTACTCTGAGAAGGTAACATTGTTATAGAAATGTGAATCCATGGTGTCCCTTTAAAAGCAGGCTGTTGTATGGTTCATTTGCAGACCTCCAATTGGGTAAATTCCCAGCTAGGAGCCTGCAGAGAAAGTTGAAATAAAGAAACATTAACTGAACTACAGAGAGTCTTGTTGTGACTCTCCCCGAAGTAGTTTCTGCACTCAACATTTCCTTTAGCTATGTTGTATGATTACACAGAGAAGACCAAACATAAAATATTAGAGTCAGTGTTCTATGTATAATTCAAATTATTGATGGTTTCTCTTAAAATGTGTCATAAGTAACATTTAGTTTCTAGTCACCATACAGATCTGGAAAACATTTGCATGGTAACTGTAGTGTGGATACAAGAATGCATTTTTTTAAAATAAGTTGGATGGTACCATGCATCTAATAAATGACATACCAAAAATACCTAGTTGGTCAACAGCTATTTGCTGTGCAACTAGTATATTTGCACTATTAATTTATAAAAAGACATACAGGCCAAAGCAGAAGGCAGCATCAAATCCCAAGACTTTTATCATTTTGTTTGGCTTTTTTTGCTTTTCCTGATCTGGCCACAGTCAGATGAACTCACTAGCAGGAGTAAAGGTACAATATGTTTGCAGGAGTACCAAGGTTGCAGACAATTGATACAGGAATTTACTGTAAAGACAAAGTAATAGGCCCATTTACGTTTCCCAGGTGCATACATGGAAGCATACATGTGGGCCCATTTTCCAATTTGTAGATACATGCTCTGGAAATGTGTTTTTTTCCCTTTATTTTCACTACCTATTAAGGCAGTCACCTGGAAAGAGCGTTTGTATATCCTATCCTGACACCAGGAATATGCATATTTGTTCCAGGCCAGTGGCACACCAGGTCGGGCAGGAATAGTAAAGCAAGACACACCCAAAGTTTACACCTTCAAAGCACCCATACTTTTATCCTGACAGGTTCTATTCAAAGTAAACCTATAAAGGCTAAAAATCTATCACTAAACAAGTGGAAAAAAATGCTTCCTATGGACCATGTCATGTAACTAGTGTGCAATACCACCTGGATTATTGTGCAGGTGTGTGAGATTCATACTTGTGTATGAACTTCTACTCCTCACAAAACAGCATGATTGGTCTACTAAAGATCTCTGATGTAATTCTAGTCTATTGAGAACTGCAAACAATAGGTAGAACTTTAAGTAGCAATTTTAGTCTAACATATGACCATGTAGCTTAGCCCCAAATAAATACTAAACTGGAAACAAGCTGTAGGTCCCTAGAGGTGTCTGCACAAAATATAACCATTATACTCAACCTGGGACACCCTGATAAAGTCATGTACAGGCCAGCCTCCTCTTGCACCTCACTACCCACCATAGTAGGTAAGTGAGGAAAAAGCAGGCAAACATTTGCCTTTTATCAGATTTTACATAAATCCATTGTCCTAATTTTGTTCTCTTGAATAACGCTAAAGTTGTTAGCATTTTATCCATGGTATCAGTTTAGTAACCGCCAGGAAATGAGGTGAGTGGGAGGTTAAACTGGCAGACTGATCAAGCTAATGGTAGCACTGCATAATTTATCTATGATTGTAGAATCTAGGATTCTGCCTGTAGATTTTATATATATATATATATATATATATATATATATATATTTGTATTTATATACACACACACACACACACATTTACAGTATCTCACAAAAGTGAGTACACCCCTCACAGTTTTGTAAATATTCTATTATATCTTTTCATGTGACAACACTGAAAAGATTACACTTTGCTCCAATGTAAATTAGTGAGTGTACAGCTTGTATAACAGTGTAAATTTGCTGTCCCTTCAAAATAAATACACACAGCCATTAATGTCTAACCTGCTGGCAACAAAAGTGAGTACACCCCTAAGTTAAAAAGTTTAAATTGGGCCCATTTAGCCATTTACCGGTTTCATGTCACTCATTAGTGTTACAAGGTCTCAGGTGTGAATGGGGGGCAGGTGTGTTAAATTTGGTGTCATCACTATCACTCTCTCATACTGGCCACTGGAAGTTCAACATGGCACCTCATGGCAAAGAACTCTGAGGATCTGAAAAAAAAAAAAAAAGAATTGTTGCTCTACATAAAGGTGGCCTAGGCTACGAGAAGATTACCAAGACCCTGAAACTGAGCTGCAGCACAGTGGCCAAGACCATACGGCGGTTTAACAGGACAGATTCCACTCAGAATAGGCCTCACAATGATCGACCAAAGAAGTTGAGTGAATGTGCTCAGCGCCATATCAAGAGGTTGTCTTTGGGAAATTGACGTATGAGTGCTGCCAGCATTGCTGCAGAGGTTGAAGGGGAGGGGGGTCAGCCTGTCAGTGCTCAGATCATACACCGCACACTGCATCAAATTGGTCTGCATGGTTGTCATCCCAAAAGGAAGCCTCTTCTAAAGATGATGCACAAGAAAGCCAACAAACAGTTTGCTGAAGACAAGCAGACTAAGGTCATGGATTACTGGAACCATCTCCTGTGGTCTGATGAGACCAAGAAAAACGTATTTGGTTTAGATGGTGTCAAGTGTGTTTGGCAGCAACCAGGTGAGGAGTACAAAGACCAGTGTGTCTTGCCTACAGTCAAGCATGGTGGTGGGAGTGTCATGATCTGGGGCGCTTGTCACTGGGGAGCTACAGTTCATTGAGGGAACCATGAATGACAACATGTACTGTGACATACTGAAGCAGAGTATGATCCCCTCTCTTCAGAGACTGGGCCGCAGGGCAGTATTCCAACAACATAAAGACCCCAAACCCACCTCCAAGATGACCGCTGCCTTGCTAAAGAAGCGGACAGAAAAGGTGATGGACTGGCCAAGCATGTCTCCACCTTCCATTTGAGGGTGCTCAATAGGGTTTAGGTCTGTAGGAACGCAAGGTCTCTAACATCCACCAGTTCCGTGATGTTGTCATGAAGGGGTGGAAGTGGACTCCAGTGGCAACCTGTGAAGCTCTGGTGAACTCCATGCCCAAGAGGGTTAAGGCAGTGCTGGAAAATAATGGTGGCCACACAAAATATTGACATGTTGGGCCCAATTTCAACATTTTTACTTAGGGGTGTACTCACTTTTGTTGCCAGCAGTTTAGACATTATTTGCTGTGTGTTGAGTTATTTTGAGGGGACAGCAAATATACACTGTTTTACAAGCTGTACACTCATGAATTAACATTGCAGCAAAGTGTAATTTCTTCAGTGTTGTCACATGAAAACATAATAAAATATTTGCAAAAATGTGAGGGGTGTACTCACTTTTGGTAGATACTGTACATACATACACACATATTTATGACAGAACTTTATAACCAAAAGCTGCCTTTACACGCACATGAACTTTAAATGGCATCCCAGACTTAGTTCGAAGGGTTCAATATTGAGTTGGCCCACCCATTACAGCTATAACAGCTTCAACTCTTCTGGGGAGGCTGTCCACAAGGTTTAGGAGTGGGTCTATGGGAATGTTTGACCATTCTTCCAGAAGCCCATTTGTGAGGTCAGGCACTGATGTGGTTAAAGTTCATGTGCGTGTAAAGGCAGGTTTCCCAATACTTTTGGTAATACAGTGTATAATGATCTATATCGATCTATCTTCCAAAAGAGAAAACAGCACTCACAAGTCTTGAGAGGTAAAAGCGCAGTGAAGATTTTATTTTGACGAGGCACGGGCTATTCTTCCACAGCTTGTACATCATACAAACAAAATCCTCACTGTGCTTTCAACTCTCAAGACCCATGAGTGCTGCTCTTTTTTGGACTATACAGTGAGGGAAAAATGGGATTTTTGTACTCTTTTCTCTTGAGTTCATCAATGGACACAGCGCTCCATAAATTATAACAAGTGGGTTAGATTGCCTCCTCCAGGAGTAGGACTAAGCAGAACAAAAAACACCTGACTACGCCCATGGGCCGTCCTGGAATATAACCCCCCCTCTCTGCTCTAGGAAATCAGTTCAGTAGCAAGCAGTATTTGAAGTATCAGAACTCCATAGAGGGGTGGTTGTTGTGTCTGAACTGCATTTTACGGTAATTACAAAAATCCCATTTTCTTTCGTTCATTGACAGACACAGCGTCCATAAATCATAATTTGTGGGATGTTCAAAGGCAGTGGCAAAAGGAAAATGAGGGGTGGGGAAAATAACCCAAGGCTAAACATGAGAGCCCTTAACCAGGACACAAGAGCCCCGTCTGAGATCTAAAGTTTTAAAGAAAAAAAAAACGCCCCTCAAGAGGGAACAGCCCCTCTTAAACAGCAGCCTGCAAAACTTTGCAGCCAAAAGAAGCATCCACAGATGCTAAAGTATCTACCTTATAGAATTTTGTGAAGGTATGCATGGGCGACCAAGTGGCCACCTTGCAAACTTGTGATATTGAAGCCTGATGGAAGGTCCAAGAAGCTCTCAGTGCCTGAGTAGAATGCGCTGTGAGAGGAACCTGACCTTTAATGGAATAGGCCTGAGTCACTGTCTGTCGGATCCATCTGAAGATGGTAGCCGAAGAAGCGGCCAGCCCTTTTCTTGGTCCGACTAACCACAAAAAATGAGTCTGATCTCTGAAAAGACTCAGTAGCTGCCAGATACACCCAAATCGCACGAACCACATCCAAGGTATGCAAGGCAAATTCCTAGAATGAGCCAGCTTGGGACACAAGGAAGGCAACACAATGTCCTCATTCAAATGGAAGTCAGACAACTTTGGGCAGGAATAATGGACAGGGATGAAGAACCACTTTATCCCTAATCACTAATGCCGCCAATTCCGATGCCCTGCGAGCCGAGGTAATAGCCACCAAGAATGTCACCTTATGGGATAATGTAGGCAAGGGAATCTTCCGAATATTCTTTAATGGAGGTTTCTGGAGAACCGAAAGCACTAAATTTAAATCTCATGGAGGCAAAAGAGACCATACAGGTGGAGCCTCATGTCGAACCCCCTGAATGAAGGTACGAACTAAAGAGTGCGTGGCTAGGGGTCGCTGAAAGAAGATTGCCAGGACGGACACCTTGATGGTACTCAAGGCCAACTTCTGATCAATGCCCTGTCGAAGAAAGGTTAAGATCCGAGCCACGGAAAAGTATCGAGGATGAGTGCCAATTGATTCACACCAAGAAATGTATGCTTTCCACGTACAATGGTAAATCTTGCTGGAAGACGACTTCCTCACCTTCACCATAGTAGGGATCATTGATCTAGACCAGTGTTTCTCAACTCCGGTCCTCAGGGCACACTAACAGGCCAGATTTTAAGTATTACCTTGGGGAGATGCAGACTAGAATACTGCAATCACTGAGCAGCAAATGATAACACCTGTGATGTATTTCAGTTTTCTTGCAAACCTGGCCTGTTAGTGTGCCCTGAGGACCGGAGTTGAGAAACACTGATCTAGACAGACCTCTATCCCTTAGTACCTGGCTTTCAATAGCTAAGCCATTAAAAGCAGCAACTGTAAAGCGGGATGGTAGATCAGCCCTTGGGAAAACTGGTCTTCTCTGAGATGAAGCCCCAAAGGGACGTTTACAGCCACCAGGATGATGATTGGAAGATTCTCACTCTTGATTCCTTGCAGGAACTGTGGAAGAAGCCTTAGCCAAGGATGAGACTGGCCTTACCATGGCCTTTAGACGCCTGTGGTGTCTGTCAGAGGACCCCATGACCTCGTCACAAACTTCGGTATCCTCCTGTGGAGTCAAACCATGATCCCTCGCCGTCTCTTCCGGGTTCGGCGGCTCCGGCGCGGTGATTGGCTGGAAGAGACGGCTCCGGCGCGATGATTGGCCGGAGCCGCGATGACGTCACTCCCGTGCATGCGCGCGGGAGTGATTTTTCCGGCAAGCTCCCGGCAAATAGATTGAAGGTCCCCCGGACCTTCAGAGCGCATGCGCCGCTCGCGCGAGCGGCTGCATACACTGTAAATATCTCCTAAACCATGCCTTATAGGCTTACCTGTAGGTAAAAGTGTTAAAAAGCGGGATACTACTGCTTTAAGGCGCAGCATGCGCCTAATCACCATCGCTGAAACAAAATTTTGGACAGCACAGGAGCTGTGTCCAAAGCTGCATCACAAATAAGCCCATAATAAGCTGCAGCCCATGGACCAACTGGTCCGCTAAATCAACATTAGCAGCGGGGACCTACTCACCCCCCCAGGCACTAGCGCAAAAGCTTGGCCCATTCAGTTAGGGACTGAGACACCAGGGCTGAGGCAAAGACTGGCTGCAATGCCGAGCCAGCCAAAGTAAACATGCTGCGCGCCACAGCCTCCGCTTTGTCAGCCAGGTCCTTAAAGAACGGGGATTCTTCTACTGGGATCATGGTTACTTTATTCAACCTGGAAATAGGAGGGTCCACCACTGGTGGACTAGCCCACTTTTTTTTTTAAAGTGACTCCTCAAAAGGGTAATGTACAGCAAAACATTTAGGGACCACAAAGGGTAATTTTGGTTGCTCCCATTCCTTTCAGGAAATACCTGTCAAAATAAGGCACATAAGGAAACACTTGGGGGTACGATGCAGCTTGTGCGTACCAAAGGACACAGCCACGTCCGTGTCTATATCAGCCGCATCCTCCATTTTTAAAGTCTCACGCACTGCAGTGATAAGTGCGTCTACCAGCGCTTTTTCATTCACTGCTGCGACCATGGAGGAATTACCCACTTTATCAGATGGATCAGGGGGATGTGATATTATGTCCCCCTGGATGGGCCACGTCCATGAGGGCATCTGGCTCAGAATCAGATGAGAAACCAAATTAACAACAGGTGCACACACCGCTCATGCCAACTAGGAAGGCTCCAAATAACTGTGGGTGCTCACCTCGGCTCACCACCGCCAAACTTGAAAATACCAACGAAAATGGCCGCACTCCAACAGATATAATGATGCTTCTTTTTTAAACCAACAGACAGTCAATACAGGATACAAAAAGGTAGACACGTTTCACACGTAAAGTCGTGCTTGTTCACCACCTACACACATACAAAGCAAAGGTCTATTTAAAGGTGTGTACCGATCGATACCACACCCCAAGCAGATCAGTGCCAAATCACATGAACAAAGAGGCCACTATATAATAAAGAATTGGTATGTTCAGAAACAGATGAGACAGACTGAGCAGGGGAAGGCATGGGACGCTTTCTCCTGGGCCTTTGCCCACACGCCACTTCCACCCAGGAAACTAAGGACTGCAGATCCGCTGTCAGTGCAACCCTCCATGAGGAGGTCAGTGGGGGAGATGTGACCCTGAGGCTCCATAAGGAAAGGAAGACCTTGTAGTACAAAAATGATCTTTTGGCACCACTAAAAAGGATCCCCTCAAGGCTCAGGGTACCTACTAACAGAGAGAGAGAGAGAGAGAGATAACAGGGACCCTACCGACCAAAGGAGCACTGCGAATTCGAACCCGGCATCATCATGGACGCTATCCCTGTTCATATGTCCTGGGCATAGGAAGAGGAAATCAAAGAGGAAGAGGAGAAGCTTCGGCATCCCCACGAGGCTCCAGCACCTCCCAGACTAAGGGAAAATGGCCCCTGTGACATCTTCCGGCTACACAAACATGGCCGCCAACCAGAGACCAGCCAGCCTAAGGGAAAATGGCCCCCGTGACATCCGACTACACAAACATGGCCACCAACCGGAGACCAGCCAGACTAAGGGAAAATGGCCACCATCAGCTACAAACACTGAAGCATGCTGCCAGGATCTTTCCTGCGCCCTCTGCAATGCTGCACCCTCTGCAAGGGGACCCCCACATTTAGGGGAGACTCTGCTGTGCAACTTGTGCCAGTCTCTGCACAGGGACCCCTCTGCCCTATACCCATACTGCAAACAGCAGGGCATGCACCTAGGGGTCTCCTACACTGGGACCCCTCCAGACTACCAGGGTGAGACACATACTATCCCAGGACCCTTACAGAGTGGGGATAGCGGGGGACCCCAGGGTTCTCTGCTGAATTCCCTGCCCTGGGACCACCACCAGACTAGGTCCAGACAAGGGGGAATGGGAGTGGGGGAAGCCCAGCTCAGTGAGGGACTTAAGGATGGGAGGAAGGAACCTGCAGGCAGATCCGACCGTCCCTGGAGGATACCCGCGTGCACTCCAAAGAAAACCACCAAAAAGGGGAGAGGGGGGGACTGTACTTACCCTTACATTGTGCGGGTAACGCTCCAGACAGAACTCTTCGCCAGTTAAGTAGAGGAGCTGTCGGCCAAGAGACCGCTGTGACTCAGACCCAAGCCCGGTTATAGGTGACCCTGCAAGATGTTTAACTTGCGAGCCTCTGTCCATGAGGCTTTGTCGCAGCCGACCTAGCGCGTAGCTGCAGTCTGCATGCGCTCCCTGGCTGGGCTGTGGGGACCACTGGATCTAGATTATCCAGCCTGTCGCCCAGCCCAGCATTTGATTGGTGTTATTTCTCTCTGGAGATCTACAGAGGACCAGAGATCCCAGCCGGGAGCCTAGATCCTTACTCCTGACTAGACCGATTAAAACTGATTACCTATAGTAGAGAGGGGGGTTATATACCAGCTGGGGACGGTCCATTGGTGTAGCTAGGTGTTTTTTGTTCTGCCTAGTCCTACTCCTGGGAGGAGGCAATATAACCCACTAGTAATGATTTATGGAGCGCTGTGTCAAACGATGAATGAAAGGGAAAAAGTAATTGATTCCCTGCTTATTTTGTAGGTTTGCCCACTGACAAAAACGATCAGTCTGAGACACAGAACAATATCCAAAAAACACATTCCAAAAAAGTTATAAATGGATTTGCATTTTAAGGAGTGAAAAAAGAATCTGATCCCCTATCAAGATTTTTGGCTCCAAGGTGTCTTCTATACAGGTAATGAACTGAGATAAGGCACATTCTTTTAAAGGGAGTGCTCCTAATCTCAGCTTGTTACCTGTATAAAAAGACACCTGTCCACATAAACAACCAGATTCCAATCTCTCCACCATGAACCCAAGAACACCATCTCCACCGTCAAACATTATGCTTTGGGGGGGTTTTTCTACTAAGGGGACAGGAAAACTTCACTGCATCAAAAAGGGATGATGGACTTGGCCATGCCCTGTTAAATCGTGGGCGAGAACCTCTTTCCCTCAGCCAGGGCATTGAAAATGGGTTGTGGATGGGTTATCCAGCATGACAATGACCCAAAACACAGGACCAAGGCATCAAAGGAGTGGCTCAAGAAGAAGCACATTAAGGTCCTGTAGTGGCCTAGCCAGTCCCCAGATCTTAATCCCATAGAAAATACGTGGAGGGAGCTGAAGGTTTGTTTTACCAACGTCAGCCTCAAAACCTTAATGACTTGGAAAGGATCTGCAAAGAGGAGTGGGACAAAATCTCTCCTGACGTGTGCAAATCTGGAGGCTAATAATAAGAAATGTCTGACTTCTGATTGCCAACAAGGGTTTTGCCACCAAGTATCAAGTCATGTTTTGCGAAGGGGTCAAATACTTATTTTACTCATCAAAATGCAAATCAAATTACTTTTTTGAAATGCGTTTTTCTGGATTTCTGTTGTGAATCTCTCACTGTTAAAATAAACCTACAATTAAAATTATAGACTGATAATTTGTCAGTGGGAAAACATACAAAATCAGCAGGGGATCAAAATACTTTCTTCCTCACTGTATGTACTACAGGCTTTGCCTACACACCTAGGCCCATTTTCGCTCTGATGTGTGTGCAGTGGCAACTACTGGATTATGCAAGAGTTAACTAAAAAGGTTATTGCCCCTATCATCCATAATGTTGCTTTTGTTTTTGAATCTAGAAATCCAAAAAGGAGAACATGACTGGGCATACGTGAAGATTTTTCTTCCATCATTTTGAATAACGTCTGTTCTTTGTAGTATCATTGCAGTATCACAGAAAGGGTGACAGTGCCACCTGCTGAATGTCCTCTGCACTTTGGATACTTTAAATTATACAATATCTTCGGTTAGGAGCTGTATCTTGTGAAGCTACAGTGATACAAAGCAATTTTACTCTGACTGTGCTAAGTTAGCAAAGTCAAGGCCATCACAATTCATTTTCAGCAAAATGTAACTAGTTTTAAAAAACAAACAAAAAAAAAAAGGGATTTTTGTACTTACCATAAAACCCATTTCTCTGAGTTCGAAGGACACAGCACTCCATAAATTATAACAGGTTGGTTATATTGCCTCCTCCAGGAGTAGGACTAGGCAGAACAAAAAACACCTGGCTACGCCCATGAGCCGTCCTCAGCTGGTATATAACTCTGCTCAAGGTAATCAGTTTAGTAGCAAGCAGTATTAGAAGTATCGGGACTCCATAGAGGGGTGGGTGCTGTGTCCGTCAAACTCCGAGAAATGGACTTTACGGTAAGTACATAAATACAATTTTCTCTTACGTTAATCGACGGACACAGTGCTCCATAAATCCTAACTAGTGGGACCAGGGCTGGGACAAGGTCATTTGGTGCCCAGGGCGAAGATGGCAAACTGCGCCCCCCCCCCCTGTCCCCGTCCCCCCCCGTCCCGGGTGTAATATAACTTAAAACAATACAAATTCAATTAGGTTTAGTGCCGGTTCACACTTCTGAGATGCGGGAAGGCTGCGAATATACAGCCTGTTCCCGCATCGCACACGCACCCCCGGCAGTTCACACTGCCATATGCGATACGCTGGGGGTGTCAATTACATGTTAACGACACCCCCAGTTTGATCGCATATCGCAGTGCGATCTGACAGTTCGCACAGGATCGGATTGCACAAGTGTGAACCACTGTGCGATCCGATCCTGATGCGGCTGAAAAAAAGGGTCATGTGCGTGTTTGGTGCGGATACAGTGCGAATTCAGCCATACAAAGTGTATGGCTAAACTCGCATCCGCACATCAGATCGCATGTAATAAAGGAGCAGTGGGCTCCGAATTACATGCGATCTCCGCAGTCGCACATATGTGAACCGGCACTTAATGCGATAGGAACATAGTTCACTCACACATTTTAATTATATGTATTTTTATATTAGGCACTTAGTGCCGATTCACACTAGTGCGGCTTGTGAGATCGCATGTAATTCGGAGCGCACTGCTCCTTCATGACATGCGATCTGATGTGCGGAGGCGAGTTCAGCCATACACTTTGTATGGCTGAATTCGCAACGCATCTGCACCAAACACGCACATGAGGCATTTTGTCAGCCACATCAGGATCGGATCGCGCGGTGGTTCACACTTGTGCGATCCGATCCTGTGCGAACTGTCAGATCGCACTGTAATATGCTATCAAACTGGGGGTGTCGTTAACATTTAATTGACACCCCCAGCGTATCGCATATGGCAGTGTGAACTGCCACTTTTGCAGATGCGATGCGGGATCACGCTGCATATTCGCAGCGTTCCTGCATCGCACAAGTCTGACCCGGCACTTACTGTTTTTTCTGTCATACCAATTTGTATTTATCACCTCACCAGACAGACAGACAGACAGACCCCCCTCCCCCCCCCCATCTGAATATAGTTAGTCACCAATTTGTTATCTCCTCACCAGACAAACCCCCCTCCCCCATCTGAATATAATTAGTTAACAACTTGTAGAGATCTCCTCACCAGGCAGGCTTCACGCGCTGCAGACAGAGAGACCGTGTGTGTACAAGCCAGGCTGTGCTGTGACTTCAGTTCTTCTTGGCTCCTCGTGGTTGGTATGCTCCTCCCATCCAGGCTGTCTTCTTAGACAGTGAATGACATCACGGCCGGGACTACGGAGGGGGGGGGGGGGGAGTTTTCTCCTCCGCTCCGCTGACAGAAGAACAGAAAGTAATGCTTCAGGCTGTGTCGAGTGCAGGAGCGCACTCGACACATTCCAGGCAGTGACACACAGAGCTTTTGCCGGCCAGAATTACACACACACAGTCAGTGTGTGAAAGAAGTTGTCCAGCCACTTTTGGCGCCCCCATATCTCCAATAAATGTTACCGCCCAGGGCACCCGCCCCTTCCGCCCACCCCTTGTACCGGCTCTGAGTGGGACGTCCAAAAGCAGTGCCAAAAAGGAACCTGAGGGGTGGGGAAAATAACCCAAAGCTAAACATAAGTTCCCCTTACCAGGACACAGGAGCCCCGTCTGAAAAATAAAAGTTTAAAAGAAAAAAAACACCCCTCAAGAGTGAACAGCCCCTCTTAAACAGCAGCCTGCAAAACATTGCGGCCAAAAGAAGCATCCGCAGATGCCAAAGTATCTACCTTCTAGAATTTTGTGAAGGTATGCACAGATGACCAAGTGGCTGCCTTGCAAACTTGGGATATTGAAGCCTGATGACAGAAGGCCCAAGAAGCACTCAACGCCCGAGTAGAATGTGCAGTGACAGGGAAAGGTGGAACCGGATTTTTAATGGACTAGGCCTGAGTCACCGTCTGTCTGATCCATCTGAAGATGGTAGCCAAAGAAGCGGCCAGCCCTTTTCTTGGTCCGTCCGTAACTACAGAAAGAGTCTGACTTCCGAAAGGACTCAGTAGCTGCCAGATACACCCAAATCGCACGAACCACATCCAAGGTATGCAAAGCAAATTCTTTGGGATGAGCTGGCTTGGGACACAAGGAAGACAACACAATGTCCTCATTCAAATGGAAGCAAGACAACTTTGGGCAGGAATGAGGGACAGGGACAAAGAACCACTTTATCCCTACGGACCACCAACCAGGGACTGCAACAGGATAATGCCGCCAATTCAGATACCCTGCGGGCCGAGGTAATAGCCACGAAGAATGCCACCTGGGATAACGTAGTCAAGGGAAACTCCCAAATATTCTCAAATTGAGGTTTCTGGAGAACCGAAAGCACTAAATTTAAATCCCATGGCGGCAAAAGAGACCGGACAGATGGGACCACATGTCAAACCCCCAGAACGAAGGTGCGAACTAAAGAGTGTGTGGCTATGGTTTGCTGAAAGAAGATTGCCAAGGCATACACCTGGCCCTTAAAAGGTACTCAGGGTCCACTTCTGATCAACGCCCCGTTAAAGAAAGATTAAGAGCCAAGCCACAGAAAAGGATCGAGGATGAGTGCCAAACGACTCACACCAATAAATGTACCCTTTCTATGTACGATGGTATATCTTGCTGGAAGATGACTTCCTTGCCTTCACCATAGTACAGATCACTGACCCCGACAAACCTCTATCCCTCAGTACCTGGCTTTCAACAGCTAAGGCACCAAAACCAGCGACTGTAAAGCAGGATGGCTGGAAGATCCTCGCTCTCGATTCCTTGCAGGAACTGCGGAAGAAGACTGAGCTGAGAATGCTGGCCTTATCATGGCCCTTGGAAGCCTGTGCTGTCTGTCAAAAGGACCCCGTGATCACGCCACAAACTTCGGTATCCTACTGTGGGGCCGAACCTGCTAAAGGAGCTGCATGTAGGACTGTGCAAACAGAACTGTCTTGAAGGTGGATACCACCAGACTCAGAACCTGTATGCAAAAATCGGGAGAGAAAACTGTCAGTGTGACAGCAGCTGGTAAAAAAACAGCCTGTGGTTCCTGAAATTTGTCCAGAGGAAAGACCATCCTGGTCAGAATTAAAATCAGACCTAGGTAAATCAATTCCCTGGACAGGGATAGGGGGGACCTTGGGTAGTTCAGACATAACCTGAACCTTTGCAGGAGTTAAATCTGTAGAAGGAGACCCAGGACCTAAAAAAGAAACCTGAAAAAGGTTTCTTTTGGGGTTACCCAAAAAGGAAGACAAAGCTTATCCTTTTGCGGATCTCCTTGGTGCTCAAAAAAAGTCCACGTGGCCGGAAACCAGCAAGGATGTCCCCTCACCGCAATAATGGGTGAGGGCAGACCTTTATGTTGAATGGGTCTTGTCTGCGGGTGCGGAGAAGCTAGCGCCAGGCTTACCAGACCAAGGTTGCTTAGAAACTCCCGGGTAAGATTTAAAAGCTCTATTTCCCTTATTCTCCATCCCAGAAGCACAAAATAATTTTCTAATGGCTGAGGGGGGCCCCCGTCTGCGACAAGGCTCCTTCCCTTTCCTGGACTGTGGAGGGAAGGTACTCTCTCTCCCCCCCCCCTGTGTTAACCTTAATGATGTCATCCAGGGTAGCCCCAAACAGAGGATCACCTTGAAAGAGCAGATCAATGAGAGCTTTTAGAAGCTTGGTCTGCGGACCAATTCTTAAGCCACAGCATGCGCCTAATCACCACCGCAGAAACAGAAAGTTTGGACAACACAGGAGCTGCACCACAAAACTGTAGCCCATGGACCAACTGGTCTGCTAAATCAACATAAGCAGCAGGGACCTGCTCCTGCTCACCCCCCCCCCCCCAGGCCCTGGTGCAAAAGCTTGGTCCATTCAGTTAGGGTCTGAGACACCAGGACTGGGGCAATGCCGAACCAGCCATAGTAAACATGCGTACCACAGCCTCCGCCTTATCAGCCGGGTCCTTAAAAGGTCAGGGATCCCTCTACTGGGATCATGGTTGCTTTATTCAACCTGGAAACAGGAGGGTCCACACTGGTGGACTGGTCCACTTCTTTAAAAGTGACTCCTCAAAAAGGGAACGTAAAGCAAAACATTTGGGGACCGCAAACGGTAAATTTGGTTTTTCCACTCCTTACAGGAAAACCTGTCAAAATAAAGGCACATAAGGAAACATCTTTGGAGTGCGAGGTGACTTATGTGTACCAAACGACACAGCCACGTCTGTGGCTACATCAGCCGCATCCTCCATTTTTAAAGTCTCACTGCAGTAATAAGTGCATCTACCAGCGCCTTTTCATTCGCTGTTGTGACCATGGAGGAATCATCCCCACTATCGGATGGATCTGTGGATGTGATATTAAGCCCCCCTGGACAGCATCAGGCTAAGAATCAGATGAGACAGACTGAGCAGGGGAAGGCGGGGGACACTTCCTCCTGGGCCTTTGCCCACACGCCACTTCCACCCGGGACACTAAGGACTGCAGGACCACCATCAGTGCAACCATGAGGGTCAGTGGGGGAAATGTGACCCTGAGGTTCCATAAGGAAAGGAAGACCTGGCAGTACGAAAACAATCTTTTTGGCACCACTAAAGGATCCCCCAAGGCACGAGAGAGATAGCGAGGGATAAAGAGATCTACAACAGGGACCCCCAAAGACTCACCCTACTGAGCGGAGGAGCACAGAGAATTCGAACCCAGCATCCTCATGGATGCTATCCTTGTTCATACAGTATGTCCCGGGCACAGGAAGAGGAAACTGAGGAAGAGGAGGAGCTTCGGCATCTCCACGAGGTCTCAGTCCTCCAGCATCCCCGTGACATCTGCTACAGAAACCCGTCCACCAACTGAAGACCAGCTAGACTAAAGGATGTTTCCTGCACCCTCTGCAAGGGGACGGCCCCCCCACCCCCCCCCCCCTCCGAAAGTAGGGCACACGTTTAGGTGAGACTGCTGTGCACTCTGCACTGGTCTCTGCACTGAGACCCCCCTACACTATACCCACACTGCAAACAGCAGGGCATGCACCTAGGGGTCTCCTACACTGGGACCCCTCCAGACTATCAGGGTGGGACCACACACTATCCCAAGATCCTTACAGATTGGGGATAGCAGGGGGGAGACCCCAGGGGTCTCTGGTGCATTCTCTGCCCTGGGACTCCCAAAAGACTCCAGGTCCAGACAGGGGGGGGAGGGAGTGGGAGAAACCCAGCTAAGTGAGGGATTTAGGGATGAGAGGAGGAGGGAAACTGCAGGTCCGACCGTCCCTGGAGGTTACCTGCGTCCCCCCCCCCCCCCAAAGAAAAAGGGGAGATAGGGACTGTACTTAGTCTTCCATGGTGCAGGTAACGCTCCAGACAAAACTCCTCGCCACTGAAGTAGGGGGAGCTGTCGGCCAAGGGAACGCTGTGACTCAATCCCGGTCAAGCCCAGTCATATGCAACCCTGTGAGACGTTTAACTCGTGGGCCAGCCTCTGTCTGTGAGGCTATGTCATGGTCGGCCTAGCACGTAGCTGCCTGGGCTGGGGGGGGGGGGGGGGGGAGGGGAACCACTGAATCTAGATTATCCAGCCCGGCAGTTGATTGTAGATCTCCTGAGAGGAAAAAAAAAAAAAAAAAACGGTCAGGAAGGGGAAAGTTGCTAGGACCAGAGGTCCAGCCGGGAGCCTAGGTCCTTATTCCTGACTAGACTGATTACCTAGAGCAGAGGGGGGTTATATACCAGCTGAGAACGACCCATGGGTATAGCCAGGTGTTTTTGTTCTGCCTAGTCCTACTCCAGGGAGGAGGCAATATAACCACTAGTTATGATTTATGGAGCGCTGTGTCTGTCGAACGAAAGACAAATCACCCTTTTCAAGTGTATGGGATTGACAGCTTTGCAACAATACATCCCCCAATATTATGAACTAGTAAAAAGATGAATTTGTATCCTTAGCAGTTCAGCTTGAGCGCCATTAGATTCATGTGTAATCAATAGGTTGGTTTTATTGCGTTTTTTTGTCACAGAATTATAAAAAAAGTACAATAAACTTTTCCTCACAAACAAAAACTGGTAAGTGCCATTGCTAAATAGTTCACCATAAATTAATATAGGGAAAAGGGAATGTGGGCTGAAATGTATCCATAAGTAAGCTCCTGGCTTCTATGCTTTCTTTGTAAGAATATTTCTAACTGTAGAAAATTAAGAGTTTTCCCATAATTTGAGCTTTATTAAAAAAAAAAAAAAAAAAAAAAAAAAAAAAAGAAGAAAGAAGAAGAAGGAAGAAGGAAGAAAGAAGAAAGAAGAAAGAAGAAAGAAGAAAGAAGAAAGAAGAAAGAAGAAAGAAGAAAGAAGGAAGAAAGAGAAAAAGAAGAAGAAGAAGAAGAAGAAGAAAGAAGGAAGAAGAAGGAAGAAGAAGGAAGAAGAAGGAAGAAGAAGGAAGAAGAAGGAAGAAGAAGGAAGAAGAAGGAAGAAGAAAGAAGAAGAAGGAAGAAGAAAGAAAGAAGAAAGGTGTCCTCTGGTAAGACTACCCAGAGATCTGAGATGTCTAGCTAGTAAGGATAACCTTAAACATAGTATGGCAGCAGTGAGTATTAACAAAGGGCTCCTGCACAATACAAATTTTTTAACCCCAATCCCCCACCCATTTAACTGCTGGCGAAGTAAAAACCTTTATTTGCATTTAGATAGGCATGAGTCAAGTCCAGGTTTTAGGTACATTGGGAGGAGGTTCCAGTACTGTATAACCTAGTTTTAGTATAAATTGATCCCAGTAGTCCTTTGTGCAGGTTCAGGCATGGATGTGAAAAATAATTCTTTAGTTCATGACGACAAACATGCATGCTCATTTGACCAAGATTGCATCGATTGTCTAAACCTTCTCACATGGAAAAAACAGTAATTCCACCTGGAAAATACAGTTCAGGTGACGGATACCTTAATCTGGTTGGCCATAGATCTATGGTTGTGTGAGCCATCCTGAATTGGGCAGGTTAAGAGATTTCCTCTTCTCTCTAGGTGTACCCTCAGTCAATCCTTGCCAGATTGCAATTTGTTCAGATTATGTGAAAAGTAAAGAAAGTTAGGACAGCAACACAGTTTTGGCATGCTGTGTGAATAATTGATTTGCTCATTTAGCAGGAGCATGTGTTTTAGATGGCAGCATGGGATTTAGTGTCAGAGCTAGCAGCTGTCTGCTCATCATTACAGATCGTTGGGATTGTTGGCTACTTGCTCCTACTGTGTTCATAATAAGACTTGGCACTGAACAGTTACCCCTGACCCAATTAGATGCCAGTGACATTTCTTTTATTGCAGTAAGAACGGCCCAACAACAGACAAGGCACTCCATCATTTTCAAAGTTTGCACCATTACAGCTGTGAGGACAGATGGGCTTCCATTTCCCTCAGGCTAGGTTCATGTACAAAAAGTTTATCAAAGAAATGATGGGATTAACTGAAACGCTTGGCATAGGTTTGAGACTGGCCATACACAACTCAACATTTCCTAGAACTGTAACCGTTTCAGACCTCACTAGCAACAGTTGAGACTATGTGGATGTGAATGGCTACCAAATATTTCTGTTTTAGTGAAAAAATGGTCAGGCAGTTTTAACCTGTTTCATTGCCATTTTCCCAGACCGTTTTTTTATGCTCACTTCCAAGAGAGATGAGCATTTCAAATTAGACAGGATTTATTGCTGAACCCCTAATACATTTTCTGCTATTGTGCTGGCCATAAAAGTAATGAAGATCTACACAATGAAACAAAGAGCAAAGAAGAATCAAAGGTTGTAGCACTTTCCTGCTCTTTTCCAATTTATCTGGGGTTTCACTTAAACTTAAATTAGATTTTGTTAGGGTGAGATTTTCCTACATAGATCTAAACTGCCTGTTTCGGTAGCCCCATTGAAAAAAAAAAAAAAAAAAACAGCATGGTTGCTTGTAATGCTCCTTCAGAATCCAGCTTGAAAAAGGGAATAGTGTGTGCACATATTAAACAATTGTTTGGATGATAGTTTGTCCACATAATGGAGACTGGTAATGCTTTAAAGTTTTCACTTACAATATTTATTGCTCCCATTGCTGGAGAAAAATCTCACATAATTATTCCAACAACAATTTAAATCTTTCCCATTTGCCCCAAACCTCCCCTCCCTTAAGCACCTGTGTAAAAGTTCATCTTTTTTTGGCTTTGAAGGAGCTAGTGGATTGTTCTTCCAAGGATGAAGTTTCTTTGCATAGTCAACAAGATTTGTGATGTTACTTGCACAGTTAGTGTCCCCAAGTCTTGGAATGCAGGAAATCGTCTTTTTACAGAGGACCCCTTGCTGAATGGTGGTGGTGCTTCGTTATTTCAACTCTAGTTCAGAAGTGGATTTCTTTGCCCTACGTTTTACTTTTGAGAATTTGACGCCTAAGACAATGGTGACGATGACAAGAATTATTCCAAGAGCCAAGAGGACCCAGGCTCCTGCTGATGCTTGCCCTCTGTTCAAGTTCATTCCCAGGAAGTCGACCTTTGGTGGTGGTGGTATAGGTTCTGCTGAGACGTCATTATTAACTAAAAAGGAGAAAATTGTACATGTAAATGCCACCAAATTTATTTTTAACATCTTCACAGTATCAAATTCGTAAATGCTACTGAATTCCTTTATCAAACATCTTCACAGTATTTAAAGACTTCTAAAAAGAAATCTGTATTGATAAATGTAGGCTACCATTCCTGAACCGTGTGAAAATGGTTGCTATGTGGCTTTCTCTGGGTTACTACTACTGCTAATTTTAAACAAATCAATTGCCAGAGATAGCCACACCACTATAGTATAAAAATATTGTATAGTATAGTATATACACCTATAAAATATTCCACATTAGTCTACATTAGTTCATTCAGGACTTCTGATATGCAAATACATTCCAGCTTGGTGACTTAAGTATTGACCATAACAAACCGACAACTGGCATTTTTAGAATGAGATGTCAACAATAACAGCCTACATATTTCTCCAAATACAGGCCTTAGAGCAGAAATAAAGAATTGTGATGAATTTGCAGACTAATGAGCCAGCTGTGCACTGAGCTTTTGATAGAGTTGGGATTAGAGGTTGGTTGGTGGTGCTGTTGGCAGCACATTGCTCCGTACTGTCCATGTGGGGACAGTGAAAGGCTGAGCCTGTAAATATGTAGCAGCAGGGAGCTGCAGGAGAAACACAGAGATGAGGACGGTTCAGTGTTTAGTGCGTGAGCACTGGGACTGTGTTTGACGGTCTGGAGGATCAAGGCAGGAGGCCTAAGCAGAGATACTGTAGCGAAGAGCCATGTGGTGGAGTACTGTTTGTTTGGACTCATTGATGGGGAGAACCCCTGTGAAGGAAAACTATTCTGCTGTAAATCTTTACTTTCTTTTTAATAGAAGTGGGCAGAAAAAAGCCCTAAAAATGGACTTTAAGGAGTGGATTTGTGTTTGGCAAAACCAATGAGCTAAAAGACAAAAGACCAGGGGCTGGAATAACAAAATTCATCTGCCTGCGTGGTTTCTAAAATTCCACTTGATTATGAACTCTGATATCTGAGTGATAAGAAAATGTAACAGCTCTTCTGATACTCAACTTATCTAGGTTATGAAACCTTAGTCAGCCAAGCATATCAACAAAGCAAAGGTCTACATTTTGTTGACGTGGAACTGCGATAGGTAGAGATGGCTCCATTTGGTCAGTAAATTTCAAAATAGAATTTTAATATTATTTTGCCTGGAAATCCAGTTAAATGGGAGATCAAGGTATTTCACACTGAGGCTGGTACCTACCTGGGCTCCAGTTGTATTCTGGCCAACCAAGGGTTTCGACACTTTTGGCATTTTCTGCAATTAGCCAGTTGGTCAAAGGCTCAAAGTATTTCAGGAGGGCATGAGCTGACATATTTCTCTGTCCAGTAATAACTTCCATCACATCAGGCCAAGGCTTGCTGTAACCCAACTTCATGGCATCTCTGCAGATATAGGAACATTTATATATGTAGAAAACCGTGATAAACCATAGGCAATCAACCAGCAATTTCTGAGCCACAGGTCAACCAAGAAATTCTGTCAGCACAGAATTAGGGGATCAGTGGTTGTGAACTTGTTTTTGAAGGTACATGCCCCAGGACTGTTATTACCCTTGCTTCTCTGTCTAATGAATCACTGGCACAAAACAAAATGTGCTTAGTCAGGTGTCTCAGTGACCCACCAAGCAGAGAAGAAAGGGTAAAGCAATATTTTTATAGATCAAACTATCAATAATTCCTGCTGACACCTATTGTGAGGGAGTTCCACATCCTTATCGCCCTGATAGTGAAAGACCCCCTACACAGCTTAAGGTTAAACCGCTTCTCCTTCAATCTCATTGTGTGGCCCCGTGTCATCTTACACTTCCTGAGACTGAATAGTTTCCTACTTACTCTGGGAAATGATTCAGTCAAACCAGGTATGCAAAAACAAAAAAAAAAAACAAAAAAAAAAAAACAAAAAAAAAAAAAAACACACAAACGCATAGTGGTTTTAAATATTATTTAAAAAATGTATAATATTTCAGGAGCATTAAAATTCCATTTTTTTTGTACAAAAAAAAAAAAAAAAAAAAACTAATAGACTAAGCAAGACAAGCCCTGTCATTCATTACTGGTTTGCAGATGTAGTGATTTTGCACTGAGCAAGCCCCATTCAAAGATGTGATAGAAAACACTGCAAGTGGAAACAGTTTTCCAATTTACAGTCAAATCCAGAAAACTATTTAAGTTACCTGAAATACTAAAGGCTATGAAGACATATTAGTAATGTTGCAAGGAATGGGTTGCTAGGGAAGGTTCATTGCTTGAAAACCCCAACAGGTTAATAATCAATTTTGGAAGACTTTCAGAGTTAACAAATAGGCTGAATTTTTATATACAACCCAGGCCAAAAAACTGACTGACTATCTTTTCAAATAGTTCATGAACACTGCTCAAGTTTTTCATGTGGCGTCCCAGATAAATGGGAGATTTAAGGTTCCACATGAAATGATCTCACAGGTTGTGCTTACAACTCGGACAATTTGGGCTAAAAGTTGTGGTGTTCAGCTGGCCATAGATGGTCCTTGCCGAACCAGCTGAATTTGAATCTACGTGCAACTGCTCCCACTCAACAGAAGGTGATCAAACGCTTGACTCCTGTCAAACAGGAGTATTAGAAAATTGCTCTCAATAATGCCCTGTACACACGTGCAGATTATCTGCAGACTTTTGTCTGCAGACTTACCTTTTCTATGTAGTGCAAGGGCCTGCCGGATTGCATACAAATTGAAAGTGTTTAGGTTTGACCTCATATTATATGGTTTTGGTAAGTCTGCAGACAAAAGTCTGCAGATAATCTGCACGTGTGTATGGGGCATAAGAGTCTGCAGCAAATGGGCTACAGCTGCCGATCAGTGCATTTCGACAGACGAGGGTCCTGCTGTCGGAATACAATGTCTCAACATTGTATCGTCAAAACAGATTGTACCAAAACACTTCAGAATTATTTCATATTCTCTGAAACTCGTTCCATCCCTGTTTTCTCAAATACTCCCCAAAAATTTGAATGTAGCCTTCAGGTATGCGTTTGGTAGCACTTACAGTGGGGGGGGGGAAAAGTATTTGATCCCCTGCTGATTTTGTATGTTTGCCCACTGACAAAGAAATGATCAGCCTATCATTTTAATTGTAGGTTTATTTTAACCGTGAGAGACAGAACAAAAAAAATATCCAGAACGCATTTAAAAAAAAAAAAAAATATATATATAAATGGATTTGCATTTAAAGAGAAATAAATATTTGACCCCCTTCGTAACAAATGACTTGGTACTTGGTGGGAAAACTCTTGTTGGTAATCACAGAGGTCAGACATTGCTTGAAGTTGGCCACCAGATCTGCACACATCTCAGAAGGGATTTTGTCCCACTCCTCTTTGTAGATCCTCTCAAAGTCATTAAGGTTTCAAGGCTGATGTTTGGTAACTCGAACCTTTAGCTCCCTCCACATATTTTCTATGGGATTAAGGACTAGAGACTGGCTAGGCCACTTCAGGACCTTAATGTGCTTCTTTTTGAGACACTCTTGTTGCCTTGGCTGTGTGTTTTGGGTCATTGTCATGCTGGAAGACCCATCCACGACCCCTTTTCAATGCCCTGGCTGTGAGAAGGAGGTCCTCACCCAAGATTTGATGGTACATGGCCCCCGTCCATCTTCCTTTTGATGCGGTGAAGTGGACCTGTCCCCTTAGCAGAAAAACACCCCTAAAGCATTAGGTTTTCACCTCCCATGTTTTACTATGGGGGAAGGTGTTCTTGGGGTCATAGGCAGCCTTCCTCCTCCTCCAAACACGGCAAGTTGAGTTGATGCCAAAGAGCTAGATTTTGGTCTCATGTGACCACAACAATTTCACCCAGTTCTTCTCTAAATCATTAAGATGTTCACTACCAAAATTCAGACTGGCCTGTACACGTACTTTCTTGAGCAGGGGGACTTTAGGGCGCTGCAGGATTTAGTTCATGGCGTAGTGTGTTACCAATTGTTTTCTTGATGACTATGGTCCCGGCTGTCTTGGGATCATTGACAAGATTCTCCCATTTAGTTCTGGGCTGATTCCTCACCGTTCTCATGATTATTGAAACTCCACGAAGTGAGATCTTACATGGAGCCAGAGACGGGGGGGGGGGGGGGAATTGACAGTTATTTTGGGTTTCTTCCATTCGCGAATAATCGCACCAATTGTTGTCACCCTCTCATCAAGCTGCTTGGCGATGGTCTTGTAGCCTATTCCAGCCTTCTGTAGGTCTACAATCTTGTCCCCGACATCCTTGGACAGTTCTTTGGTCTTGGCCATGGTGGAATCTGATTGATTGCTTCTGTGGACAGGTGTCATTTATACAGGTAACAAGCTAAAATTAGGAGTACCTCCTTTAAGAGAGTGCCCTTAATAGCTCGTTACCTGTATAGAAGACACCTGGGAGCCAGAAATCTTGCTGATTAGGGGATCAAATACGTATTTGACTTATTAAAATGCAAATCAATTTATAACTTTTTTGAAAAGCGCTTAACTGGATATTTTTATTGTTATTCTGTCTCACACTGGTAAAATAAACCTACCATTAAAATTGATTATTTCTTTGTCAGTGGGCAAACATGCAAAATCAGCAGGGGATCAAATACTTTTTTCCCCTCACTGTAGCTAGCATCAGGACAGAATGTGAGCACATGCAGGCAGCAAATAGAAAGAGCTCTGCAATGTTGATTCCTTCTTCCATCTTGCTTTTTGTGCTGGAAGAATCAGTTTGATTTGTTTACCAGATTAGCCCACTGGTTGATGGAAAGGAAAGAATAAAAAAAAAAAAAAATGAACACACTATATACAGTCCGGTCCATAAACATTGTTTGCCAGCAGGATGAATTCTGAAGTGTTTCGGGCAATATCATCTGCTCATATTCAGACAAATGCTTCAGAACTCATTGGATGGCGCTTCACAGTGCAGATGGACAATGACCCGAAGCATACTGCGAAAGCAACCAAAGAGTTTTTTAAAGGAAAAGAAGTGGAATGTTATCCAATGGCCAAGTCAATTATCTGACCTGAATCAGATTGAGCATGCATTTCACTTGCTGAAGACAAAACTGAAGGGAAAATGCCCCAAGGACAAGCAGGAACTAAAGACAGTTGCAGTAGAGGCCTGGCAGAGCATCAACAGCGATGAAACCCAGCATTTGGTGATATCTATGCGCTTCAGGCTGTAATTGACTGCAAAGGATTTGCAACCAAGTATTAAAAAGTGAAAGTTTGATTTATGATTGTTAATCTGTCCCATTACTTTTGGTCCCTTAAAAAGTGGGAGGCAGATATACAAACTGTTGTAATTCCTACACCTTTCACCTGATTTGGATGTAAAATACCCTCACATTAAAGCTGAATGTCTGCAGTTAAAGCACATTGTTAGTTTCACTTCAAATCCATTGAGGTGGTGTATAGAGCCAAAAATATTAGAATTGTGTTGATGTCCCAATATTTATGGACCTGACTGTGTATATGTATGTATGTATGTATGTATGTATGTATGTATGTATGTATGTATGTATGTATGTATGTATAATTATATATATATATATATATATATATATATATATATATATATATATACACACACACACATATACACACATATATATATATATATATATATATATATATATATAAAATATATATTTACATATACATACACAAGATTTCACGCATGGCTTATCTTACCCAAGCAATTTTCCAGCCTCCTTGGACTGATAAATATCACAGGTGTGGAGGGGTCCAGTCTGTTTGGCTGCATTACACAAAGCCTCGTGGAACTGGAACTGAATGACGAAGCTGATGAAATACCTTAAAACCAGAAAAGACAGCCATGTTACTCTACGAAGAGCAGCAATGAAAGGAAACAGTGATGTTTGTTTCTTGTAGGCCAGTAGTGCTAGAAACAAATGCTCAACTATATAATCCAAATTTATTTAGCTCCAAAAACTTGTTTTTGTAATGGAAACTTACATATTTCCTTTGTATTTCCTGTTTTATGCATTCTTTGTAAAATCTCCAAATGTTTAAACTGAAAACTGTGTTGGAAGCTCATACTGGTATACACTTTACAATACAAAACGTATTCTGAATGACTGCTAAACTCGATCACCATTTCAGACTCCACAAATAATGCTGCTGTGTGGAATTTGTAAAGTGATGCCTTACCATGTATTGTTTTTCCCGTGATTAAAGTATGATACATTTAAATTCTTGACAAAAATGACATGTATTAACCACTTCTGTACCTGAAGGAAGGATTTACCCCCTTAATGGACTGGCCATTTTTTGAGATACCGCACTGCGTTCTTTTAACTGACAATTGCGCGGTCGTGCAACGCTGTACTCAAATTTTTTCCCCACAAATGGGGGAAATGGTGGTATTTGATCCCCTGTGTGATTTTTTGCACTAATAAACAAAAAAAAAAAAAAAATCCCAATAGGTGTATTTTGATTGGTTTGCACATAGTAAAGCCGACGATTTGCGTTTTTTTTAGCAGGACTGCGACACTACGGCGGACAGATCGGACTCCAAACTGACATTTTTGACACTTGGGGGGGACCAGTGACATTACTACAGTAACTAGTGCTAAAAATATGCACTAACACCAAGGGCGATCAAAGGGTTAAATGTGACCCTAGGGGGTGCTTTCTAACTGTGGGGGAGGGGCTTTATGCACGAACACAGAGACCTGTGTTCCTAAATAAGAGGAACACAGGATCCCCGTGTTCATCACTGACAGAACAGCGGACTGTCGTGTTTACAACCGCCGTTCTGTTTCCATGGGGGGGCGATCACAGATGCCCGGCGGCAAGCGCGCTGCCGTACCTGCTGGTTGGCTTCCCCTGTGGTGAATGGCGGGAGCACACTCCCGCTAGCCGCTCCATGAAGAGACGCACAGTTACGTCATTTCGTGGGACAGAGCAGACCTGTCACAGTAAAACTGCAGCGGGCGCTCGTTAAGTGGTTAATCCATAGAGCTTGTTGTAGATTACCACTCAGTAGGTCCTGCTGCAGTTTTTTGCTTGTCGTTTTCTTATAGATCACAGAAAAAAAAACCTAGCTATCTTTTTTATGTTGGCCATCGAATACAGAAAACTGTTCTGTTAAAAAGATTAACCATTGTGCAGCATGAAACTTGGCTGATCAACTGTTTTTTTGTAATCCACCCTTCAAGTAGTGCATTAATCGTAATACTAATCTTTAAACTCTAAATAAAAAAAAAAATAAAAAAAAAAAAAAAACCTATCTATAACACTCTAGAATCAAATAAAATCCCAGCATTCAAGACCTAAAGGAGATTCTCTATGATAAAAAAAAAAACACACCAGTTGAGTCCGTTACCTGATGTATGGGACATTAGCAGGAATGTGGAATTTAGCGCCAGGGTCAAAATCATCTTCCGACCTCAAGACTGGAGGACACAATCCCTGATATTTCAACCTAGGACAACATAATGGTTACATTTGATAAATCAGCTTTAAAAAAAAAAAAATAAAAAAAATTAGAAAAAATTGTAAATCCAGAATGGTATAGAGTACTACTGTAGGTTTACAAGGCTGCTAGCCGAACAGAATTGCAAACCCTTTGTTATAGAAGCCAGTTTACATTTGTGTAAAGAACATCTGGCTTCATATTTAGCTGCCTTCCAGGGATTTAGCTTTGAAAAGTCACTATACTTTACATAAAAATTAACCAAGAGTTTTTTTTTTTGCAAAATGACAAAATGCTATACAGACCTCAGATCGAGTCTGGGCCTGCACCACACTTTACAGTCCTAGGCCATACTAGGCCATTTTTGATCTCCAGTGGAGATTTTTTTTTTTTTGGTAAGTTTTAGACTCCTGATGAATTTAAGACCTGCTAGATCTTGCATTCATCTGAATGAGCTGAATGCACTTCCTGCATGATACTATGGAGTGAAATTGTGTCTAGCCCGGCACTTGCCAGGAGAGTTCAGCTTGCGTTCGGTCTGCATTTGAGGTCTGTTATTAGGTTTAGCTATTTTCTATTTTGCATTTTAAGTGAGAAACATTTTTTTTTTTTTTTTTGCTAACCAGGTCAACATTAGAAAGATTTTCAGGCCTACTCACAATATTTTAGGAGGTAGGAAGGTAAGGAAGCAAATCTTCCTGTCTTAAAAAAAAAAGCGTTGTCAAATTAGAAATAAAATCCAGGCATGGTGCCAATTCTTCCCATTCTATCTGAAACAAAAACATTTTTTTTGATTGATAGACACTTTCTATGCAGAGTGCCATAGAGTAATGAAATCCTAACTTAAAGAATATGTAAACCTAACATTTCATATTCCTGATATGTGCCTGCTGTACTGTGTACTTGTATGAAAAAGTATCCTGTTTGCTTTGTATTGCTTCCTTTGTGTGAAATCCCTGGTGTCCCTGACAGTCCCTCTGCTTTTCTATTAAACCTGACCACACCAAAAAGGAGAACACACTGTGGTCAGTTGTCTAGCTGTGCTGGGAACTCAGGCTGCTCTCCTCCAATGATCGGACTTGGCCCCCTGCACAGCCATTCACTGGCAAGTTTAGTGTATTGCTGTCCCGCCTCTGACCCCCCTCCCCCCCAGCTCTTATGCAGCTAAAAACAGAGGGTAGGGTATGTGAAAAAAGTTATTTATAAGGTTTTTTGTTTTTTTATATCTATACACAAATTTTTACTTTTTTTAAATTTCTTTTTTAAACTGAATGGGTTGTTTTACAAGTTGATAATTTATAATCACTTTATAATCACTTATAATTTTATTTGGGCAAAGTGTTAAAGGGTTAGAACCTCCATCTGTTTTTTTTGCCAGTTCTTTCCCTGTTTGGAAGATTTTCCCACACTCTCTCCTGACAGGAAATTTCATGAAAGTCAGGTGAAATCTCAGCGTTGGAGGTTGCCACTTGTAATAGGGTCTCATTTGTGAGATTCCACTCTTCTGTTCGGATGACAACCCTAAAATTTTTCCTTCACCTATCCCATTGAGAAAGATTAGAGACAGCAAAAGTCTACCCAGAATTTAAATAAAAAAAAAAAAGTTTAAACAAAGCCTAACTTTAAAAGTTGATCTGTAAAATATTGCTGTTTGAAAGGGTTATAAAAAAGGAAGGGCATACCTGAGATTCCACCACTGCTGGTTGTATTCGGAATCTGGAATTCTTCCATCAAACACTTTCCAGCGCCACTGGTCCATTAGGTATCCAAAGGGTAGGAAGGCTATTTTATCCAGTGCAATACTCAAAAGATAGTTGATGTCACTCTCTAGAACGGGACATACAAAGTAAGAAGCGTTGTATGTTCTGATACAAACTAAATTCTGAAATTGTAAATGCAATATCAATATCCTTTTTAAATATCCCTTTTAGTTTTTTTTTGTGCAATATCTTTTTTTGTAGGTTCCAAAAGCCATACCTGCATTTTCCTCAACTTTGTCCAACAGCCCAATGCTGTGGAGATGCTTAGGAGTGGACACAGACAGGGCCAATACATCTCCAATGGCCTCATGAAAGCCAGGGTTGGCTCCTTCTCTGAATGAAACTGGTTGATCTTTGTACTGCAGGAAGTACTGAACATGGCCCATTTCATGGTGGACTGTGATAAGGTCATCCATGGTGACTACTGTGCATTGCTTGATTCTGAAAGAAAATACAATCAAGATTTAGTATTTAATGATGCCCATAAGAACACTTTTACTGTTTCACAAATGCATGTTTTTGGGTTTTCTTCCATAACTCAGCCTGTTATTAAACAGCTCATCAGTCTCAACGGCAACCACATGCTTAGCAAACATGAACCTTTGGATAAAAAAAAACACAATAAAGCCCAACTCCAACCAAAACTTTATTTGATTTTGGATAGAGAAGTAAGGCTTTGGGCCTCTGTCAGGTTTTAATAACCATTTGTGTTACAATGGGGGAGAATTCCCCTCACTGCCTATCAGGAAGGAAGTTATGGGATCACTCTCCAATGGGGACACAGAAAAATAAACATTTTTGCAGAAAGCAAAAAAGGGTTTGATCTTCTGACTGGGTTTTTATTGCTTACTGTGCCTCCCCATCCCAGTAACAACCACTCCATCCCTTTTTTTTATCCCAGGGACAGGAAGTGATGGAGAACCTTCCACAAGGGTGGTCACAAATAAAAAAATTTCACTCTACTACACTATCCAAAAAATATATACTTTGGTTAACTACAAAAATGAAACCGATCAGTGATATTTGCTTGTGAACCCAGTACATTTGTTTTTTTTCTTGCCAAGCATTGATTGTGCCAATTCTGCTTGAGGCTGGGTTCACACTGGTGCAATGCCAGACATCGCATGTGATTCGCACCGCATGCCTGCACACATCACATGCGATGTTTGTGCAGTGAAAATTCAGCCAGCCATACAACTATCGCATTTGGACCACTGGAATGTCTACACTGGAATTGGCTTGCATGGGTGTTTAGACTCATGCAATCAAATTCCACAGATTGCACTGCGTTCTGAGAACCTATTCGAGGGTGTCATTAACTTTATATTGACACCCGCAGCGGTTCGTACAGAGCAGCGTGAACTGCCTGCGAGTCAGATGCAATGCGGAAACCTGCACAGGAATCGCTGTGGTTCCCACATCGCACCAGTGTGAACCCAGCCTGATGCTAAAAGAGAACAGTAAAGAGAACCTGCATACTTTTTTAAACAAGTATATCTAAAGCCAAAACATTGTTATGGAGTAGGGAATGGTTAAAAGACCTCTGAGATTTATTTGCTGTGTCCCTTTGGTGGGATTTCTCTCCATTTCCTGTCATGGAGGTACAGCAGGAAGCACGTTCGTTGGCACTTAAACATGTTTTTTCATAGGAAGACATCCTTTCTATCTCTTTTTAGGTGACAGCTGTTAACCTTTTGATTTCCCATCATTTCTACTCTAGTAACAATGGTCGCCAAGACAAACAGAGGACAAATCTCCCCAGATAATAGGAGATGAAGCTCATATCCTGGAACTCATTGCAGAAGTCCTCATTTATCAGTAGTGTTAATTTTATATGCCCATAAGCATCAGATGTGTTCCATTAGTATTTAGGATTATTGCTTTATGAGACATCATAAAGCATGATGATCCAATTAGTGCAAAGGCCATGACCACAAGACGATAAAACAGATTATTATCCCATACTATCTCTAATGGAAATCCTGTACAGTTCATCAAAACACCACAAGAATGGAAATCAACTTGGTAACGCCTTTTATGGACAATTTGCCCTAGGACAACAAATTGGTGTGGGGGGGGGGGGGGGAAGCCTTGCCTCACTAGATTTTTAATCATCTAACAAGGTACAAAAGAATTAGGATTGGGAAATGCTCTACTGGTTAAATACTAGAACCATTTTCTTCCACTGAATTAAGTTGGCATTAGGCTGGGTTTTCCCGCATCCAAATTGCACAACAGGCGGGTATGACAGGCTCTTTATGGAGCTGGTTCACACAGGTCTGGGGCGGCAGCACTCCGCATTAAAAAAAAAGGTCCTGTGCGACTTTGGCTCTGATTCAGGTGTAAAGTCAGGCAAAAATTTGGATCCGATTCGCACCTGAACCGGTAAACAGGGACGCACTGGACCCCATGGCCACATATGTGTGAACCCAGCCTTAATTTCTAGGCGAGTAGCTAAAGATTGAATGATCTGAATATGGCAGGTCAATTAAAAGATAGGGGAAAAAAAAAAAAAAAAAAAGTAAAAAAAAAAAAAAAAAAACCAGTAAAAACCAATAGCTAAAGTTTATATAATATTTTTTCTTTCCACTCAGTTTTCCTTTTTTTTTTTTTTTTTTTAATACAAAAGTTAACATGGTTTTCTGTTACCTCTTAAAGCTGTGGCATGTTGCAGTTTTGATCCCTCCGTTTTTATTGCATTTTGTCTATTTAAAGTTGGTACAATAATGTAATCAATAGAATAATAATGGCAATATTGATATACCTCCAAACAAATTAAATGGGTAAACATTTCTTAATCATAACAAATCAGAATTTTCTATGTTTATTCTTGTAGTGTGTGATCTGCCGGCGAAATTTAGCATTTTCATGTGCTGCCCCCACTACAAACATGCAAGCTTGTACTGTTAAAAAGAATGAAAAAAAAACCCCACAGATTGCGTAACAAAAAGTTTGTTAGGCAAACAAAAAAACATAACCCCACAAATAAATAAAAAAGGGATTTAGAAGGATTTTTTTTTTTTTTAAACAATACTATTGGTCTTTATAGATGATAGTACAGTACTGGTAGATGGTGTAAAATGTTACAGCCTTTATAAAAAGGTATATGCACCACCTATTAATAAAAATAATTAGTTTAACTAATCTGGTTTACTGTGTGAATTCCTAACTGTGGATTCCCATAACCATACCTGAAATCTTTTCTGTTGTAGAAATCCCATGCGGACGCATGACAAACCACATCTCTGCCAACAGGTTTCTCAATCATGGATTTTTCCCAGAATTCTGGAGGCATAGGAAGGAGTCCTAGAGAGGTAAAGAAGTTGTCTGATACTTCAAACATTCTTTGGGCGGTCCATTTCTGGGGGGGAAAAAAAAAAAAAAAATTGATCAGTGAAAGCCACAGCTTCCTTGTCACATAGGCTACCATCTGTACTTTTGTAGATAAGGTTTATTAAGAGGAAAACGGTTTCAGGAAGTTTTGGGAGAAAAAACAAGAAGCAGCTTAGGTTCGCCTTCTAGAGAGTTCCTGGTTTTCAGTTGGGGCAGAGTTGATCCACAGGCTTGTAGTGAGAAGGGGGAACAATGACATTACCATGTGCAAAGTCAGGAACCACAACTTGAATGCATAATTTCAGATAACAGCCATAATGATATGATAGTCTTACAAGCTACTGACTCAAAATTATGTGACCTAGGTGTAGTAATTGGCATTTACTGCTGTTCTGGGCAGAATTAAAGGATAAGTTCACCTTTTGTAACGTTACACCCATATTCAGGGCATAACACCCAATCCCCTATTTTGACAGCTAGCAGGGGATCTTCCCCACCCTCTCCCCCCGCTAGCTGTCAAAGTTAAAGAAAAACCGGCGCTGTGCAGGGGTCATGCCCGTACCACTAGGTTACTCATTTACAGCGTTCCATGAATGAAAAACTACAAGTTGACAGCCTTTGTGGCTATGAGTGTTCTCGTAGTTCATTGATTCTTCCTGTCACTTTCTACTTGCCCGTATGGGATACGAGCCAACATACACTGACAGGGCTGCAGGAGTCCTGCATGACATCAGCGATCTGCTGATTGCTGCTGCAATTCTTTACAAAAAAAAAAAAAAAACACACAAAAAAAAAAAGTATGTATGATTTTATTTACAGGTAAAACGTATCCTTTGGGTGGCTTAAATGGGCCTAATGTAGATATGCCGATGACTAACCTGAGCCACCATCGCAGGTGTAGCATCCACTTGTGCTGCATTCGGATATGGAACAACAAGATCAAATATATTTGACCATGACTGGGCCCACATGTTACCTAATAGAGAAAAAAAAAAAAAGCCATAGTTATGTGCATATCTACCATTTGTAAAAAGAAGAAGTAGAAGTAGAAGTAGATCAGCAATGTAAACCCTATAGCAAATAAATTGAATCTTCAATTGAAGTTGTTTATTTCATGCAGTTGGGCACCTACTCGTGACCTTTATGGAAACCTTGTTTGGCTTCTTCGATGCCAGCTAGGTCGACTAGGTTGTAAGAGACAAGCGATAGGCTTAAGTGTTCCTCCTCTCAACACCATGATTACCCAAAACTGCCTAACCACTTTACAGGGGTATAGTCTATAGTCTACTTTATAGGAATAAGGCCTAACATCACCCTCCCCAAATATGCTAAAACTGAAAAAACTAGGACAGAAATGATCTTTATCATGCTACATTATTGTAGTCTATGGTGTGAATTCAGGTTGTTTTAATAGCTGGGCCTGCTATAAGGACAACTTCCCATTCCTTAAGATGCAGTATTCTAGGCGAGGCGACTTTTTACTGAATGCCATCAGCATACTTGTGGCAACAATTACAGCTTATGAAATGGTATTTACACTTTCATAGAGCATGTGTCTGGAATGAGTGTCTATCCCTGCAGAAAGCAGATCTCTGTGTGTGTCTCACAAAGGGCAAACCCCTAGGGCAGCCTGATTGCTTCTTAGGCTCCATGTACACGGGACGTTAGAAAAAACGTCCTGCAAAGCCATTTCTGACCGGGAAAAAGCAGCTGTTAAACGTGCTTTCAGTAGCTTTTTCCATTTGCGTTATTGCACATTTGGCCACATTGCTTTTAGCAGCGTTTTTCTGCCTCCATTCAAAATCAATGGTTCCCTATGGGAGCCTATTGATTTGAATGGAAGTCGGATCCGACTTGCGGCGCGATCTGCACTGTGAGAATCTTGAGGGGGAACTCCACGCCAAAAATGGGAAAAAAAAAAAAACTGCGTGGGGGGGGGGGGTCCCCCCAAGTTCCAAACCAGGCCCTTCGGGTCCAGTATGGAATTTGAGGGTAGCCCCACGCCGAAAAAAAAAAAATGGCGTGGGGTCCCCCCCAAAATCCATACCAGACCCTTATCCAAGCATGCAGCCCAGCAGGCAATGAAAGGGGAGGGGGGACGAGCGAGCGGCCCCACCCCCCCTGGACCACACCAGGCCACATGCCCTCAACATGGGGGGGGGGGTGTTGGTGCTTTGGGGCAGGGGGAGCTCTGCACCCCCCACCTCAAAGCACCTTGCCCCCATGTTGATGACGACAAGGGCCTCATCCCCACAACCCTGGCCGGTGGTTGTGGGGGTCTGCGGGCAGGGGGCTCATCGGAATCTGGAAGCCCCCTTTAACAAGGGGGCCCCCCAGATCCCGGACCCCCTCCCTATGTGAATGGGTATGGGGTACACTGTACCCCTACTCATTCACCAAATAAAAGGCAGTGTATGGAAATGACAGGAGACGTTTTGGAAAGTTTATTAAAAATCTTCATCTGGCTCTTCTCGTCTTCTCCTCTCCGGGGTCTTCTGCTCTTTTGCTGTCCGCTCTTCTTGTGTTCTCCTCTCCGGGGTCTTCTGCTGTCCTCTCTTCTTTTTTCTCCTCTCCAGTCTTCTGCTCTTTTGCTGTCGGCTCTTCTTCTTCCTCCGACGTCTCCGGTAATTATGCCGGTCTCCGGTCTCTGCAGCTTATTATATAGCCATTAGGGGCGTGGCCCCGATGACGTCATCGGGAGGCCCCGCCCCCTCGTGTCACATATGTCGTCATCTGTGACACGAGGGGGCGGGGCCTCCCAATGATGTCATCGGGGCCACGCCCCTAATGGCTGTATAATAAGCTGCAGAGACCGGCATAATTACCGAGAGGACAGCAGAAGACTCCGGAGAGGAGAACACAAGAAGAGCGGACAGCAAAAGAGCAGAAGACCCCGGAGAGGAGAAGACAAGAAGAGCCGGATGAAGATTTTTAAAAAATTCACATAGGGAGGGGGTCCGGGATGTGGGGGGTCCCCTTGTTAAAGGGGGCTTCCAGATTCGTTGAGCCCCCTGCCCGCAGACCCCCACAACCACCGGCCAGGGTTGTGGGGATGAGGCCCTTGTCCTCATCAACATGGGGGCAAGGTGCTTTGAGGTGGGGGGTGCAGAGCTCCCCCTGCCCCAAAGCACCAACACCCCCCCATGTTGAGGGCATGTGGCCTGGTGTGGTCCAGGGGGGGTGGGTCCCCTCCCCTTTCCTGGCCTGCATGCTCAGATAAGGGTCTGGTATGGATTTTGGGGGGGACCCCACGCCGTTTTTTCGGCGTGGGGCTACCCTCAAATTCCATACCGGACCCGAAGGGCCTGGTTTGGAACCTGGGGGGGGACCCCCACGCAGTTTTTTTTACCATTTTTGGCGTGGAGTTCCCCCCTCAAGATTCTCACAGTGCAGGTCGCGCCGCAAGTCGGATCCGACTTCCATTCAAATCAATAGGCTCCCATAGGGAACCATTGATTTTGAATGGAAGAAAAAAAACGTACAACGTGGCTGAACATAGGTTCATCACGTTTAGTCACATTCGGCTGCGTTTCTGCGTTTGAAAAGCCGGGAAACACACGTTCGAACGCAAATAATTGCGTTCTAAAAAAAGTCCCTGAACGCAACTGCCTGCAAATTACTGTAAACGACCATGTGTACATGGACAGATGATAACCTGGAGCTGCGTTCAGGGGCTTCTGAAAAAAACGCCCAACTGCTCCTAAACGGCCATTTCCAGCGTCCCGTGTACATGGACCCATAGAGGGACGTGAAATCAGACAAACAGAGCTGCAAGGCAAGCTCCAACTAAGGACACACTCCCATATTCTTCCGTATATTTGCATGGTTTCCTCCAGGTGCTTTTGTCCCACAACCCACAAGTGTAGCAGTAGATTAAATAGCACCTCAACCTGCTGCTAGAGTGTGTTGAAGGGTAGTAAGAGAAGAACGCAAGCTCTACTATTTAGAGACCTATCTTGACCGTTTGTACACTGCTCATACAGGGGTTGATTTACTAAAACTGGAGAGTGCAAAATCTGCAGCTGTGCATAGTAACCAAGCTGCTTCTAACTTCAGCTTGTTTAATTAACCACTTCAAGACCAGGCCTATTTCTGACATTTGTTGCTTACAAGGTAAAATCAGTTTTTTTTGCTAGAAGGTTACTTAGAACCCCCAAGCAAATATATATCCATCTATATATATTATATTATATTTATTTTTGCAGAGACCCTAGAGAATAAAATGGCGGTCGTGGCAATGTCACACTGTATTTGCACAGCGATCTTTCAAATGCAATATAAAAAAAAAAAAAAGTACACTTCAATGAATTGACAAATGTGGGATATCCCGCGCTACCTTATAGATATAATATATGGCTCGTCTTGTGATGGGTGGCTGCATACAACCTAATTGTGTTCCCACAATGTGAATCAAATAATGAGTGTGTGTTGTTGCGCCTAATGCCCTTAGTAGTGTCAGTAAAAGAATGGGGTTGTAAGGTGCACACAAAGTCTAAAGTCTTCCTCCTTCATGTCCTTGGTAAATAGTAAGTGGGTCAAAATATAAACATCAATATTGTAAAATCAAACACTGGTTCCTAGGTAAACTGTAAAACGGGGATTATAAAAAATGTGAAAACACAAATAATATGTACTGAAAAAAAAAAAAAAAAAAAACACACGCACCTGAATGGGGTGATTGCAAAGTCACAATATCATTCGCATAAACAAAAAAAAAAAAAATCCTTAAAAATGCAACATGTATATGCAATTTATAAGTGAATCCACATTATTACCAAAAACCAGTACGACCAAAGTCTGAAAATTTCCTCCTTCGTGTCCTTAATACAGAAAATATCTGTTAATACAGAAAATATCTGTCTATATATAGCATTTTTAAGGATTTCTGTTTATATTGCGATATTGTAATCGCGCCATTCATTTTTTTTTTTTTCTCCTTCAGTACATATTTGGGTTTCACATTTTCTAACCACTGTATTAGAGTTTACCTAGGAACCAGTGTTTGATTTGATGATATCAATGTTTATATATGACCCACTTACTATTTACCAAGGACACTAAGGAGGAAGACTTTAGACTTTGTTTGTCACTTACAACACTTCATTGAATAAAAAAATAAAAAAATCAATAAAAAACTGTAAAGTTAGCCCAATTTTGTATACTGTGAAAGATGAGGTTATGCCAAATAAATACCGAACATGTCGCTCTTTAACCACTTGCCGACCGCTCACTCGAGCTCTACTGCGGCAAAGTGGTTAGTTCCTGTCCAGCGATGTAGACCTACGTCGCTGGACTTCTCCCCTTGTGGGCGGCACTTGAGCGCCGCCGGCAGCTCGCTCCTGCTGTATTCAGTCACAGCGGGAGTCAGGCCAGGGGAGGAGCGGCGGCGATCGCCGCTGCTCTTCCCCGATCGTAGGGGAATCGAGTCTGGAGATCCGCCCGCTTGTGTAAACAATGCGGGCGGATCTCCTAAGTGACAGACAGTGACAGATTGCAGGGTTCAGCATAGCTGAACATGCGATCTGTCCCTGTGTCACTCAGTCACCTCCCCCAACACATGTCAGTAAGCACCAGGCATACATTAACCCCTCCCTCTCCAATAAAATTAACCCCTTCCCTGCCAGTGTCATTTTTACAGTAACAGTGCATATTTATAGCACCGATTACTGTAGTAATGTCACTGGTACCCCCAAAAGTGTCAAAAATGTCAGTCAAGGGTCCGATCTGTCCGCCGCAATGTTGCAGTCCCGCAAAAAAAAAAAAAAAAAAGACAGAAATCTTTCCCTTAGTTAGTAAACGCAATAACTTTTGCGAAAACCAATCAAAATACGCTTATTGTGATTTTTTTTCCCAAACATAGGTAGCAGAGTTACAGAAGAAGTCTTGTGCTAAAATTATTGCTCTCGCTCTAACAATTGCGGCGATACCTCACATGGGATTTGAATGCGGTTTACATTTGCGGGCGTGATTTACGTATAAGTTTTCTTAGGCATACGAGCATGGAGGGATGGGGCTCTTAAAAAAGGGTGATGTATGCAGCTACAGGCATCACCCCAGTACAACTACTTTAACAAAATGATGTACAGGTATGTGATTTTGCATGAAGTGAATGAAGCCTTGACAAAAAAAAAAAAAAAAAAAAAAACTGGAAGGCGACTGGTTTCTATGCAGAGCTGCACCAGATTTTGCACTCTTCAGTTTTAGTAAATCAACCTCACAGTATATGATCATTAAACAAACACAGGAATCCAATTAAAATTAACAGGGATCTCACCAAGTAGATGGGCAGGGATGGGTCCTTTAAGGTTGATTTTCTTGTCTCCATATTTCTTGTAGAGGGCTCGGCGTACATATGCATGCAGGTTAAGATAAAGAGGCTGCAGCTCATGATAAAGCCTCTCAACATCACTTTCCAAAGTTGGCGTCTCATACCATGACCTCCAGTATGCACCATTGTCTGCATGACCTGGTAGAACAGATAAGGAACTAAGTGAAACATTGATACGTATGTATGCAAAAAAGCAGTAGTATATCCCTGCTATGTGCTACAAAATGTTCAGAAATTACATTTCAAAATGATGTAATGAGGCATAAAGTAAGAACTAAAGGGAAATATGTAGAGGATTAGGCAGTTTAACTGTCAGAGAAACTAAGCATGACAGCGTACAATAGAAATTCAGAGATGGGAATCCGTTTTACCATTGAGAGTTGCTGCTTTGTTACCCAGCTCTACATATCTCTTGTAATGGTTACGCATTTTTTTGCCAGAAGAATCTCGCCAACCTTTCCATGCCCATAACAGTTCATCATAGTCACGTGACTGGGCAAGGAGTGCAGTTATATCTTGAAATGGATAGAAAAGATAGATATAATTAGTTATGTTAAAATTATTATATTTAAAAATTATATAAGCAAAGTGTAAATGTTCAGGTCTGTACAATTGCATGTGAAAGAAAATGTGACAAAGCACTAGTAACACTTGTCCCTTCTTCGTAAACCTAGAAGGGGAAGGTGCTTCACAATTTTTTGATGGCAGGCCAGGTACTAACTAGAACATTGGATGAAAAAAAAATATCCCTGTGATTTGAAATCAAGGGGATGTATAGCTGAAAATATTCTCTTTCCAAACCTGTCATTCTTGTTTCTTGCCAACTCTGATGCCTCCAATTTTAGAATGTTGCAGCAACAATGGGGAAAAATATCCGACACCGAAATCAGTCAATGGGGGTAAAATGAGGTCAAATGAGGGACACAGAGGTTAGCCAATGGGGTACAAGGAGAAGAAATGGGTCTAGACTGTCAGGTTATCTTATAGAACAGCAAACCCAGAATGATCTGACACAAGGCCATCCGTAAAAGGTTCTCCCTCCCTGGAGGTTCCTAGATAGCCCGCAAACATTTTGAACATTATACTGACACTCAAGGGTCCAATTATGAAGCAGAGAATGGGATTTTCACCAAACACCATTTGGTTCAAAAGCAATCTTTGCCATTTAAAAACAGACAGACAATTCTAGTAGATTCTCCACCAGAGAATGTTTGGTGACATATTCTCTTCTTTTTAAATAGACCATTTAGTGGTAGATCAAATCGCAAAAAAAAAACTATGCATTCTGTCTGTCCCCTAATTTAAACAGTGAAAGATTCATTTCTGCTTCCATCTATAATCATTTACACTAATAATGAACATCACAGATCTGTTTTGCACATGAGGAATTCTGCTAAGGAGTGTTCCATCTGGAAATACAAGCAGTCTTACCTGGATCCAGAGGTATGCACTTATTATCCTTGCATACTGTGGCCTTGCTGTAGATGGTTTCCATGTCAGAAACAATTTGATTGTACTAGAGTAAAAAAAAAAAAAAAAAAAAAAAAAAGAAGATGAATTATTGAATGATGGAACTGCTTTGTCTAGTAAATCACATTGGTTGGCAAGAATGGGAAGGCCCTGTAGTGCACAATTACCTCTTTCTGCTCCACCTCTGGCAAAGCTGCTTTATCAATATCACTGAGCTTCTTCAATAGTCGCTGTACCTCTATATTCTGGAAATCACTGTAGTCAAAGTTTCTGGCCTGTCGTCCATACTGAAGAGTGTGGCTGGACATAGCTAGGTTCTTATCCAGCTGTAAAGAATCATGAGCTATATTATACAGTGACCATCTACTACATTGCTTACTTTAAAGACATGCATACAACCAGAATGAAGTTACCAGGGCTAAAATTTACACAACCTATTACAGCCCCCTCAAAAAAAAAAAAAAAAAAAAAAAAAAAAAAAAATCCTGAAATCACGGTCAGAGACAGGGCATAAAGAAGATTTCCATGTTCAATTTTTTTTTTTTTTTTAATACCAAACGTGCTAAACACCCATAATGTAGCATACAGTATATCTTATTGTATGAGGTAGTGACAACATAATGATAATTACACACTAGCATTGTACTGGTTCCTTCTGTAGCATGGGAATAAACTCTGCTCAAATTTTGTCCACTTTGGATCAGGTGACATTTTCCATCTGGCTACAGGAGATGTGCTTCAGCTATAGATGTCAGTTTGTGCCAGCATATTAATTATCACACTGCAGGATATCCCTTCAAAATGGAACTATGCTATTCTGTTCCAGCAGATTTTTTTTTGGGCATTTAGGTTTGTTAGCAGTGCAGATTTCGGACGTGACCTTGACCTATCTCAAGATACTGTCCAGCAACATACCATTTTCTATAGGGTCTTAATGCAATCTGCAGGCAATTTGTTTGGGGTGTAGCCAATTATTCTCGTACGCATATTGCCATAGCTCCAATCCAGCAAGCAAAAAAAAAAAAAAAAAAAAAAAAAAAGCATAGCGAGATATTTTTGTAGCACCCTCCTGGGAGAGGGAGAGAGGGAGAGTGAGAGGAAGAGTGAATAGTTTTTCGCCTTACCAGAGGGATTGCAGGTAAATCTTTATTTGTTCTCTGCCTACCAGAGAGCAGTATCTGCTAGTGAGGTCTGCTCAATACAGCTCAGTCTGTCTGCTGAGGGTTTCGCACTGGTCCAATAGGGAGGCATATTGGACAGTGGGAGGAAACCTGACAAATGAGTGCACAGGCATTTAATACAGCCCTGGAAATTTGGCAGAGGAAAGTACCTCAGTGCATGCTGGGATATGCTGCCCTGCATAGAAGCCAAGAGCACATGTGCTTGGGGTCTTTCGGCTGGATAGTGGAGTTCCGGAGGGAGGGGGCGGCTGCCTCCTCTGTAGAGGTGCCGTGCAGCCTCAGGTAGTCAACCTGAGGGCCTAGAGAGAGCTAGAGAGGAACTGAACCCAGAGATCCTATGAATCTGACTGAAAGGGGAGACACTGGAGGATCTGATTCTGCAGTACAGCAAGTACAAATCTGTGTCAAGGGGCCACCCCTGCAGCTAGAGGAGTCAGTGAATGGGTGTCACTAAAGGGGATGCTAGAGAGTTTCCCAAAAATATAGTTCACCAAGGAGAGGGGGGGGAGATAGGGAGACTTGACCCTTCCCATACATGTGGCAGTATGGTTCAAGTAGTGCAGCTGCTTTCACAAGCAACCTAGTGAGGCCAAGTGAAAGTTGCCCTTATCAAATGTACAATGTTCCAGTTGGAGTATCCCACTATTCCCTTCTTCCATCCAAGTTCCAAAATAAACACCAAAAACCAAAACCCCTGGACTATTTATTGAGCAACGAGCCATTGGGGGTAAGGATGAATGTGTGAACTGTACCCTAACTGACTGTGTGCTGGTAATCAGAGGAGGCCCAACAAGTTATCATACAGCAAGCCCTATGGGGAAAGGGCTACATTTTGTTCAGAGGCGTAACTAGAACCTTCAGGGCCCCGGTGCAAGAAAGGGCCCCCGGACCCCTGGCCAGGGCCCTTTCCTTCAAGCCTGGGGCTCTTCCCACTGCTCTTTGGACCCTTTACTCTCGTAGCTTGGCCCTTTATTACGGTCCCGCAGTGGGACCCTTTCACAAGTCCTGCAAAGACAGCAGAACACAAGTGAACTGGATGGGAGGAGTGGGGGGGGGGGGCAGCATACAGAATAACCAATCTCCTCTATTTTCCTCCTGCAGCTACAGGAGGAAAAAAGGAGGACAGTGATTTCTCTTCATCCTGCCCCCACTGCCCCTCCTACCCAGGTGTACAGGGGAGCCGTGAAGGCCCCCTGGAGCATGGGGCCCGGTTGCAATTGCACCCCCTGCAACCCCTGTAGTTACGCCCCTGATTTTGTTATACCCATTTGGATATGTTGGACAGCTAAAGTAGCACTAAGGCAGATAAAGATGGACTAAGTGAGGGTTAAAACTCCTGTGTTTTTCCACTGCCATCTGTATCCCAATGACTTCCTGACACATAGCCAAAACAGAAATGAAAGGAAATAAGGAAATCCCTCCAAAAGTGAAGAAATCCCTGGTTGTCACCAGAACTAGTGTCCCCATATTGCGACATTTCCCCCTCTATTCTTCTGGTGACAACCATAAAGGATTTTCTTTTACTTTCGGTGAGAAAAGTAAACAGGACAAAATCGAGATGGTGAATTTCCCTAATGTGGGCACAGACAAAAAGGAAAACACGACCTAATCACTTTCTGCTTCATCCAAAACTATATTTTTTGCCTTTAGTTATAAAGAAATAGTGGACGAGTTAGGAACAGAAAGAGTCAGACTTTAGTCTCAATATTTGCTGCTGACCCTTTGCAAGGTAAGGTAAAAGTGCAACTGTAGTCATTTCTCCTCTGCCTTTGAACATTCTCTATACCCCATTTGCCAACTGTCTGGAGGAGATGGAGCAGACTGACAGTACTCCGTACCAATTTAACTCAGGTGGAACTATTAGTTATAAAACAAGGTTTTCACTTGCCCAGCCCAATTATCCCCTTGGCCAGCTGCAAGGGTGTCTGTTTCTGGCATAGCCAAGGATAATCCACCTTATCAATAAAACGTAAATTTTTTGGCCAGTTTAACATAAAAAAACAACAATTTGTGTCTCTTTCTTACCATGACTTTGTTGTTGTGTTCTGTGATGTTTGTGTTATAGGCCCATGATGCCTCTGTATAATCATTCAACACCTGTTCTGCTGTACGGTTGTATTCACTTAAAAAATCCTCTGCCTGCCTTTCATTAGCATTTTTTTCTAGAAATCAAAAGACAACATATGTATATTTTTAAATACCAACATATATACAGTATTATAATTTAAAATATATTGTAGACCTTGCCTCACAATATCAATGGAGAAAGTCTTATCACTTTACAACTTTAGCACTTGTTCATTTCCCAAAAGCAACAGCATATCTGCATTGAGTTTATACATCTACTGTGTGTTCTAGTGGGTTTCACTTTTCACTTAAACCCCCAAAAGATATAGTAATTGGGTTATATGTACACTTGTAGGCAGGTGCCTAATAGGATTAGGTTGTTGTAAGCTAGCAAGATAAGGCTGCCCAGGGAAAGGAAGGGATAAGCTCTGCAGTGCTGGTTTCCTGGGCTTTTTGAGTCCTGCCTTCCTTTTCAGTCTATATAAATATTTGGAAGGCCAGGCTCAAGGGGGCCTCTGGATGGGACTGCATGGGAAGCAGGAAGGTCCCAACCACCATGAAGGATGTAGCCCAAAGCAACCTTCCTCTGCCACCCTTAGGGGATTCACCAGGAATGGACTTTGCCAATTATGGACGCATATCTGTACAGGTATGCCTGGGCAGCCACAATTTAGTTAGTCAGAGGGACTGTGTTGCAGTTTATACTGCACAGTTTCCAAGTGTTTTAGTAAAGCTTTGTTAACCGTTTCAAGTGCGGTCTGAAGTAATTGAAAGGGATACATGGTGGTACACGGCGTATCAGAAGAACACGTGAGATATGGAAGACCACTACAAAGTGTTAATTTGGTAGGAGAGTGAGGAAAAATAGTTGCCAGGGGTAACCAAGACCTGGTGGGAAGAGAACAGCAGCCAGTCTAATAAAGTGTGGTACCTGGCGTAGGTGACAGGTCCTCCACTAGCGAGGCTCCCTCCCTTGAGGTCGGTTCCCCCAAAAGTGTATGGGGCCGAACCCACTGTACAGAGACCCCAGGTGTCTAGCTGCTTGGTATGGGAGGGCAGGAGTTAACCATGTGCACACATGAGGTCTGCGCTAGTACACAACATGTCTTTCGTGCATTCTGTCACTGGGAGTGATGCGACAAATGCGCTGGACTGGTGCAGGGCGCATGAACTCAACGCATACACTCACAGGCTTGTCATTTTTAGACTCTTTATAATTCAAAAACTTTAGCTACACGGCATAGCCAAGCAACAATGCATAGTCAAGCCATTACAAAAATATTTTGCATGTCAGCGATGTAAATTTAGGTGTCAACTGCCTACTCATTTATCAGCATCATCACATTGCAGATTTGCTGTCTAATGTTCATGCAGGTGACACAGAAGTTATGGAGCTAAACCAGAAAATAAATAAAAAAAATGGAGACATTGCTTTTAGTAGCGCAGAAAGTCTTATTCAATTCAGCTTCATGCTTGGTGATCCATTTATAAATAGGCTTACTGCAGGACTGTTCTTTTACTACATTACACTAAATAATTGTGAACGATGCATAGCCCCCAGATGAGTACATTCACACAATACATTTGTTCATTACACAATTTTTAGTGGAAAATGTATGGCTCGGAGAGCTTACCAATGTCCCCAGGATATCCATCAGGCAAGGGTGGTCTCCAAGCAAAATCTGGCCAACCCAGAGTTTCATTATTTTTAGCATTCTGCTCTTTCAACCAGTTAGTGACTGGCTCAAAGTATTCCATCAGAGGCCCAACGTCCATTTTGTCTGATCCAGTCATGTTTCTTAGAACCTCCTGCCAAGGCTGAGAAGAGCCTGCACGAAGGACATCGCTAGGAAGAGAAGGTGGCATTCCTCATTAGCGACAAGCAATACCATATTTATCAGATGCATTAGAATAAAACAGAAGAGAGGAAGAGGGGCATAGAGAGGGATTCAAACCAGTAAAATACTAAGGTTTAAACAGCCTCCCAGATAGCAAGCAATGGTGCTGCAAGTTTGAAAATGACTTGGTAAGCTATTGCTAGACTTGCCAGGCTTCACAGGTTTGCTGCACAATTGCAGCAAATCCTTATCACATGACTCCAGATGGATTTTTTTTTTTTTTTAAATAGGATTGTTAAATGTTTAAAAAAAGACATACAGAAAAAAAAAAAAAAAAAAAACACAAAACCCAGTACAACACATCATGCAATATACACAAAGAACAAACCATAAACAGTATTTGCGAAATTGTCCTCACTTGTCCTATAGGCATGGATTGTAAAAGTTATATAGAATTCCATCTAACGTTTTATTGTAGGCAAGCATATCATTTGTCAGAGTGTTGTGTATAACTAGCAAAGTGAGCTAGGGACATATCCATCATAGGGACTCAGATGAACTTACTTTGCAAACATTCTGCAAGTTCTAGTTCAGTTATGTTGTGCAATAGTCATCCCACCACAGGTGGGGGTTACTGTGGCTGAATTTTAATGCTGTAGACTTGCAGAGCTCTTGCTGTAGACTCAGCACTGCAACTCTGCTCTTGTTAGAGACTTGCCAAAAAAATTTTGCTACAAATTGAAAAAGTGTCAACTAGAACCTTTGCTTCAAGTGCTCTGCAAGTGTACAACTTTCCAGTGAAAATGTGCAGCAAGTTAACAGACTTACAATTCAACACTGCCACAGATGTTTGGCAAGTTGTCCTTGCTATCTGGTCATAAAAATAATCAATGTATCATCTTGTACTGTGTGCTAATTTCATGCGTCTGTACACAGATCTCATTTGTGGCTAATACGGTTATACAAAAGCTTAAATTCACAAAATACCAAGTGATTTTCAAATTTGAAAGAACTTTGAGAACAGGTATTCACCTAATTTAATATGTGACGATTGGTATCGGCGCTACCTTGCAGTGTATGAAAGTGAAAATAGTATTAGAGTGTCAAATATTTTGTGAGTGAACCATTTAAGAAATTAATAAATAAATAAAAGAATAAACAAACAACCAGTGTGTTTATTAAATGTAACAAATATCAAATTAATAACTAATATAGTGATGCGTGTACATAATACATTGTATACAATAGTAATAAACGTGAAAGAAAGGGGGGGTTCCCACAACCACAAGTGTTTTATCAGGTATACACTTTCCTGATATATGTGCCACACATTATATAGAAGTAAATATGTGCTGCTGTATAGAGTCCAAGTTGGCCACTAGGTGGCGTTTACAATACAACCTGTGCAGTGGTATGGGGGGGTCTCTTCTCCGTGGTGGGGGAGCAATTTTGAGCCGATGGTCTGGCGCCCTAAATGCTCACAACGAGAGCCGCTCCAGTTGACGTCCCTCTGACGAAACGCGTAGGGCGGAGTCTCGTACGTTCAACGTCACTTCCGGTTGTCGTCCGTGGAACGCGGAAGCATCCCGGCGCGGACTGACTTTTACTCTGATCCTGATCATCGTAACCAAACAGTGAGTGTACTGCGCCTTTTTGCCGTCATTGTATGGATTAACTATTCACTATGGGGCCTTCTCTCGTGAGCATTTAGGGCGCCAGACCATCGGCTCGAAATTGCTCCCCCACCACGGAGAAGAGACCCCCCCATACCGCTGCACAGGTTGTATTGTAAATGCCACCTAGTGGCCAACTTGGACTCTATACAGCAGCACATATTTACTTCTATATCACATGTGTGGCACATATATCAGGAAAGTGTATACCTGATAAAACACTTGTGGTTGTGGGAACCCCCCCCCCTTTCTTTCATGTTTATTACTATTGTATACAATGTATTATGTACACGCATCACTATATTAGTTATTAATTTGATATTTGTTACATTTAATAAACACACTGGTTGTCTATTTATTCTTTTATTTATTTATTAATTTCTTAAAGAGTTCACTCACAAAATATTTGGTGACACTCTAATACTATTTTCACCCACATTTTCGGCTTTTCACTTTCATACACTGCAAGGTAGCGCCGATACCAATCGTCAAATATTAAATTGCACTTTCACCCTTGCACTTAAGGGTTGATTGGTGGCAGCTTACACCTTTATTTTATTTATTTGCCCCCCCCTCATATACCTTTAGTCCATAGCGCTGGTCACCTTCTCTTTACTATTAGGTATTCACCTAATGCTGCAAGTTTTCAGCTCCTATATAATGCACCAGACTTTTAAATATGAGACGTTCATTAGTTTTGCATACACTTTACCATCAATTAAGTTTTATGTATTTTACAGCTGATGCCTTGCAGTTAACGTAATGGGGCTTTAATTGTGCCCTTGTGTTGGACTGGAGATTCCTGCCATTTTGTGCAACCTCCCTCTATTTAGGCCCCTTTCACACAGGGAATCAGTCAGGCGGACTCAGTTTTTCTCAGCCGGGAATCGATTCGCCGATCCCCTGCTGAGCAGGCGAATGGCAGCTCTGTACCTTTCATGCAAAAAACGTAATTACTTTCTACAGGTGAGCCAAGATATTCACACACTCTGATCTGCCCAGTGTTAGAATAACAGTAGTTCCATTCTAATCTATTAGAATGGAGGCTTGATTATTTTCATGATAAACCTCCTATACTCACCCAAGGAGTGCTCCTGCCTCTTTAGATCGGTAAATATCACATCTGTGCAGGGGGCCTGTGTATTTGGCTGCTGTGCATAGTGCCTTGTGAAACTGGAACTGCAGTACAAAACTTACAAAGTATCTAAAATACAAAAACAAAGATTAGCATCAATACCATCAATCGTCCCAAACAGGAATGCATGTTCTTTTTATTTCTAGAGTAGCATGTTTCAGATAATGTCTAGATGCTAATGTAGAAAAGAAAAGGGTATATCATTTTGTAAAAACTTAAAAAACGGTGTCTTCAATATATTAGGATGTGTTTTGCTTCAATCTAAAATGTAATTTGCTTAGAGTGGGAACAGATCTGCACATAGGAGATGTAGAGATTGCAGTACAGGTTATTTCATGCATGATTTGGGCCAGCACTGAAACATGTTCTTACCTGATGTATGGGGTGTTGCCTGGAATGTGGTATTTTGCACCAGGATCAAATTCAACATCATTTCTAGGCACGGGAGGGCAGATACCTTGATACTTTGTCCTAAATGCACAACAACATAAAAAGATATAAACATCTGTACTCCTTTTCCGCATTTAGCTTTTCCAAAAATGCTGGAATGTAAAAAACACTTTAAATCTCCCAAATCCCTACATCTTCAGGATATTGGCAACATTTACATGAGTTTATCTGTATTTAGATTGTCCAATCAGATCATGGATGTACAGAATTCTTTTTTAAACGCAGCTAAACTGACTGCACCTAAAACAGGAAAAAAATGCTCAGCGGAAATGGGACCACTGAAAAATCATTACATGCATTTATGGGTGTATAGAAATGTACTTTAAAATGTAGGTTTGACACTTTTAGTGTGTATAAGGCCTTATGGTGGTCAAACATGTAACAATCTGATTTAATGTCTTGCAGAATCATACAATTTGATAAGACTTAAAGAGGTTGAAAACTCAGTTCAATTATTATTATTTTTTCTACAAGCTGAAAGAGAAAGACATAATGAGCTAGTATGCATTGCATACTAGCTCATTATGAAATACTTACTTTAGAACGAGCCCCCGCCGTGCCGTCCACTCACCTCTATGACGGGTGACATGTCCAGTCGCCCGTCTTCCGGGATCGCGGCATCCGGCCATCTGATTGGCCGGAGCCGCGGTGACGTCACTCCCGCGCACGGGAACCGACAGTCACGGCACGGGTCTTTGAAGAAACGGCACCAGTGGCCGTTCCTTCAGAGCGCATGCGCCAGTGACGTCACTGGCTACATCTAAGGTAAATATCTCCTAAACTGTGCATGTTTAGGAGATATTTACAGTACCTATAGGTAAGCCTTAATATAGGCTTACCTATAGGGAGTGTCAGAGGAGGGTTTACTTCCTCTTTAAGGACTGAGCCCATTTTTGACACATTTTGTTCACAAGTTAAAATCAGTATTTTTTGCTAGAAAACTACTTGGAACCCCCAAACATAATATATACACACACACACACACACACATACACATACATATATATATATATATATATATATATATATATATATATATAATTTTTTAGCAAAGATGCTGGAGAATAAAATGGTGGTCATTGCAATATTTTTTGTCATGCGGTATTTGCTCAGCGTTGTTTCAAAACACCATTTTTTTTTTTTTTGAAGCATTACGAAAAATTACATTTCACTGCATTTAAAAAAAAAAAAAAAAAAAAAAAAAAAGTGTAAAGTTAGCCCATTTTTTTTTTTTTGTATATTGTGAAAGATGTCACGCCGAGTAAATAGATACCCAACATATTGCAGTTTAAAATCGCGCACACCCGCGGAATGGCGACAAACTGCGGTCAATAAAAGTCTCCATAGGCGACGCTTTAAAAAAAATTTAATGGTTACCAGTTTAGAGTTGGAGTGTAGCTCTTTTTTTATAAATTATTGCTTACGCTCTGGCGATCGCGGCGATACCTCACGTGTGGTTTGAACAGCGATTTCATTTGCGGCGCGACTTCCTGTATAAGTTTTCTTTCGTGCGCGAGCTCACAGTGACTATAATTTTTTTTCCCTTATTTTATTTTATTTTAGCACAGGTTTTTTCCTATTTATTTTTTTTACATTTTAGCACAGGTTTAAAAAAAAAAAAAAATCTGATTACTTTTATTGCTGTCACAAGCAATGTAAACATCCCTTTTGACAGCAATAGGCAGTGACAGGTACTCTTTATGGCGGGATCAGGGGTCTAAAAGACCCAAGACCCCTCCACTACACTTCCATATATTCAAAACGCCAAAAACTGCATTTTTGAATACATTCACTTTTTAAATTCCGCGCCTTTAGCAGCCGAGTAACCTGGACGTGATGTCATGAATGCCGCCGCTGGGTTACGTCATCGAAGACCCGATCAAAGCCACATCTGGCTTTGATCGGGAGTCCAACCAGCCAGGGGACTCGCCGACTGGTTGCTCGGGTCTCCCGCTTGCTGGGGTAACGATCGAGCGGCTCCCAAGCCGCATCGGTCTTTATCGCCGGAAAGCCGACCGCCGGCTCTAAAAAAAAAAACAGTATCGGGGTGCTAAAAAACACCTCATTCAGGTAGTGGGTAAATACAGTGAAAACTCAATTTGCTACAATTATATAATGTAGAGGGATTAAGGTTTTAATTTTGGACTGAGGCCTTGTTCACAGGGCGTTTTGATATGTACCCCGCGAGAGGGTCATGTTTACTCGCACAGGGATGTACAAGTGTTTTTTAGCACGCCCCCAAACACAAACAGGGCAATTGTGCCCACTTTTCTTGTGCTGCCACCAAACTCTACCTGAGATTCCACCAGTCGTAGTTGTATCGGCTGGGAGGGGTTCGCCCATTAAAAACATTCCATCTCCACTGGTCAATCAAGTAGCCAAAGGGCAAGAAGGCAATCTTCTCCAAAGCCATCTTAAGGAGGTAATTAATATCGCTCTCTAAGAAAAATGCATAAAAGTAGGTTTTAAATATATATCTCTCAACACACACACACACACACAAATTTCTGATAACCTTGTGGAGGGTCTATATTTGTATAGCATTTTTAGGGGCAGATCAGACAGAACACTGAAGGTAATGTATGCGGCGGACCAGTCTCGTTGCGTCATGTGTTGCTGCATTCTTTAAAAGAAGCACATTACAAAAAATGGAAGTTTCTAAAAAGGGGACGTTCCGCTTTAAGGCCTCCTCCCCCCATTGCGTTTTTTTTTTGAGGTGGGGGGAGGGGTGGGTATCAATTGACCTCCCCCTTCTTCCTCCCCCAAGTCATCTGGTCCCAGAAGACTGAGACCATTCACAATGTGCAGCGGCCACCTGTCTGAAGCTGCAAGCCATTACAGCCAGGTGCCCAAAGTTGCGATACCAAAGCGGAGGACGGAAGATGGAGGGAAGGGACAGCTCAGGTGAGCAAATCACTGGATCCTGGGACAGGCCAATGTGAGCAGCTACAGTTTTTGTAGCTGCTGACTGTTAAACAAAAAAAATTACGGTTTTGTTTATTTGCCCTGACGCAATGGTTTACTGTAGGGACGGGGGCACCTTCCTTCTGTTGCAAGGGTGACAGGGGTAGTGATAGCGGCAGTGATTTTAACAAGAAATTGACTGCTGGGCACAGGATCCCCCAAGTTTACACATCATGAATGGGGAGGGGGGGTGCAGTTTGGTATCTTTGTCCTGGGCGCTGGATGACCTTGTCCCGGTACTGCCCAGACCCCTGGAACCAATGGCCCCCCATGCACACCTGGTAGCTACAGTCCAGGCTACACCATATCATCAGCTAAAATATATATTTATTTTCCCTACTCTGTAAATGTGGAAATCACATTTCATTAGGAGGCTATGATAAAAACTCACCTGGATCTTCTGTGACATCAGTGAGCAAGCCAATAGTTTTCAGATGTCCTGGGGTGGACACGGAGAGAGATAGCACATCTCCTATAGCTTCATGGAAACCTGGATTAGCTCCTCGGCGGAATGAGACTGGCTGGTCTTTATATTGCAGGTAATACTCCACATGTCCCATCTCATGGTGGACGGTGAACAGTTGTTCCATGGTAACCGTGGTACACTGCTTGATTCTTTGGACAGGAGAAAAGTTTGTTGCAGTGATTTACATTAATACAAAATCTCATTATGCCTAGTTGCACCTAGAGTCTAAAAAAAAAGCAATACAATTCAAGCCTCCACATACAATTATTGGTACATGGGGAGCCTTACAAATCACTGCTGTATACAAGTAAAATAGACCCAGATGTTCTATGCTATAGTAATTCTAGTCTAATGAATAAAATATGTATTTTCAAAGCAGGTAATGCCACAATCACTATATTTAGCCAACCAACATTTACCTACAATGGTTGCAACAGGAAAGCCACTGACCTGAAATCTAGCACCATACACTAATCAATAACTAAAGTCTGCAGCCTCCACTACACTACATTACGCTTGCTTACAGTAAAGCCCACACACCACAGAATAGGACAATATTATAATATATATCTATACATCTCTCCCTCTCTCTCTATCACACACACACACACACACGTATCTCACAATTTTTGTAAATATTTTAACATATCTTTTCATGTGACAACACTGAAGAAATTACCCTTTGCTACGATGTAAAGTAGTGAGTGTACAGCTTGTAGAACAGTGTACATTTGCTGTCCCCTCAAAATAACAACACACAGCCAATAATGTCTAAGACCTTGTAACCCTAACAAGTCACATGGCAACGGGGAGGGAAAATGGCTAAATGGGACTAATTTGTACATTTTGACTTAGGGGTTATACAAGATGTACACTCACTACTTTACATTGTAGCAAAGTGTCATTTTTTCAGTGTTGTCAGATGAAAAGATAGAATAAAATATTTACAAAAATGTGAGGGGTGTACTTTTGTGAAAAAAAAAAAAAAAAAAAAAAAAAAAGACTTATTGCAGCCAAATGGATTCCTGGAAAGATTCAGATCGTAGCTTTAGTAAATCATAATTTATTGAAGACTCTTATTTCACAATGGCCTAATATGACAGAATCATCCTGGTTTTCTGCAGGGAACATAGTGCAGTGTCTGGAATATACAATCACTCCTATAGGTGTTGACTCACCTGAAGTCTTTCCTGTTGTAGAAGTCCCATGCAGAGGCATGACACACCACTTCCCGACCATCTGTGGGCTTCTCCAGCATAGACTTCTCCCAGAATTCTGGTGGCATCTCCAACAGACCCAGAGAAGTAAAGAATTCTTCTGAGACCACAAACATGTGGGTGGCGTTCCAGCCCTACATAGAGTGAAAAAGTCACTGCATATTTCTATCTGCAAATAGCAGAAAATGTTTATTATTTTTCATGTTCCATATTGAAATATAGGCAGGGTTTGATACTCTAAATTTGCTTCTAATCAGCAGGATCTCCACTACCACAGCTGAGACAGTTAGGGCTCTGCTATGGGCAGACAAGTTTGGTCTCTTCCTCAGGAGAGCACATTGCTATATACATCTAGAGAATCCATTGGGATGGGATGGGATGGGATGGGATGGGATGGAGGAGAACATTTTGAGTAATTCTCACCATTTTCTGAGTTAAACTTCCTGTGCCAAAAGGATGCTCATCCAGTGTCTGGTATGATGCTAATCCGATTTCCAGTGAGCAACCTGACTACACAGAGCCGACATGAGATATTGGTAATGCTCAAATCAGGAAATAGTGGTGGCATTGTGCCAGAGCTGTGCGACTCACAAAACTAGCTCAACAGAATTAACCCTGTGGCATGTAGAACAGCACACACGCATATTTAACCAAGCCTGCGTGAATAGCTGCTCTACTGGAAATCCCTTTATTAAATTACCACTTAGCTGGTTTACCTTTTCCCTCATAGTGTTGGTTACATCCACACTGGTCTTGTCAGGGAAGGGAATCATCATGTCATAGATATTATTCCAAGTTTGTGACCACATATTACCTGTAGAAAGTGACACTAGTCAGTCAACACACAACAGTCTAGGGTAAATAAATTTAGAAGAGACAAAGCCAAACCTGGCTGGCTAAACCGTAGCGTCAAAAAACTTTAGGGGAAAAAAATTGGCCTTCAAGAAGTATAAATCAGAGGCACAGTATCGACTCTCGAGCAATACAAGGAGGCAAATAAGAAAAGTAAACAAGAAATCAAGATGGCTAAAATCAACTTTGAGAGACAAATAGCGGAGGATAGTAAAAAAAAACCCAAAGAAATTCTTTAAATATATCAACAGCAAAAAAACTAGGGCAGAGCATATTGCACACATAATTAACAATGATGGGAGGATGGTTACAGAGGACACTGAAAAAGCAACCGTGCTGAATGCTTTTTTCTCGTCAGTCTTTACACAGGAAACGGAGGGGTACACTGACCATGACTGTTTGGTTAGTAGTAATACACAGGACTTGCCACTATGGCTAACAGAGGGTGACATCAGGGAAAGGCTGGATAAACTCAACACAAACAAATCACCAGGCCCGGATGGCGTACATCCGAGAGTACTCAAGGAACTCAGTAAGGCTATATCCAGACCACTGTTCCTGATCTTTGCTGACAGTATTAGGACAGGAGATGTACCAGGGGATTGGAAGAAAGCTAACGTGATTCCGATATTCAAAAAGGGCCAGAGGCATATCCCGGGAAATTATAGGCCTGTCAGTTTGACATCAATAGTATGTAAACTTCTGGAGGGGATGATAAGGGACTATATCGTAGAGTTTGCTAAAGACAACAACATCATCAGCAGTAATCAGCACGGGTTTACAAATGGGCGTTCTTGTCAAACCAATCTATTAACATTTTACGAGGAGGTGAGCAGTGAGCTAGATAGGGGGAGACCAGTGGATGTGGTGTACTTGGATTTCGCTAAGGCGTTTGATACAGTTCCCCACAAGCGCTTAATTTATAAAATAAGATCTGCAGGTATCGACAGCAGGGTTTGCTCTTGGATACGGAATTGGCTTAAAGGGCGTGTCCAAAGAGTGGTAATAAACAGCGCATACTCAGACTGGTCTGAGGTAGTAAGCGGGGTGCCCCAGGGCTCAGTCCTGGGACCAACCTTGTTCAATTATTCATAAACAACATTGAGGTCGGGATCAGTAGTTCGATATCAGTTTTTGCAGATGACACAAAATTGGCCAGAGCAATAACTGCACAGCATGAAGCAGATATCCTACAGAATGACCTGGACAAAATTACAGAGTGGGCAACGACATGGCAAATGAGGTTTAACGTGGAGAAGTGTAAGGTTTTGCACTTGGGGACTAAAAACATAAAAGCACAATACACGTTAGGAGGGGAACCCTTGGGGGAATCAAAAAATGGAGAAGGATCTGGGAGTCTTGGTTGATGATAGATTAGGCAACAGCATGCAATGTCAAGCGGCAGCTGCCAAAGCCAGCAGAATATTGGCATGCATAAAGAAAGGGATGTATTCCAGAGATAAGACTATAATCCTTCCACTTTATAAAACTCTGGTCCGACCGCATCTGGAGTATTCTGTCCAGTTCTGGTCGCCAGTCCTCAGGAGGGATGTGTTGGAGCTGGAGAGAGTCCAGAGAAGGGCAACTAAACTAATTAGGGGATTGGAGGACCTTGACTATGAAGAGCGTCTACAAATCGCTCGATTTATTCTCCCTGGAGAAGAGACGTCTGAGGGGGGACATGATAGCAATTTATAAATATCTTAATGGGGATCCCAGCTTAGAAAAAAAGCTGTTCATTCGAAGGGATTGCATGAGGACTCGGGGGCATACAATGCGATTAGAGGAGAAGCGTTTTAACCTCAGGCAACGTGGGGGGTTCTTTACTGTTAAGGCTACAAGATTGTGGAATTCTCTACCACAAGAGGTGGTTTCTGCGGGTAGTATGGTGGCTTTCAAAAGACTCTTAGACTTACATCTCAAGGATCAGAACTTTCAGGGGTATGTGAGATGATTACAGCCACACACCTACACAGGTTGAACTGGATGGACTATTGTCTTTATTCAACCTCACCTACTACTACTACGTAAGTCAGCATAAAACAGAAGTTTATTATTGGCTTATACACCCTTTTGGCTCCATTACGTCTTTTTTGAACTACCTGAATTTGGTTCATGAGCCGTTGTCAGAACCAAAAAGTGTTGGCGCAATACATTTACAAACGTGTTCATTGCCAGAAAAGTGGCACAGCAGCTTTTTTTTTTTTTTTTTTAAATATATATTTTGCTAATATAGGAAGCCTATGATTAAGCTCCAGTAGGCAGAGCAAAACCTGTCAGGGGAGTGGCTTTTGCTGAGAGTCATGGGCTGAGGCAGTCTACACTGGGTTGGCTGGAAGGACATACGGTGCTTCTTTGATTTTATAGATGTATTGCTTCGGATGAGCACCTTTGGCAGCCTGCACCTTTCTCCCTGGTGACTGCGGGTGTTTGGCCTCCCCAGCTTGAGTGGCCCAGACTCATCTGATCTTGCCCCAACAATCAGCACCATTGGATCTTCTAAGCAGTGGTCTAGAAAACTGAAACTGAAAATAGTTGACGCTCCCAAAGCTGGAGAAAGCTATAAGAAGATAGTAAAGCGTTTTCAGATGTCAATATCCTCTGTTCGGAATGTAATTAAGAAATGGCAGTCATCAGGAACAGTAGAAGTTAAAACAAGATCTGGAAGACCAAGAAAAATATCAGACAGAACAGCTTGCAGGATTGGGAGAAAAATCAAAACCCACGTTTGACTGCACGATCCCTCCAGAAAGATCTGGCAGACACTGGAGTTGTGGTACACTATTCCACTATAAAGAGATACTTGTACAAATATGGTCTTCATGGAAGAGTCATCAGAAGAAAACCTCTTCTACGTCCTCACCACATAAATCAGCGTTTGAACTTTGTAAATGAACATATAGACAAGCCTGATGCATTTTGGAAACAAGTTCTGGGGACCGATGAGGTTAAAATTTAACTTTTTGGCCGGAATGAGCAAAAGGTACGTTTGAAGAAGGGGCACAGAATTTAATGAAAAGAACCTCTGTCCCCCCCCCCCCCTGTGCCTCTGCAGCATATCTTGTCCCTGGACGGCTCCCTGTGCTGAAGACGGGTTACATGGGATAGAAGTGTTAGCCCTTTGTGTTGCATTTGCTGCTGATGTTTCCCATTTGGACCCCTGCGTGGGTACTGTGCCTTAATGTCTGTAATGCCTAGTAGTTTGGGTCGGTGTGGACCCTAGAATCGTTTCTGTTCTTTCTGTTGAAAACTCAATAAAAAAGATTTTTAAAAGAACCTCTGTCCAACTGTTAAGCATGGGGGTGGATCAATCATGCTTTGGGGTTGTATTACAGCCAGTGGCACAGGGAACATCTCATGAGTAGAAGGAAAAATGGATTCAATAAAATTTCAGCAAATTTTGGATGGTAACTTGATGCCATCTGTGAAAAAGCTGAAGTTAAAGAGAGGATGGCTTCTACAAATAGATAATGATCCTAAACACACCTCGAAATCCACGGGGGATTACATCAAGAGGCGTAAACTGAAGGTTTTGCCATGGCCTTCACAATCTCCTGACCTCAACATAATTGAAAAATCTATGGATAGACCTTAAAAGAGCAGTGCGTGACAGACAGCCCAAAAATCTCAAAGAACTGGAAGACTTTTGTAAAGGAAGAATGGGCAAAGATACCTCAAACAAGAATTGAAAGACTCTTGGCTGGCTACACAAAGTGTTTACAAGCTGTAATTCTTGCCAAAGGGGTGGGGAGTACAATATATTAACTCTGCAGGGTGCCCAAACTTTTGCAGATGCCATTTTCTTGTTTTCTTTTATTTTGAAAGTGTAAATGATGGAAATAAAATCTAACTTTTGTTGACATATTATAAGACTAATCTGTAATTTGATGCCTTTGAGATTTTTCTATCTTTCCTTGGCTTCTTTATGCACATTAATAAACATTTTTACCTGGGGTGCCCAAACTTTCGATCGTGTGTATATACACACACACACACACACGCACGCAGAACAGCGAAAAGTTCACTAAGTCCAATTGGAGCATTCAGAGTAACTTTCTGCTGATCTCAATATACCAGATGCAGCACCTCTGAAGGATCTCTAGACAAACCAATAAGAACCGCAACAGTGTGCAATCTGAGTGTAGTAAATCAATAGATTTTTGGTGGTGAAAAGACAATTGTGACAGGTAAAATTATGCTCTTCAAACCAGGAGCCTCAGACCAAGATAGAAACACTGGGTTGATGGTTACTCCGGCAGGACCAAGAGAACACACTGCAGGGCACCAAACTAAGTGCAGCATTAATTGTACTGAGAAATACTAGTACATTAGCAACTCCCATGGGAAGAAAATGGCACTTTTTGTATGCAATCCATGAGCGGTCGGCTCATGCATTTAGGATGGGAAGCCTCTTCCTACCACTTGCAGCCTGGAATGTCTGGTCGTCAGGCTGGATGACATCTTAGATGGGGCTCTCTGCCATCTTGTTTGTTTCCACTTCCTCAGGTCACAATGTGAGTTGCCATTTGTCTTTTCACCACAATAAATCTGTTAATATACTATATACTACACGCAAGATTGCACAGTGCAGAAGGGGTGCAGGAGTAAACAGGGAACACTAGTACAGAATTAGTCTTTAAAATTAAGATGACTAGGCAGAGCCTGTGCCCCCTTTGATCAAGTGTCCCGTTCAGAATCCTCCCCACATCAGGAATCCTCAGAATCCCCCTTTACATCAGGGTCCCCATCAGAGCCCCTTCTTGCATCAAGGTCCCCTCTATGTCTGGGCTTGATCCGAGTAGAGGTCTGTCCTCCATCGAGTGTCTGTTGACGCCGCTACCATGTACTTCTCAGGTGCAGGACCAAGAACAAATCCCTAAGTCTATAATGAGGGGCCACACTAACACATTGAGTACGTTTCCTAACTACAATGAACAGCAATAAATAATCTAGATGTTAAAGATATCAATATTTTGCACTAGGGATATAAAAAAAAAAAAAACACTTCGGAAAAAAACCTTACAAAGTCATAGGGTCCTCTTGTATCAATATGTCCACATTTGTGTCAGTAAACTCACCTAATAGATGTGCAGGAATTGGGCCTTGTAGGTTTATGTATTTTTCCCCATATCGCTCATACAGTTTTCTGCGAACAAAGGCATGGAGATTGAGGTACAGGGGCTCCAGGTGCTGGTAAAGCTGCTCCAGATCATTCTCAAAAGTAGAGGAGTTGTACCAAGAACGCCACCATGCTCCAGTGTCTGCGAAATCTGTAGCAAAAAAAAAAGTAACATTACTTTATCCAACATACAACCTGTGAGGGCCAACATACAACCTGTGAGGGCTTCCAAAGACATCACATCCGATGATGAAATGCGTCAAGCTGGAACGCACGTAGCCTAGCTTTGGTACCCGCATTGGAACGTAAGCCGCTAACTCTCCAGGAAGTTCCATGTAGCGGCGGGCTGTGTACGGCTGTGATAGCCGGCTTCCCACTACTCCCTGGCGGTGTGTTTTTTACTTGCGTTTTTCCACTGTACCACCAACGTTTTAATTATGAGAGTATTTTAATAAACTTTGGAATTTTTAACTTACTACACCATGAGGAGTCTGCATTTTGTGTCCCCACACACCTATTCTTAGGACCACCCGGGCACAGACGGATAAGACCTGGACCATTGTCCCAAGTTATTTTTGACCTCAACAACTTCTGGTGAGTGTGCATTTCTATCATATCCCACGAGCACTGAGGGTGTCACCATCATTGTTCTCAATAGCACTCCATATTGACTGGAAGACGGATAAGGACTAGTCCACTATAGCACCTTGAAGAGACTTTATATACCAGCAACTTTTTTATATGCACCTTATATGGACACCGATTGCACTGTATAAGGATATCATTTGCTCCAACCTTTGCACTACTTATTGCTACTTTGATGCACTTTATATGGGCACTTGCAATATTGTTTACCAATGCACTTCATATGAATATTATTCTTCTTTATTGCTCGTTCATTGATGCACTTTAGTAAGACTTTCTACATATTTGCATTTTGTCTATATCATACACACATTCTTGTAGGATATTTATTAGGCACTTAGCATTCAGTCAACCATTCATTTTTTGCCCCACCACCTGATAAGGTGCTAGGGGCGACATTATCTTAACATCACACTATCTGCTCACTGAGGTATTGCACGTCTAGTAATATTACATTAAATTTTCACTATTTTTTACAAGAGCGGGGCATTACACATCAGCTCCACTAGAGGGAAACAGTCAACCAGAAATTCTGACATTCTATGTCGTGTTATAAAACGAACAGGTGCGCTATCTTGTACTAGTTTATAATACCCAATATCTTTATCTTGTGCTAAGTTATTGGGTAGCATAAACCTATCTTTTCTGCTGTTTACTATCACGTAGCAACCTATTTACAACAAAAATGTTTAGCATGCCACAAGCATGTTCTGAAATAAATGTAGATACGGAAAAAGGGTAGCTGTGGGACATAAATAAAAATAGGCTGATACATTTTAGTTTTTTCAATCATTTAAAAAGGGAAACTAGTGGTCTAAATGTTTTTTCAACAGAGGGGCTAAAGAGTACTTGGAAAACACTAGAAAAAAAAAGGAGTCTTATCAATGACCTAGAAGAAATTTTGCAATGTATTATTACTACCCATAGCCTCTGTGTCTAAGGTATGAAATAGTTATATCCTTCTCTATGCACCAGTGGAAGCAGAGATTATGGTGCATTGTTCGTCTGTTAAGAAAGTTTTATACTAATCTAAAAAGGAGATGTTATTTTGTATGAGGCAGCCATTCTGTAATGCTAACAACAGCACATATGCATCATCATCTCATTGCTAGTGTAATTGGAATTGACCAAAGTACACACAGATAAATGATAAACACGTAGTCCTGACAAAACGATTACCAAGTTGGAGAATGGAATGTAGCGAGGACAAAATGCAAAAGATAAATCGGACGACTTATCGTTTGCATTTTGTTGGGGCGTGGCCGAGCAACGGATGTAGCTGGCTGTGCGAGGCACTAGCTCCGCCGATTATCCTGCGGACACCCGATCCGGCTTAAAACTTACCGGTCGCAGCAGCTCTGAGGTCCCCTGCTTACCCGGTTCCATCAGTGAGTCCTCCATCCCCGCTGTCTCATGTCCAAAAGGCAGACGAACGACTGGCAGGCTCCAGAGATGCAAGCCCAAGATGGTGTCCAGCCGCAGCATGTCTCCCAGAAGGAGACCTACAGAGAAGCGGCACAGAAATTATTTTCAAAGCCTGCCACCAGACCCGCACCTGTAGCGGCTGCCACCCCTGCTACCTCCCCAGACTTCCATTCGGACGCTGATGATACTACCCCTTTGGGGGATCTGTCTGCACAGCTTACAGATTGGGACACTGCCTGCACTTTTCAGCCTCCCTCTCCAGTACATACTACTGAACCCACACAGAGACATGATGACTGCAGTTAGTACTTGTAATACCTCCATTACTGCGCTCACTGTGGAATTGAAGGGGGTGAAGGCTGAAATCACATTTCTAAGACATGACATGCAAAAGCTTAGAGAACGTACTTCAGCTGTGGAGGGCCGGGTTAGCTCTATAGATGATGATAGGCCGCCATTGCAGCGGGAGGTTAAACATACAGCGCTCCTGGCTGCACAATAGGCCGCAAGGCTGGAAGACCTTGAAAACAGAATGAAGCGCAACAATGTTAGCGCAACAATGTTAGAGCAATCGGCATACCAGAGAGGGCTGAGGGTAAAAACCCCATCAACTTTATTGAAAACTGGTTGATAGCCACTTTTGGTCAGGACTCGTTCACTCCCATGTTCTCTGTTGAGCGGCGCACAGAGTTCCCATGCGCCCCCTCCCCCGGAGCCCCACCACACACTTTCATCTTTAAACTGCTTAACTATAAGGATAGAGATGCCATCCTGACCAAGGCAAGGGGTCTGCAAGGAAAGTTGGTGGTGGATAACTCTAAAGTTTCCCTTTTCCCGGACTACTCAGTGGATGTACAGAAGCAGAGGGCGAAGTTTTGGGAGGTGAAGAGGAGACAGAGATCTGAATCTACAGTATGCCATGCTTTATCCTTCTAAACTTAGGGTGGTGGCGAGGGATGGAGTGAAGTTCTTTGACAATCCTGCGGCTGCGGCCCAATGGCTGGAGGTGGAGGGGCGGGCCATGTGCCCCCCGAGACGAGGGGCTCCCTAACTGCATTGTTGGCTCTGTGACTTTGTACTGTTCTCACTACCTTTGGGATTGGGTGCTCTCTATGACACCCTGTTCTAGGCAGAGGTTGATCTACATGTACAGCTTACCCTCACAACAAGTTATCGGTTTTATTGCACGCTGTTCCTGTGGAGATTGCTGAGTCAGCTGCGTCTCCCACCGTTTCCCCCCCGATGGCTTCCCGTGCTTGGTTATCCATAGAAGTTTTTACCATTTTTTCTCCTTTTTATTTTTACCCCCTTTTTTCCACTGGATATATTGACCATGTTCCGATCTTCACCCGGGACATCATCTCTCATGGCCGATGGTGCTACCTGTATTTCCAGTAAGTAGCTCCAACCAATTTGCACCATCCACGTTATATTCCGCGTCCCGATCCGCTGACTGTCGGGGAAAGTCTTTCCCAGGCAGTCAGTGGATCAGGACGCGGAATCTATTTCCTGGCTTTGAGGATATTCTAAGGTGGATGGTGCAAATTGGTTGGAGCTACTTACTGGAAATTGAATAACCGGTTCTCGCCCGCTAATCACCCTGTCTACAACTTGTGAATTACAGCCTGAACCGACCCCCTATAATAAGGGGTCCGTTCCATTCCAGTAAGCATTTTTGTGCACACCGGGTGGTCCTGTGTCTTGGTGGAGGTATTGGAGACCTAGGAAGTGTTATTACAGGATCTTACAGAGACTCTAATTATAGGACGGTATTATTGGATTGATTACGTTTTCTATGGTCCTATTTACCATTATCGGATTGAATTTCATCTGCACATTGCACTTGTTTTTTCACTTTGCACCTCAGGACCATATGCCTTTATTGACTGAAGAATTTAATCAACTATTTATTTATTGTACTTCATTAGATTAGTCCAATTGTGTCATTTCATATATATTGTGTCATTTCATATATATTTATATGTATTTTTGAGTTTGATCTATTGCACATATTTCCAAGTGTATTATAAGTGTATTACACACTCGCATGTGCACTTGGCAATTAGTTTATATTGATTTATCACATGTTCTTATTTGTTATTTATTTAGAGCCATTTATGGCACTTGCACTCAACACTAGTGCACTTGGCAACTAATTGATATTGTTTAATATAGGATTTGAGAGTATATTTATTTTTCTGCACACAACACTAAAGTGTATGAGATTGGTTGAGCGCAGCCATTATATATTACTATATAATATTTTTTTTTTTATCATCCTTTACGTTTTCACGTTTAAGTTGCGGCTCCCAACCAGGATTTACTTAATTATATTCTTTCTATCGGCTACATACACTATACCGCGCTGAGGCAATCACAGCGAGCGATGTATTGTAATACAACAAGGTTTCAAATTTTGTCTTTGTTCCCCTAGGAGTGCATCAGGCTGCTTTGGATGCTGCTAAAAGGCAAATAGTACTCACATTTAGCAAGAGGTTTGTTTGGCTTGTGTGAGTAGTAAAGAGTTCGGTCTTTCCCAGATGTACAGTATGGTCAACGGTTGTAACATCCGCCCGCCTCTGTCTCGGCCAATCCGAGCAGGCTTTGTATTAATAGAATACATCACTCACTGATTGGCTCAGCGCGGTATACTCCATGTAGCCGAAGCTACGGTACATACAGTACTACAGCACATCCAGCGGGTTGAAAAAATTAGGGACGTTAGTTTTGGGCCAGATTGGCCCAAACTAACTATGTAAAGTAGTCCTCATATTTTATACTCCGACCCCCGCTTTAGGGGGATGTTTTTAAGGCTAAAAAGTCGTCTTCTACGCCAGCATATACGTCCAAATTGGGCCCTATTAGCCATTTTTCCCTCCCTGGTGTCATGTGACTCATTAGTATTGCAAGGTCTCAGTTGTGAATGGGAAGCAGGTGCGTTAAATTTGGTATTATCGCTCTCACTTGCATACTGGTCACTGGAAGTTCAACATGGCACCTCATGGCAAAGAAGTCTGAGGATCTGAAAAAAAGAATTGTTGCTCTACATAAAGATGGCCTAGGCTATAAGATGACTGCCAAGACCCCAAAAATGACCTGCAGCATGGTGGCCATGACCATACAGCAATTAACAGGACAGGTTCCACTCAGAACAGGCCTCGCCATGGTCCACCAAAGAAGTGGAGTGCACATGCTCAGCGTCATATCCAGAGGTTGTCTTTGGGAAATAGACGTACGAGTGCCGCCAGCATTGCTGCAGAGGTTGAAGTTGTGGTTGGGGTGGGGGGTGTTCCGGTCAGTGCTCAGACCATACACTGCATCAAATTGGTCTCCATGGCTGTTGACCCAGAAGGAAGCCTGTTCTAAAGATGATGCACAAGAAAGCCCGCAAACAGTTTGCTGAAGACAAGCAGACTAAGGACATGAGTTACTGGAATCATGTCCCGTGGTCTGATGAGACCAAGATAACCTTATTTGGTTCAGATGGTGTCAAGCGTGTGTGGCAGCAGTCAGGTGAATACAAGGACAAGTGTGTCTTGCCTACAGTCAAGCATGGAAGTGGTAGTGTCATGGTCTGGGGCTGCATGAGTGCTGCTGGCACTGGGGAGCTACAGTTCATTGAGGGAACCATGAATGCCAGCATGTATGGTGACACCTCCAAAAAGGACCACCGCTCGCTAAAGAAGCTGAGGGTAAAGGTGATGGACTGGCCAAGCATGTCTCCAAACCTAAACCCTATTGAGCATCCTCAAATGGAAGGTGGAGGAGTGCAAGGTCTCTAACATCCACCAGCTCCATGATGTCGTCATGGAGGAGTGGAAGAGGACTCCAGTGGCAACCTGTGAAGCTCTGATGAACTCCATGCCAAAGAGGGTTAAGGCTGTGCTGGAAAATAATGGAGGCCACACTCTTTGCCATGAGGTGCCATTTTGAACTTTCAGTGACCAGTATGCGAGTGAGAGTGATAATGCCAAATCTAACACACCTGCACCCCATTCACACCTAAACCTTTTAACACTAACAAGTCACATGACACCGGAGAGGGAAAATGGCTAATTGGGCACAGTTTGGACATTTTCATTTAGGGTGTACTCACTTTTGTTGCCAGCGGTTTAGACATTAATGGCTGTGTGTGGAGTTATTTTGAGGGGACAACAAATTTACACTGTTAACAAGATGTACACTCACTACTTTACATTGTAGAAAAGGGTCATTTCTGCAGTGTTGTCACATGAAAAGATATACTGTATATGCTGGGTTAGAAGACAACTTTTTAACCTTGAAAACATCCCCCCAAATGAAAAGATATGTTAAAATATTTACAAAAATGTGAGGGGTGTTACTCAGTTTTGTGACATACTGTACATATTTTATGCATAACACAGGTCCCCCAAGCCAGATTATTGTAAAATGCCTTTTGAGTAAAGAATACCATGTGCTACTGCTGTGTTACCAGAAAATCATGCCACAGATGGCAGTCTATTTACGAATGAATACACGCGCAAACAGATTCTCTAGTTTCCAGCCTCTCATTTCTTCCCAGGCGTGATGGCACTTCCAGAACTGCAGAGGATGCCTGGGGATGGGTCACTTCAGTTAGAGCGCAGCTAGAAGCTCAAAAGGAAAAAAAAAAAAAAAAAAAAAAAAGTAGAACTTGCGCACCAATAACTTCACCTAAAAACTTTTTAAAGTTTCTTTTAAACCCTAAAAAGTCACCACTGGCATCCACATTAATTACAGGTGGCACAATAACTTACCATCCAATTTGTAAGCCTTGTTACTGAGTTGCACAAACTGTTCATATTTGTTTCTTAGAGGTTTTCCAGCAGAGTTATGCCAGCCTTCCCAGGCATACAGTAGCTTCTTGTAGCTGCGCGAAGTTGCCATGATCTCAGTAAGTTCTAAAACAAATAAGAATAATTGATTTTTTTATTTTTTTTTATTTTTCTTAATACTGAAAACAAACACCTTTGGGTACTCCGTAATGTTAAAACTGCATGGAGCCATATTTTCAGATTATGAAGATTAAAGTTGTACTAAAGGCAAAATCACAATGATCCCTCATGTAAAAGTTTTTTTTTTCCTTGCTGATCCTCTTATTTTTTTCAAACTTATTTAACAGACCAAACTGCAGCAAAAGAAGACGTAAGGAGGGGTTGAGAGAAATCATTTAACACGGACAGGGGTGCTTACAATTGTCAGCTTTTACCTTTAACTGGGGGGGGGGGGGGGAATTCCCTCCATTCATCCGATATGTGTAGATGGAGGAATCAGTTAGCTTTACTTGGTTTAGATGCCTGGCTGAAAAATAGAGGAGCTACCCTAAAGCCGTCCATAGACCGATCAAATCTCGGTTTGTTTAGAAGAGACTGGGCAAGTTCAAAAGGAAACTCAAAATGGCAGAGGTTGCGATTGCCAACATCCCTTCTTTTGCCATTATGGACTAACTCCCCTTTGAGTGGTATTTTAGGGGCAATTATGCAACAAAATAGAAATGTGCTATATATACACACATACACACACACACACACACATACATATACATACACACACACACATTATTTCGCATATACAAAATGTGGTGAGGCTATGCAGCGTTCCATAGAATCCATTGTGTATAAAGTGCCAAAACATGACATAAGATATTATAAAAAATAGAATAAAAACAGAAATAGTGGTGTTTGCCAACTACTTAGGGCTTGGCTCCATCGGTGAAGATAGCAGCCAAGAAGACTCCAAGTAAGTGGGGAGCATCCCAGGGAAGATAGCTGCCAAGAAGACTCCAGGTAAGTGGGGAGTATCTTCCCCACTTACCTGGAGTCATCTTGTCGACTATCTTCACTGATGGAGCCAAGCCCTAAGTAGTTGCGATTTACTACTATCTTTATTCATTTTATGTAAGATTATGTGATGTTTTGGCACTCTATACACAATGGATTCTATGGAAAGCTGTATAGCTTCACAGCTTTTTGTGTATGCAAAAGAATCCTTTAACTGTTGGGGATGAATACTTTTTTTTTTATATATGCATATTGTTGCATAATTGCCCCTAAAATCCCACAAAGAGGAGTTGGTCCATCATGGAAGAGACTGGCCAAGATTGGATCCATGTATGGGCAGTCTGATTGTACCCAAGTCAATCCTTTGATGGACCTGGGTAAAACCAGTGTGTTGAATTTTTAGCATGCAAACACTGCCAGTGGCTATAGCTGCTAGGAATAATCATTGTGTTCTCCTGATAGGGACGGTGTAGCGCGCACCCACCACCGCCTCCACTAGGAGACAATAGCTCCATGGTATAGGATTCTCCCATCAAAACTGGCTCTAGTGATCTGTAAAATCAGTATTTCTATTTTCAGATTTAAAGCTATGTGAAGCTGCAGGACTGCTGCAGTCTTTTTGCCTTTAACAGACATGAAATACATTTTTTGCAAGACAATATCATCAGAAATCCCTGTAAACACCTCCGCAAAAAACACAACTTTTGCATTATAAGTAATAAAGTCATTACAGTGTAGCACTGCCCACTTGAGGACTGCTGCATAGCAATTTTGGGTCCCCCTGTGTTACCGTTAGCAACACTGGCAATCACAGAACACTTTACTTCTTGGCTCAGTCAATGAACAGTCCAGGGGTACGTAGTGGTTTTTGGTGTTTAATTTTAATTAGGGATGGGAGAAGGGAAGAGAGTGGGATACTCCAAATTAAACTATTCACAATGGATAAGGACTCCTGTTTGAAGATGCAGCCAGGCTGCAGATTCACCTCGCCACTAGATGAACCCGGATCAAGTCTCTTTACAGGACGACTCAGTTGAGTAGATTATCTTCAGGATACCTGCCTAATAGCCCCTTTGATTCCACAGACTGACACCCGTCCTCTGCTTATCCTACACCTGGGTGGCCCCCCCTCAGGACACGATCCCCTGTACTCCCGATACTGTTTTTTGAGGGTCTCCAGTGTCTCAGCCCCTCCCATCAGTTCTCCTGGACCTCTGGGTTCAGTTCCTTTCCTCTGGTTCCCAGGCTGACTGCCTGTGGCCATGTGCCACTGCTACAGAGAAGAAGGCAGCTGCCACCCTCCCTCCGGGACTCTGCTCATTAGCCAAAGACCTCACAGCACATGTGCTCCTGGCTTTCATACAGTATCCCATAATGCACTGAGACAGCCAGTCTCTACCAATCACTGGGACTGCATTAAGTTATGGGTACACAGGCCTATTTAGGCCCAATGAATCACACACTGAGCAGACCTAACTCACAGATCCTGCTCTCTGGTAGGCAGAAAGCAATACAGATTTCCCTGCTGCTGCTCTGATGGGCAGACAGAGCAAAAAACTATACTCTCTCACTAGCACCTACCTAGGAGAGTGCTACAACAGAATTTATAGGCCCATAGGTGAAGTGCAAAAAGGACTCTGAGTTTAAAGCGGAGCTCAGCTTGTTTGCTTCCTGATGGTTTTTACAGGTATCATCTCCCACCTCTGGGTGACTGGATGTGGCCACGGACTTTCCTCCACCGCCAGCCCATTCACAAAGTGTAGCATGCTTTGCAAAGGCACAGTAGGGAGCTGGCCGGTTCCCCTCACAAGAAATGGAGGAGGCAGCACCGAGAGCTTGGGTGAAGACCTCACTGGATTCATTGACAGGCAGGTGTCACAATTAAAAAGTCAGCAGCTACAGTATTTGTCATCATTGAAAGTAAAAAAAAAAAAAATTTTGGGTTGTCCCCAGAAAAGCAAGAGGGGGAACCTAATGGGGACGTTAGTTCTGGGGACAGGACAGGGGTTATAACCCTCCCTTACTCTATCCGAAATGGGGAAGAAAAAAAAAAAAAAAAAAAAAAAAAGAAGAATTTTGCCCATAGTTCTACTTTAACTGTTTTTCAGAAGTAAAAGGCAGTCAACGTCTGTGTATTCCTTGTGGAAGGTTTCCTCTAAAGCAGGCATTTCACTTTCAATGCACCAAATTCCTATACCCTGCTATCCCTCAGTATCACTTGAAGCATAAAACAATGCATACCTGGTTCCAGGGACCAGCAGTTTGTGGTTTGGCTGGGAGGGCACACTTTGGCTGTTGAATAGATTCTGTCCATGTCGCTGAGAATAGTATTGTACTGTGGGAAAGAGCTTTTAAAAGTTACGATCAAATACATTTGGAAAAGCTGAGCAAAAAAGGTTTACATTTCTATAAAAAAAACGCAATAAAAAGCACTGAACAGTCTAATGGAGAAGCTAGTAATGGTTAGGGACTCATGTGTGCTGCATAATACAGTGGAATGGAGGTTGAAAGATCAGATCCACCAAAAACCAAACTGATTTGTATGGGCGAAGAGGATTAAATCAATCTTTAGTTATTATGATGGTCAATCCCCCCCCCCCCCCACTTCCACTATTCTGTACCCCATTCCTTCCATCAAATGCATGTAAATGCAGCTCTGTCATCTGGTCTCCCCTGATATTCTAGGATACAGAGAAATCCTCAAGGGAATAAACCTCTTCCATTGTGGGGGGCTTATTTGGGGTAGAAAGGATTTTTTTAAGTATGCTTTGGAAGACTGATATGCCCCCCCCCCCCCTTGATGCCATCTGTGACAGTATGTGTGTGTATATATATATATATATATATTTTTTTTTTTTTTTTTTATGAGGGGGGGGTTGTAATAAAAATCTCATAGCTACAGTTTAGAAGACATGGAGGTCTTGATTTTTTTTTTTTTTTTTTTACAGGGGTTCCAGGTGATAAACCCCTGCACAGGTAGACTATTTTTCTCTGGCCTGGATGCCCACACAAAACAATGGGGCGCACTGCGTGAAGTTGCTTTCAGTGTTTATGTACAAAGCATTTGGCGAAAGGCACCACCCACCCTTCTCAATGGCTTCTTTTGCTGCTGCGGGAGATCTCTTTTTATAGTGTTAAGAAAGTCACATTGTTAAGGAAGTCAAATTTTCCATAAGCGCTTTCGTCCAAAAACACGAGGTAAGAAAAACAGTGTCATCCTGTACCCTTCCCTCCCATTGCCTAAAGAGCTTCCATTAATAACTTTTAAAGTAGGACACCAACTCGGTTATTGTGTTTCTAGTCTCTGCAATAAGGCTCCATGTACACGGGACGTTGTTAAAAGTCCCTTTGAATGCTGGAATTTTTAGGACGTTTGAAACGTCCGTTCAGTCGCGTTTGTACCCGCGTTTACGTTTAGAAGTGTTCCTAGAGGTCATAAAAATGATTCCCCTTTAAAATGGAAAAAACGCGAACGCTAAACGCGGGTCATCGCGTTCAGACGCGTTTGTGCGTTTGAAACGCCGGGAAACACACGTTCGAACGCAAATAATTGCGTTCTAAAAACAGTCCCTGAACGCAACTGCCTGCAAATGACTGTAAACGACCCTGTGTACATGGACAGATAAGATAAAATGTAGATGGGTTCAGGGGCTTCTGAAAAAAACACCCAACTGCTCCTAAACGGCCATTTCCAGCGTCCCGTGTACATGGAGCCTAAAAAGCATGTTGAGTAATGGGATTGGGGAGAAGTGAATGGTTCACAAAAGAAGCCATTCGAGATTAACTATAGTACAGTTCTAGAATCGATCTGCCCTGTCACTGTCTCCTAAACCCTTGTTACTAGTCACTGTAGTGTCAAATTCAAATGTTTAAGTCCAATTAAGCTTTTAGATATAGTTTGTTTTCTTTAGAAAGCAGCCACATTCTAGGTAAATTAGCTTGTTCCTGCCAGCATTCTTCATTGCATGACCTTCAGCTCTCTTTTTGGAAGCAGTGGATTCTCTGCAGAGGACCAACATGCCGCTTGCTGAATGAGTGCTGCAGCAATCCGTAAATCTCATATTTTCTGCTGGTTGGAGAATTCTAGCTATTACTCAACAGAAAGGCATGTTGGACATCTGCATAGAGAGGGTCCCTCACTGCAGTATGCTGGCATTGCGTTACTTTAACTAAAAATTGCGCAGTCATGGGATGCTGTACCCAAATAAAATGTATGTACTTTTTTCCCCACAAATAGAGCTTTATTTTGGTGGTATTTGATCACCACCGTGTTTGTTTGCGATATAAACAAAAAAAATTACCTACAAAAATTACCTACAAAATTAAAAAAAAAGAAAAAAAAACCCCTCAATATTTAACTTTCTGCAATACATACATACATACATACATACATACATACCTTACTGCGTCTTTTTTTCCTTTTTTTTTTTTTTACCAGTAGTGGTGGAGATTAGAAACTTATAGAGGGACTGCAATGTTGCAACAGACATTGACACTTTTTGGGGACCCGTGACACTTCTATACAGTTTTTTTTTTCCCCCCCATCAATGAAAAGTCACTGTACTAAGGACACTGACTGGGAAAGGATTAACAGGGGCAGCCAAATGGTTGTGTGCCTGACCAGTGTTTACATTTACTGTGGGAGGTGCTTTTATAGGAGAAGGCATTGATCCATGTCCCTGCTTTGCAGAGACACAGGATCCATGCCTTCCCTCCTGTCAGAATGGCAATCTCCCTGGTTTACATAGACCACATTCTGCCTCTCTGCTGGAAGATCGGGGGGTGCCCGAGTCAGAGGTATCCGCGGCTGGGCTCCCACTGTGTGTGATCACAGCGGAAGCCCTCTACCGGAAAAGCCAAATCACGTATATATGCACACACACACACATAAAAACTTCTGACATAAGCCTTCAATAAAAAATTTTAACATTTACTGTTTCCCCTTGTTTGAACACAACTTTTAAACAAAGAACTGCATCTGTGTCATCAGTCTCATAAATTAATATCTCTCTATCAAAACCTCTCAAAATATGGCAGTTGTTGCATATTAACTGAAGATTAGATAAGAAGTAGAAAAATAAGAACAATCAGTTAAAATGACAAAGTACTTCGACTATTTAAACACTATACTCCCACTTTGTGAGGTTGGAAGTATTTTACAAATGTAATTGCTTTACAAAAAAAAAAAAAAAAATTTATTATTTTCACCAATTCATCTTCTGCTCATGAGATTTTGTAATACTGCTGGGTATGGAACAATGAAACTTTAGCTGTAAATGAAGCATCCTGAATGGATACTAGCCATACTTCGACAATAGAATACACTATTCTCCATCTTTTTACATTTGTATCCTTTCAAAATAAGGTAACACTGGCTGAATGAATATCAGGCAGTGAAAGAACATAATATTCCATGACACAATGAGGCACATTTAAGAAACCTGGAACTAAACCTGTTCCTCATAGCAACCAGGTATTCTCTGGATGCCCATCATAATCTCATTTGAATTGGATTGCTATGGGCAACTTAAGATACTTTTACAATAAACCTAACCTATGGAGGCAAAGAAAATCCTGGGCAAAGCACATGGATTAAACCTGAATTCCTCTTCATGTATGGAAAGGGATATTTCTGCATTCAGCATACGTTTCCTCATTTCTACACCCACAATTACTTGACAGGCTGTGTGAACCTGGCTTTGGATAAAGGATCTTTTCCAGGGAATTTAGATTAGGCCTTTACTATTCACAAACAAATTTTCTCCTCTCTGGGTAACAGAACTCACTTTCTTAACTAGCACTGAAAAATGTTGTTTCTTTTTTTGTATCAGGTGAGACCCATTCTAATTATAATGTGACAGTCCGATGGGGCCTAGTCGTATTATGTGGCAGGCTAAACAGGAATATTGCAATAAACTGCAATTGCGCACAGTCCAAGACAGATCAGTGTGAAATGAACTCCATGGCTTCAACAGGTTACAGCACTGCAAGTTTAATTTATTAAAGTATGTTCACTTTCAAAAGTGAAGGTTCAGCTTAGCTAAAAAAGGTGAAGAAGTTGTGTTCAACTTAATCATCAAATCTTATTTACTATATTTATATATATATATTTTTTAGGTATTCAAAATGAACACAGCTTTAACTTATCAAGTTAGTTGAATAAATACTTTGTAAAATTAACACTTTGAACAACCTCTACTCCTTTAGTAAAATCAGCCCCATTGCCCTATGGCAATTTGGCTGTATGTAGCAAGCACAGATCGGTGTGCATTCAGCTTTTCTTGCATGCCGGCTGGCTGCAATCTTTTCCTTTCTTTCAAGGATCCAGTGTGCAGTTGCCGGGTGTTTGAACTCATTAAATGCTTGGATTGCTTTCCATCTGAAGAGCTCCAACAATCCCTGACATTTCTCTACATCCGTCGCAGGCTCCATACGGCCTGTTCAAGGTCAGTACAGGCAACAATCCCCACAACAGGGATACAGGAGAAGAGGGAGGAGGGCTGTGTGAATGGACGAAGAATGAAGAGGACACCATTTCCTTTACAACATGTACTGCCATAGGACTTGTATTTATATCACAAGCATACAATGAACACTGCGTCATGAAGAGCCCACTTATTGGCCATGTACTGTTTTTTCCAGGAATGAAGTGCATTTTTATTAAATTACTAGGTCATTGATTGTACTGTTTATTGAAAGTAGGTGACTGACTGCATAATGTGTAACAGAACAACGTCTGTGTACCATTTTACAAAAACAAAAATGGATACCTTTTGTGTTTTAATGGTTATATATCATTCTACTACTGTGACAGCTGCTTTATATTTTTTTTTTTTTTTATATCATTGCTAAATATGCCACATGTCAAAAAATGTATATCAGATTTACACATCAAGTCTTCTCTACTAGATTTAGGCGACACATCTAGGTCACCCACTGTTTACAAGAGTTTTTTTGTTTTTTTTTTAAATGGTTTTTAATAAATTCAGTTTTAAAAATGGAAAAAAAACCTATTAGGTTGATAGACAAACTGGAGAGTGCAAAACATGGTGCAGCTGTGCATGGTAGCCAATCAGCTTCTATCGTCAGCATTGAGCTTTGGAAAAAAAAAAAAAACACACACACACACACAACACACACACACACCACACCACACTGGAAGCGGTTGATTTCTTTGCAGAGCTGCACCATCTTTAGTAAATCAACCCCAATGTGGTATGTGTCTGTTTGTCCCGAGTGATCATGAGGATGTAAAACACTATCTGGGACACCTAGACCCCAGGAATGGGGGAATAAACAGTTTGGCTGGTTTCACACGGACGATCCGAACAGGTCCACATGTCAGGTTTTCATGTGGACCTGATCGGACCATCTATTGTGCTCTTTGTAGCGGTGGATGCCAGCGGACTTGTGTCTGCTGACACCCACCGGCATTCGATCCTATCTGCCAAAAAACAGGCGGATTGGATGACAGTCGGGTGGAAACGAACAGGCAGTCAATTTCCATCCAACTGCAAAATGGGGAAACAGCCGGGCTGTGTCCACTCTGCTTAACGGAGGGGACCCGGAGCGTCATCCACCTGCTTAGCGGGAATCACTGGAAAGATGCCCTGGCAGGTGGATATGCTTTACAGAGTCCATCCCATGTAAAAGGAGCCTAAAAATGGCTTTATATAAAAACTCTAATGTGCAGGTCATTCCTTAAAAAGGTAAAAGCACATCTTAAGTAAAGCGCTGTGGTGGAGAAGTGATGTGACACAATGGAGAGAGATTTTTTGCAGAAGTGTTTTATTTATTCAGGACTTGCTGAAATGATTCACAAGTTCATTTTCTATTAACAGCCCCCCTAGCAAATTATAAACTAGAACTAGCAGGAGGTACAATCATGTGTTCCAGACAAACACAATTCTGCAACAGACAATCAGTACTGCCCTTCTGGTAAGCCAGGAACCAAGACTGTATTGTATGTGTACCTGAACCTACTAGGCATTAGTCTCATCTGTTAGCCAATGCCACCTATGCCTACACTTGATCCCAGGAGCCCCAAGCCATCCAATAAGTTTTGACATCAGAGACAGAAAACTTGCCACAGCATATGTATTGCCCTACTGCATCTTAAAACACAATGCTAGTACATCTCAATTGGTTGCCAACACACCTGCATTGCATTGTGAGATGCAGTGTCTCCTGGAAACCCTTGAACACAGTGGAGGCATTTTGAAGAATGCAACCATGGGAGAGCACCACAGGTCACTTGCCATTAGACAAGGTTGATTTAAAATCAAATTCAGAATTTGGACCTTCAGAGCTTTTTTTTTTTTTTTTTTTGGACTGTCTGTGCCAGTAATATCCATTTCCTAAATTTCTTGTTCTGCTACTGCAGGTTTAAAAACTCCTTGAAAAATCAGGAATGCAATATATGTAGTGTCATTGCACTAATTATATATATATATATATATATATATATATATACACATACATACATACACACACACACACACACACACACACACACAACATACATACACACACACACACACACACACACACACACAAAAAGAAACAAAAATCTTAAAAAAAAAAAAAAAAAAACACACACAGTACAAGTAATTTTCATTTAAAGGGTGTAAAACATACCAGAAACGATTACAGGGAGGTTACTTAGATGTCCTTCACAAAAGGAGGATAAAAATGAACTCACCTCTAGGCGATCAGTAGCATTCAGATTAGAAGCACCCAAGGTCCAGATAGAATTAATGATTTTCTTGAGCTGTGTATCATTGAAGGTGTGATACGAATCTTTGAAAAGGTCCTTGGCTTTTTGCCCCCATACCTCATTGAACTCCTGCTCTTCTAGGGAGGCCTGCACCTTTTAAGTCATAAGAACAAGGAAGCAACATTAACAGGGTGTAACATACTGACAAACTAGTGGTCACTTGTAAGTGTTCTGACAATATAACAAGTTATCTTTCAAGACTTTACTATAGGCAGGAAATAGATTTGCAAGAATACTTTTACATCTATAATTGCAGGCCTTTACCTGGTTACTCAAAATATCGCAAAATTCTGTAGGTTATTAACAAAAACACACATTCCCCCACTTCAGGCTGCGCAGACCTGTGACTACACACCCGCAGTCATGCTTTGTTCTTAATCAAATATCTTTCACGTCAAATAGAAGGAACTGATACTCACCAATTAGCTCTAACAGATTAAAAACAAATCTCTGATGCAATTCACAGAGGTGTGTAATAACAGAATCCAACATGAGTTAATATTCTTACATTTTATAGCAGGACACCCAAGGCTGCTATTATTCGTCCTAGAGTTTTTTGAGGTGATGGGGACATTAGATTGTAAACTTCTCAGAGGCAGGGGCTAATGTGAATGGTTCAGAGCTTCTTAGGGGTGAGGACTAATGTGTAAAGTGCTTGGCTTGCAGGCTTTGTTTGGTGGCAATAGCACATACTTCAGAGGAAACTTAAAATTCTGAGAAGCATCTAGCCTTACTCAATTTACCCACAGGGTACCGGCCTAGCTACTGTTGGCAAGGTCCCCAGGGGACTTCCAAAAATATACCACCTCACCTAACCCCATCAGGGCAAGAGTGCTTCCAAAGGGCTAGTATCTTTGTGGGCTTTCTGAAGTTCCACACACTGCCATGAACATCCATCCTAGGTCACTACCAGACACAAAGTGCTTTCCAATTTCCTCATCTTCCTACAGCACGTGCCCCTCATGCTCAATGCAACCATTGTTGATGGGATAGTTTAGAACAGTGGTCTCTAAACTTTTTAAACAAAAAGGGTCAGTTTACTGTCCTTCAGATGGGCTGGACTGTAGCCAGAGGAAGTTAAAGGTCCTGATGTAAAGTGGGAAAAGATAATACCAAGAATAATTGCGCCCCATTATTGGTGTAAGTGGGAGGAATTGTGCCCCATCATTGATATCATTGGACCCTATTGTTGGTTTCAGTGGGAAATATTGTGCCCTATTGTAGGTGCCTTATCATTGGTGTAATTGGGAGTAATTGTGCCCCCTTCATTGGTGTCAGTGGGGGGGGGGGGGGATTATGCCCCATTGTTCAAATCAGTGGATGAAGTAGTGCCCCAAGGACCAGATAAAAGCAAGCAAAGGGCCACATCTGGCCCCCAGGCTGCAGTTTGGAGACCACCGGTTTAGAAGACACTTCCAAGATTTAAAAATGTTGCATATGTTACTTATTGACAATACTGGGGCTGATCAGTTGGGGTAATGAAAGCAAACTTTCCCAATCCCAGAGAGAAATGACATGCTCAGGCTAACATTTCTAAAAAGGAGACAGACCTGAATCTGCATTCATGTTTGCTAAGGAAATCCTTACGATATATAGTTCACTAACAGGAAAGTTATTTTTTTTTCCCCCTAAAACAAACACTGGAATTTTACTTTTTCAGTAGCTAAAAATGTATATTATGCCTTTAAAGTGGAACTAAACTGTATCCGAGTACCACAAACTTAAAATGGTTTAATTTTAATATTCAAAGCCAACCCACTTTTGCATCCATGTCCCCGTGCTTATAGTTATTTTGATGAAAAATCACTTTGAAAAACACCCCTTAACATTTCTAGTAGCAGCCATCTTAAGGGCAGAGGATTCACACAGCATTTACTACCTAGAAACCATCTGCTCTTAGCTCTGGCATGCAGGTGAAAGGGTGTGCTTAGCCAAGAAAGTCCTCTTCCAGGACTTCCAAAAAAAAAAAAAAAAAAAAAGACGAATATTCCCATCTAGTCTGAAAATAGTTCATGTTGATTGAGAGGGTTAGTTCCACGTTATATTAACCGAATACCTGGGAAAATCCATGAGTCTGAAATTCCTCTGATGTAGGGGAACCCGGAAACGCAGGGAGAAGTCCTGAGCTCTCATCATACAAAAAAACTTACTTTCTAGTACTTACCAGAAACTGAAATCCATTTTGGGAAGAGTGTATAAATGATCAACTACACAGACTCTAAACTACCCAAAAGGTCAGGTTTCCCTTTTCGTCAAAGTGTCCAGTGAAAACTTGTCTATGGGAGACAAAACATCTTTTGATGTTTCCAGGTAAGATTAAAAGGATAGGTGTACCATTTCCTATGGACAATATTTTAACTCCATGAAGCCACTATTTCTGACAGCTCAGCTATTGATTATATTGCCTACCGCTGCCAATATGTGTATGCAGGATAAATTTAAATTTGTCCCGCTATCTATCTACACACACACACACACTCACTAAAATGTAGAATACGTAACCCTTTATACTGTGCAATTTAGATTTCAGAGTTTTTACTGAAGGAAAAAAATTAAAAAAAAATTAGTGTATTCATCAATGTTGAAGTTATACGAACTGGGTTTATTGTAACTGTTCTTGGCTTGGGGATATAAAGAGAACCCACTTTAAGATTGTTAAATAAAAATGGAGGTGATGGCGCTGCTTATATTATAAGGAGTAGTCAGGTGGATATTCCTATATAAATATATATCATCGGATGAATTGTATATAAAGAAGGCTATGAAGAATAGCCACCAGGTGGCGAAGTGCAATGTGCAAAAATGTGCTAAGATAAATAAATATGTGTATATATACGATATGCAATAGTGATAGGAATAAATAATCAACAAAGTGAATCTATAAACAACATTAAATAGATCAATCAATAAATAATATAGAATGACTCAAAAATCACGATGATAAAAAATTAGTAAAATAGTGCGGGAAAGGCTTGACCAAACAGAATAAATGTGCAAATATACAAGAGAGTATTATCCAAAGTGTACAAATAGGTGATAGTACTAAAAATAAAAATTATTATAAAAATTAAAGTTCGTGATCGAAAAATTGTGCAAAAGCAATAAAGTGCGGGAAACTTCTTTCCAAAGTGTGACAATACGTAATAATCAGTCAATACATCCGTAAATAGGTGAGTGTACCCAGTGAGATAGGTGGGCAGTGACTTACGGTGACCCCCAAGGTGGGTGACTGGTGAGCTGCAAAGTGGCTACTGATGAAAAACCTACTCACCAGATATACCCACCCCACACAGGGGTATAGAGTGGGTATTGTAGATATGCCTCGCTGGTCTTTACTCTATGTAGTAATTCCCTTCCTGGGGGAGAATGGTGTGGGGTCCGCGGGGTATCTCAGATATCCTAGCGTGGGGTCCAATACTAGGGTCTTGTTCCAATGTGCCCGATTCTCCGTGGAGGGATCTAGTATGGCCACTCTCAAGTATATGGATGGGAGGGTCATAGGAAGTGGAAAGACTCGATAGTGTGATATCGTAGGAGATGTTTTATTCAGCAGTAAACAATTAAATGAATACTCACATTCAATCAGATAGAAAACAGCGTGGTATTGGCGTCCCGGAACGCAATGCGTTCCAACTAGAAACCGGAACCGGAAATGACGTGACGGCGCTGTACGCGTTTCAGAAGACGTCACATGACGAAACGCGTACAGCGCCGTCACGTCATTTCCGGTTCCGGTTTCTAGTTGGAACGCATTGCGTTCCGGGACGCCAATACCACGCTGTTTTCTATCTGATTGAATGTGAGTATTCATTTAATTGTTTACTGCTGAATAAAACATCTCCTACGATATCACACTATCGAGTCTTTCCACTTCCTATGACCCTCCCATCCATATACTTGAGAGTGGCCATACTAGATCCCTCCACGGAGAATCGGGCACATTGGAACAAGACCCTAGTATTGGACCCCACGCTAGGATATCTGAGATACCCCGCGGACCCCACACCATTCTCCCCCAGGAAGGGAATTACTACATAGAGTAAAGACCAGCGAGGCATATCTACAATACCCACTCTATACCCCTGTGTGGGGTGGGTATATCTGGTGAGTAGGTTTTTCATCAGTAGCCACTTTGCAGCTCACCAGTCACCCACCTTGGGGGTCACCGTAAGTCACTGCCCACCTATCTCACTGGGTACACTCACCTATTTACGGATGTATTGACTGATTATTACGTATTGTCACACTTTGGAAAGAAGTTTCCCGCACTTTATTGCTTTTGCACAATTTTTCGATCACGAACTTTAATTTTTATAATAATTTTTATTTTTAGTACTATCACCTATTTGTACACTTTGGATAATACTCTCTTGTATATTTGCACATTTATTCTGTTTGGTCAAGCCTTTCCCGCACTATTTTACTAATTTTTTATCATCGTGATTTTTGAGTCATTCTATATTATTTATTGATTGATCTATTTAATGTTGTTTATAGATTCACTTTGTTGATTATTTATTCCTATCACTATTGCATATCGTATATATACACATATTTATTTATCTTAGCACATTTTTGCACATTGCACTTCGCCACCTGGTGGCTATTCTTCATAGCCTTCTTTATATACAATTCATCCGATGATATATATTTATATAGGAATATCCACCTGACTACTCCTTATAATATAAGCAGCGCCATCACCTCCATTTTTATCTATTTATATAGTCTTTTGGCTATAGTTTAAGTGAGGCTGCAGCTTATTAGTACTTATTTATATCCTTTGATTCCTTAGCGCGGATTTTATTATCTTTTTTCCACTTTAAGATTGTGTACCATTATGTCACTGGAGCACATTCTTGATAACTGCATGTTTGGTGCTCTAAATCACAATAAGTGCTGATTGATTCTTCCAATCTCCTAGGTTCACAGCGTATTTACCAAGAAGAGTAGTGAAAGGTTTGCAGGAGGAAAGCGTCTCATTTCCTGCTTCACAGTGCGATTCTGGGAAGGAGAAATATGGCCACGGGAGAAGATGTCAAGGATGGTAATTTGCGCAGACATTTGAAAACACTTGCGGCAAATAGTACTGTTTTTTTTTCCTGACACTTCCACAAAGCTGGTGTATTGCCTGGAGGATGCGGAAGCGATGTGGTGCTACAGCTTTCATATTTAAAAAGAAAATGTGTTCAAATGCGATTTTTACTAGGCAATACATTGTTTTTTTGTGAAATTACTAATATTTACAATTTTTTTTTAATTAAAAACTGTATATAGCGTGCTTTTACACTTCATTTGTAAAACATGCTAGGCTTTCTACGAAGGAGGCACATCAATTCTGGGCTAATAAGGAAATTCAAGAAGAGAAGGAATAAGGGTGTTCAAGAGTGGCCCACCGGTATTTACATTTTATAAGATACACAAAACCATCATAAGAAAAAAAAAAAAAAAAAAAAAAAAAAAAAAAAAATTTATATATATATATATATATATATATATATATATATATATATATATATATATATATATATATATATATATATATATATATATATATATATATATATATATATATATATATATATATATATATATATATATATATATATATATATATATATATATATATATATATAATGGTTTTGTGTATCTTGTTATGAAATGAAAACATCGGTAGGCCACCCATCTCTCCTTTTCTTTTTAAATTCGCCTTGTCCTCTGGGTTGATAACTTCACAATATGGATACTGAGACTCCCACTGCCTAGAAGTTTGTGCCAGCTTTCTAATAAGGACATGCAGCACTGCTAGTCTTTCTATTAGGGAGATACAGCCAGAGTACATTTTGGCTTCCTTTAACTGATAAATTATTATTATTATTATACAGGATTTATATAGCGCCAACAGTTTGTGCAGCGCTTTACAATGTGAAGGAAGACAATACAATTCAAAACAGGAGGAACTTGAGGGCCCTGCTCGTTAGAGCATACAATCTAGAAGATCAAAACAGATTCATGTGAATTAGCAGGGATAAGGGTTTAGGTATTGTGTCCCACCTTCAACTCATTGGGCTATGTATAATATGTGCAAATCGTGTAAAAAATTAAAAAACTAGAGCTGCTAGCAAAAAATAGTGCAAATTATACATACACCCAAATAATTAATATGGAACAATTGCAGCACTCAAAATTAATAAAACATAGTGAAAAAGTCTAAACTAAATATAAGAAAAGTGTCCTAGTGTGAAGAACAAAAAGTTAAATATTGTCACTCGTGAACAATCTCCTATTGAGACATTCCTGAGGTCCAGCCAACACTTTAATATCCGAGGTGGTGGCTCCTGCCGTAAGTGACTAGATACATCTTTGCCTTTTCCATTTGGTTGAACCACTTTCCATTGTTTTTATACTGCGATTTGTCAATGTCATTTTTACCATTTTGCAATTATTAATTTTTTTGTATTGATTGCTATTTGCTACTAGGAGTATCTTTATATTCTTTGTTTGGATTTCCATACGCCCCAATTGATGCTATGGCTCAACACAAGGAGACTCTCTGCATTGGCTAATTTCACTCTTCAGGACCTAGACACCAGTAGCTACATGTGCTATTGCTATCTTATGATTTTGACAGCACCTAGTTCTGGTGAGTGTGCACTTTATATACATGGTGGAGGACATTGTTCATGAGTGACAATAATAATTTTTTGTTCTTCACACTGGGACACTTTCTTGCATGTATACTTTTTTGGACTCACGTTGGACTTTTTCACTAGGTTTTAATAGTTTTGAGCACTGCAATTGTTCTAGATGTATAATATTAATAGACCTAAAATGGCAATTGCTTTACACAGGCTATTTCTAGCAAAGCAGTAAATGACTCCTCTAGAGCAGTTTCTCAACCTTTTTTCAGTCAAGGCACCCCATTCTAAAAATGTAAAAAATTAAACTAATTTAGTTTTACATATTGCAGCAACATCCACATGCGTAGGATACACAGCGTTAGAATCTGTTTCTCCCAAAGCAAAAACACACCTTTGCACACAGGTACTGACTAGTATTCAAATGTTTCTCTTCCTCGCTCAGCTAATATGACCCCAGTGCTGGGGGAGGGGGCAGGGGAGAGGCAAACAAGGATGCTGTGCAGGAGCCTGACTTTCTTATCAACTAAGGAGGTCATTGGTTCTTAGGAGGCCAGCGAATAGAAGGTTGTAATGGTGCACAAATGAAAACCTATGGGTTTCTGTAACAGGCATATTTGATCCACCCTCTGGTTTGTATACAATTTTTAGGAATTTTGGCAAGGTACCCCTGAAGAAACCTAAAAAAAGGCACCCCAGTGTTCCTGGCCACCCTGTTTGAAAAAAGGCTGCTCTAGTGTTTGTATACATATCAGATAATTGTGTGCAATATTGATTTTGGAGGCATTTTAAATGCATAAAGCTACATGTGGCATTTCTGGAAAGTGAATGTTTTCCTCAACTCGTATGTGACAAGGCAGAAGATGAAGTGGTAATAACCCAAAGAATGTACTATATTGCAGCATACCAAATCAGTTATGGTGGCTGCATCAGTTTTCTTTTGTTTGGCATTTTTCCCCTCCGTTTTCACCTGGTGATATGGCCAGTAACACTTTGTGTTAGGGAGACAACTCTGGAGAAACGAGCATAGGAGGCTCAACAGATATCATTGCCAGGTTGGTGGGGGGTGGTGGTGTTAAATATATTGGTAAATTTAGAACCACTAAAATTTTAAGCAAAAAACTCCAGCTCACATTTCATAAATCAGTATTACAGCAAACTTTTTTTTTTACCTTTTGGGATGAAGGTTTTGTATGAATAAATAAAAGCTGACCAGTTTAAATCACACCTGCCAAAGTTAAGTGGTTTGTCTCATCCATGTAAAATGATAAATTCTGCTGGAGGTTGTGTGCTTTGAAAAACATATTATGCTTGCTGAACTAAAAGGAGACACCCGTTTCTAGTGCCATTGGATAGGGGGGGGGGGGGGGGGAGGTATTTGGATCTAGGTCGTGTTCATTTGCATGGCTGCTTGAGATATAGAATAGAGGGCAGAAATACAAGACATGTGACGACCCAGAACCACTAAAGTCAACCTGGACTTCAAAAATTGCAAGTCTACCCAGTCAAATGCCTTTTCTGCCAACATAGACAAAAGTGCAAAAAGGTTAGGGCCTCTGAATCAAGGACTTTTGTAGTGTTGTCCCTCGCTTCTCAGAACAGAACCCACCTGGTCACTGTGGATCAGCTGGGGAACACATCGAAGTATCCCATTTAGCTAAAATGAAAACAGCTTGAGGTCAACAATTAAAAGGGAGATTGGCCAGAAATTACTGCATTGAGCAAGTTCTTGGTCTGGTTTTGCTATTACTGTAATGTGGGCTCTCAATAGACCTTGGAGGATATTGGCCTGATGTGACAGAATTGTAAGCTTGTACAAAGTAAAGGGAAGAGAATCTCCTGAAAAGGCACGTAGTAGCCGAGGGAAAAGCTATCTGGTCTCGTGCTTAGGAGGTATAGATCATAGTTGCCAATTCTCCTGCTGTAATTGGACCTTCGATCTATTCTGTAGCATGCAAGGAAAGTGTGGGCATACTGAGGACTGTAAAAAAGGCAAAAATCGGGTCCACTCTTGAGGACTGAGCCCAAATTGGAATCCCTAAGATTATTTAATTTACAAAAGAAATGCTGGAAAGTTTAAGCAAATTGGGGCTGAGTTCAAAACTTTGGAATCTTCAGAATTAGTAACGCGAGTCACGTAGGTACTCGTTTGCAGGCCTCAAAATGCACGCGCCAATAGGATACCCGATTTGCTAATAAATTCATAGATTGTGCATTTGTACTTCCACAATTTACATTTGACCTCATGGTAAAGTACACACTGCATTTCTCTTTTAAAGAGAACTGCATTTTTTTGGAAGCTCAGATCCATGCACATTTTTTTCCTTCGTTATGAATAAAGCAGAGAAGGCTTGGAGACTGTCAGGAGTTTTATTTCCATCTGTGCCCCTACTGGGGACATTTTACCTCACTTCCTGTCAAGATAGAAAGATTTCTTGACAGGGAGCAAACATTAGAACATTTTTAGTAGGGTGGGGTAGAGTTAAAAAGACTTGGCAATGTTTTTTTTATTGCTGTCTGTACCACCCTGATAACCTCAAGACTTCCCACATCTTGCATCACTAATATAAAATGGAAAAAAAAAAAAAAAAATTATATACATTTTACACATATACATACAAACTTAATTTTTTCTCTCTCTCCCACTTTATCTAAAACTAAATAAAATAAGTAATAATTTGCCTGGAGTTATGCTTTAAGCTTTACAACTGTAAGGAAACTTGCACAAGACTAGATATTCACAGAGGAGAAGGGTCAGCAGCACGGGAAGCAACTACTAGAATGAGATTTACGAAATGGCTACTTTTAGGTTTCTGGAAAGGTTTCCTATAAATGCCTTCATTTAGCAGACCCATAGAAAGTAGTTTGTCCCATCAGCGATTCGATTAAATCTCTGGAGAGGTCAGTAGTGATGCTAGTGCCTCGTTTCCACTGAGCGGTATGGTTCAGTTCGGTATGGTACGCAATTTGTCATTTCCATTGTCAAAAAATGTGAATGGTACCCCATTTCGGGACCATACCATACCACTTTTTTGGGACTCTTTCGTTGGGGTACCAAGCACATTAGTACCGCACCAGCAGGGTGGGGCTACACTTTTGAGGTACTGTTGAGCTGAGGTACTGTTGGAGGTGGAAACGCAAGCCTCCTCGAGGTGTACCGTTCCGAACCATACTGCTCAGTGGAAACAAAGCATTAGCTACCAAAAATCACCCTTATTGCTAGGCTTCACTCAAAACCCTGCTAGGTTCCCATTATTCAAATGAGTTTGATGTGACCATGATGCAAGCTTTGTTAGACATTCTTTGAAAAAAAAAAAAAAATACAACTTTCATTATTAAGTTCCCCTGGCTCTTAAACTTTACCCAGGCAGAAGAGCTGTTCTAGAGATTGTTAAGCAGTTCTATTAATCCTCTACTAGCTGCACCGTTGTCTACAGACATCTGTAATCCGGCCCCAAAGACAAAGTCACTCTACATCACAACCCTATCACTACTGCAACAGCACTGCTCTCTCTACCATCCAATTAGTATTTAATCGCCATTGCGTTCTGCTGATTACAGCTCGTTAGCTCACTACTCAGGGAAATCAGCTTGTTTTCATTTTTTCAGGGTTGTTTATTTTTGTTGTTTGTCCCACTTCTTGTACAGCTGGATATACTGTATGCATTTAAAGCCTAATTGCTTTCTTTATCTGTTAACATCTGTCTTGACAGACATGTTGGGAATGCATAGCAGAGCCGTACAGCAACAGAGTCATAACCGCCTAGAATAATGCTCCATACTACTACTGCTGTCTAAACATGGATTCATTCTTGACAAGGGTAAGAAAAACATCTGAATGAGAATGGTTAACACGACTATTTTATTGTTGTACACTAAAACGTACAAGAATAATTAGGAGCAGCCTTTCACGAATCGTGAATCTCACTCATAGCCGGTCTGGTTAGATTGTTAAATTGAAGCAAGAAGGGAAGGGTTTAATAAAATTCATGAATTCCTTTTTTTTTTTTGAATGTCCAAGCTCATAACAACGGCATAATCAAAAATGTACAATCGGTAACTAATTCTTGTCAGTGAATATTGAAGAATACTGCTAGCGGTCACTTTTGAGTCGGCTTTAGCCTACAATGGCCGCTTACACAGACAAACATATAAACTTCTGCAGACACACTGACACTTAGGAGCTCTTTTGCTTATCTGTAACACACTTCTTTGCTCCCAAGCCAGGCTCTCAATCTTTTTTCGTCGTCTGGTCATTGAGGCTAGAATAGACATTTACATCCAAGATTAGCTAGGATGATTGGCATTTCTGTGCACAAAATCAGACACAAGCAATGTTCATAGTAGAGGCCTACTGACTTATAAATTCATCACTGAGCACATTCTGAAATGTGGTCTCTATTCGGTTAGCGTCTGGATGCATACTCTGCTCAGTGTACGTATGCAACCTTAAGGTTTATGGACGCAAGGGTTTGCCCTAAACTGCCCTCTCCAGCTGTGCTGCAGTATTTATCCATAGCTCCCAACGGTCCTTGATTTGGAGCCAAGTCTCTCTGTGGCTCTTTCCTCCTCATTTTGGTCTGATCTATATAGTTGTATATAAAATGCACCATTTAGGCCCTTTCACACTAGTGCGACTTGTCCCGCGATTTTGGACCACAAAAAAAAAAAAAAAAATTTGCATGACAAGTCGTTTTCCATTATTTTCAATTAGCCCCATTCATATCAGTGCGTTTTGAAGTCGCACCGACTTCAAAGTAGTTCCTGCACTACTTTGGCACGGTTTTAATGTGTTTTGAGGTATATAGCCCTGAGCCATTGCTCAAAATCACGTCAACAAATTATGGTAAAATCACGTCGCATAAGTGTGAAAGGGGCCTTATCTTTATGTAGCACCCTCCTAGGTAGGTGCTAGTGAGGTGCTAGTGAGAACGAATAGTTTTTGGCTCGGTCTACTTATTAGAGGGGCTGCAGGCAAATCTGTATTACTCTTTACTTACCAGAGAGCGGATCTGTTAGTGAGGTCTGCTCATTGTGCTCAGTATGTGATTCATTGTGTCTAGAGAGTGCTTCACACTGGTCCAATAGGGAGGCATGTTGGACAGTGGGAGAAAACCTGACAAATGAATACATAGGCTTTGATACAGTCCTGGTGATTGGCAGGGGCAAGTTGCCTCAGTGCATTCTGGGATTCTGTATAAAAGCCAGAAGCACATGTGCTGCGGGGTCTTTGGCTGGAAAACCGAGTCCCGGAGGGAGGGGACGGCTGCCTCCTCTTCTGTAGCAGTGGCACGTGGTCACAGGAGGTTGTCCTGAGGGCCGGAGGAACGGAGCTGAACCCAGAGGTCCAGGAGAGCTGACTAAAGAGGAGACACTGGAAAAACAGTATCGCGAGTACAGGGACTCGTGTCAAGGGGCCTGACCTGATGGGGGCCACCTCAGGAGTAGAGTAGTCAGTGGACGGGTGTTGGCTGTCAAGAGAGGGAGGATGCTGAGTAGTGTCCTGAAGATAATCTATAGTTCACCAAGTCATCTTAGGAAATAGGCTTAATTCAAATCTTTAGTGGCAGGATGAATTAACAGCCTGGCTGTACCTGAAGATAATTGTGCATAGTTATTTTGGAGTATACCACTATTCCCCTTCTCCTATCCCTAATTTAAATAAACAACCAAATACCCTTGGACTGATTATTGAAACGAGCCAGAGAACTAAAGAACGGTATGCTGGTAACTCAGGGGGGACCCTAAGAAGTGCGATTCTGGCAGTCCTTATGGGGGTAGTGCTACATTTAAAAAGCATTTCTCAGTGCTGAACATTTTATCCAAATTCTAAATTGCTGCATTAGTAAATTTCAAAAGCCAATATAAAATAGTAATGGTGGAAAAAAAAAAAAAAGCCTTTGTGGGTCAAATTAATTTTTTGGAATTAATCCTCCTTTAAAAAAAGGGGCATGTCCAATGTCTACATACTTTTTCTGGAAGGTGTTCCTCATTCCCCTCTCAAAAAGTTGTCAGGCATCTGTATCTTATAGAAACCCAACCATGCTTCAAATAGAGGATCAAAGACCCAATAACTTATGAAGAGGCCATTTGCATAGCCACAGCTTCATATGAAGAGGTAGAAAGTGAAGACCAATTCCACCTATAAGCATAATTCCTGGCCCCATCCTATTGCTGCTTGATTTTTTCATGAAGTTTGACGGACAGGCAGAGAGTAGTGTGAAGGTGGCAGGCAGTGAATTTCAGAGAAGGAAAGTAGGGGGACATATATAGTTCCAGTTACCAATTAAATGTGTAAGGGTGGCAGCCCACTCATGAAGATGCAAATACATTTGCAGCCCAGCCTTGAACTTGGAGTAATACATTGGGGCTTTTATTTTTTCATTTATACTGGAGTGCGCAAAATCTGGTGCAGCTCTGCATAGAAACTAGTCAGCTTCCAAGTTTTATGGTCAAATGTTAAATTGAACAAGCTGAAGTTAGAATTGGCTACCATGTACAGCTGCACCAACTTTTGCACTCTCCAGTTTGAACAAATTATCCCACTATAAAAATGACCGGGGGTGTTCCGATCCTTCAATGACCTCATTTTTACAAACATGTGGGTGGGCCGGGGACAGCGAAGAACTACAATGCGGAGGTCTTGCTACTAGAGTTCCCATGACGCAAGAGAGGGGTATTCAGCTCACCAGCACATATCCAATGCTGAAAGGTCTGGGTTTAGGTGGAGGTAGGCTGGAGCTGAATAAAGCAATTACTGACTTATAATGCACATATGCAGTAGTAAAAGATGGATGGCCTTAATCCCACTCCTTACAATGATGTACTTAATGGAGGACATAAAAACACAAAATTAGCGTGTGTAGCATCTTTAAAAGGAATAGAAAAATGTCACAGCAGAGAAAAGATACATTCGGCTTCTCCGTATACGAAAAATGCTGTTCTTGTTTTATGATTCACTTTCATTTTTATCTTGAAATGTACTTTTACCCTAGGCAATGTTTCAATTTCCCCCTCTATTTACAAGTTATTTTGGGAATTCTCTGACACACTACAAAGCGGAATACAGGAAACATAGATGCTTACTGTCAGGATTTATTCTTACTCTCCTGGAGGGTGACATTGGTTAATTAGCCTTTTTTTTTTCTCCTTACATGGTCTGTATGACTGATAAGCCAGCACTCCATTTCATGTGGATCACTATATTACCCTGTTTCCCCAAAAATAAGACAGTGTCTTATATCAATTTTTGTTCCTAAAGATGCTCTAGGTCTTATTTTCAGGGGAGGTCTTATTTTTCCATGAAGAAGAATACAGTACACATTTATTGTTGAACAAAAAAAGTAAATGTATTACCTGTATACGGTATGGTAGTAGTGGCCATCACAAACCAGCAAATTACATCCTCCTGTGTCATTTTGACCCCCCCCCCCCCTTCTGATCCTCCTGTGTCATTTTGATTGCCCCCTCTGATCCTCCTGTATCCTTTTATGGCAAGTGATCCCCCACCCCTGTGCCAGTCACCCCCCCCCCCCAACACCTTAATCAGAAATTTCCTACCTCAGTGCTGAGTGCCTGACTGTCCACCCACTGTGCCCCGCGCAACTCACTGTCAAGGCAGCACGAGCTGCAGGCAGCAGCGTGGGCTCTCCGATTGTCCTGTCTGCTCCGGCCTACAGTGAGCTGCACGGCGGTGGCGCCCACAGCTACGGTCCAGAGTTACGGTACCGGTAAGCTTCGGGGGGGGCCCTATTATCAGGTATGTCTTATTTTTGGGGGGGATGCCTTATATTTCAGCGAGAGGCAAAACTATTGGTAGGTCTTATTTTCGGGGGATGTCTTACTTTCGGGGAAACACTTTATCCATTTGACATAGGAAAAATCCCTGAGTTACCTGCCACGTTGTAGTATAAAATGTAGTATTTGCACAGCAGGTAAAGTAAAACGTATTGCTCAATGCACAACCTAGCACCTGAGGAACTGATACTACAACTTAGTACAGAGGAAGGAAATTGGCAACTAACTGAGCATCTACGTCCAGAAAAAATATGTCAGCCATAACAAAGATTTAAAAGCTGGCTGAGTTGAGGTTATAGAAGACAGCATTTAAACCCAATATAACCGTGTTGTAGAGAAGTTTCAAACAATGAGGAAATCATATTTGCTGCCTTTGTTGAGCAATCACCAGTGAAAAACCCAGGAGGACTGAGCTTTTTCTTCCTTCTCTGACTCTAGAGCAGAAAGCTGCATAGAGCTGAGATCTGTGCTACTTAAATTATTGAAAGTTGCTTTGTAGAGATACAAAAACTGTACCAGATTTATTTATACCACTGCAAATGGTTTGCAGAACAGCTAGCTGCACACAAATGTTTGTTACCAATTGAACGCTTAGGAAGTATAGGGTTTAAACATGCGAACTCACAGAAATAACAAAATACTATATAAGAGTACCGGTAGAGATCGATGAATGTCACCTGACCAGTCATATTGGGGAGTGATAATAAGGCACATTACAAACTATAAACCGGTAGCCCCCTTGGGTCAGCCAATTGACTGAAATGGGTTTCCCAGACAAAATGAGAATCTGTTTCAAAACCATATCGGTCCTGAAGTCCCACTAACTTGTATATCCACACAGGTAACTAAACTACACTACTAAAACACTATCTGTGCATGTGCGGTTACCAGCTAAGTGTGCATTGTGGAGGAAGGAAAAGGCTTAGGAAACAAGCAACATACCAATACCTTACTAGTGACCCTAGCATAGGGTAAAAAAAAAAAAAAAAAAAAAAAAAAAAGGGGAATTTAAAAAGACACATGGCCAGTCACTGAAATTGGAAGAGAAGCGGTTTACTCTTAAACTGCATAGAGGATTCTTTATGGTCAGAGCGGTAAGGTCGTGGCATTCTCTCCCACAAGCAGTGGTATCAGCAGGAAGCGTCGATAGTGTCAAAAAAACTATTAAATGGGCACTTTATCGATAACATACGGGGATATAGGATGTACTATTGACTCAAACACTCTTACATACAACAGGTTGAACTGGATGGACTGGTGTCTTTTTCAACCTTACCAACATACAGAATAGTGTTTTGGTGGTTAGATCTGCTACCCCATGTCAACGACCTGTCCAATGACAAACATGTATCTACAAGTCTGGTGCATGACAGTCAGCCAACTAGGAACCATCGATTAGCTATCATAACAAGTGGTCTAACCTTACTATTGTTCTTCCCTGTAATAAGCGATGCCAGCAGTATCTGCCAGTGCCAGCTGTTCTCTCCATTGCCTACACAAGAATCTTTAGCCAAGCCAAACATTCCTGTCTAGCACTAAACTCCAGGAGTGCCTGAGGGCAATCATTTCACTGCAGCGCATGCACATGCTGATCATTACAGGAACAGGTAAATCAAATCTTTTCTCAAACTAAATAAGATCCTTTCCTCTTTGTATGGCTAGTCGAACGTATGGCTAGTCGAACGCAAAGCAGCCAGAATTATCTTTTTTAGCTGGTAAGTATTCCAAACTATGGAAGATAATGTCTGAGGATTACTGCTGTTTGGAGTGCACAAGACTTGTTTCCAAGTGGCATTTTGTAAGGTGAAAGACAATGCAAGAAGCAAGATTCCCACTTTCATCTGCTATATACCTAAAATATGTCAGGTTTGTTGTCCTTTCATTGTTTTCCCTACCACCCTGAGTGGCAGATACTTACCTAAATACAAACTTTGAGCTCGGTTCTCAAGTTCTTCACCGAGTAGCCCAGACCAGAGCCACACTTTGCAGAAAAAGTCTGGGCCACATCCATATCCAATTCCCCCCCCCCGAACCGGTTTCCTAGTATGGATTAGGCCTTCTCTTCTGGTCCACCACAAGAATGGGTCATCCTGTAGCAACTAATTGACCAAATGATACTCAAAGTGGTTTTATAAAACAAGACCAGACCAGCTCTTTAAAAGAAGGAGCAGGAGCCTAGAAGCAGCGTTTCAAGACACAAGGCAAAATTAAGTATAGCTATAGGGGCAGCACAGTGACTTAATGGTTAGCACTTCTGCCATGCAATGGGGTCCTTTGTTTGAGTGCCAGTCAGCAAAGAAAAGCATTAAAATTAATAGATGGACTCTTTTATAGAGCGGGCTTTCTCTTACTGTACAAGTCACCCTGTGGAATGGTCCCTTTGAAGGAAACCCTTCCTGGGAACAACAAAGACTAAAATTGCTACCTCCCATTGTGTAGATGTTGTTTGCTTACAATCAGGTTTGCCCACTAGCTTCAATATTTTGCGTCTTTTTCCTGAAACAGAGACAAAGGCTCCTTTCACACGAGTGGACTAAACTGGTCCACCAGTCAGTTTTTTTTTTTTTTTTAGACGGACCAGATCAGGCCATACATTTCCGTTGACACCTGCCAATAAATATCTGATCTGCTATCTGTTCCCCGTCTGTCTGGCGGATCAGATCAGAGGACAATCTAATGTAAAACGGACAGGCCGAACAGCCCATAGAGAAGAACAGGCAGTGTCTGTATAAGCAGGCAGACTGCAACGGAGCCCGCCTATATGGAAGGGGCCTTAAACTTTTAGAAATGTAGATATAAAAGCGTCCCCACTTTGATCTGCTATATGAAGATCAAAAAAAAAAAAAAAACACCACAGGCTTCTCCCCCATTGAATGGGAACTGCATCAAGAATGCCCCGGCTAAGCGTTTTTTGGTGCAAACGCTGCAAAAACGCTCCATTAATGCATGAGCATTTTACTGGAAGAATTGAAGTGAACCAGTGTGAAAGTGCCCTAAAGTAGAATTCCTGGAATAATCCCAACTACTCTTATAGCTGCCCCCTTCCCCCCCTCCCAACACCTATACTTTCTAACATGTGGAAGAAAGATGTATATATTTACCCATTTTCAGTCTGGTTTGGTCACGTGATCTCCCATGTCAGCCAGCAGCAGGTGCAGGGGAGATGACAGAGTGTTCTGACAACAGGTAATAAAGCTTAAAACAGTGAACTCCCCCCATAGACTTCAGTGGTGCATCTGTTGTCAGTGCTCCCTCCGCTACCTGCAGCGGTGCTGGCTGAGTGGACTGAAGTAGGCAGTTTTTGAGCAATTGGAGTTCTCAGAATTCCATTTTAATGGTCACCGTTAAAGCTTTTTTTTGGCCCCATTTCTCCTATGGATCACAGAAATGCAGTTTGTTCTACCCTCCTATGACCATTTTCAGGTGTCACTCAGCCAGTCCAGGTGCTGTTTGGATCCTGACTTTACAGTCGGGATCCATCCAGCAGCTGGGATCGGTAGCTGGCTCAGCCTCTGAGCGAGACACTGGGAGAGCGAGACACTGGGAGACTGAGCCAGCCGCTCCCGCCCCCTCCACAGCCCAGTGCTCCAGTGAGTGCTGGAGGAGCAGAGAGGCAGTGACTGACAGTCCCGGCTCTCTGCTTTAGAGCAGAGGGGAGAACTGAGCGATCAGCGGTGTTTGATTGCTCAGTTCTCAGTGTAGAGGTGGTGAAGGACAGGATACTGCATTCACCTAGGAGAGTATAATTTTTTTTTTTTTGGGGAAACCTGAACTTTCAACTCATCCCCACAGTTACTACATTTTGTATAATTTGCCCGTAGGGCCCTTGTAGATTGTTGTTATCTGTCATGTGCAGGACCCTCCTAACCCTCTTGTATTGTAACCATATGGTCTCTATATTGTAAAAGCACTGTGCAAACTGTTGGGGCTATAAAAACCTGTATAATATGAATTAGTATTTAGCAAATAACTGCAGTCCAGGTTGTTTTACATCATCATCATCATCATTCTTCAGGATTTATATAGCGCCAGCAGTATACGCAGTGCTTTACAATGTAGAGGCGGATAGTACAATTACAATACAGAAGGAATAGGAGGGCTTTGCTCATGGACCTTAAAATACAATAACGTTTCTCAACCTTTTTTCTAGTCAAGGCACCCTATAAAAAAGTATGGACAGTCTCCAGGCACCCCATTCTAAAATGTAAAAAACTATTCTAATAGTTTAACATAACACATCAACATCCATACATGTAGGACACCCAATGTTAGAGGCGATTTATTCTTCCAAAGCAAATATATTTTTTTTACACACTGGTACTGCCTAGTATTCCAATGTTTCTTTTCTCCATCACTTAGCTAATGTGACCCCAGCATTTACACACTGGCACTGCCTAGTATTCCAATGTTTTTCTCCATCACTTAGCTAATGTGACCCCAGCAATGACAGAGAGGAGCAGAGAAGGGTCATTGGTTGTTAGGATGCCAGTGGCTAGAAGATTGTAATGCTGCACAATGAAAACCTGTGGCTTTGCATAACTAAAAAGGCAGGTTTCATCCACATGCTGGTTTGTATGCAATTTGGGGTATTTGCCAAGACACCCCAATTGAAAAAGGCTGCAATAGGCAATGTAGCCATACTTTCTTCAGCTACCTTTACAGATCTTGTACTTTGCATCATACCTGTGGCTCTGTCTCAACTTCTAGATGATTGGGTGGAATATCTGGGTTTTTGCTCAGTACAGACACCTATTTATTGAGCCCATTCTATCATTTTCATGATCAGCTCACAGAATGCAATCTAACATCGGGTAACATTGTAGCCAACTATGGTGAAGGGGATCTCAATGCTGGGAAGGGTCGCTGACAGTTCCCAGGCAGGCGGTCAGCAATGTCGGACTAGCTGAGGTTTATTGCTTACCTGCAGCTGGGAGTTGTGCTCTGTTAGGTTAGTGTTGTAGGTCCAGCTGGCTTCATTGCCCTTGTAGAAGATCAGTTCGGCTGTGCTGTTGAAGTCAAAGGCAAATCGCTGTGCTTCCGATTCGCTGGAGCCGTAATTACCAGGCTTGTAGCTGTTGTCCAGGGCTAGAGTGCTACCCAGCAGGAGCAGCCCCAGGAGGACAGTCCGGACCATCTCAGCTCTCTGACCAGCAGGTGCTCCCCAGGTTCACCTTCGTCCCCCTCCCCTGTAGTGAGACAAGAGTCACGATGTAAGGTCTTTATATCAATAAAAAGGGAGAAAGCCAACCCTCTGCTGCTACCTCCTTATAGAGATAAGACACGGGCTGTCCCTCTCCATGTCACAGCATTGCCACACATCACACGATTCCAAAGTCCTTCCAACACCTCATCCACCTTCTTCTGACAGCTGCTGCCTTCTTCTCTCGTCTTTCTCAGCACCACATCCAACAGCATCTCAACTCCTTGCCTGCAATCCCATGGTCTGCCGAAGAGAGAAGACAATACACAGTCTTCTACTTCTCACTGCACTTCGATCATAGCCCCTTCGTCTATGTGCACTGCCCTCTGTAACAGCAGGGTGGTGGTGTATGCTCTGCCCTCTTCCATACCCCCTCTACACTGATCCCTGCACTGTGCCCTTATACATTACACACACACATTACATTCACATCCCTGCACTGTGCCCTTATACATTACATACACTGATCCCTGCACTGTGCCCTTCTACATTACATACACTGATCCCTGCACTGTGCCCTTATACATTACACACACATTACATACACATCCCTGCACTGTGCCCTTATACATTACATACACTGATCCCTGCACTGTGCCCTTATACATTACATACACATCCCTGCACTGTGCCCTTATACATTACATACACTGATCCCTGCACTGTGTCCTTATACATTACATACACTGATCCCTGCACTGTGTCCTTATACATTACATACACTGATCCCTGCACTGTGCCCTTATACATTACATACACATCCCTGCACTGTGCCCTTCTACATTACATACACATCTCTGCACTTGCTTCATAGTTTTATCACACTGCACATATTGCCCCCTACAGGAAACTGCCCTTTCCAAATGTATATTCTATTCTATTCCCACTACAGGAAAATGTACTGTATCAACTGCCCTTCCCAAATATATATTATATCCTATTCCCCCCTACAGGAAACCACACTGAATCAACTGCCCTTTCCAAATATATATGTCCTATTCCCCCTACAGGAAACTGCCCTTTCCAAATGTATATTCTATCCCATTCCCAATACAGGAAACTGTACTGCATCAACTGCCCTTTCCATATTATATCCTATTCCCCCCCCCCCTACAGGAAACTGTACTGTATCAACTGCCTTTTCCAAATATATATTATATCCTATTCCCCCCTACAGGAAACTGTACTGTATCAACTGCCCTTTCCAAATGTATATTCTATCCTATTCCCACTACAGGAAACTGTACTGTATCAACTGCCCTTTCCATATTATATCCTATTCCCCCCCCCCCCTACAGGAAACTGTACTGTATCAACTGCCCTTTCCAAATGTATATCATATCCTATTCCCCCCCCTACAGGAAACTGTACTTTATCAACTGCCCTTTCCAAATGTATATTATTCCCCCTACAGGAAACTGTATCAACTGCCCTTTCCAAATATTGATATTTTATTCCACATGCCATTTCGCTATATTGCACTGTCCTGTCCTCATGACAGCCTAAACGTGCTGCACAGTATTTAAAGGGTAACTCCAGTGTCGTTGCAGGGGGGGGGGGGGGGGGGAATTGATCTATATTAAACACACACTTGTTTTTTGTAATTTTTATGTATATTAATACAGTTCAAGTCCCCTTGGGATGGCCTAATGCTTTACACTGAGAAAAGCAGATGTGCACTTGCCTCACCTGCTTGAAGAAAAAAAAAAAAAAAAAAAAAAAAAATGTATATAAGAAGGTTTAGGAGTGTGTCTATGGGAATGTTTGTCCATTCTTCGAGAAGCGCATTTGTAAGGTCAGGCACTGATGTTGGACGAGAAGGCCTGGCTCGCAGTCTCAGATCTAATTCATCCAAAAGTTGTTCTGTCCGGTTGAGGTCAGGATTCTGTACAGGCCAGTCATATTCCTCCACCCCAAACTCACTCATCCTTGCCTTTATGGACCTTGCTTTGTGCACTGGTGCGCAGTCATGTTGGAAAAGGAAGGGGCCACCCCCAAACTGTTCCCACAATGTTGGGAGCATGAAATTGTGCAAAATGTCTTGGTAAGCTGACGCCTTCAGAATTCCTATCACTGGAACTAAGGGGCCAAGCCCAAACCCTGAAAAACAACCCCACACCATAATTCCCCCTTCTCCACCAAATCATTTGGACCAGTGTACAAAGAAAGGTCTATAAAAGACATGGATGAGCGAGTTTGGGGTGGAAGACTTGACTGGCCTGCACAGAGTCCTGACCTCAACCCAATAGAACACCTTTGGGAGTGGAGGCTACGAGCCAGGCCTTCTCATCCAACATCAGTGTCTGACCTCACGAATGTACTTCTGGAAGAAAAGGTCAAACATTCCCATAGACACACTCCTAAACCTTGTGGACAGCCTTCCCAGAGGAGTTGAAGTTGTTATAGCTGCAAATTGTGGGCCAACTCAGGTTAGGACTAAGACTGGGATGCCCTTAAAGTGCATGTGTGTGTGTGTGTGTGTGTGTGTGTGTGTATATATAAAGGCAGGCGTTCCAATACTTTTAGGAATATAGTATATACACACACACACACACACACACACACACACACACACACACACACACAGTACAACTGCAAGCAAATTTCAATCTGCAGGGCTGTCATTTTTTTTAGTTATCCTGACTGGGCATCATATGACGTCCAGCAGGGGAAGCCACTCGAGGGCACGTGGCGATCAGCGGTACGGTGTGTCGTTCTGACATGACACACTGCATCTCCAATCTGGGTAAAGAGCCTGTGACATAGGCTCTTTACCATGCGATCAGCTGTGTCCAATCAAAGTGCCATTTTTCGGCTTTTCCTCTATTCGTGCTGACAAGGCACGAGTAGAGGAAAGCCGATCAGCGTCTCTCTTGAAAGGGGGGGGGGGGGTCTGCGCTGATAATCAGTGCAGACCCATCAAGGATGCCCACCTAAACGCCAATCCGTGCCAGCAGGGATGCCAACCCTTGCCTCCCCATCAGTGCTGCATATTAGTTCCTCACTAGTGCAGCCTCATCAATGCCCGTCAGTGAAGGAGAAAAAACATATTTACCAAATTTTATACCCAAAAAAAAATAAATATATCTATCCAAAATATTTTTACTTTTTTTTTTTTTTTTTTTGTTTAGCAAAAACTATAAAAACTCAGTGGTGATCAAATTCCACCAAAAGGAAGCTCTTCCCCTCCCCACAAATAAAAGGATAAAAAAAAGTTTTAGAGGTATATAGTGTTGCATGACTGCACACTTGTCATTCAAAATGCGACAGTGTTGAAAGCTGAAAATTGGCCTGGGTAGGAAGGGGGTGAAAGTACCCGGTATTAAGTGGTTAAAGCGTCTGGCTGATGGGGGGGGGGGGGGGGATAAAAAACACCACACACTTAATACAGTTGCATATTCCTTTAGGCTAGCATTTTTTTTTTTAAACATACAACCGGTATTTATGTGGACATACACTAATATATTTTTCTTTTGTTCAGCCCCGTGTGAAAGAAAAATCTATCGATTTTCCCATTCATGCTAAACAGCATGGATAGAGGAATCTCTCCTGCCAACAATTGTATTTTGACATCAACGCTCACAGATGTTAGCATGCTTAACAGTGATCGCATTAGTTTGGATGCAGCTGCTGTTTGGCTAAATATTTTCTGCCCGGCTCCTTCAATTTTAAAGTTCACCTTTTGAAAAACCAAAAAAAAAAATTGCACATTTTTTTTGCAGGGGAAAAAAAAAAAATGGGTTTATCATTTTTCTTCTAGCAGCCTGTAAAGCATTGCACCCATGATCAGCAGATCGCGGGTACATTGTTATAACTGCTCCTGCAGACTCTCAGGATAGCCATCTGCCCATACCTCCAATATGGGCAGGCAGTTACCTGAGAGCAGGAAGATCAATGAACTAAGAGAGTTTCCCTCGCAGTTTATTAAGAATTACATGCTGCCAGCCGCAATGGCTGACGGTACTTGTAAAAAGGAGTATGCAAGCAAAAGTGGGTATCGGCGCTGCTCTACTTGTTCCTACATCCTAAGTGTATAAATACATTAAAAAAAAAAAAAAAAAAAAAACTGTGCTTATATGAAAAATACATAAATACAAATGTCACCCAAAAATATATATCACCTTGAAAATACATCATAAAATATGTGCAAATAGCAAACCAGTTAATCTGTGCAAATGTTTAGTGGTGCAAATGCGCAAAAAGTGCCAGTGCTAAATACACTAAGTGAATATGAATTAATTGGCAAGCACAGATTATAAATAGAGAAGTTCAAACAATGGAGAAAAATATAAGTTGTGCAGAAAATCCATAAATTGTGAAGAAAATTTTGGTAAAGTCCTGTGAGTAAAAAAGGTGCACTGTGTCTATAAATTACACTCATAAGCTTGTTGCTCCTTTTAATGCCACCGATGGGGTGCATTGAGTGGTATAACTATATAAAGATATACTATATGTCAAAAACCACACAGAGGTCCCGGTGTCTTCACTCGTGTCCCCCACCTGGTATCTCACTCAACAGATTTCCTACTGCTTACAACAGGGGTATCTCGCTGTGTATGTGTATATTGGTTGGGGTTACTCTCCTCGGCCTCCTTATGTTCCCCCTCTTGTGTTCTGGTATAGTGACATTCTCCAAGTGGTCAATATAATAAGAAAGAAACAGCCCCCATAGTGTAAAACGGTTTAGGCAAGGGCTATATATATATATATATATATATATATATATATATATATATATATATTTTTTTTTTTTTAACAATACTAGGTACCACCCCACGCGTTTCATCACTGTCGTCATCGAGAGTGGCCTACTTTAGTATACAGTACAACTAAGTAGTGTAGTCTATTCACAGGAAACTGAGGAAATTAGGTGGCTGGAGCCCTGCAAGGCCACACATTTTTCATATTGTGAAAGCGGCCATGGGGGATGCTGAACATGTTACACCCCAACTACAGGTTTAACATGTTACGTGTTCAGAAGGGAGAACTTAGCCTTTAGGGTGGAGGGGGAGTAGGTTAGTACAGGTGCCTTTTCCATTCCCTAGATAGAAACAAGCAATTGACTTTGCAGTGTGGGTGCAACCATTCTGCAAAAGAGGACATTTAGTTTGGGCTTTAAGTCCTCATGCATTTGTTTTATTTAAATGCAGGAGAAATTGATTTGGGAAGAAAGAAAAAGAAAAAGAAAAAGAAAAAGAAGAAACCCCCGGCACACAGATGTCAAAATGGATGCATCCAGATGGGTTTGGAAGATTTTCTAAGCACATCTGGAAGCACGTAATGTTTTTCTATGGCTGTAGGCAGTGAAATGACGCTTGCGCAACATACATTTTATTTATTTTTTTAACCCGTATGCTACTAGAATTAGTAAATAGAAAGCGATATTATGTTTACGTCTTTTAACCATTTGCCCTCTGGAAGATATACACCACCCCCCCCCCCCCCTTCATGACTAGGCCATTTATTGAGATACGGCACTGCGTAAAATTTACTGACATTATTGCGTGGTCGTGCAACACTGGACTCAAGACAAAATTTATGTCCCCCCCCCCCCCCAAATAGAGCTTTCTTTTGGTGATATTTGATCACGTCTGGTTTTTATTTTTTTTTGCACTATATAAAAATCTAATTTCTTCATAAATTTAGGCCAATATGTATTCTGCTACATGTTTGGTAAACAAATAAAAGAAAAAAAAAATCCTAATAAGCGTAAATTTGTTAGTTTGCACAAAAGTTATAGCGTCTACAAACTATGGGATGTTTTAATTAATTTATTGTTTTACTAGTAATGGGGGCGATCAGCGAACTATAGCAGGACAGCAATATTGCGGCAGACAGTCAGGACCCTGATGCTTTTGACACTTTTTGGGGACCAGTGACACTAATACAGTGATCAGTGCAAAAAATATACAAGGTAACTGTACTAATGACACTCGCTGGGAAGGGGGTTAACATCAGGGGCGATCAAAGGGCTAACTGTGTGCCAAGCCAGTGTTTTCTCACTGTGTGGGAGGTGTTTGTACTGTGGGTGGGCATTGATCCATGACCCTGCTTTGAAGGAACACAGGATCAATGCCTTCCCTGCTGACAGAACGGCATCTGCTTTGTTTACATAGGCTGCCCACCGTTTCGGCTCTCTGCCGAACAATCGGCAGGTGCTGATGGACATTGAGTGCGCAGTACCTGCAGATCAGCTCCCACTGGGTCTAATCCCAGCAGGAGTGGGTGGCTGTATATCTGCAAGGGGCAGTCAGGAGCTGCTTCAACAAAGTATTGAGCAAAGTACGTGAATACTTATGTACATGTGATTTGTTTTTATTTTTTAATACATTTTCAAAGATTTCAAACAAACTTCTTTCACATGGTCATAGGGTATTGTTTGTAGATTGTTGAGTAAAATAATGAATTTAATCTATTTTGGAATAAGGCTGTAACATAACAATGTGGAAAATGTGAAGCGCTGTGAATACTCCAGAAGCACTGTAGTTCCAGGACCAACACCACTTGGCAGAACTAGCAACATAACACCAATTCTCTTTTTTTTAGCTGTACAAGAGTGGCAGCCTGACCACCATTGGGGCTCTGAGACCTGAAAATTTTTACCAAAGATTCCTTTGGGGTAAAAAGTTGATGTCTCGGTGTATTCAGTCTGGCTGCATTTACACAAAGAAATATTTGGTCCCAGGACCCTTTAGCCTGGTCTATTGAAGCAAAGACACATGTAAGCACATGACCATTTAAAGAGCATTCAGATAGAGAAAGGAATGACATGCTTCCACATGCATTTAGAAAAAAGATCCAAAACGCAGCTAGATGCATGTATTTTGATGCCCATGTGCACAAGGCCTAATTCTAACAAAGAATGTGGGTTCACCCTAATTGCCTTGATGTCTGGTAGAATTATGTGTGTTACAAAGGAAGCTTGGGAAAATCCTTTGGCGGATTTGATGACCAGTTCTAACATCTTCAAAGCCACAGGAGTGAGATGTGAAATCAGCCATTTCACTTCCTTTGACCAGGATACAAAATGGCTTTATGAAAAGATATTTTCTTTGTGTTAGAAAGAAACAGTATATCCTGCTGGGTTTGCTTTTCATTTGTGTTACTAAGGCCCTTTTCACACAAGAAGTCCGATCCAGCTGTCCATTTTTCAGCCGGACCCTCCATTCTCCTTCATTGAGCGCTGAATGCAAATATAATGGTGTCCATTTACACCCGGCTACCTCCAGGTCCAGTCTGGGAAGGAAGGAAGGAAGGAAGGAAGGAAGGAAGGAAGGAAGGAAGGAAGGAAGGAAGCAACATAAAAAAGTCATAACTGAGAAAGATACTGTCTTGATCCAGCGGAAATAATTTGCTTGCATATTCTATGGTTGTAAATATGTTAATCACGATCATAAAACAACGAGATACAGCATCTCACAAAAGTGAGTACACCCCTTGCTTTTTGTGTGACAACACTGAAGAAATGACACTTTGCTACAATGTAAAGTAGTGAGTGTACAGCTTGTATAACAGTGTAGATTTGCTTTCCCCTCAAAATAACTTCAAACAGCCATTAATGTCTAAACCGCTGGCAACAAAAGTGAGTACACCCCTAAGTGACAATGTCCCAAATTAGCCATTTCTCTCCCCGGTGTCATGTGACTCAGTGTTGCAAGGTCTCAGGTGTGAATGGGGAGCAGGTGTGTTAAATGCGTGTTATCGCTCTCACACTGGTCACTGGAAGTTCAACATGGCACCTCATGGCAAGGAACTCTGAGGATTTGAAAAAAAAATTGTTGCTCTACATAAAGATGGCCTAGGCCAGTGATTGCGAACCTTAGCACCCCAGATGTTTTGAAACTACATTTCCCATGATACCCAACTATACTGCAGAGTGTATGAGCCTCATGGGAAATGTAGTTTCACAACATCTGGAGTGCCAAGGTTTGCCATCACTGGCCTAGGCTATAAGAAAATTGGCAAGACCCTGAATCTGAGGGTCATGGAGAAGTGGAAGAGGACTCCATTGGCAACCTGTGAAGCTCTGGTGAACTCCATGCCCAAGAGAATTAAGGCAGTGCTGGAAAATAATGGTCTCACAAAATATTGACACTTTAGGCCCAATTTTGACATTTTTTACTTAGGGTGTACTCACTTTTGTTGCCATCGGTTTAGATATTAATAGCTGTGTGTTGAGTTTTTTTGAGGGGGGCAGCAAATTTACACTGTTATACAAGCTGTACACTCACTACTTAATTGTAGCAAAGTGTCATTTCTTCAGTGTTGTCACATGAAAAGATATAATAAAATATTTACAAAAATGTAAGGGGTATACTCACTTTCATGAGATACTGTAGCCGTTTGTTATTGTAAAGGTGTTGGGCTAAGACAAAGGTGATGGGCTAAGGCAACATGAGAGATTCTGCCACTGGCAACATATCGCCAGCAGCAAAATCACAAAAGCACAGTCTTCCACTTACCTTAATGGAATTGCATTAAGGAAGCAACACTTTACTTGTCTGGCAACTCCATAACAGGTAAAAGGTCTGTTAGATAGTTGTGACATGGAGCGTGGTCAAATCAAAATTGTAATTATCATTGCATGGGTCAGTGATCATGCAGATGTGTTTATTAGAGCAGTGTATAAGTGGCATTACAAATTCAGGCATCAATGGGTCAATGTAATAATGAGCTTCATTAATTAAACCTCTGCACAGTATGAGAATAAATCTAGCAATGTGAGCAATAAAGTGGGTGGGGCCTATTTTTGCAGCATACAAAACTGACCTTTTTCACGATAGGTTTTATTAACTCTGCACTATACTGCAGTCCTAACAGAAAGGTCAGATGGGAATAATGTATCTGAAGCTTTTTTTCCCCCCTTCAAATATTTACCCACTTGTTTATGTCAATTGGCGAGGAATGGGCTCGGGCATGTTCAGGATCCCTTCTGCCTAAAGCCGATACTGCCTGTGATTAGCCGTGTGCAGGGAGACATTTCCTGGTCTGCAGCTGCACAGATCGGGAAATGATTAGCGGAGTGCAGTGCCTGCTTTCTGGCGGGATCAGGCAAGTGGGATCCTGAACACCCCTGAGCCTATTCCTACTGGCAAAATTGAGAGGGTCTCGAAAAATAAACAGAATAGCAGCCATTAGAACTGGCTGAAACATGCTTTTTCAGTGGGGCTTTTTAGAGCATTTAGCACCATTACCATCATGTGCTCACACATGACAATTGTAGAGATTTTCATTATAGCTTTTAAAGAAAACATGCTGAGAAAAATACTTTCATGGTTCTAAAAAAATTGTAGTCACCTAGCCATCTCTGGCTTCAATATTTATTTTTTTGGGACTATCATTGGAGAGCAGAGATGGGCTTGGGTGTGTTCGAGTTCCCACATGCCCGATCCCACCAGAAAGCCGACACTGCACACAGCTAATCACAGGCAGTGAGATTTCCCGATCCGCAGCTGCACAAATCAGGAAAATGTCTCACTGCCTGTGATCAGCGGAGTGCAGTGTCAGCTTCCTGGCGGGATCGGGCATGTGGGAACTCGAACACGCCCGAGCCCATCTTTATTGGAGAGTAGGGATGGGCTCAGGCGTGTTTAGATCATAGTCCCAACCTACCCGAGTAATCCCACGAGGAAGCATCACTGCACACCACCAATCATAGGGAGTGAGACATTTCCTGGCCAGCAGCTGCACATGCACCAGGAAGCCATTACTGCTCACCGCCAATCATAGGCAGCAGGTGTAATTACTCAGGAGGGTCGGGATTAGGACCCGAACACATCTGAGCCCATCCCTATTAAAGAGTAATGGAGGCTGTCATTGCTGAACCCTCTTTAAGGATACTAATGCCCCGACTTCAGTGCGGTCTGGGTTGCTGTTCTTTAGAATTCTAACACTTACTTGGTCTATAGCGGTGTCAACCAGGCAACTAGTATTTTCAAAGGAAGTCCAGCTTTGCCAGCCCCTGCACATGTCTCATGACAGAATCACTTTAAAAGCTGAACAAGCATCTATAAATTATTTTTTTAAATGCAAGCAGCGTCTAATTTGATATCAGCCTGTTTCCTTCCATGTACTGCAGAGCTCAGTGTCAAAGAGGAAGAAGCGCTAAAAGGAGGAGACAGCAGAGTGATGACCTCATTACTGTTTTACTTCTTTACTGTCCAATCACAGACTGGGGCACGTCAGTCTGCATATGAAAGTAGCGAGTTGACTCGCCCATTGTTTAAACTAAAATACTCAGGGCGTCTTTTATTTGACTGGAGTTCTGCTTTAAAAAATCACTAACCTAGAACATGTATGCAACAAGTGAAGTCATTGACTCTCGATATGCATGCTGGTTCAAGAACAAACTGAAAAGAGAGGGTCTGTGTATATATATATATATATACACACACACACACACACACACACACTCCCCCCCCCCCCCTTCTCTTCACAAGATCTTTTGGAGGTCTAATTTGCAGTACATGTAAAACATCTGATTGTAGGCCTTTAGAACACCATATTACAACGTAATAAAAAAGTAAAATAACTCTAATCCCTGTGGTCCTATTTATGCTATATAAATAAAGAAAAAAGCGGGTTTGCTGACACTGGCAGGTATAAGGGGTGGAGGAGGATAACATGGGAGGTCAGAATACATTTGCTAAAGCAGTAGTTTTCAACTTAAAACAGCAAGACTTTATGTTGCTAGTATATTCATGGTGTTCCTCAAAGGAGTGGGGAACTTTAGATTTACAGTAGCAGAGCCATAACTAACATGTATGTATTAACACCAATAAAAAGTGGTCTGAGCTTTTGTTTCTTGGCTTTGTGCAGTTCTGAGACATACAATACATACAACTTACATAAACTTCCTAATCCGCAGAGCCATAAAAATCATTACACTGATGTTTAAAATTCAACTACTGTGGCACTAGAAATAGCAGTAGATCTATGCTCAAATTCATCCGTTTCACAATTGCTCCAACCTTATGGGCCATACACACTATAAGATTTTCTGAAGACTTTTTCCCTTTAGACTTACCAAAACCATATAATATGAGGTCAAACCTAAACACTTTCAATTTGTATGCAATCTGGCAGGCCCTTGCACTACATAGAAAAGGTAAATCTGAAGGAAATCTAACCACAAAAGTTGGATAGTGTGTATCCAGCTTAACACAGACCATGTTGGACACAACTTCATAGTATAGACCTAGTATATTTATTGAATTTGATAAACTTACCTGCACAGACTTTGGTTTTATCAATGCAGTTTATAGCTTGTAACTGCCTAAAAGCACAAATTAAAGGTATTTCTTTGTTAGTTATAGCTGCATCCGAATATTAGCAGAAAAGCAGGGTCTTATCAGTCTCAGCAGCATGTGGGGAAAACACATCCTTGCTTAACTACCTGCAAGAGAGTCTTATTTAATTAACTTGATTTGTCTGCTCATAAGCTGAATTATCCCTTAAAGGGGAACTTTCATTAAGCTGTCCTAAGGGCCAGTGCACATCAAAGCTATTTGCATATAAAACTGGGGCAAGTTGAAAAAAACTGTTTTGCACCAGACAAATGTTTTCCTGTGGCGTTTATTTTTTTTTTTAGAAATGGTATATTTTACAAAGCATGCCCTATATGGAACACAGTTGCTTTTAATACCATTTTGTCAGGTGTTAATAATAAGCAAAACTGCATCTTTTTTTTAATTCTGCAGAAACTGCCCGGTTTTTAGCTTGCCCTAGTTTTATAAATATCTTCCATTGATGTTGAAATTAGGTGTCTGATTCCTGCTACTTGAAGCGCTCTCTAACAGCAGGTACAGGTAATGCAGTGGATCATGTCTAAAGCTCCACATGGTGTATTATAGAGTACTAGTACTCATGTTTAAAGCCCAATTATAGCTTAAGCTTTTACAGCTCAGATAAAGTCAGAGAACCTAAAGAGTTAGTTCTTTATTAGGCCCCTTTCACACAGGCGGACCGCTCAGATCCGCCTGTCAGTTTTTTTGGCGGATCTGAACGGTCCCCCCATGCATCCCTATGGGGCATCGGATGTCAGCGGAGACATGTCCGTGACATCCGATCCGTCAAATCTGGATAGATGGAAACCCTATTTTCCATCCGTCCAGCGGATCGGTCCATTCCTATCCGATTCCCCCATAGAGATGTATGGGGCTCTGACAGCTGTGTCTCCACACAGCGGTTGTGACAGTACAGGCGGTGTGTTAAACCACTGGGGATGGACCACTATTGATTTTGCCTAAGCTATAAATGATTATAATATGTATGAGTCCTTACCTTGTAACACACCCATTCAGTTTTAAATAGAAATAAAAGGCAAAGGATTTGTGTGTCTTGTGTGTGCATCCGTGTGTGTGTATATATATATATATATATATATATATATATATATATATATATATATATATATATATATATTTAAATACAGGGCTTTTTTTTTTTCTCAGAAAATAGGTGCAGGAACTGGTCCACGCTGCCCATCCCCCCCCCCCCCGCAAACACACACACACCCCAAACTGCAACAAATAGTGGGTGTGGTCAATTACACTAACAGTGAGAGGGTCATAAAGGGGCACTAAATGCCAGGAATGCATGTTGTACAGAGTGCAGGGTTTTCTTTTTTTTCTGGGGAGGTGTGGGGTAGTTACACACAGAGTGCAGAGTTCAGGGGTGCGCTGCATACAGAGTGCAGAGTTCAGGGGTGCGCTACACACAGAGTGCAGAGTTCAGGGGTGTGCTACACACAGAGTGCAGAGTTCAGCCTTCTTCCTCAGCTGCTTTCCTCTGCATCCCCCATCCACATCTCATTTCCACCCCTCTTCAGGTCTAACCTCTGCATGCAACCCTCCCTTGACTGCCCCTATCTTCTCCTCCAGAGTACATAGAGTACAGGCACCCCACAGTGTAGGAGAAGACCACCCACGTGATGCATTGGTCAGAATAAATTTTTACTCCCTTAAGGAAGATATTATGCGACGTGCATGGAATCAAGGTCCTGTAGACTTTAAAGGAGCCCCAACACGGCTCCTAGCAGACCTCTCACGTTGCACTCTACGGATGAGGGCCATATTAAAACCATTGCTAGCTGAAATTCAAAAGGTGGGCGCTACATATCATTGGGGTCACCCGTTTCATTTGGTGGTTTCACGAAATGGAAATTCATTTGCTTTGAGATGTCATGAACAGATACCAGAGCTATTCCCCTTCTTGGAGACTCCTCCAATATCAATTCCCAACTGGCTCAGCAATCCGTGGAGTTGGATCTCATGGGGACCACCCATGTCACAGTTTAGACATTCCCGGAGAGAGGGTCCCGGTCCGTCAGAAGAAGAGACTCCTGCGGAGGCCATGGCCCCTAATAACGTTTAAAAATTACATGGAAAATCTTCATATTCTCTTACTCTTTCATTATATCTCTAGATATATTATCCTGGACTTTGTTGGAGACCTCTGTCTTGCCCCTTGCCCCTTCCCCCCTGGTGCTGACTCCCCGTCGCCCGGATGAGTAATGTCCTCTCCCTGGTCGGTTGGGGGTCACGCATTGAGGATATGAGGTTTGGTAGTGTGAGTCCCATACATTCTCCAATTTTTGAAGATCTACTGACTCGAGATGTCTGTGGACTCCACAATGTTTTTTTTTTTCTGTAATTCCTGGGAAACATCAGGTGGGGATGCTGCTTTTGGGGGTGGGGGGGGGGGGAGATGAAGGTAAGGGAGGGGGATATAACTGTTATTTCAGATTATTTAAAAATGAAGTATTGAATGTTTGTGCAGGGGGGTTGTAGCTTAAAAATGAGTAAGATGCTTTGTAGGCCGACACCCTATGGTCACATCTCCTTATTATCTTTTCTCTTTTTTCTTTTTCTTATTTATTTTTTTTTTATATTTTTTGCTTGCCGGTGAACACTTTTTATCTTACGGCATTTTGCTGATCACTTTTCCCACATTAGGTAGCGCCTGGTTGCGCTCGGTTACGGTATAACCAAATTTAGTAATACCTGTATTGGTATATAGTTGGGGGGAGGGGGGGGGGGTTTGGGCCTCCAGGATAGCCATGTCACCTAGCCCTGCACGAGCAGTCTCAGGATATAAGGTAACCACCCTTAATGTAAGAGGTTTAGCCACCCCAGAGAAACAGTCACGTCTTCTATCAGATTTAAAACACAGTCATTCACATATGGCATTTCTACAGGAAACGTACTTTCGGAAAGATGCCATCCCCAGGCTATATAATAGGGATTTCCCCTGGGTGTATCATGCTCCCTCACCAATACCTAAATCAAAAGGAGTGAGTATTCTCATTTCTAAATGTTTTCCCTGGGTGTTTAAAGAGGAGCTGATAGACCCAGGTGGAAGATTTTTGCTGATTAAGGGAAGGGTCGGTCAGATAATGGTAACTTTATTAAATGTTCATATGCCTAACTCAGATCATATATCTTTTTTACAGCAATTGATTCCGGTAGTTTTGGGGTTTCGAAAAGGGCACCTCGTGATGGGTGGAGACTTTCATTTTATACCTGAACCCCTCCTGGATTCTTCCAGGGGAAGTTCATCTATTTCCCATACCTGGCTAAGCCGACTGCAGCGGGAACTATCTCTCCTTGACCTGACTGACCCTTGGCGACTGATGCACCCAGGTGAGCGGGATTATACCTACTACTCTCCAACCCACAATGTCTACACTCGAATAGATCGTATCTTACTCCCTCAAAGTGATCTCCCCTTGGTTATCTCCTCGCATATCGATTTATTTTCTATATCAGACCACGCTCCACGTAGTTATTGCATGGGAATCTGGCCATGTAAAACCATGTATTTGGAGGCTCAATGAGTCATTACTCCAGTACCCCGGAAGTCAGGGTGGAGATAGAGTCTGCGATTTCTAATTATTTTAAAGACAATATGGATGACTCATTATCCCCATCTGTAATTTGGGAGGCGCATAAATGCGTAATTCGTGGGGTCCTTATGCGAATAGGAGCTCGACGTAAAAGGGAACAGGAAAGTAGATTGATAGCCCTCTTCTCACGGATAGAATCTCTTAGTAAACAACATAAGCAATCCCTAGCTGTGGAAAAAAATTGTCCCCTTAACTCAAGCTAGAGAAGAATTAAATTGCCTCTGGTTTCAGAAGACGATTAGAGGTATGGCATGGGCTAGGAGACACTACTATGAATTTTCAAAAAAAAACAGGTGCGATGCTTGCACGGGCTTTAAGGGGCCTGAGAAAGAGAACACATATATCTCATATACAAACGGCTGGTGGACGAGAGGTTCATACCTCGTCTGCTATCTCGGATGAGTTTTATTAATTTTATCATTCTCTTTATAACATAACAACCCCTAAGAGAACAACTTCCCCCAGCGAGGAGAGGGAACTATCAGAGATCTATCTCCGAGAATCAGGAATGCCCACCCTTACAGCAGAGCAGGCATCTGCCTTGGAAGGGGCAATTACTATTGAGGAACTATCATCTGCCCTCTCACAATCTAAACCCCATAAGGCCCCTGGACCAGATGGGTTTTCTTTGCCATACTACAAGCAATTTTTGGCATACTTAGGTAAACCCCTCTTGGAGCACTTTAATAATGTGCCATATTGCCTATTGACTCTTTGAAGGCTTATATAGCCCTTATTCATAAAGAGGGGAAAGACACTCAGCTCTGCGGCAGCTATAGGCCTATTTCACTTTTAAATTGCAATACCAAATTGTTTGCAAAGATCCTTGCGAATCGTCTAGTGCCACACATCCCCGCCTGTGCATTTTGACCAGGTGGGGTTTGTGCCGCATCGCGAGGCAAGAGATAACACTATAAGGGCTATTGATCTGGTACACGAAGCACGGGTCTCACATACTACGATGGTATTATTATCTACAGACGTGGAGAAGGCCTTTGACAGGGTGGCCTGGAGCTTTATTCGAGCCACCCTGTCATATATAGACCTGGGACCATGGATGCAGCAATGCATCCAGGCCTATACTCTAGACCATCGGCGGCGGTACGAGTAAATGAATGGTGCTCAGATTACTTCCCAATTTCGAATGGCACCCGGCAGGGATGCCCATTATCACCTCTTATATTTATTTTAACGTTGGAACCCTTTTTGTGCTCAATACGTCGATCTAGCGACATTTCAGGCATTCGGGTTGCTGGCGATCAGCACAAGGTGGCCGCTTTCGTGGACGACCTTGTGTTTTTCGTCACCAACCAGATTATAACACTTCCAAACATCTTAGCTGCTATTAACAAATATGGCACCCTCTCTAATTACAAGATTAATCTCACGAAATCGGCAGTTCTCAATGTATCGACATCATTGCAGGAGGAACATGCTTTACGAGTCTCATTCCCATTTCATTGGGCTGAGGGATCGTCAGCTTATCTGGGGATCCAGATTACAGCTGATCCAGCTGATTTATTTAGGAAGAATCATATCCCTATGTTGGGGATTGTGAAGAGAGACCTTCATATATGGCAATCATTAACCCTGACATGGTTTGGATGCTGTAGCGCGCTTAAGATGAACATCTTGCCCAGACTATTGTATTTATTGCAGGCATTACCAATTGCTGTCCCTATGTCCTTTTTTCAACAGATTCGGATAATGTTTTGCGCTTTTTTATGGGCCTCCAGATTTCCTAGGATCAGGCTTCAAGTCCTGTCTCTTCCAAAATCAAAGGGGGGAGTAGGCCTTCCGGATATGCTCCGATACTATCGTGCCTCGCACCTCGTTCGTGTCTTAGACTGGCATTGTAATTTGGCCTCTAAGCGATGGGTGGGTTTGGAGATAGGTGCAGCTGGCCAGTTGACCCCCCCGATCCCTTGGTCCTTTTTTTCGCCTATGGACCCTATCTTATCACACCCTACGATAGGTGCCACTCTATGAGTATCTCGGAGAGTCCAACAACATCCAAAGATAGCTCCTGCGCCTTCCCCTCTTATCTCTATACTTGGCAACCCGGATTTCCCTCCGGGATTTACAAGTGCCAAGATACGTGGATTGGCCCAAATTGGAAAGATACGATAATTTGAAGTATGGCAGCAGGGCCCTGTGCCCACCCATGGGGAGATCGCTGCATGGCCCGGATTAGATCTGGACCACTTGAGTATCTATCAATTACGACATTTCCTCCTTTCTGTTGGACAAAGGGGCTATATACCAAGGGCTTTAACTGCTTTCGAATCCTTATGTAGAGCAGGGGATCCCCTCAAACATACTCTATCCCTATTCTATTCAATACTGGCGGAGGAACCGGAGGAACAACATCTGCCGTTTCTATCTCAATGGGAGCGGGAACTTGCAATTACTTTGACGAGAACACATAGGAATAAGATCCTAACACTGGTGCATAAATCTTCTATGGACTGCAAATATCAGGAGGTGGAATATAAAATATTAACTAGGTGGTACAGAGTTCCCGTGTTGATGCATAGGATGGGAGCAGATTGTTCAGATAGGTGCTGGCGTTGTGGGTCGAAAGCGGGTTCAATGCTCCACATTTTTTGGACTTGCCCCCTATTGCGACCCTTTTGGATTAAAGTTGTGGCAGTCATTAAGCAACTGACTGCAGTTGAGCTGGGAGATGATCCAGCATATTGTCTCCTTCACCTCACGAGAAGTTCAATCCGTAGATATAAGATGTCCCTGACACTCCGACTTCTTAATGCGGCAAAGGCATGTATTCCAGCCACGTGGAGACAAACTCAACCTCCGGGAAGTAGATTATGGTACTCAAAAGTGAATGAGATTTATAAGATGGAGGAGTTAACTGCCACCAATGGAGGCCCTGGGTGAACTTCACTGGTACAGAGGCTTATCAATTGGAAGTAATTTATTGTGGCTCTTTATGGAGTGAACTAGATTTTTGTATTGGGCTACCCTGAAGGCCCTATGTTGAACCGATTTTTTTTTTTTTTTTGGGGTTAGATTATAGTAGGCATTCTTCCAAGGCACAGAGATAGGCACGATAAGTGCCTTTCTAACTCGGATGACGATGATAGGAGACTCATTATGGGAAAAAAAAATGTTTTTCTCTTCACTGATCTCTAACATCGCAATTTAATATGTTTTTTTTTTTTTCACTTAGGGAGTTTGTATACTTATCACGTTGTTTTAAGTTTGAATTTGCATTTTTAATATTTATTGACACGAGGAGGAAATCACAATGTTGAAATGTGTATCATACGGTTTGAACCCTTTTTTATTTTTATTTTTCTTTCTTCTCCCTATCACGATGTTTAATATTCACATTTTTTCACTGACCACGATGTGGGTTTCTATCTACATTTCTCCCTGACAAGAACAACTGTAGCACAACATCTAAAATATTTTAGGCAAACACTAATGGTGTATTTTTTTTTTTTTTTATTTGTTTATCTCCTTTTTCATGATCATTTCTTCATAAAGGGTAACTGTGCCATGGAAAATGTATATTTCGTTTTTTGTTATACTTTGATTGAAAAATTAATAAAAATGATTAAATTAAAAAAAAAAAAGAAGGACGTTTGCCTTTCCTCTTAAAGGGTAGCAATGCACTCCCCCCCCCCCCCCAAATCTTTTTGATATATATTAATCCACATCATCACCAAATAGGCGTTCTCCACAAAAGGGAAAGCCAGCCAGCAACTTTTTACATGGTAATTCCACAGACCAGCTTTTAGCCATAGGATTCTGCGCATATGCACTGTCAAAAGGGCAAACTGTGACATTTGCTGTATGGAGTCTCTAAGAACATCCACTGCAAAACATAAAGTGTGAGGAAGATCCGTCAAATCTTCCACAGACTCCCCTTGAGAAGGAACTGTTCAAGACACTCACTTAATACAGTCTTTTAAAGACTGACAAACTCCTATAGCTGCTACTGCTGGTTGTATCGCAGACCCTGTAACAGCAAGGGAGGCTTTTAGCTTAGCAGCTGGATCTTTAAAAACCTGGGCATTATCCACAGGACAAGTTAAACTTGTGTTAAATGAAGAAATGGCAGCATCCACGGAAGATATCCTCAATTTTCTTGTGAATTTTTCCTCCATTGGATACAATAGTGAAAACCTTTTGGGAGGAATAAAAATCCTATCAAGATGATCCCAATCAGCATACATTACCTGCTCCAAGAGTGGATGTAATTAAAAAGCCTGAGGACTATGAGGAGAGCGCAATGAGCCTAGAGAGGAAAAAGAGACTTCAGACATTTCTAAGGGAGGTAATTTGTATCCAAACCGGACCATTTCAGGGAGAGACTCAATTAACAATCTCTGGGATTGAGAAACTGAGTATAACTCCTCAGATCCTGATTCCTAAGAAGCCGAAACCTCAGCTTGACCTTCTATAGGGTTGTTTACAGCTACTTCGTTTACAGGGGGTGGGCTCAGGTGAAGGGGATCTATCACATTTTCTCCCTCCTTGTGATGCTGCAATCATGGAAGCAATCTTACCCTCAAGGCCGGCTAACGCCGATTCCAAATTGTCCTTAGTGACGTAGGTAGCGACAGAAGCACTAGGAGTAGCCACTATGCCTGACAACCGTAATGGCTCAGATTGGATAGTTGGCTCTGTCCCTTCAGGGGGAGTAGACACAGAGGAAGCACGGCTAAGACCTTCAAGGTCTGATGGCGGCACCATAGTGCCTCTTCCAGCTGTGCCCCCACCCCCTACTCCTCTTTTGAGAGGACATTGCTCATAGGCAAGACAAACTTGAGGTACTAACTTTAGTGCACTCAAGGCTTGTGCAAAGCTATACAGCTTATTGCACACAGCATTGATTATCCCAAAGATACAGATCCTGACTGTGCCTGTAAACATGCACCCACAGTGACTCACACAAGCCAGCTGCTGCTGATCTGTGTCCCTCCAGCCCCCTGACAGAGGCTTGCACGTAGGAAGTATCTCCTTTTAAAATCGTGCAGTTTGCGGTTGTACTGCGCATGCTCGAGTTGCTATGTGGCGTCCACGTGCACACCAATCGTGCCATGACATGCATCTCCTGCTCCAAGCGTATGCTTGTTTTTAAATGGTGGCGGATGATCCTTTGCCACAGATATGCCACTGAAGGCGCTGCTTGATCTGGAGCTTATGAGGAGACTGATGCTCATGCTCTTTGCGCCAAGGCGAAAAGTTACACGCCAAACAACATGGGGTGAAAGCGGCATAAGCAATCAAATGCACTTTGTCACAGCTGATACCTTACAGGTAATCAGCCCAGGGTGGAAACATTGTGTTTAAACAAACAAGCTGATACACCTACTGTTTTGCACAGGGAGCAAAGAAAATGTTTAAACAAACAAGATGTGCTTTGACACAGCTAATACACCTACTGCCGTGCACAGGGAGAGCAAAATTTTTTAAACTAACCAGGTGTGCTTTGATATAGCTAATACACCTATTCTCTCTTGTAGAGACTAACATGGCACTCGGTATCTGTTATCTTAAAGGGAACAGTGCATAAAAATATTTTTACAAATATTTTTAAAGTGGACTTACCAGTCCCGCCCCAGGATTCTGTTTTTGTAACAAGAATCTAATCTTCACCCATCACGGTGAGTTACTGTCACTTGCCGACTTTCAAGGACTGGGTTCCCTTGTTTTGAGGGGCGACTCCCTTGGACCTTTAGAGTATCCTGCCGGAGCGCCTTTGAGATTGGTTTTGACAAGGGTCCGGATCTCAGGGTCCAGTGCCTAAAAAGGACAATGTTACAGGCAAAACCTTTTATCTGCTTTCCTGAGGCCATCTTTTTAGTCATTGACATTTTTGGATGGATCTGATTGCCACCCCCTTAGATTCAGTGATCTTTGATCAGGGATTGTAGCATAATCTTCTTTCTTCTTCTTTAGAAAAAACAAAATGTGGAGACTTTTCAATTCCGTAGGAGAGAGCTCTTTGTTCCGGACCGATACGCTTCGGGCACATATTACCGTCCTCCCTAAGGAAGGGAAGGATCCTACTGCCTGTGGCAGTTACAGACCAATTTCCCTCCTCAACCTAGACCTTAAATTTTTCACTAATATCTTGGCGCCTCGGTTGAGTGGAAAGCTGCCATCTTTGGTGCACCTTGACCAGGTGGGCTTTGTCCCTAAGAGGGAGGCCAGGGACGACATGGTCAAGGTTCTTAACCTGATACATGTGGCAAGTACCAAAAATACCCCGAGTGTCTTTCTCAGTATAGATGCTGAGAAAGCATTCGACCGTGTGAACTGGCGGTTTATGTTTTCAGTACTTCGTCACATTGGCCTAGGGGATACTATGCATAACTGGATTGGGTCTGTATACACTGACCCTTGTGCGCAAGTAAAGTCAAACGGTATATTATCCAATAATTTCGCAATTCGGATGGCTTAAGGCAGGGGTGTCCCCTGTCGCCCCTTTTGTTTGCCCTCACCCTGGAACCTTTCCTTGGTAGGGTCCGCCAAAATTCAGATATAGGAGGAATTCGGGTTGGACTGGGTCATCATAAAGTCTCGGCTTATGCCGATGATATGCTTTTTTCGATTTCTAATCCGGTAGTTTCCCTACAGAATCTGATGAGAGAATTTGATCTGTATGGTACATTGTCCAATTTAAAAATCAACTTTGGGAAGTCGGAGGCGATGGGAGTTCGGTTGCTCACTGTTATGGCAAACACTTTGCAGGCTAGCTTTGGATTCCGGTGGACGGATAACGCGCTTCAATACCTGGGTACTTTGATACCCCCGGATCCCTCGAAGGTATACTCTCTTAACTTCCCTCCCCTTGTGACCCGGACTCAGCTGTTATTGGATAAATGGGTGACGGGAACACATTCTTGGTTCGGCAGATGAAATCTCTTAAAAATGTGCATTCTCCTCCAATTTCTGTATCTGTTACCAGGCTCTGCCAGTGAGGATCCCTAGGCAGTTTTTGCGGCAGATTATTCTCTTTTTATTCGTTTTGTGTGGGCTTGTAAAAAACCCAGGCTACCTATAAACCTCCTTACGTTGCCGAAATGCATGGTGGGAGTTTTGCCCTCCCAGATGTTTATAAATATCAACAGGCATCCCACCTCTGCAGGCCCTGGATTGGTGCAGACATGCTACCTCCAAGCTATGGGTCCAGATGGAACAGGCACAATATGGCTTCCCAATACGGGGAGCACCATGGTCCATCCGTTACGTTCCACCCTTGGTTCGCCGACATCCTCTGATTGGGGTCACTCTTACAGTGATGGAACATCTGGGTGAACTTTTCCACCTTGCCCCCTCACCCTCACCCCTCCTGCCGGTGCTGGGCCATCCGTTGTTCCCTCCGGGAACCTCGGATCGCGCTCTGGTGGCTCTGCGGGATAGAGGGATTTATCAAGCCTCTCATTTTCTGATAGGGACCCGTTGGCCAACTGTCCTCGAATTGATGTCAGAAGGGGACCTTTTGCACTCCAGTTCTGGTCTGCCATTAGAGTTCATCATTTTCTTTGCCTGTCTCCTAACGCCGGCTGCCTATTCTAGGCCCCTGACCCCGTTTGAAGCTTTATGTATGGAAAAAGAGGTGCTTCCTCGTACCCTTTCTCAGTCGTATAGTCTGCTTCAGCCTCAGCCTGATCAGGTTGTTCTACCTTGGGTTGAGAAGTGGGAGATATTGGACGCCAGCTTACTATGCAGCAGAAACAGAATATGATCCACCTAGTTCTGAACTCTTTGATCTGCACTAAGACACAGGAGACGAACTTTAAGCTCTTGACACGTTGGTATTATACCCCGGAGCATCTCCATCGTTTTTTCCCTGAGACATCAGATCGGTGTTGGAGATGCAGAGGTGAGAAGGGTACGTTGTTACATACTTTTTGGTCATGCCCGATGCTGTTATCTTTCTAGGGGGAGGCTCGTAGAATACTAGCAAGATTCACGGAATGGAAGATTCCGGATGACCCGGCTTTTTTTCTGCTTCAAGTGGTAGATGTTCCATTTGGGGCCTTTAAAAGATCCCTGCTCTGTACTCTTTTGAACGCCGCCCGGGCATGTATACCACCTCTGTGGAAACAGACGACCTCTCCGCAGATTGCCCACTGGCTCAAGAGGGTTGAGGAGGTTAACAGGATGGAGAATCTGATCGCGACTTCCCAGCATAGGGGAGATGGACATGCAGAAAAATGGAGGATGTGGGATCTTTTTATCACTTCCGGAGAAGGGGGCACATCTGATGGCGGAGTGATTAAATTAACAGACAGTCATGCCTAAGGTAGCACGTGGTCTGTTGGCAGGGTCAAATATGGCTTGGGGATACAGGTCCCCCCCCCCTCTATCCCTTTTCCTGCTCTCTTCCCCTTTTCTCTCTTTTTTTTTTTTCTCTTCCTTTTTTCTCTCCTCTACTTTCTTTTTCCTTATTTGGTCTTAGTGGTAGACTTTCTGTCTACTTAAAAAAAAAAGAAAAGAAAAATTTGCATGCCAGAGAGGGTTTTTTTTACAGTATTTAAGGGGGAGGTTGATTCACGTATGTGATGATGCCAAACCCCTATTAATGTCTTTTGTATTACCTGTACCTGGCTGTATTCAATAAACTTTATAAATAAAAAAATTAAAAAATTGGTTGCCGGTGTCCATTCACCTGAAGGTAGCTTATACCCATGCTTAATGAATTTGGCTCTGTGTCCTGTGATGTACGATAAAGAAATGAGATGAATAGAGATGACGATTTGTGTTCATTTTTGTAAATGGGATACATTTTGATAATTGCTATGCTTTCTTGTAGGTGTGAACAGACACACACACACACAAAAAGATAATCGATTGAATGATGGAGTCGATTATATGGAAACAAACATTGTATAGAAATGTGACACATGTTTGGTATAGTGGAAACAATTGATATTTTAATGTTTAGCTAGAGAATTATTATTGTGTGTAGCAAATCTTTATACACTTTTGTAATCTTTTGTACATAATAAACTGAAGGAGTTAATTTAGGATGTACCCTGCTGTGTAAGTATATAGGTAGGAATGTGTTGTATATAGTCACTCACAGCTTGATGAAGAGTATGGTACGCTCAGAACTGTACAGTTGCTGCTTATTTTCACATATTGTATGGAGAATACTACTCAGTAAACAGCATTGGAGATCGTGTCCCTTCTCTCATATATATTAAATATATATATATATATATATATATATATATATATATATATATATATATATACTATACATCATTATAAATTGTGTTTTTTTCTTGTTTTCTAAATGATCACATGATCTTTGTTCTCAGCCGCATAAGGGGGTTAGAAAGATGGGGTGGGGGGGTAGAATGCTTGTAAAAATGGAGGGTGTGGCAACAGCTGCTTCAAAGGAGGATGGGTGCAGTTCTACAGTGCATCCAGAAAGTATTCACAGTGCTTAATTTTTTCCATATTTTGTTATATTACAGCCTTATTCCAAAATGGATTAAATTCATTATTTACCTCAAAATTTCTATAAACAATACCCCATAATGATAACGTGAAAGAAGTTTGTTTGAAATCTTTGCAAATTTATTAAAAATAAAACAAATGAGAAAATCACTTGTACATAAGTATTCACAGCCTTTGCCATGGCACTCAAATATTAGCTCAGGTGCATCCTTTTCCACTGATCATCCTTGAGATGTTTCTACAACTTGATTGGAGTCCACCTGTGGTAAATAAAGTTGATTGGGCATGATTTGGAAAGGGACACTCCTGTCTATATAATGTCCCACAGTTAACAGTGCATGTCAGAGCACAAACCAAGCCATGAAGTCCGAAACAGGATTGTATTGAGGCACAGATCTGGGGAAGGGTACAGAAACATTTTTGCAACATTGAAGGTCCAAATGAGCACGGTGGCCTCCACGGTGGAAGAAGTTTGGAACCACGAGGGCTCTTCCTAGAGCGGACCACCCGCCCAAACTGAGCGATCAGGGGAGAAGGGCCTTAGTCAGGGAGGCGACCAAGAACCTGATGGTCACTCTGACAGAGCTCCAGGGTTTCTCTGTGAAGCGAGGAGAACCTTCCAGAAGAGCAACCATCTCTGCAGCAGTCCACCAATCAGACCTGTATGGTAGAGTGGCCAGGCGGAAGCCTCTTCTCAGTAAAAGCCATATGACGGGCAGCATGGAGCTTGCCAAAAGGCACCTGAAGGACTCTTAGACCATGAGAAACAAAATTCTTTGGTCTGATGAAACAAAGATTGAACTCTTTTGCCTGAATGGCAAGCATCATGTCTGGAGGAAACCAGGCAACGCTCATCACCTGGCTAATACCATCCCTACAGTGAAGCATGGTGGTGGAAGCATATTGCTTTGGGGTTGTTTTTCAGCGGCAGGAACTGGGAGACTAGTCAGGATGCTGCGAAACCCTGTTACTCTGTTATATCATATTGCTTATTTTTAACTAAATACATGTGAGTGCATTTCCTTAAGCTTGGCTGGTATTCTCTTATGCATTTTAACCATGATACTGCACTGTTGGAGATTGTTTCTGTTACTCTGAGAGTTCTGTGGACTCATCCCAGCTGGGGAAGTTTTATCATCAGAGGAGGAAGTGAGCAGAGGACCCACTATCTGGTGTACAGGGTTGACTACCATTATGTTGTGTTGGCCCTTTTGAGAGCCTTGTCCTGAGGTGAGCAAGTATTTCTCCTGGTGACAGAACACTATTGTTATATGGTGGAGCACATATTGAAATATGAAGATGCACTAGAGGCACTATGTGTGGATTGTTGGGACTTTAACTATTTACCTAATATGTGTTTATGTATTTATCAATGTTTATATCAATTTTATAGCACAGGAGATTATTGTTACCCAATATTTATGGAAGTCACTATTTTTAGTTTTTTCACTCGATTGAATGACTGATTGTTCACTATTGGGCAGCACTATCACAACATTTTTCTTTACCGATTGCACTGTATGTGGGAACACATTTAGTGATAGCAGCAGCCTCACTTTATAGGTGAATATCTCCTTGAAAGCAGCAAAAATCCCTATCCCCGTGCTGAGACTGTCAAGTTAAGAAATATTATGATTATTATTATAGTTATTCAGGATTTATATAGCGCCAACAGTTTGTGCAGCACTTTACAATGTGAGGGCAGACAGTACAATCAATACAGGAGGAATCAGAGAGCCCTGTTCGTTAGATATTACAATCAACAGTTAGAATGCTGTAAACATACACAGTGAAAATCGTTAGACTAGAATACCTTGCTGCCAGGAGCCAAGTGGTGGGGCAGCAAAGTGGAAAGTCTCCCCATTCAAAAAACAAAAATGTGGATGAGGAAGCTGAAGAAATAGAAATCCTAGACTTGACAGGAGAACGACCAAAGAGTAAGCCTTAATTAAACCTCATAAAAATGTGTAAAATCTGCCAGCATCAAGTGCTAAATGGATAGAATACCACTGATAAATTGTTTTACAAATCACTTTGTATAATCCAATTGGAGTGTAAACTGACAATATCTTCGGCCTTCCAGCTCTCTCCAGACAATGAACTCTTCAACCATTAGCTTTGAAAAATATTTTTTTTTTCCCATTTGACATCAATTCTTTGCATCACAAGAGATTCAACTTTAGAGGGTGACTGAACGAGTTCTATAGTTAGTTATATTGATCCAGTGTATTGACATTATTTTTATTTAGGTGAATACCATGTTTGATATGCTTTGCTTTTAAAGGATAGGTTCGCCTTTTTTAACATGTTGCATCCATATTTACAGTTGGGTGTAACATGTAGCATGTTACTGTGTTCCAGTTCCCACAACCCCAGGGCGTTTCCTCTCCCTGCACCTACTGTCATTTAAAAAAAATGCATCTATGCGAAGCTCCTTCCACACAGCCACATCAATCATTCACAAAGATTATTCATTCATTCACACAGATCATTAATTTACACAGATCTGTTAATGAATGAACTACAAGTGCTGTCGGCCCTCGTGGCAGATGGCTTGAACTCTCAATGAAATGCAATGATGAGCACTCTCACCATTGATTCTTCCTGCAATTCAGTAACAGGAGACATGGGCAAACAACTATATTGAGTGTCTGCAAGAGCCTGACATTGCACCAAAAATATTTATTTATTTTACAAAAGGTAAAATTATCTTTTAAGCACCTTTGGGAGTATATGAAGCCTTTATTATGAGAGTTTTTATTGAAGATTTTACTCAAGGCCACACTCCGTTTTGTCTAAGGTAAAGCTTATCCATGTGCTGGAAGTACTAGAAGTGCATAATTGGTAGTAAGCACAGAGTGAGGATCTAGGGGCGGCCTCCTTAATAGAGGCGATAAGCCCAATCCTAGTGAAAGATTGAGGCTACTACCAGAAACTGTCAATCTGCTGAGTGAATGGTCTAGGATGGTATTTGATACTGCATAATAATGTTCTGCATGTCTCATCAGTGACCTGGAAAGTTGTACTGTCAATGGCCAATGCCCTTTTTGTTGCAGAGAGACTCCACATGGTAGCGGGACACTGTTCACGGTAACTGGTTCAAGAGATAAGTCATGTTGGCAGGTCTGTTCCAGTTGAGTAAACAAGTTTGCCAACACTGTATGGTCTGTTCAATGTCAAAGGGTACTGAGGTCTGAATTTCACCTCTCACTTGGCACATGTCTGCCCCACTAGAAGTGCTGACCATCAACTTACTTACACTCAACATGTCAGGAGGAGTCACACACTACCCTAAACCATCCACAATGCAATGGGGCATATAAAAGATTCAATTACACCCTGATACAGCTGCTGAGAGACTTAGCTAGTCAGAAACAAAAAAATGGACCCAAAACATAACTAAAGTGGTCTGTAAATACAACCATACATTACATTCCTCGACAGACTGCTCATCTATTTGTTTGCCCATAATCTTAAGGGACTCACAATCCTATGCATTGCAGTTCCCACAGAAGAATTTGAACACACTCCGGTTTCCTGGAAGCATCAGACTTTGACCTTTAACGAAAGAGCACACATCAGCAAAAACAATTGCAGACACCATATAAAGTCCTTGGAGTTTTGCCAGTCTGTGATATTCAGAAAGAACCCAAGAAAAACCAAGACACCTACACCGCAAACTCCTTAAACTCATTGAGACCCAAATAGAAGTTCATATTAAGTTTTTGAAAAACACGTCTAAACTCGCGAGTCACAAACATCTCAGCCACCAGAGGTTCAGTGGTGGCTAACTCCTGCAATTCTATCATTATCTTGAAGACCACCATCCACTGACGCACCTGAAAACAGAAACAGGTCTTCTCACAGACATTGGATGACACTTAGATGAGTCATATGTCCTTTTTAGTATGCAGTACATCAGCAAAAGTACAGAGCCTGGAATAAGTTTGATGGCGCAGTCGTAGGGATCATGTAGTGGCAACTGATCCACCTTGCATTTTGAAAAGACATCCTGGTCATTCATATAGTGAGCCAAAAATGCACAGCACTGCAGTATTTTGGAGGCAGGGGAAGCCCAGGGTGACCCGTAGACATAGCTTGTGGAAGAAAAAAGGAGATAGTCTTGTGGCGAAGCAGGCCATCAGACATCATAACAGGCATTATATAAGAGAAGAAAAGTCCCCAACAAAAGATAGTGTCATCCACAACAGAGATTCAAAGGAGTTGGAAAAGGAGCTCCAGTGAACAGGCAAACCTTCTGACAAGGGACTTAGAAACAATATTACCAGCTGCTCCTGTATTTAGAAAGCTCCCAAGGTGAGTTTGGACTTGTCAAGATGCTGCTGCATCTCCCAGACACTGTAGACATTGCTTAATAAACTGTCCTCTTTATGCACAGTAAATATTGCTGGACCAATGTACAGTGGGGATCGAAAGTTTGGGCACCCCAGGTAAAAATTTGTATTAATGTGCATAAAGAAGCCAAGGAAAGATGGAAAAATCTCCAAAAGGCATAAAATTACAGATTAGAAAAGTTAGATTTTATTTCCATCATTTACACTTTCAAAATAACAGAAAACAAAAAAAATGATGTCTGCAAAAGTTTGGGCACCCTGCAGAGTTAAAATCTTGTACGGTCCCCTTTGGCAAGCATCACAGCTTGTTAACACTTTTTGTAGCCAGCCAAGAGTCTTTCAATTCTTGTTTGAGGTATCTTTGCCCATTCTTCCTTACAAAAGTCGTCCAGTTTTTTGAGATTTCTGGGCTGTCTGTCACGCACTGCTCTTTTAAGGTCTATCCATAGATTTTCAATTATGTTGAGGTCAGGAGATTGTGAAGGCCATGGCAAAACCTTCAGTTTACGCCTCTTGATATAATCCCCTTGTGGATTTCGAGGTGTGTTTAGGATCATTATCCATTTGTAGAAGCCATCCTCTCAAGTTACAAAGTTATCAAGTTACCATCCAAAATTTGCTGACATTTTATTGAATCCATTTTTCCTTCTACTTGTGAAATGTTCCCTGTGCCACTGGCTGCAATACAACCCCAAAGCATGATTGATCCACCCCCATGCTTAACAGTTGGACAGAGGTTCTTTTCATTAAATTCTGTGCCCCTTCTTCTCCAAACGTACCTTTGCTCATTCCGGCCAAAAAGTTCAATTTTAACCTCATCGGTCCACAGAACTTGTTTCCAAAATGCATCAGGCTTGTCTATATGTTCATTTGCGAAGTTCAAACGCTGATTTTTGTGGTGAGGACGTAGAAGAGGTTTTCTTCTGATGACTCTTCAATGAAGACCATATTTGTACAAGTATCTCTTTATAGTGGAATAATGTACCACAACTCCAGTGTCTGCCAGATCTTTCTGGAGGAATCGTGCAGTCAAACTTGGGTTTTGAATTGTTTTTCTCACAATCCTGCGAACTGTTCTGTCTGATATTTTTCTTGGTCTTCCAGATCTTGCTTTAACTTCCACTGTTCCTGATGTCTGCCATTTCTTAATTACATTCCGAACAGAGGATATTGACATCTGAAAACGCTTTGCTATCGTCTTATAGCCTTCTACAGCTTTGTGAGCGTCAACTATATTCAGTTTCAGTTTTCTAGACAACTGCTTAGAAGATCCCATGGTGCTGATTGTTGGGGCAAGGTCAGATGAGTCTGGGCATTTAAAACCTTTGAGATTGACATCACCTGGTCTTCCCAGACGATGATTGAGAACAATCCATAACACTGGCAGGTCTCAGCCTTGCAAAGGGGGCAGTGCATGCTATAGATTCTGCAGGGTGCCCAAACTTTTGCAGACGCCATTTTTTTGTTTTCTGTAATTTTGAAAGTTTCAGTGATGGAAATAAAATCTAACTTTTGTTGACATGTTATAAGAATGTCTAATCTGTAATTTGATGCCTTTTGGAGATTTTTCCATCTTTCCTTGGCTTCTTTATGCACATTAATACAATTTTTTACCTGGGGTGCCCAAACTTTAGATCCCCACTGTAGATACAGTGCTTTGAAAAAGTATTCACACCCCTTGACATTTTCCATATTTTGTTATATTATAACCAATTATGTAAATGTATATTTTTCATATTTTCTGTGAAACACAAAGTGGCATTTGTATTCAGCCACCCTGAGTCAATACATTGTAGAACCACCTTTCACTGCAATTACAGCTGCAAGTGTTTTTGGGTATGTCTCTACCAGCTTTGCACAGCTAGAGAGTGGAATTTTTGCCCATTCTTCTTTGCAAAAAAAAGCTCATGCTCTGTCTGATTGGATAGAGAGAATCTGTGAACTTCAATTTTCATTCATATATGTTTAGGGTCCTTGTCCTGTTGGAAGGTCTCAAGGCTTTTTCAGACTCTTAACAGGTTTTCTTCTAAGATTGCCCTGTATTTAGCTCTATCCATCTTCCCTTGAACTCTGACCAGATTCCCTGTCCCTGCAGTAGAAAAGCATCCCCACAACATGATCCTGCACCAACCATGGCTCACAGAGGGGATGGTGTGTTCAGGGTGATGTGCAGTGTTAGTTTTCTTCCACACATAGTGTTTTCTTTTAGGCCAAAAAGTTCAATTTTGGTCTCATCTGACCAGAGCACCCTCTTCCACATGTTTACTGTGTCCCCCACATGGCTTCCCGCAAACTACAAATGGGATTTATTATGGCTTTCTTTTAACAATGTCTATCTTCTTGCCACACTTTTAAAGAGGCCAGATTTGTGGAGTGCACAACTAATAGTTGTCCTGTGGACAGATTCTCCTACCTGAGCTGTGGATCTCTGCAGCTCCTCCGGAGTTACCAAGGACCTCCGAGCTACTTCTCTTATTAATGCTCTCCTTGCCCGGCCTGTAAGTTTAGGTGGAGGGCCTTGTCTTGGTAGGCTTGCAGTTCTGCTGTACTCTCCATTTTTGGATGATGGATTGAACAATGCTCTGTGAGATGTTCAAAGCTTGGGATATTTTTTTTTTTATAGCCTAGCCGTGCTTTAAACTTCTCCACAACTTTATCCCTGACCTATCTGGTGTGTTCCTTGATCTTAACGATGCTGTTTGTTCACTAAGGTTTTCTAACAAACCTCTGAGGGCTTAACAGAACATATTGAGATGAGATTACATACAGGTGGACTCTATTTACTAATTAGATGACTTCTGAAGGCAATTGGTTCCACTAGATTTTAGTTAGGGGTATTGGAGTAAAGGGGGCTAAATGCAAATGCACGCCACACTTTTCAGATATTTATTTGTAACAACTTTTGAAAACCTTTTCTCATTTTCCTTCCATTTCACAATAATGTGACACTTTCCGTGTTGATCTAGCACATAAAATCCCAATAAAATACATTTATGTTTTTGGTTGTAACATCACAAAATGTAGAAACATTTCAAGGGGTACAAATAATTTTTCAAGGCACTGTATACAATTCAGTTCATACAATGAATTCAGCTTGAAGTAGAAGCTAGACACATTAAAGCCCAACACAGCTATTACTTTTAAACTGTTTTTTTCTTTATGAAAAGGTTTAGGCAATATGAATAAAAAGCTGAACAATGAATGTACCCCCACCAATCTAATATGATTTTTCCCAACTGTGACTGCCATTCTGCTGAAAGGCTCTACTGGCAGGGTCAACAGATTTAAAAAAAAGTTACAGGGAGTGCTCATAAAAAAAAAAAAAAAAAAAAAAAAAAAAAGGTTATTGTTAGCATTATTTGTCTTTTTTTTTTAGCTCATAGTTTCATTTTAAATATATTTTGTATTTATAAAAAAATAGCAATATTTATAAAAAATTCACTGAAATAGAAATTTCTGAAAATCCTGATTATTAAGGAAAAATGAATGGAGGAAGGAACTGAATAAATACACAATTCCACATGAAAGTAACGGATAATACACAATAAGCCTAATTCACAAAAAAATGACAAATTATTTTTAGTTACGTCCACATGGCTAAAATCGAGATCCTTATCTTTGTGCTAAATCTTTGTGAATTGAGCCTACTGAAATTAAAATGAGATTGGCTATCTCCATCTAAAGCTAGTTCCTTATCGGTATTCTATCAACTTATTGTGTCTGTATATAAATGTAATACTAATAATGTTTTTGACAAACAGAGGATCAGATCATCTTCAATTCAATATAAATACAGTGTATTATTATACAGGATATCAGAACATGGGTTATCATTTATATTGCTATTGGTTAGAGATAGTATAAAACAGACAATTATTTTGTGTGTATATCAGTTCCTCCCAAATTAAAATCAGGAACTAGTTCTCAAATCTGTTTGTATAGGGAATCCGTGCTACAGTTAATATATTTCCCTGGCTGCAGCCTACCTCTATATAATCTCAATCGAGAATATAATATCAATATAAAAACCAGGAGGTGAATGGCGCTGCCTGGAGCAAGAAATTATATATAAATAGATAAGTTGAAATGATGTAAACTGGGGATAGGTGAATAGATCCCACTCTTCCTAAAATCTCAGTGATGCTATAGTGCATAGTCTTCTCTGCACATGGACACCGTTCTTTGCACTTAGTCACTTTATTTAATTTAATAATTAGTATTATTTATGAATTTATTCTTCTATGTACATCAGAATTAATTTATTCAACTGTTTATTTGCACTATAGCATCACTGAGATTGTCATTATTGAACAGAGGATTGTATGGAGATTACAGAGTGGCTAAACAACCACTTTAAGCTGAGTTTAAGCTGACTTTAAGCTGAGTTTATAGAAACAGTCAAACTATTTGGTTCTTAAAATTATAAACTATGTGTCAGTTCATTTATGGGGCCCAGTCACACCATTGCATGCACATTATGTCATGTGTTGAAGAAATCCATTCATTTTTTATTGACTCTTAACAAGCCTCAGTGCATTGTCAAAGTAACACAGTATACACAATGTTGTGGTGTGCGGAAGGGGTATATATACTTCATTATACTGCATTTGTAAGTCAGAAGAGACTACTTTAATACAGAAGAGATAAAGCATATTTACCTGCCTGTCCGCCCTTGTACAGTGCACAGAGCACCTGTAGCTCACTGTTTGAATTTGGAAATGCCGTATATGACTAAGCTCCTGTGCATACATGGGAGTGATGTTGTTTCCAACTGACCAAAGAAAGCAACCAGAAAGTAGCCGCCCAAAGATGTGAGCGGCCAGGTAGGAAGCTTGGGGAGGCTGCATCGCTGGAGCTGAGGTGAGTATAGTTCCACCGGGGTGCAGCACCAAAGGTGTTGGTGCTTGCACCGTATTCATGTACCTGTCACAGACAAGTACCTTTATCTGTCCATGTCTGTACTGAGAAAGGAGTGTCCACACTGGACACTCCTTTCTCAGTGCTCTCTCTGCCACCCTCCCTTCCCAGCTACTGTGTCTGTCCCACTGAAAGGTGCATAGTCAAGGAGTTTTCTACTGGGGTGGGCTGAGCCTGATAGGGACATAGGAGACTAGTCCCCCATTAGGTCCACTTCACTTTTGATTGACAGCACACGTGTGTAGGCTGAACTATAGCCGCTATTCAGTCTAATAGAGACTTTCGTGGTTTTGGCCTGTAAATCAAAAGTAAAGCGGACCTGAAGAGGGACTAGTCGCTCAGTTCCCCATCAGGCTCTGCCTACTCAATGACAAGGGATTTCCCAAATATGCCCATTGTCCATATTTTAGTAATGATGTTACTTGTTTCCCCATTTACATTTCGTTTTTTGCTGGGGAATCTCTTAGTATATAATTCTTTAGAATAAGAATGGCAGTAATTATTTTAGAATTTGTTTCTCTCGGTTTTGAATTCCCCCTGAATTACTTTCCAAGGCCTTGTCTCTGTGATGAACAGATCAGATTAAGCCAGGGCATTTTATGGCCCCTGGGCCACATCTGGCACTTTGACTGTCCCTGGCTGGCCTACGTGAGGTCAATCGGAAATTAGAAATCAAATGTAAATAAGTGTATGCATGCACACAGAACACATGCAATGCTTTTATTTTGAAGCCGACTGATATTTTCTTCCAATTTTACATGTGCCTTTGCACCTTCACAGTATTGGAGACCAGGTGTCTAAAGGAGATGGCAGTAGCTGAACTTCGCCCAAGTGCCTTTGAACATGTAGGAGTGGCGGTGCTGCCCCTGTAGCGACTGGGATGGACCATTGGAGGTAGGCAACAAAGATATAATACCTGTGAGGGTGTGTGGGGAGGTGTTCCCAGGTCCCACTCTCAGACCCACAGGTAAGGGGTGGAGCCTACGCCCCCCACCATTAATCTGCCTTAACTTTCACCTTGCTGCAGAAGTGATGCCACGGGCCAAGGGAGTTTATAACATCAGAGGGAATTTATAAATACCCACCCTATTGGTTAGGCCCTCCACAACAATCCTAGTTTCTCATGTGGCCTCTTGAGAAAATGAAATGTCCACTCCTGACTTACATAAATAATGCAATACAACACATAGCAAGAACAGCAAACACATATTAGGTGGGACACAACACAGGAGCATAGTGTGGGCGATGGGCTTAGTAGAAGCACAGAAGGGGTCAGATCAGGTACACTGAGCTGTGTGAGCAGAAGGGGTGGAATCAGATTCAACGTCTGTGAGCAGAAAGGGTGGAGCCAGGTACATAGTTCATGCTGTGTCTGAGCATAAGGGGTGGAGCCAGGTGCATAGTCTGCGCTGTGTATGAGCAGAGGGTGTGGAGTCAGATTCCTAGTCTATGCTGTGTAAAAGCCAAGGCTGGTGCTAGACTATTTTGCACCCTAGGCAACACCACCTACTTGCACACACTGCCCCCCTTTAACCCTATACGCCCCTTCCTGTACACACTGCCCCCCTCTCTAGAGGTTACATCCACTGGGGATAAGGTGGTGACAGGAGGGGAATGTGGCACTGGCCATGGCTGCACCCTAGGTGGCAGTGCGCCCTAGGCAGCTGCTTAGTTCGCCTAGTGGTAGCACCAGCCTTGGTAAGAGCAGAAGGGGTGGTGCCAGGTAGATAATTTATGCTGTGTTTTGGTAAAAGTGGTCGAGTCAGGTACCTAGTCTGTGCTGTGTGTGGGCAGAAGGGGTTGAGCCAGGTACATAGTCTGTGCTGTGTGTGGGCAGAAGGGGTTAAGCCAGGTACATAGTCTGTGCTGTGTGTGCGCAGAAGTGGTGGAGTCAGGTACATAGTCTGTGCTGTGTGTGGGCAGAAGGGGAGGAGTCAGATACATAGGCCCAGACAAGGAGTAAACATACACAGTCTTTAACGAATGAAATATGCCTTCAGACAGCAGCAATCTGAGCATATAGGAGAATTAATAATTGTGCCACATCCTAAAATTGTTAAACAGAAAACATGGAAGATTGGGAAGGAAGGATTTTCCAGGCACATAATAGAGTTAAAATCAATATTTATTTGAATTACATAGAAGATAAAAAAAGAACAGAACAAACAAATAAAGCAAACCTTTACAGTAAAAAAACGATTGGGGCCCAAAATGGCTCACCAATAATGAATTTGATTCTAAACAAATACATTGCTGTTAAACATGTCCTGAATATGAAAACTATACTGTAATACAGCAAAGAGATCCTGTCAATGGTTGGTCCATAGAAGGCACCGTCCAGCCAGGGTCAAGTGATGATGACAAAAAGTAATAATTCAATTGCTCAACATGTTTCGCCTCATAAAGAGGCTTCGTCTGGAGCTTAGTTATGAATAAGTATTATAGATGGATTCTGTACTTTTATTCTGCAGGACGTGAGTCACCGCAATATAGTTGATAGTTAGTAACGAAGGGACACACATGGGTTAATCAGAGTTTGGTATCATACAGATAATTAGACGTGGCCCAGGAAAAATAGACACCTGTCTGCCATCAATACATTTTGGTGGCGGTTCCCCATCCGGAGCGGACACCATGGACACACAAACAGAGCTGGTTTAAGGAATTCTCAAAATATCACCTCTACGTTTTCTAACTTATGGGTTCCACCCAAATAGTTATGTGAAAACGTCCTCAGCAAATTCAATTTATTGATGGCAGACAGGTGTCTATTTTTCCTGGGCCACGTCTAATTATCTGTATGATACCAAACTCTGATTAACCCATGTGTGTCCCTTCGTTACTAACTATCAACTATATTGCGGTGACTCACGTCCTGCAGAATAAACGTACAGAATCCATCTATAATACTTATTCATAACTAAGCTCCAGGCGAAGCCTCTTTATGAGGCGAAGCATGTTGAGCAATTGAATTATTACTTTTTGTCATCATCACTTGACCCTGGCTAGACGGTGCCTTCTATGGACCAACCACTGACAGGATCTCTTTGCTGTATTACAGTATAGTTTTCATATTCAGGACATGTTTAACAGCAATGTATTTGTGTAGAATCAAATTCATTAGAACTGCTGTATGTTATACATACGATTGGTGAGCCATTTTGGGCCCCAATCGTTTTTTTTTTACTGTAAAGGTTTGCTTTATTTGTTTGTTCTGTTCTTTTTTTTATCTTCTATGTAATTCAAATAAATATTGATTTTAACTCTATTATGTGCCTGGAAAATCCTTCCTTCCCAATCTTCCATGTTTTCTATACACAGTCTTTAGTGCACTGAATTATATTGTAGTAATTTGTACAGGTTGAACATAACAGTTCGGTGGGCTCCATTATAAGGAAATCCAGAAATTGTAATATCACATTCTTATCTGTCTTTTAACTTGTAGCTTCCGCTGGAGGAGGGGCGGTATATGTTGTACCAGGGCGGCACTGTTTCCACTGTATGAGGAAACCTCACACTCCTATTTCGGACACTGGGCCGTTTCAAAAGTTTAAAATGTTAAGAATTTCTGGACAGTCTCAAGTGTCATTGTCAGTGGTGGACAGTCTCAACTATACCTCATTAACATACAATGCAGGAGGTGGTTTCCTAAATGTTATCCCTTTGTTAGGACAAACTGTGTACAAATCTAGCTTAGGCCGGCCATATAGGGTTCATATCTCACCCGGATCCTGCTGATTCGAACCGTTAATCGATCAACTTGGGTACAACCAGCCTGCTGGATTCTCTTGCGATTAACGCTAGCGGCTGCTATAACCGCTACCAGTCTTCTCCTGACAGGGACAGCTTCCCCCACTACCAGGAGAAGACAATTGCTGATTCCCCTGACAGCACTATCTGTGTTGATGGGGAAACATGCAAAATTTACAGCTGATATTGAAAAACTGCGAACACAGTACAGACAGGGCTAGTTAAGTTAACTACTTGCCTACTGGGTACTTTTACCCCCTTCCTGCCCGGACCAATTTTCAGCTTTCAGCGCTGTCACATTTTGAATGACAATTACTCAGTCATACAATGCTGTACTCATACAAAATTTTATCATTTTTTTCACACAAATAGAGCTTTCTTTTGGTGGTATCTATTCACCACTGGGTTTTTTATTTTTTGCTGAACAAAAAGGACCGAAAATTAAAAAAAAAAGAAAAATAGTTTGTTATAAAATTTTGCAAACAGGTACATTTTCTTCCTTACTGATGTGCGCTGATGAAGCTGCAATTAATAGCACTGATAAGCTGCACTAATGGGCACTGATAGGCACTGATGGGCACTAATGAGGTGGCACTGGTGGGCACTGATGAGGAGGCACTGATAGGTGGTACTGATGGGCAATGATAGGTGGCACTGAAGGGCACTGATAGATGGCACTAATGGGCACTGATAGGCAGCATTAATAGGTGACACTGATGATGAGGCATTGATGGGCACTGATTGGCAGCACTAATGGACACTGATAGGTGGCACTGGTGGCACTGATTAGTAGCATTAGTGGGCACTGATTAGCAGCACTGGTAGGCACTGTTGGGACCGATGTCCCTGTAACAGAAGTCGGTTATTGACTTTCTTCTTCTCTCCTCACGCTGTCACCATGAGAAGAGAAAAGCCGATACTTGGCTTGTGTTTACATCCTGTGATCAGCTGTCATTGGCTGACAGCTTATCGTGTGGTATAGGGCCGCTGTGATTGGCCCTTTAGTCCGAGGCGCAGGCAAGAAGCCATTAAACATTACTCCGCAGCCCACTCCTAAACGTTATAAAGCAGGGAGAGCATGCAAGGATTTTTATGTAAATAGCAGGGAAAAAGGTACCCAGTAATTTTTGAATTTTTTTTTTTAGGTTGTGCTATGGTAATGGGTAACACATTTAAAATTAGTGTTGTCCCAATTTGGGTGTAAGAGTGAAAATACACTTTAAAGTTGAATGAGTCCTAACACTGAATGAGTCATATAACACATCTTGCTATGGTTCCTCCTACTGATCCTTGTTTCCTGAAGTGACCTGGAAGGCTGTGGGGGAATCAAGGTGTGGTGAGGGACCAGATATTAAACACATCAGACACAGGCTGCCAGAAATCTAGTTATACCTTTACGTTTTTTTACAGGCTGGTTTTAGTTTACCTCCGTACACTTACTGATAGGGTTGCTTTAAAGGGAAAGCCAAGTTTTAGTAGAAATTTCAGTAGTCATACCTCCCAACTTTTTGAGATGAGAACGAGGGACACCTATTAGCAAAAGTATGTAGGCATAGGACACACCCCTGCCACGCCTCCTTAACCACTTAAGCCCCGGAAGATTTTACCCCCTTCCTGACCAGGGCCTATTTTACGATTCGACACTGCGTGACTTTAACAGACAATTGCGCGGTCGTGCGATGCTGTACCTAAACTAATTTGACGTCCTTTTTTCCCACAAACAGAGCTTTCTTTTGGTGGTATTTGATCACCTGTGCGATTTTTTGATCATGCACTATAAACAAAAAAAGAGCGTAAATTTTGCAAAAATAACAATATTTTTCAAATTTTTTATATGAAATTCCCCCAAAAAAATGTAAAAATCAAAATTTTTTAACATTTTCGGCCAATTTGTTTTATGCTACATATGTTTGGTAAAAAAAAACGCAAAAAGCGTATTTTGATTGGTTTGCGCAAAAGTTATCGCGTTTACTAACAAAGGGAAAGATTTTTGTCATTTTTGTTGTTTTTTTTTTTTAACGAGTAATGGCGGCGATCTGCGATTTTTTTTTTGCGGGACTGCGACATTGCGCCGGACAGATCGGACCCTTGACTGACATTTTTGACACTTTTGGGGTTATCAGTGACATTACTGCAGTAATCAGTGCTATACATATGCACTGTTACTGTAAAAATTACACTGGCAGTGAAGGAGTTAACTGTATTGGAGAGGGAGGGGTTAAGTGTGTCCTAGGGGCGTGTTTCTAACTGTGATTGGCTGGGGCTACTAGTGTAAGAACAGAGATCAACGGTCCTACATAGTAGAACCGTCTAATCTCCATTCTTACACAGGGGAGACTGACAGGCGGCTGTGTTTATATTAGCCGCCTGCCTTTCTCCCGCTCTAACGGACGATCGTGAGTGCCCGGCGGATATCGGGTCCGCCAGGCACACACGCGGGGCGGTCCGTGACCACGCGGGAGCTCGTCTCTGGCGGCGCGCGCTCGCTCCCTAGCCCTACGTCGCTTTGCCTGTGAGGGGCTGACTGCCGACGTAAATAGTTATGCAGCGGTCGGCAAGCGGTTAAAGGAGACGTTAAAGACACAGTACATTTTATATACAACTCTATCGATAAGACCAAAATGAGGGACAAATGAAGAGGAAAGAGGTGTGCTTAGGATAAGGGCCTAGGGAGCATGGATAAATGTAAATTTTACTAAGGGCCCATTCATACCTCTCCAGATTGTTACCACAACGCATGTTATTTGCCTCCGCACCTAAGCGTATCATTCATCTTTCCTTCCTACATGATCAGGAGCTGGCTGTCTCTTGCAGGCCTTTGCAGTCAGCCCCATTGATGCACCGCCAGGTCCGCCCCAGAGCTACTGCGTGTCCTTGCTCCTGCAGATTTCTGAGGTATGTGACAACGTTATCCCAGGAGGCTGAAGGAGCAGCACATGTCATTCTCTTCTGAAATTGAGGCAGGTGGGCAAGCCAGAGGAAAAAATAGCTGTGAATGAACATACAAAAATTATTGGGTTTTTTAAAAAGAAGAGGGTTACAGTGAGGGAAAGTATGTTTGGGAATACATGTGAACAAATGAGTGTTACTGCAGCACACCGGGGCACCATGGTCTAAATAAGGCCTATAAGGGAACTTGTTTATAAAGTCATTTTTACAGTACAATAAAGTTGATTTAAAGGCAGATTTACTCAAATGTGAGCTTTCGTTCATTGCTCCTAGAGCAGTTCACACATTATATCTCCGGTAAAGTGATGGAGATGATGGAACGGCACATAATTCATACAGTGGGTGGCTTTGTCAGCTAATCCCTCCCACAAATTACAAATCAGAGTAGTAAAATGGTTAGCCTAACAGCAGCTGCATCCAATCAGATGCAGCCACTGTTTGGAGATTTTGACATTTTGCAAGCACAGCTGTCAAATGACAGTAGCCATAGTGGAAGATTTATCCATCCCAAGCTGCCTAACTTGGACAGATGAATCAGTTGGATTCTTTTCATTCAGCCTACAGGCTGAATTGAAAAGACCTTGACATGTATGGCCAGCTTAAGTGTAAACAGTATGGAGATTCATTTTTAGCAGAAGTCAGAAGTTTAATAAATGAACCAAAGTGTGTGTCTCATTTGTACATATAGCTCTGCCATGGATGCCAGGGGGCGCTAAAGATCATGTATTTGACGTTCTGCAAGACATCTTTTTTCTGCGTCTGTTCTTGCTGCAGACCGATGTGTTATAAAACTGAATTGTAAAAGACCTGGAAATTACATACAGTATCTCACAAAAGTGAGTACACCCCTCACATTTTTGTAAATATTTTGTTATACCTTTTCATGTGACAACATTGAAGAAATTACACTTTGTTACAATGTAAAGTAGTGAGTGGACAGCTTGTATAACAGTGTAAATTTGCCGTCCCCTCAAAATAGCTCAACACACAGCCATTAATGTCTAAACTGCTGGCAACAAAAATGAGTACACACCTAAGTTAAAATGTTCAATTTGGGCCCAATTAGCCATTTTCCCTCCCCAGTGTCATGTGACTCATTAGTGTTACAAGGTCTTAGGTGTGAATGGGGAGCAGGTGTGTTAAATTTGGTGTTATTGCTCTCATTCTCTCATACTGGTCACTGGAAGTTCAACATGGCACCTCATGGCAAAGAACTCTCTGAGGATCTGAAAAAAAGAATTGTTGCTCTACATAAAGATGGCCTAGGCTATAAGAAGATTGCCAAGACCTTGAAACTGAGCTGCAGCACGGTGGCCAAGACCATACAGCGGTTTAACAGGACAGGTTCCACTCAGAACAGGCCTCGCTATGGCCGACCAAAGAAGTTGAGTGCACATGCTCGGCGTCATATCCAGAGGTTGTCTTTGGGAAATAGTCATATGAGTGCTGCCAGCATTGCTGCAGAGGTTGAAGGGGTTGGGGGTCAGCCTGTCAGTGCTCAGACCATACGCTGCATACTGCATCAAATTGGTCTGCATGGCTGTTGTCCCAGAAGAAGCCTCTTCTAAAGATGATGCACAAGAAAGCCCGCACACAGTTTCCTGAAGACAAGCAGACTAAGGACATGGATTACCGGAACCATGTCCTGTGGTCTGATGAGACCAAGATAAACATATTTGGTTCGGATGGTGTCAAGCGTGTGTCGTGGCAACCAGGTGTGGAGTACAAAAAAAATTGTGTCTTCCCAACAGTCAAGCATGGTGGTGGGGGTCTGGGGCTGCATGAGTGCTGCCGGCACTGGGGGGCTACAGCTCATTGAGGGAACCATAAATGCCAACATGTACTGTGACATACTGAAGCAGAACATGATCCCCTCCCTTCAGAGACTGGGCTGCAGGGCAGTTTTCCAACATAATAACAACCCCAAACACACCTCCAAGACGACCACTGCCTTGCTAAAGGAGGGTAAAGGTGATGGACTGGCCAAGCATATCTATAGGCCTAAACCCTATTGAGCATCTGTGGGGCATCCTCAAATGGAAGGTGGAGGAGTGCAAAGCTATGATGTTGTCATGGAGCAGTGGAAGAGGACTCTAGTGGCAACCTGTGAAGCTCTGGTGAACTCCATGCCCAAGAGGGTTAAGGCAGTGCTGGAAAATAATGGTGGCCACACAAAATATTGAGACTTTGGGCCCAAATTGGGCATTTTCACTTTTGGGTGTACTCACTTTTGTTGCCAGCGGTTTAGACATTAATGGCTGCGTGTTAAAGCGTAACTCCACTTTTATTGAGAAAAAACATTCCCCTCTGGGTGATCTCTGTACATTACACGGATTTTAACAAACTTTGTTGCAGATTCCTCCCTTTTGTTATTCTGAAGAAATCATTGTTTTGTTCCTCTGTGCCTCTGTGCTGAGTGGGTCAAATGGGAGTGGTTTCATAAATATCTGTCAGCTGTGCAGCTGCAGGGCTCTAATGAGGGAAGCTGCTGGGCCTGCATCCCTTTAGACATGTTCCTATTTGGAGTATCTCACCAAAAATGACATTTTTGTTGCAGGGTATGCCAGAAATCTGACTTGTATCTTAGGCAAACTTCTGGAAAAATCAGTGAGCCAATCACACAAGCAGGAAATGATGTTTCTGGGGTGCGGTCAGTATACATTCTGTGTACAGAACACCTCCAGGTAGCCATATTGCATTGAATTTTCAGAAAATATTCAGAAAATTACAACAGCGGCAGATTGAAAAGGAAAGGTATTTTTTTTAATAACATTCAATTACAATATGATTTGTGTCACAATTGTATACGCCATATTGTTTTTTTTTTTTTTATTTGCTATTTTTTTTCCCCCACGAAAGTGAAGTTACCCTTTAAGTTATTTTGAGCAGTAGCGGAACTATCAGGGTCGCAGCGGTCGCGCCTGCGACTGGGCCCTGGAGTTCCGCTACCTGAGGGGGGGCCCGCCAGCACCCGTTCTCTAACCGCGGCCGCGGCGTGAGGGGCAGGGGTCGGCAAGGTGTGCGCACACGGACACTGGTGTCCGTGAGCGGTCCTTGCAGGGTCCGCCGCGCCGCCACTGACTATGTTGTATCTATCTGACTCACTTTGCAGAGTCTCAGATCAATCCCCGATGCGCGTTGGGGGGGGGGGGTCCTCGCGTTGGGGGGGGCGGGTCCTCAGGCCTCCTTTTGGCTTGGCTGCTCCCGCCTCCCGCTCGGCTCTTGCTGGTACCACTCGCAAGGTGGAGTGGTGTTGGAGAGAGATCTGCGTGCGCGGCTGACTCTGGGCCCTGGCTGGGGGAGGGACTGTCTGACTCTGTGTATGCAGTGGCTGCCCAGCCTGGGAAAAGTGAAGGAGGACGGTTGGTTGTGGTGGACTGGAGATAAATATATATTACAGTATGTTACTAAATTCTTTGCAGGGGGACTGAGGAGAGAGGCTGGAGAGAGCCCCTGTGTGGTAAGGTAAGAGAAGTAAAGTAAGAAGAAGTCACTAAGTAAGTGGGATCTATTTTATGGGGGGCCTGCTCTAAGGGGGATTTATATAGGAGGGGGATTTATATGGGAGGGGAACCCTGCCTGGCCTGGTCTGCTCTTAGGGGGATCTATAAGTGGGGCCGTCACCCTGGACGGCTCTAAGGGGATCTATGGGGGACCTGCCTGCCCTTTCCTATGCCAAAAGGGGATCTATTGGGGACAGTGGACCTGCCTCCCTTGCCTGCTCTAAAGGAAGATGTATAAATATGGGGACCCTCACCCTGGCCTAGGCCTGTTCTAAAGGGGGATCTATGGGGGACCTGCCTCCCTTGCCTGCTCTAAAGGGGGATGTATAAATATGGGGGACCCTCACCCTGGCCTGCTCTAAAGGGGGATCTGTGGGGGACCTGCCTGTGCTAAAGGGAGATCTATGGGAGACTTGCCTGCACTAAAGGTGATCTATAGGGGGAATGTGAACCAGCCTGCCCTTGTCTGCTCTAAAACGGGATCTGCCTGCCCTTGCCTGCTCTAAAGGGTAATGTATAAATATGGGGGACACGCACCCTGGCCTGCTCTAAAGGGGGATCTATGGGGGACCTGTCTGCCCATGCCTGTTCTAAAGGGGGATGTATAAATTTAGGGGGCCCTCACCCTGGCCTGCTCTAAAGGGGAATCCATATGGGGGAACCTCACCCTGGCCAGGCCTGTGCAAAAGGGGATCTATGGGGGACCTGCCCTGGCCAAAAAATATAAAAATTTTGAAAACTGTTATAACAGTATACCACAAGCAGTCTTTATATAAATGTTATTTTAAACCTATTTGTACTTGTAGAACAAAGCCAGAGAGTAAACAGTGTTTTTTTAATGGTTTTAATTTTAAATGTACCTTCACTAAGGTCTGTGCTTTGGAAAATGTCCGCCACAGCCTTGGTCCGTGCTTATCCCTGGTGAGGGGGCCCGTCCGTCTGCCTGAGTCCTGACTGTTCGCTAGTGGTACTAGTGGCTGAGAGACGAGTCTGGCTGCCGCCTTCCCCGATTGTTGTGCGGGGGGGGCACCCGCACCACCATTACCGCCTCTTATCCCACACCCCGCACCACCACTGCTCCCACCCACCTTACTTTGTTATACTTTGCAAAAAAAAAAGTGTCGAAAACATGCTTTTTTTGGGGGGGGGGGGGGGGGGCCTTCATGATTTCTTGCACCGGGGCCCTGAGAAATCTAGTTACGCCTCTGATTTTGAGGGGACAGCAAATTTACACCGTTATACTGTTGTCACATGAAAAGATATAATAAAACATTTACAAAAATGTGAGGGGTGTACTCACTTTTGTGAGATACTGTATATGATGCCTTTTGTTTACATGTGGTGACTAGTTTGTTCTTTTGGGTGGGGGGTTGGCAGTGCAGCAGTTCTCTAATTAGATAAATGTTTTCTGCCAAGCTTCTTGGCCCCTGCATAAATATTACAAAACAGTACAAAACTCATCCTGGGTGTGACTGTTTTGAATAATTATCTGCTGTGACCAGATAGTGAGCGTATAGATTGCTTTACACACCATTCAGCTATTTGCTCTGTAGTAATAAAAAGGTCATAAGGCAGTTGGACCTGATTAGCGCTAACATCCCACTAAGTCTAGGTTCACATCTATGCAGCTGCGCTTTATGCATTTTTCAGGCACATTTTGCATTTTTAATCCTTCACTTTTTTTTTATACGTTTTTTTCATACATTTTGCGTTTTACGTTGTTTCCTCTTTAAACACACTGTAAACACAGGAAGCCAGCCGCCACGTCTTTAACAACCAATGAGTCAGCACCTGTCAGCGGGGGTCCCCACTGACAGCTGAATGTATAAAAAAAAAAAAATTGCCCACAAAAAAACAAAAATTGAGAAAAAACGGCATGGGGTCCCCCCCCCCATAAAAAATCCATACCAGACCCTTGTCTGAGCATGCAGTCCGATAGGTCAGGAAAGTGAGGGGACAAGCGAGTGCCCCCCACCCTCCTGAACCATACCAGGCCCCATGCCCTCAACATGGGATGATGGGTGCTTTGAGGTGGAGGTTGGCTCTGCAAATCAATTGCGGGTTTAATTGTTTACATTTCTTCTGTTACTTCCTGGCTTCTTGCCTAGGCAAATTATACATCCCAGGAGTCATTAGGAGGGGAGGAGAGGAGAGGAGGAGGGGTTTTCTCAGCTAAGCACACTTCTCTGCATGCATACTTGAGCTAAGGTCAGATGGACTCCAGGAAGAAAATGCAACAAGCCCTTACTCAAGATGGCTACAGCCAAAAAATGCTAGTGGCTGTTTTTCAAAGTGATTGATCACTTTGATGAATGGAGGAGTTTGCTTTAAATATTAAAAATTAATTAACCACTCCAGCCCCGGAAGGTTTTTTCCCCCTAATGACCAGGTCATTTTTTGCGATTCGGCACTGCGTTACTTTAACTGACAATTGCGTGGTCTTGCAACGCTGTACTTTAACAAGCTACAGAGGTACTTTCCATGATACCATTTTTTATTTTCACTAAAATCCAAATTTTTGGGACAAGCTTTCGGGGTATACCCCCCATCTTCAAGGTCCAAGCCGGTAATTGTTACAAGCTTAACAACTTTAAGACCGGAAGGATTTGCCCCCTTCCTGACCAGGCCCTATTTTGCGATTCGGCACTGCGTTACTTTAACAGACAATTGCACGGTAGTGCGACGCTATACCCAAATAAAATTGATGTACTTTTTTTCCCCACAAATAGAGATTTATTTTGGTGGTATTTGATCCCCTGTGCGATTTTTATTTATTGCGCTATAAGCAAAAAAGGGCCACAATTCTGAAAAGGAAAACAATATTTTTCACTTTCTTCTATATAACATTCCCAAAAAAAAAAAAAATTAAAAATCAAATGTTTTCATCCTTTAGGCCAATTTGTATTCTTCTACATATTTTTGGTAAGAAAAAATCCCAATAAGCGTATTTTGATTAGTTTGTGCAAAAGTTATCGTGTCTACAAACTAGGGGAAAGATTTATGTCATTTTTATTTTTAAAATTTTTTTTTACTAGTAATGGCGGCGATCTGCGACTTTTCGGTGGACAAATAGGACCCCTAACTGACATTTTTGACACTTTTGGGGGGACCAGTGACATTACTACAGTAATCAGTGCTAAAAATGTGCACTGTTACTGTATTAATGACACTGGCAGGGGAGGGGTTAACCAGGGGCGATCAAAGGGTTAAATGTGAACCTAGGGGGTGTTTTCTAACTGTGAGGGGGGTGGGCTTGTGAAATCAACACAGAGACCTGTGATCCTAAATAGGAGAAACACAGGTGCTCCGTGTTCATTCCAGAGAGATCAACGGTCTGCTGTGTTTACAACAGCAGACTGTGACTCTCTCTCCACAGGGAGCGATTGCGGGTGCCTGGGGGCAGTTGTGGCCGCCAGCTTCCCCGCTGCCTAATGGGGGCGGGCACGTGCGCATCCCCCGGAGCGCTTCCGCGAACTGCCGTACAGGTACAGGGGTTCGCGCAGTCAAACCAGCCTGCCGCAGAATATCTGGGGTGGGCGGTCGGCAAGAAGTTAAATAGTGTTTATGGTGCTCAGAGAGAAATAAAGATCCGCTTTAACTGGTTGCCGACCGCCCACCGCAGTTATACAGCGGCAGGCAGCCGCTCCCAGGCAAATCGCTGTAGCTGTACGTAGCTCTCGTACACATGGCTAGGGGGCGACTGCTAGCCTGTGGCACGCTCCCGCCCCCACTAGTCAGCAGTGAAGCCGATGCATGGCGCAGGCAGCTCTGATTGCCGCCTGACACCCACGATCGTTCCCCGCTGAGAGAGAAGGACGGTCGGCTGTTGTAAACACAGCTGACCGTTCTTCTCCCTGCAATGATCATAGAGCCTCTGTGATCCGCCACAATGTCGCAGTCCCGCAAAAAATCGCTTATCGCCGCCATTACTAGTAAAAAAACAAAAAACAATAAAAATGACAAATCTTTCCTGTAGTTAGTAGGCGCAAATTTTTTACCAAAAATATGTAGCAGAAAACAAATTGGTCTAAAATGTTAAAACATTTAGATTTTTTTATTTTTTTTTGAGAATGTCATATAGCAGAATGTGAAAAATATTGTTTTTTTGTCGCTCTTTTTTTGTTTATATAATAAAAATCACACAGGTGATCAAATACTACCAAAAGAAAGCTCTATTTGAGGGGAAAAAGGACATCAATTTTATTTGGGTACAGCGTCGCACGACCGCGCAATTGTCCGTTAAAGTAACGCAGTGCTGAATCGCAAAATAGGGCCTGGTCAGGAAGGGGGCAAAACCTTCCGGTCTTTAAGTTGTTAAGCTTGTAATAATTACCGGCTTGGACCTTGAAGATGGGGGAATACCCCAAAAGCTTGTCCTAAAAATTTGGATGTTAGTGAAAATAAAAAATGGTATCATGGAAAGTACCTCTGCAGCTCTATCCTTATAGGACTGCACAAAGCCTGTCTGTATGCGGTTAAAACCAAACAACTAGAATTTGAAACCTTTTTTCTGCTCACCCTACAAAGATCATTAGGATGCAGTGGGAGGTGTGCTGTCTCTGCCCACAGCAGAGGCAGGAGCTAAGGAGGAGAAGCTGCACATTTTTACGTATTTCTTTCACACCACATATGGCTGTTAAAACTCTGGACTGCGGAGACACAATACAAAATAATATTTTTTTCCCCAAAGCAAGAGTAGGTGTTTTTTTTTTTCATCATTATGTGAAGTTATAATTTTCAAAACAGCAGTTTTGCTTTCCCAAAGAAAAAAAATGATATAAACTGGTTAGCATAAAAAGAATTTTATTAGACTTCATCGATAAATAGGTTTTCTGAACAGATAATATATAATAGTGGAGAATGCTTTGGTTTTTTTTTTCAAGACATAGTTGACTTCCTGTGGATGTAACATCCCATAATTCTTTAGGGCCTATTCATACTTTTGTGTATTCGGCCCCCAATGCATATGCACTGCCAAAACAAACACACATCCCTCTCAGCACAATGTTTTAGGGCACATTTACTGTTTTGAGTTGTGCTGGAAACATTGTGCTGGTACATTTTATGGTGGTCAGCCAAAAGCACAGGGGGGTCCAATGAAAACAACATGCCTGGAAGTGTGAAGGGGAAAATAACAAATGTGATTGTTTCTTCTAACAAAAGTGTGTGAAAAGCAATAGGCTGAGGAGAAAGGTAACATAACTTTTCATTTCATAATATAAATGGGTACTAGTGCATAGTTGCCAACATTTAAAAAAAAATTGCAGCACAGCTATTAATTACCACACCCACTTCCCTGAAGCCCCGCCCACTCTGCATAATTAATCTCGCCTACTTATCAAATTATAGAGTCTACTCAATAAAGAGAGAATTACAGGAAATTAAAAAGGGCATTTCAAACTTAAGGCCACAGTAGCAGAGTTGGAATAATTCTCCCTTTCAGCTGCACTACTTCTGCGTAACATTTATGAGCAGCCTGATTAACAGGCGCTTCCAGGGACAATATAAATTACCTGGGACAGGCTCCAATTTGCAGGGACTGTCCCTGGAAAAAAGGGACAGTTGGCAAGTATGCTAGTGTTTATAGGTAAAGTTAATCCAGGGAATATCAGATTGTCTCTCGGGGGATCAGGAAGACATTTTTTCCCCCTGCTGTAGCAAATTGGATCATGCTTTGCTGGGGTTTTTCGCCTTCCTCTGGATCAACTGCGGGTATAGGATTGTGTATATGAGATTGTATGGTTGGGTTTTTTTTACTGTTTTTTGTTTTTTATTGGTTGAGCCAGGTGAACTTGTGTCTTTTTTCAACCTGACTAAAGCCTCGTACACACGCAACGAATTTCCGCCGACCGGTCGTCCGTCTTTTGTCCAGAATGCGTGTCTGTTGGTTGGAATGTGCTCTAGACTGCACACAAATTTTCCCGTGAGACAGAATTATACTTCAGAAGTGATGTCATGTGTTGGATTGCTTTCTATGTGTTCTTTCGTCTCTGAGCATGCCTAGTCTTGCTCATAAGATTTTTCCCCGTCAAAATCTGTACTAACGAAACGAAAATCGGACGTGTGTTGACGGTCGACAAAAAATTATATAGCCTGCACACCAGGATTTTTTCGGCAGAAAAGTCAGTCGGATGTCGGAAGCACCATACTAACAAGCCGAAAATCGGCAGATCGGTCGTCGGACGAGATTTCCCGGCCGAATTTCTTCTTGTGTGTACGGGGCTTTACTATGTAAATGATCATAATTGAAAGTGGTACTCACAGTCCTAAAACAAGCACCCCAAAAAGTACTGATGTAAATTTTTGTCTTTTTCTTTGTATAGATGTTACCTCATCCATCATTCTGGAAAAGATCTGCCTTCCTATGATAAGCTTTGTTTGTAACAGTCATTTCACTGTTAACCACTTAAGCCCCAGAGGATTTGGCTGCTAAAAGACCAGGGGGTTTTTTGCGATTTTTTACTGCTTGACTTTAACGGACAATTGCGCGGTCATGCGACACTGTACCTAAACGAATTCGATGTCCTTTTTTTCCCACAAACAGAGCTTTCTTTTGGTGGTATTTGATCACCTGTGCGATTTTTTGATCATGCGCTATAAACAAAAAAAGAGCGTCAATTTTGCAAAAATAACAATATTTTTCACATTTTTTTATATGAAATTCCCCAAAAAAAAATGTAAAAATCAAAATTTTTTAACATTTTCGGCCAATTTGTTTTATGCTACATATGTTTGGTAAAAAAAATCGCAAAAAGCGTATTTTGATTGGTTTGCGCAAAAGTTATCGCGTTTACTAACAAAGGGAAAGATTTTTGTCATTTTTGGTGTTTTTTTTAACGCGTAATGGCGGCGATCTGTGATTTTTTTTTCGGTACTGCGACATTGCGGTGGACAGATCGGACCCTTGACTGACATTTTTGACACTTTTGGGGTTACCAGTGACATTACTGCAGTAATCAGTGCTATACATATGCACTGTTACTGCAAAAATGACACTGGGAGGGAAGGGGTTAACTTTATTGGACAGGGAGGGGTTAAGTGTGTCCTAGGGGCGTGCTTCTAACTGTATAGGGACATTGCTATTGGTGTAAAAACAAAGATCAACGGTCCTACATAGTAGAACCGTCTGATCTTCATTTTTACACCAGGGAGAATGACAGGCGGCTTGTTTACATAAGCCGCTCCGCCTTTCTCCCTTCACCGGAGAGATCGTAGTGTGACCGGCGGACATTGGGTCCGCCGGTCACACGCACTGACTTGTCAATGAACGAGCCGCGGCGGGCGCGCGCCCGCCCGCAATTGGCTCTCAAGTCAGTGACAGGCGAGTGACGTATCCATACGTCACTCTGCCTGGCCGGGGCTGACCGCCGCAGTATATAGTCGTGCGGCGGTCGGCAACCGGTTAACTTTTCCCAGAGTAGCTAAAAAGTATAAGAAGTATTGGATGAAGGAGCGCTACATTTTTTAATTGTTTATCACTCCATGCTGTACAAGTCCAATAAAACAGCTAGAGTACAGATAGAGTAGAGTAAGGCCCCTTTCACACGGGCGATCCGATCCGCCTGTCAGTTTTTCAGGCGAACCTGATCGGATGCTCCATGCATCCCTATGGAGCAGCGGATGTCAGCGGAGACATCGCCATTGACACCCATTGCTATCCAATCCGATCCTGTCTGTGAAATCCGGACGGATGGAAACCCTATTTTCCATCCGTCTCTCGGATCGGACAGGCAGTCCGTTCTCATCCGATCTCCCCATAGAGGACAGCGGGAATCTGACAGCTCCCTCTCCGCACAGAGAGCGGAGAGGGAGCTGTCATCTGCCTTCTCAGCTGGGATCGGCGGATCGATCCCCCGCTCAGCAGAACGGACTCCGTTCCATGTGAAAGGACCCTAAGTGCCGGTTCACACTAGTACGACTTGTCAGGCGACTTGGTCAGCCTGACAAGTCGTGTACCGTCGCGGTCCATTGTGTGGTACAGGAATGGTTCTAATAGGAGAAACACAAGTCGCTCCGACTTAGAAAAAGGGTCCTGTACTACTTCGGGGTGACCTGGAGCGTCTTGCATAGACATTCATTTTATGAAGTCCGTGCAAGTCGCGCCGAAGTCGCGGTGCGCGCGACTTCACAGGTTGCCCCCGAAGTCGTGCCGCTTCAGTCATTTCACTGTTAACTTTTCCCTGAGTAGCTAAAAAGTATAAGAAGTATTGGATGAAAGAGTACTACAGGATTTTATTTTTTATCACTCCATGCTGTACAAGTCCAATAAAACAGCTAGAGTACAGGTGACCATGGATGCTCGATTTAAATTGACTGAAAGGCTACGCTCTCTATCAGTAAAAAAAATATATATATTGGACAATCTCATGTTATTTTTGCAGTGATGCCCAACCCCAATTTTAATGACTCATGAACAGTGCATGCTTCCTTCCGTGCCAGGCTGGGACACAGCTGAATAAATTAGGAACCTGTGTTAAAGAAAACACTAATTACCTCACCTGTGAGTCTGTGAAGAGATCTAAGATATATGGACTGTAGGGGTTTTGAGAACCAGAGTTCTGTAATTACTAACTAACCTGTATACTTCAGTAAGTTACGGCTGCAACCAGCTGTATATAATCTAAGTCCAACTGTACAGTGTGGAGTAGGAGTGTAATGTATGGTTGATGGGTTTATTATACCTAAGAGGAATTGGTAAGCAGTTCCCCTTCCACCACCTGGATTCTGTTTACATGACCCACGCTCTGTGCTATCCTCCAATTCGCTTGCAATGTAAGTTATTTTGGTTATCTACCTTTTTTAATCTTTTCAGTTTTTTTTTTTTTTATTGGTCGCTAAATATAATAAGGAAAGGTAACAAGGATGGCCAAATTATGTTAAAATTCCAAACACGCCTTTAAAATAAATGTATAACATGGTAACATTTACAGAACTGCTAATCAATGTTTCCCAAATTCAAAAACAAAAAGTGATTTAGTTGCTGTTTACTATGACTTGGATAATTGTGTAAAAGGATATAGTATGTGCATTTTTAGAAAATGTGTATACATTCTTTGAAATGTATGTATTTTTCTGTGTTTTGGATGTGGTTTCTATGCATTTTCAACATGTTTTTAGACTCTTCTAATTAGGTTTGCCACCTTATCCCTTTAAACCCAAACACATACTGTATTCCAATGCTGTTATGTTAAAAAAAAAAAAAAAAAAAAAAATCCCATTTGTGCCATTTTCAAAAAAATGCATCTGTCAGGTCAACAGGGACTGTGCTTTGCAAAAATTTCAATTTGCTTGTGTCTGTGCATGCAGATATGTCTGTTCTGTGGCAAATCATGCAGCTAGGGAATACAGCCAATTATGGCTCACAATGTGTATGATTCTATGCAGGCAGGGCAAATATGCACGGCCTTGTTCAAATGTGGGGGAAAAAATAGTATTTGCTTGATTTTGGAATCAACTTTTTATTTGCTAGGCAGCTGCCTATGTTTTACATACATTTTTGATGTAGCGTATTTACATAAAAGGGGTGGAATAAATAAACCAGTAACATTAAAGTGTAGAAAAAACAAAAAAAAAAAAAACGCTTACAAGTTTTGGACAGAGAAGGGAATAATTAGAACTCCTGTCAGATTATTTTTCCCCCTTCTGTGTCTGTTGGGGAGATTTCACTTAAGGCCCATACACATGATACGAAAATCGGAAGTAAAATTTCGTCTGACGAACGATCTGCCGATTTTCGGATTGTTAGTATGGTGCTTTCGACAGCCGATTACAAATTTTCGGGTGACAAAAACTGGATGTGCAGGCTATAAAATTTTTATCGTACGTCAACACAACGTCCGATTTTCATTTTAATTAGTACAGTTTTCGTCTGAAAAAAATCGTAAGAGCAAGACTAGGCATGCTCATATATCATAGAACACATACAAAACAATTCAACACATGACATCACCTCCTGAAGTTGAATTCTGTCGTACGAGAATTTTCTTATGAAAATAACCTCTTCACTTTCGACATGAGACTAGCGTGCAACAAAAAACGGACGAAAGATCGTCCGATAATCTGATCGTGTGTACGAGGCTTTACACTTAGCGGAGGTAAACCCATCTATTTAACAGTTCCAAAAAATTTTACATTTCTGGCACATGCCTGGAATGTAACTATCATATTGGTTGTGCTCTCAACCAAACTGTCAAACCATCCAATGGCTGGTGTCCTAACTGATCACATGTACAGCATCATGGCAGTTGAATATATTAAACCGAGGCCAAGATGGCGGCTTCCATGGCTGAAAATGATATAAGGGTTTACTTCAGCTTTAACTTCCTGCCCCAAGACACATGAGGATGTAATTGAATATCCCCTCTACGGTACCATTTGCACAGGCATTCAACCATGCTGCAAATCCTAGTGGCCGAAATCTTGTTCCTGCTGTTGGAATTGACCGTTGCATGCAGATAACTGTGGCCACTGAGCCCATACACTACAATGACATGCTGTAAACGGGTGCAACTTTTCATGCCTGTTCACACATCCGGTGGTCATCTGTGGTGGTTGCAGCTGGACACACACAAAGTGTACAGGTAATTGCTGGCTGTGTGAACAGGCATGGTGCCCACAGCTATCTGGATCAACTGTCAATTCCAGCAGCAGGAATGAGTAGATTCCTGGCTCTGGGATTTGCAGTGTGGCTAGGCCTAGGTTCACACTGGTGCAGTGCAGGGAACCGCAAGTGATTCAGACAGGAATCCCATTGCATACCTGTTAAAATCACATGCGATTCTTTGCTGTGTGATTTGAGCCCATTCATTTAGTATGGCTGAAATCGCACCACACCTGCACGAAAAAGGTGCATGCACTTTTTTTTTTTCTTTTCCGCACTGGAATCGGATCGCATGGGTGTTCACACCTGTGCGATCCAATTCTGCCAATCGCACCGCAGATTGCGAATTGTTTTTGGGTATCAGGAAGTTAACAATAACGCTTGCAGCAGGTTCACATGAACGGAGTGCGATATGTGGTGTGGGAAAAGCTCAGGAATCGCTGCAAATTCTGCACCATATCAGTGTGAACCAGTGCTAAACACCTATGCGAATGATGCCTTAGAACATTTACATCACAACCAAATTTCTTACTGGACAATCTCTTCTTACCTCCTGTTTCTGTGGCAGCGCAAAAAGTTAGTATTCACAATTTCTTCCCCATTACTGTCAATATCCACCAGGACAAATAGTAAGGATGAACCTTCTCAGCAATACAGACATGACAGGGGATCTAATACATTCTTTTCTGGACTAAAATAAACAGTTTACATACACTTTCCAGTGGTGTACATAATGTCCATAATCCTGGCCCACAGGAAGCAAAAGGAACCATTCTTCTGACATGATTGGGCTATGCTCCTCCTGCACTACTGAAATCCTTAACGGCATATTTTTGGTAACAGAATGGATTATACCTTGACATTTATTGAAAAAAAAGTGAGGACAGCTCTGCTTTTCTGTCTGAAAAAATAAAACCACAGACACTTGAATTTCCTCTGACAAGGCCTCTAAAGGCCCGTACACACGTACCGATCGTCGGCATACAAACGTCGGTGGACGAAGGATCTGCCGATTGTACGCGTGTTAGTATGGTGCCTCCGACAGATGTCTGCGCACAATCCGCGGACAAAAGTCTTTCGTGCAAACATGAAAATATTTGTATGCCGACACCAGAACGGACGATTGTTCGCCTGTCAGTACACAATTCGGCCGACAGACCGCAGATTTGCAAGACTGGGCATGCTCAGAAAATAGAAAACACAGGGAAAGTTAACCATTACATGACATCACTTCTGCAGTCGGCGGACAAAATTCTTGTGCTGTCCTTGTGCTGTCTTTGCACTTTTCAGCAGACACCGACATCCCGGGGAGAAAAGAGGAACATTTGTAAGCCGACCATCGGTACGTGTGTACGGGGCTTTAGTTTCTACACACACAGGCATCGTTTTAGACTTGGCTTGTCAATGCTTTTTTTTTTTTCCCAGTTAGAGCATACATTTTGGCACGCATTGAAAACTTTAGGAAGAGCCCATGTCCTAAAATAAAAAAAAATAAAACTAGTATTCTGGTCAGATTCTGATCAGCTGTTACTGATTTCCATGAATAGGCCCAGTGTTCGACAATCTCTCTTTAGAAATGTTTTTAATTTTCTTTAATAAACTATACATATTTCTTGTTTTGCACAATGCAAAGGGTTGTGTTTTTTTTTTTTTTTTAATTGAAAACGGGTTTACTTTTTCTTTGTCAGGACAGAAGACTATTAGCTTCAATCACACATGTTTTTGAAAATTCTAACTACACCGCTGTCCTTCTTCCACTACATGGCAAATCAGTGACCTGAATTGAATGTTGGGAGCCCACACCTGCCTGTTTCAGCTTGTATAAGAGCAGTGTGAACAGTAAGCTTTAGGCCCCTTTCACACAGGCGGACCGTTCAGATCCGCCTGTTCGTTTTTTTGGCGGATCTGAACGGTCCCCCCATGCATCTCTATGGGGCATTGGATGTCAGCGGAGACATGTCCGCTGACACCCGATCCGATCTGTCATATCTGGACGGATGGAAACCCTATTTTCCATCCGTCCAGCGGATCGGATCAGATGGGATCGGATGAGAACGGACCGACGGTCCGTTCCCATCTGATTCCCCCATAGAGATCTATGGGGCTGTGACAGCTGTGTCTCCGCACACAGCGCGGAGAACAGCTGTCATTCTCCTGCTCAGCGGGGGATCGGCGGCTCGATCCCCCGCTGAGAAAAGCGGAGTCTGTTTGACGGACACACTGTGTGAAAGGAACCTAAGCCTCGTACAAACGCAACGATTATCGGCCGACCGATCGTCCGACTTTTGTCCAAGTTGTGTTTTTGTTGGTTGGAATGTGCCTAGACTGCACACGAATTTTCTCGGCCAACAAAATTCTACTTCAGAAGTGATGTCATGTGTTGGTTTGTTTTCTTTGTGTTTTTTTCTTCACTGAGCATAACCAGACTTGCTCATCAGATTTTTCCCTGTCGAAATCTGTACTGACTGCACAAAAATTGGCCGTTGTGTTGACGGCCAACAAAAATTTTATAGCCTGCACACCAGATTTTTTTCGGCCGAAAAGTCGAAGTTGGTTGTCGGAAGCATCATACTAATGCCCCATACACACGTGCAGATTATCTGCAGACTTTTGTCTGCAGACTTACCAAAACCATATAATATGAGGTCAAACCTAAACACTTTCAATTTGTATGCAATCCTGCAGGCCCTTGCACTACATAGAAAAGGTAAGTCTGCAGACAAAAGTCTGCAGATAATCTGCACGTGTGTACGGGGCATTACAAGCCGAAAATCGGCAGATCGGACGTTGGCCGAAAATTCCCTGCCAATTTTCGACACGTGTACGGGGCTTTAAGCCCCGTACACACGTACCGATGGTCGGCTTACAAATGTTCCTCTTTTCTCCCCGGGATGTCGGTGTCTGCTGAAAAGTGCAAAGACAGCACAAGGACAGCACAAGAATTTTGTCCGCCGACTGCAGAAGTGATGTCATGTAATGGTTAACTTTCCCTGTGTTTTCTATTTTCTGAGCATGCCCAGTCTTGCAAATCTGCGGTCTGTCGGCCGAATTGTGTACTGACAGGCGAACAATCGTCCGTTCTGGTGTCGGCATACAAATATTTTCATGTTTGCACGAAAGACTTTTGTCCGCGGATTGTGCGCAGACATCTGTCGGAGGCACCATACTAACACGCGTACAATCGGCAGATCCTTCGTCCACCGACGTTTGTATGCCGACGATCGGTACGTGTGTACGGGCCTTTAGACCAGACTTTTTCAACCAGGGTGCCCAGGCATCCTGGGGCGCCTTGAGGTTTCTTCAGGGGTGCCTTAGCAAAATGCCTGACCATTGCCCAAAATTTGTATACAAGCCGGTGTATGGATAAAGCCTTTTAGTTACACAAAGCCCCAGGTTTTCACTGTGCAATCTTACAACCTTCTAGCTGCTCGTGTCCTAACGACCAATGGCATCATCAGTTGATAAGGATGCTGTCAGTTGCCTGCATAGCATCCTTGTTTGGCCCTCTCCTGCCCTTCTCAATCAGTGTTAGGGATCACATTAGCTGAGTGATGGAGAAAAACCTGAGGGAGAAGAGAAACACTGAAATACTAGTCAGTACCAGTTTGCAAAAGTGTATTTGCTTTGGAAGAATAAATCACCTCTAATGTTGGGTGTCCTACGTGTGGATGTTGCTGCAATATGTAAAAAAATTTGAATTGTTTTTACATATTAGAATGGGGTGCCTCGAGACTGTCCATAATTTTTAAAGGGTGCCTTGACTGAAAAAAGGTTGAAAAACACTGGCTTAGACTAAGCATTTGCAGAGTTTTTAGCAAGGTTTGTTGAAGCTTTTGACCCCTTTAAGATGGGGGCAGACTCCGTAGAGGATTCGTCTGCTCAGCGGGGGATCTGTCCGCTGATCCCCACTGAGCAGGCATACCGCAGGTCCCTGTGCGCCCTGCTATGCAGAGCAGCCCACTTTTCTCTTTGGAGCGGTTGAATGGAAACGCAGTGCCTGTCAGTTTCCATCTGACTGTCATCCGATCCACTAGACCAGTGATGGTGAACCTTGGCACCCCAGATGTTTTGGAACTACATTTCCCATGATGCTCAACTACACTGTAGAGTGCATGAGCATCGTGGGAAATGTAATTCCAAAACATCTGGGGTGCCAAGGTTCGCCATCACTGCACTAGACAGATGGGGAACAATGCAGGCGGGTGTAAATGGACACATGTCCATTTACATCCGCCTCCCCATGGAGAACAATGGGTGGTTCGATCAAGTCCACCTAAAAAAACGGACAGGTAGACCCCATAGGTGTGCTGGTGTGAAAGGAGCCTTTAACCACTTCTGCCCCCTTAATGACCAGGCCATTTTTTTGCAATTCAGCACTGTGTTACATTAACAGACAATTGCGTGGCACTGTACGTAAATAAAATTGATGTCCTTTTTTTTGCCCACAAATAGAGCTTTCTTTTGGTGGTATTTGATCACCTCTGCAATTTTTTATTTTTTTTGCGCTATAAACAAAAAAGAGCGACAATTCTGGAAAAAAAAAAAAAAAAAAAACACATTCTGCTATATAACATTCCCCAAAAAAAAAAAATAATTTTTTTTTTTTTTTTTAACATTTTAAAGGCCAATTTGTTTTTTGCTACATATTTGATTTGGTTTATCGCGTCTACTAACTACGGTAAAGGTTTATGTAATTTTTATTGTTTTTTTACATTTTTTTTTTATTAGTAATACGACAGCAATCTGCGTTTTTTTTTTTTTTTTTTAGAGCGACTGCGACATTGCGGCAGACAAATCGGACCCCTAACTGACACTTTTGGGGGCACCAGTGACATTACTACAGTAATCAGTGCTAAAAATATGCACTGTTACTGTAATAATGACTGGCAGGGAAGGGTTTAACACAGTGGGTGATCAAGGGGTTAAAAGTAAGCCTAGGGGAGTGTTCCTAACTGTAGGGCTTTTGAAATGATCACAGAGACCTGTGATCCTATATAGAAGGCGCTCTGTGATCATTCCAGAGAGAATAACGGTCAGCTGACCGTGCTTCTCTCTCAGTTGGGAACGATCACGTGTGCCTGGCGGCAATCAGAGCTTCCGGCCCTGTGCATCGGTGTCCCCGCTGCCTGAGTGGGGGCAGGAGTGCCTGCGGCATGCGCTCGCCCCCTAGCTGCAGGCACGCGACCGACATAGAGCTGCGTCGGTTCGCGCAGGAGGGCCAGCCTGCTGCAGTAATTCTGCGGCGGGCGGTCTTTAAGTGGTTAAAGTACCATTCAGCTTCAGTTTGTAAATGTTGAATGTTGAACACAGATCCTAATGGGAATGCTCATTGCCACTTTAAGCAAACTTCTAGCAGACTTTAGCACTTCTTGCAAACTTGTTGAAAGCATACTGAAGCCTGCACAGCTTGTTTAAAGTGGAAATCAACATTCCCATTAGGATCTGTGTTTAGCATTGAGAAACCAGAGCTGAATGGTACTTTAAAAGCTTCGACAAAGCTTGTTGAAAGCTCTATAAATGCTTTGTAAAAGGTTGCTGTTCACACTATGTTTATACAATCTGAAGCCTGTGTGAAACAGGCCTAACTCTTTTTTCTGAAAAAATAAAATAAAATCTATAATATGTTATGACACACGGCAATTTCTGGCAAAGTATGTATTCGCCAGTTTAGAAAACCAATGACTATTTAAACTATATTGGGCTATGGCTTTCCAAGGTGACAGATAGGGCTTATTTATATAGCAGCCAATAAAATTTTATTTCATAGACCTCTTCCCACTTGTGCATCCCATAACATGCGTTGTAACACTTGCGGTTTCATGCACTGATGTGTGTTGATTGTCAAAATACATAGGGGTTTATGTACTAAAGGTAAATCCACTGTGCACTACAAGTGCACTGCAGAATTATGGAGAAGAACCCTCATAATGGGACTTTTAATGGCAACACATAGTTAGACATAGAAAGTTGTGATTTTGAATCAACTGTTAAAATTTACACAAAATCTTTCTTGTTGTAACAAAAATATGAAAACTATATATACAATACTCAATATTAAAATGATTTTTGCACAAATCATGGATAATCTCTAGTACACTAGAAAAAAAATAGTTCAGGCGCAAGGAATGCATGAGGACACGAGGCCATACAATGCGATTAGAGGAGACGCGTTTTAACCACAGGCAACGCAGAGGGTTCTTTACAGTAAGGGCTACAAGATTGTGGAATTCTCTACCACAAATGGTGGTAACTGCGGGGGAGTATGGCTACTTTTAAAAGACTCTTGGACGTACATCTCAAGGATCATAACATTCAGGGGTATTCAGGGGTAACCTACACAGGTTGAACTGGATGGACTGTTGTCTTTATTCAACCTCAACTACTATGTAACACTCAGATTTTCAATTGATAGCATCAAACAGGAAATTCAAGTGATAGACACTCAGCGCGTTTCAAAATTTAATTTCTTTTTCTTTTCTTCTTTAGGGGTTCATAAACAAATTTAGGAAAATTGTTTATCTTTTGTGTTGAGGTAACTAGACATTTGTGTGAATAATCAAAAGTGCCGGTAGGGCAAGTATCATTGTAAATTGTTCTCCAGATGTCAGACGGGGGAAGAACAGGGGCCGGCATCTGACAGTCACAGCAAGCACATGTTAGGTGTTATAACACTGTAAATGCCTATGAGGTGCAAGCAGTTTTTAGCATCGCTAGTTTCACTGTTATTAAATCTTAAGGTATGTCCCTTTAAATGGAATGAAGGTTATACCATCTGTTTTGTTTGATTCAAATATCTGAATGTAACAAATTTTGAAGTAAGGATGAGTAGTAAAAAAAATGTCCTGATAGATAAGAACAGGAAGCAATCTTCTTAGGAGTAGAGCCTCCACTGTCTCAGGTCTAGGAAATGGTGTGTGTGGATTGCTGCAAGGCCAGATGACTGAGTGACTGAGGTGCATTGATTGCCCATTCAAAATACATTGGGGTTTATTTTTGTGATCGACCGATATAGTTTTTTTTAATGCCGATACCGATATTTTGGTCATTGGATATTGGTATCGGGCGATATTTTCGGACATGTAAAACAATTATATTTTTTTTCAGGTACTCCTTGTGGAGGGATCTGGGGGTCTAAAAGACCCCAAATCCCTCCTCGGCACTGAAAAGCATTCAAAACGCCAAGTTTGGCTGTTTTGAATGCTGTCAGTTTTTTTTAATTTGGCGCCAGTACCCGGAAGTGAAGTGATGTCATGACATCACTTCCGGGCTTTTTACATGGAGACACGATCCGAACTGAATGCGGCTTTGATCGGGTCTTCTGTTCGGCGGCCATGCAGGTAGGATGCCTGAATCCCGGTGGGACGGGAGACCCGGACGAATCGCGAGAAGGGGGGGGAGTCCCCTCCCGCTCCTTGTAATGACAGCTGAGCGACTTCTCAGCCGCATCGGTTCTCATTACAAGACAGCCGACCGTCGGCTATGGACGCCGGTACCGGGGTGATGCCTCTAGCTGCAGGCATCACTCCGGTACAAGCACTTTCCGAAATATCGGCAATATTGGTAACCTCAGGGGCCGATTCCGATATATCGGGGAAAGTGCATATCGGCCCTGGATATATCGGTGGTGCCGATAATCTGTCAACCCCTAGTTTATTTACTAAAGGCAAATCCACTGTGCACTACAAGTGCACTTGAAAGTGCAGTCGCTGTAGATCTGAGAGGGACATGCAAGGGAAAAAAAAAAAAAACAGCATTTTTGCTTGCACGTGATTGAATGATAGAAATCAGCCGAACTTTCCCTTATTTCAGATCCCCCCCCCCCCCCCCCCCAGATCTACAGCTACTGCACTTGCACAGTGGATTTGCCTTTAGTAAATAAACCCCGTTGTCTGCTGTAACACAATGCACCTCAACAAAAGAAAAAATGCTTGTGCAAATGCTTGGCAACTACTGTTTGTTACTGCAGCACATAAGTGTTAAACCAGCCTAAATGAAGCACCACATTGATTTGGTAGCTATGTGTAATGGTTCCAGTTTTTCTTCTTCTTCTTTCTTCTTTCTTCTTTCTTCTTTCTTCTTTCTTCTTTCTTTTTTCTTTCTTTTTTCTTTTTTCTTTTTTCTTTTTTCTTTTTTCTTTTTTCTTTTCTTTTTTCTTTTTTCTTTTTTCTTTTTTCTTTTTTCTTCTTTCTTTTTCTTTTTTCTTCTTTCTTTTTCTTTTTCTTCTTTCTTTTTCTTCTTTCTTTTTCTTTTTCTTCTTTCTTTTTCTTTTTCTTCTTTCTTTTTCTTTTTCTTCTTTCTTTTTCTTTTTCTTCTTTCTTTTTCTTTTCTTCTTTCTTTTTCTTTTCTTCTTTCTTTTTCTTTTCTTCTTCTTTTTCTTTTCTTCTTCTTTTTCTTTTCTTCTTCTTTTTCTTTTCTTCTTCTTTTTCTTTTCTTCTTCTTTTTCTTTTCTTCTTCTTTTTCTTTTCTTCTTCTTTTTCTTTTTCTATAAATATATATAGTGTGTTACACATAGTATAGATTGCTACAGAAATACTACTTTGCCCCCTTTTTTTAAGTGAAATAAAATGCTAAATTTAAAATGTTTTATCAAATTGGTCGCTGATATGTAAGAAAAAGTCATCTGCTATTTATAGATTTTTTTTTTTTTTTTTGAGAATACACACTTCGCTTTGTAAGAGATAGTTTATCACTACAGTAAACTTCAGTATTCATTGACACTTTGCTGAAGGCTAGACACACCTAAAGTATGCTGTATCTTGGATGTGTCAAATATTCAGCAATGTGTTGATGGGTGCTGTCAGTAGTGATCATCGCAAGGATCAGTGATCATGAAATCATTGCATTGTTTTCTCAGAATGTGTTAATGATCGCCAGAACAACTTTTGTATGGTTATCCATCAGTACACAATTGAAAGCAACCATAGTGGACAGTTATAGGACCTAGAGCTGGGTTCACACTGCCCTGGTATGGAAGTCAGACGACTTCCATTCTGACTTTGCCCTATGACTTCATGTCCGACTTCCATGTGACTTTAATGAACAGCATCCGACTTTGATCTGACAATACCAGGCCCTTTGAGTCTGGTATGAATCTTTAGGAGGGAACCCCACGCCAAAATTAAAAAAATAAATAAAAATGGCATGGTCATGCCCCATGCAGTGATGTCACAAGGGGGCGGGGTCTCCAGAAGACGTCACAGGATGGCAATGCCCCATGGCTATATAAGAATTGGCAAATACCGGAGCTGGCACAACTGAGGGAGCTAGCGTCAGGAGAAGACATCAGCAGAGGAGGGAGATGTACTGGCGGAAGAACCAGTGGAAGATGACACCAGCAGCGGAGGGAGAAGAACCGGAGAAAGAAGACCCGTTGGAGCTACGACAGGGGACATTTTTTCATTTTTAATAAAGAACTTGTCAAAAACAATCTCTTGCTTTTTATTTGCACATTTTTTTTTCTTTTTTTTTTGAGGGGGGGGGGGTGAATAGGTAGGGGGACTTGTTAAGGGGGGCTTCCAGATTTCGAAAAGCTCCCTGCTGGCAGACCCCACAAGGTGCTTTGGGGTGGGGACGCAGAGCCCCTCTGCCATAAAGCACCCACCCCCCCAATGTTGAGGGCATGTGGCCTGGTATGGTCTGGGGTAGAAGGCTTGCCCATCCCCCCCCTTTCCTTTCCTGGCATGCTCAGATAAAGGTTTGGTATGGATTTTGGGGGGGGGGGGCTCGCCATTTTATTTATTTTTTCTTCCCCCTCAAGATCTATACCAGATTCAAACAGCCTGATATAGAATCGGGGGTGGGGGAACCCCCCACACTGCCATTTTAATTTTGGCATGGAGTTCCCCTTCAAGATCCCCAGAGCACAAGTCGCATGCCACAAGTCGGATCAGTTAGGATGATGATCCGACTTTGATCCAACTTCAATTATATTTAATGGGCTGAAAACAGCCCAAAGTCAGTCCAAAGTATTGCAGGAGCCTTTTTCAAAGTCAGACCAGTTAAGCTGGCTCTCATAGAGAACCACTGATTTATACACGTCATGCGACGTGCTCTCAAAGTCGCACCAGTGTGAACCTGGCCGAACTGATTAAACTCATGAAGATTTTAGTAGAATGCTCCGCTCTGTTTAGTATGACAAATAATTGTTTATACACCTGAGCCTGAAATTTAGAGACCAGGTGAGTTAATGTAAAGGTGGTTCTCAAACTGTTAGGCCTGGTTCACACCTACTGTATGTATGCAGGTTGCAGTTTGCATATTCCAGGTGCATTTTGCGTTTTTTCAATACATGGTTTTTAATTCCTTGAAGTCTATGGGACCAAAGACCAGAAAAAAGTCCCTGGCCCGTTTCATAAAATGCACCGATGTGAATGTGACCCATAGAAAACCATGTTAAATGAACTTGGTGTCTTTCTGTAAAACTGAAAACGCACTAAAAAATGCATAGGTGTAAACCAGGCCTTAGGCTAAGTTGACCCTTGTGGCCTGACCTCACAAATTCACTTTTGGAAGAATGGTCAAACATTCCCATAGGCACACTCCTAACAGGGCCGGCCTTAGGTGTTCAGGCGCCCTGTGCGAGCTAATCCTGTGGCGCCCCCCCCCCCCATCTTCACCCCTCGCCCCCTGGTCACCTAAATATATAAGTTTTATTACAGAGTATATCCAATATTCAGTTTGGCGACACACTCTAATTAATCCTCCTCAAAAAGCCAGGGACTTTATGAGGTGCATGTGAAACAGGCAAAAATAAATAAATAATGCAGCGCCAAAGTGCAAAAAATGACTACAGTGTACAAACGGTGATGGAATAAAAATATGAACTCACATAAAAAAAATTCCTCAATACCGTGACTGTATGCATCAAAATACAGTGCATTAGATGTGTACCACAAATATTAAAGAAATCTCAATACACAAATATATCATATAATGTGCTAAAAAAACTGGGTGCTCCAAACAAAAAGTCCACAATAAACTTTTTCTTCTTCCACATGTGAAACAGGCACCTCCATCCCTATTCTAGACAATGAAGGGGAGGATATAAGGGACTTAACATAAGACAAATAACAAAGGAGTAAAATACAATAAAATAATTAATAAAAATAATATGTTTATTACAATATAATTGCATTGGTAATGGCAATTATATACATGCATACATTACACTACATACATACATACATTACATGCAAGCATACATTACATACATGCATACATTACATTACATACATGTATACATTACATACATGTATACATTATATACATGTATACATTATATACATGTATGTAACTGCCATTACCAATGCAATTAGTAAACATATTATTTTAATGTATTTTTCTTCTTTTTTTTCCCCTTATATCCTCCCCTTCATTATCAACACAAAATAAAAAGTATTTAGCCTAATTCCTCTTAAAAACTGGACAGGGCTCAGTGACACTTACCTTTCTGTGACTTCTGTGGACGGTGGCTCTCTTTGCATTTAAAAATGGCGCCTCCCGGCGCTTAGACGCCACTGCGCATGCGCCGTCTGCCCGAGAATAGCCGAGCGTGTTCGGGTTTTCCCGAGCAGCGGCGCCTGCGCAGTGTGCCTTTCGGGAGCCGTCAGCAGCCATTTTTTTTTCAGTTGCCGATGCGGCGATGCCTTCACCCAGTCCCAGGGCAGGGGGACCTGGCAGCGCCTGCTGGTGTGATTCGTTTGGATCCGACTCCACTGATGTGATTCATGTAACTAATTGCGACTCACAGTCTGCGAGCTGTGATGGCCGCACGGCGCCCCTGTTGCCCATGGCGCCCCGTGCGGCCGCACAGCTCGCACACCCCAAAGGCCGGCCCTGACTCCTAAACCTTGTGGACAGCCTTCCCAGAAGAGTTGAAGCTGTTATAGCTGCAAAGGGTGGGCCAACTCAATATTAAATCCTATGGACTAAGACTGGGATGCCATTAAATTTCGTGTGTGTGTAAAGACATGCGTCCCAATACTTTAAGTTTGGGTTCCTGTGTGTGTGTGTGTGTGTGTGTGTGTGTAATTGGATAGGCTCATCCAATTTAACATGGCTCATCACAGCTACATCACGCCAGCGCAACCAAATAAGCTCTTTGTTAATCATTCTGCTGCTTGCTGGAGGTGCTCCTCTGATTTCATATTCGATTTTAAAAGTACTGCAGTGTGATTACACTCTACTGGATTCTGCAATACATTACCGACCCAACCAGCATTGTGGTCCACTTAAATATTGAGGTGTGTCTCTTGGGCTTGGATAAAGTCCTGATTTCCTATAGTTGAGGAATGGGATTTGCCAAAGACTCTAGTTTAAGCAGGACCTCACCAGGGTCCCTGCTAGCGGACATGTTTCAAAGGATGTCCTGCTCCATCAGAGCCAAACAACAAATGATCCTTGATTCTTTTGGTAAAGCTGAGAGATTGCAGCCATCTGTAGTGGCTTTTTTTTAGTGATTTTACTACCTACACTTGTGAGTAGTTTTATTTTGTATCTGATCTTTAATACATTTTGTTGTTTGATAATGCACTAGGCCAGTGCACCCTCTGTTTTTTTTTTTTTTTTTTTCCACAGTGTTCTAAAGACAACCCCCAGTCCTAGAGGGCAGCAAGGCTTGAAAGTAATATCCACTTCTGAGTACAGAATTATTTTCTGATTTGGACTACCAATGTGCAGGAGAATATTGTTGCTGTAAGCCAATGACAAGAACACTGTTGCCTCCTAAGGCATCCTGAGCCTATTCTCTGAAAGGAGCCCCCTTAACCTGTCTCTGCATTGATGAATAAGATTACACTCTACTGCCAACTGATCAATCTGCTCCATCAGGATAAATGTACAGGTTTCAATGGCTTGAACTATGAATGCAGTGTTCAGAGGTTTAGCATTCACTGGGGAGGGTGGGAGGTAGTGTATCTTAAAGAGGAGATGCCATAAATGAGGAAGACCGGGCAGTTTAGCAATCTGAGCTCCGGTGGGTCAGCATTTAGCTGGAATCTGAAGGTTCTAGGCAGGGTAAGGGGGAATTGGCAGCTGTGGCACTACAGATGGCAGCGATATGGGCTTAGGCTGAAAGGATCTTCCCCAAGACACGCTTGTTCTCTTTCACGTGGCAGTCACGCTTAATTTACTTAATATTTGATGAGTCTTTTTCCATAGTGTAATGAACTAATGGTTACAGTGAAGCTATACCAACTAGTAGTACCTCTTATTCATACCTTCAGCCCAAACTTGGACTTTCTCTATGTAGTGTCCAGTTCCAGGTGGGCTGTCCCCACTGTCCAGAACAGTGCAGGCTAGGGCAGTGGAGAATGGACCCAAACTGCATCCTGGGTCTGTGATAGTTGGAGTGTAAAAAACCTTGTCTGCCGCTCTGCTACCACACACCGGGTAAGCACTACCATCTCTTTTAGTTAGTCCTTGGGAGCTGGTTGTCTCTTCAGGGTTTGTGCCCTGATTAACATGCAGCACTTGAGCAGTGTGTTGCAGATTGTGCTGAAGCCTCATAGGATGTGTGTTATGAGTATCCCAGAAGGCTTCAGGCAGCTGGGGACTTTGTTCTCACCTAGGAGAGCTGCGAACCCCCCCCAAAAAAAAGTATTTAAAGGATGTGGTTCCATAAAAAGACAGGGGGGGAATGGGAAAGAGAAATATTCTTTACAGAAGAAAAATGGGAGTATGAGCCTGCCTCAAGTGACATGGGATTATTGAAAATGTGTAGTGGCAGTGACGGGGCTGATTATGTCCAGGAAGTTTGTGATCCACCATCTTGTGAGTGTCTGGAGAACTGGACCCTGAAGGGGTAAGAAGCTTGTTGATTGCAGTGCATCAGATATACACTTTTTTAAATTTTGAGTTTTCAGTCTTATTAATACTATTGGAAAACGTTTTTTACTTTGATACTCTTATCTTCATTTGGAGTTTTGGTGGACAAAAATATATGATGGAGGATAGAGATGGATTGAGTTCATGAGATAATTGGATCTGGAGAAACATCTGAACTTACACCTACATCCCGAAAAAGTATTTGATACACTGTGGATTTTGCAGGTTTCCCTCATTGCAAAGCATATAGAGGTCTGTAATTTTTATCATAGGTACTCTTCAACTGTGAGAGACGGAATCTAAAACAAAAATCCTGAAATTCACATTGCATAATTTTTAAATAATGAATTTGCATTTTATTGCATGATATAAGTATTTGATCATCTACCAACCAGTAAGAATTCCAGCTCTCACAGACCTGTTACTTTTTTCTTTAAGAAGCCCTCCTGTTCTTCACTCAATTACCTGTGTTAACTGCAAGTGTTGGAACTTGTTATCTGTATAAAAGACACCTGTCCACACACTCAATCAAACAGACTCCAACCCAGTGGCGGCTGGTGCTCACAATTTTTTTTGGGGGGGGGGGGCGCAAAAAGAAAAATGTAATAGGTATTGCTTCGCGGCAAAAAGCGCGGTAAAAAAAATTGCATGACTTTGAGGTGATGGTATAGGCATGGCACAGGTGATGGTATAGGCATGGCACAGGTGATGGTATAGGCATGGCACAGGTGATGGCATAGGCATGGCACAGGTGATGGCACAGGTGATGGTACAGGCATGGCACAGGTGAGGGCACAGGTCTGCTTCAATCACTTACCTTCTGACGGCGGCGGGATGGCGGGATTCCGGGAACCGAGACGAGCAGCGCCGTGGACGTCCTCCTCTTCAGTCTTCTGTCTTCCGGTCCGGGCGGCGGGAAGGAGATCGGGCGGTGACGGTGCGTGACTGACACACGCACCGGCACCGCCCCCATTGCGAGTCAGCGATGTCCTGGATGATGATTGGTCCAGGCTGGAGACTGGACCAATCACAGCCAGGATATCACGAAGGTGGGGGTGGCTCAACGCTTTTTCCTGCGCCCAGGTTACGCCCCCAGAAGGCAGCCAATCGGCGCCTCTTCTGGGTCGTAAACCCCCCCCCCCCCCCCATAGCCACCAGGCCCAGCGCATAGGCCTGCGAACACGATTTTTTTTTTTTTTCAAAACTTTATTTGTTCTTTTTGTAATATTTTTTTTTTTTTTTTTTTAAGGTGGTGGGGGGGGGGGGGGGGCAGCGCTCTGGCGCCCCCTATGCACGGGCCGCCACTGCTCCAACCTCTCCACAATGCCCAAGACCAGAGAGCTGTGTAAGGACATCAGGGATAAAATTGTAGACCTGCACAAGGCTGGGATGGGCTACAGAACAATAGTCAAGCAGCTTGGTGAGAAGGCAACAACTGTTGCCACAATTATTAGAAAATGGAGGAAGTTCAAGATGACGGTCAATCTCCCTGGGTCTGAGGCTCCATGCAAGATCTCACCTCATGGGGGGTCAATGATCATGAGGAAGGTGAGGGATCAGCCCAGAACTACACGGCAGGACCTGGTCAATGACCTGAAGAGAGCTGGGACCGCAGTCTTAAAGAAAACCATTAGTAACACACTACGCTGTCATGGATTAAAATCCCGCAGAGCACGCAAGGTCCCCCTGCTCAAGCCAGCGCATGTCCAGGCCCGTCTGAAGTTTGCCAATGACCATTTGGATGATCCAGAGGAGGAAAAGGAGAAGGTCATGTGGTCTGATGAGACAAACCTAGAGCTTTTTGGTCTAAACTCCACTCGCTGTGTTTGGAGGAAGAAGGATGAGTACAACCCCAAGAACACCATCCCAACCGTGAAGCATGGAGGTGGAAACATCATTCTTTGGGGATGCTTTTCTGCAAAGGGGACAGGACAACTGCACCGTATTGAGGGGGGGTGGATGGGACCATGTATCGCAAGATCTTGGCCAACAACCTGCTTCCCAGTAAAATCATTGAAGATGGGTCATGGCTGGCTCTTCCAGCATGACAACGACCCAAAACACACAGCCAGGGCAACTAAGGAGTGGCTACGAAAGAAGCATTTCAAGGTCCTGGAGTGGCTAGCCAGTCTCCAGACATGAACCCAATAGAAAATCTTTGGAGGGAGCCGAAAGTCCGTATTGCCCAGCGACAGCCCGGAAACCTGAAGGATCTGGAGAAGCTCTGTATGGAGGAGAAGGCCAAAATCCCTACTGCAGTGTTTGCAAACCTGGTCAAGAACTACAGGAAATGTATGATCTCTGTAATTGCAAACAAAGGTTTCTGTACCAAATATTAAGTTCTGCTTTTCTGATGTATCAAATACTTTGTCATGCAATAAAATGCTAATTAATTACTTAAAAATCATACAATGTGGTTTTCTGGATTTTGTTTTAGATTGTCTTTTACAGTTGAAGAGTACTTATGATAAAAATTACAGACCTCTACATGCTTTGCAGGTAGGAAAACCTGCAAAATTGGCAGCGTATCAAATACTTGTTTGCCCCATTTGGTAAAAGTAAAATATGTGGATTACACATTAATCGATCAATTTTGCATGAATTAAAAACAAGGTGACCTGGGGAAGGAGGCCATGTCTCCAAAACGCATTGTCATGGCAACTCTGTGACGTCCACACTCTTCCCTCCTGTACCCTGCTTATGTGGGTTTCTGTGTCCTCGGAGCGCAGCGCTGGCTGGACTAGTCGCATGCGCATTAGGATCTGCATCTCGAGCGTGGTGGATAGCCTTGGATGTGCTGCCAAGATCCGGGCAGCTAGGTTGAAAGCTTATGCTGTATCTAACTTCACACAATGGGAGTTTGACCATTGTAGTGTTTTTAATTTTACCGTATTATAGCCGAGTTACACTAGGGCGGCTTTGCACTCTCTTCTTTTGTGTTTTTGTCCCAAGTGTGTTTCTGCCACCCAGAGGATCCATAGAGGGCAGCAGCACTTGTCTAATTAATACCCATAGCCAGCTGGAGGGCTATACCAAACAGTTTATCAGCGCACCTGCTAGTTTTTTATTTTGTGTATTTTTTGTATTAATTAGGATACGAATAACATCTTCGGCATGTTTTATATATCAGCACTGATTCTTTGAGCCACACAGACTACATAGGGGGACTATACAGCACTTCCTGATTAATGACATTCGTTTACACAGAAGTACATTGTGCAAGTGAATATTTTATTGATGGAATTTTTTATTTTGATGTTGGTTTTATCACGCATGTTATGTTATTAGCAGGATTGATCATATCATAAAACAGTGCTGCACTGAGATAACTTTATATTCTGGTAGTGGAACTGTGTCTGAGAAAAACCCCCGACTGTGTTCCTGCTGTTATCAATAAGCATTTTATCGGTCACTGTTGTACATTCACAGGGCAAGATAATCTGGAAAGTAAAGAACATATTTAAATTCTGATCAGGGTGACATGGAAAGTACGAGGATTAACACACATGATGAGCCACTAAACCGTACCTGTCCCTTACAGTAAATGGATACCAGAACAGCCAGTTTATGATTAAAATTTTAACCTACCCAACAGATTTTTAGGATTTCGGTACAGCAAAAGCTATCCAAGTTCTGGCAGAGACATGGCAGAGACATGCGCACTATTCTCCTAAAAACTTTTCTTGCATAACTGGAAGGGTGTAAGCTGACATTTTCTGATTCCCAGGTGGCACATAGGTTTTAAGGAAGTGAAGCTAAACCCATAAAGTTTAACTTCCTGGCCATTGAAATCACTAGCCAGGAACCAATATACAGTTGAGGAATCTGAAAATTAGAGTTTCTATCTGAGGATCATAATGCAGGTCTCCCGCATTATCATACTTTGTAGATTTTCTTGTTGAATTGAATGTAAAGTGAGGTAGTAAGCGGGGTCCCCCAAGGCTCAGTCCTAGGACCAACCTTGTTCAATTTATTCATAAACAGCATTGAGGACGGGATCAGTAGTTCAATATCAGAAGATGACACAAAATTAGGCCAGGGCAATAACTGCACAGCATGAAGCAGATATCCTACAGAATGACCTGGACAAAATAACGGAGTGGGCAAAGACATGGCAAATGAGGTTTAACGTGGAGAAATGTAAGGTTTTACACTTGGGGACTAGAAACATAAAAGCACAATACACGTTAGGAGGGGAACCCTTGGGAGAATCAAAAATGGAGAAGGATCTGGGAGTCTTGGTTGATGATAGACTAGGCAACAGCATGCAATGTCAAGCGGCAGCTGCCAAGGCTAGCAGAATATTAGCATGCATAAAGAAAGGGATGTATTCCAGAGATAAGACTATAATCCTTCCACTTTATAAAACTCTGGTCCGACCTCATCTGGAGTATTCGGTCCAGTTCTGGTCACCAGTCCTCAGAAGGGATGTGTTGGAGCTGGAGAGAGTCCAGAGAAGGGCAACTAAACTAATTAGGGGATTGGAGGACCTTGATTATGAGGAGCGTCTGCAATCGCTTGATTTATTCTCCCTGGAGAAGAGACGCCTGAGGGGGGACATGATAGCAATTTTTAAATATCTAAATGGGGATCTAGACTTAGAAAAAAAGCTGTTCAGTCGAAGGGATTGCATGAGAACTCGGGGGCATACAATGCGATTAGAGGAGAAGCGTTTTAACCTCAGGCAACGTGGGGGGTTCTTTACTGTTAGGGCTACAAGATTGTGGAATTCTCTACCACATGAGGTGGTTTCTGCGGGTAGTATGGTGGCTTTCAAAAGACTCTTAGACGTACATCTCAAGGATCAGAACATTCAGGGGTATGCAAGATGATTACAGCCACACACATCTACACAGGTTGAACTGGATGGACTTTTGTCTTTATTCAACCTCACCAACTATGTAACTATGTAACTATTGCCAAAATGTAGGGACAGATTAGAAGTCCAGTTTTTGTTGCGGTCTGTGTCCCTGCTAGCTTTCTAGGTTTCATCTTAAGATGGCGAGTGGCAAGATATATTCATTCATACTCACATGTGCATTATCAGCTGTGCAATGGTAATCCTGGTGAGATGGGCTGGATGACTTTTGTCTTTTTTTCAGTGCATAGTATTGCCCTAGTGTATAGCCCATGTATGCGCAATCAAAATCTTGGGACATGCATGATAAAATTCCAGCCACTCCTGCATGTACATTACTGGCAACTGTGCATGGAAATGACTTAACACGTCAACTTGCAGTTCCAATAATTGCAACTGCACATAGGTGGCCAATATAGCCAGTGAAACTGATTATGCATGCCGTGTAGATATTCTGCTGAGGCAATGGATGACGTGTGTCAATTCAGCACCCTCCTGGCTTCCACCCGCACTATTAACATAGTCCTTCCACTGCACACTGCAGATCTCAGGTTACCACAGCAGATGCAGCCAAGTTTTCTGTTCAACATTCTCCTTGCCAGGCCACAGGACCACTGCAGAGCACCACAAGGGGAGTCCCAAACAGATGACTTTGCTGCATGTGCCATCCCTGCACCATTATAATCCGAGATCTGCAGTGGGGAGTAGTGAGACTCTGTTAGTAGTGCTAGAGGTGATGCCATCTGCCAACACACAAACACCCCTTCCAATTCCTACACCTGAATTTCCACTGATAGTCTTGAGTAAAGGCTATGTAATATGGAACAAGTAGTATAGATTAAAAAAACAGACTGATCTTTTTGAAATTATTTTTCCTTTTTTATATAGAACATTTCTGTTTTTCATATTCTGACACTTTTTACTATTTACTTATAAAAAAACACTTACTGGCATATGCCAGTGCCAGAAGGTAGGTTAAGCTGTGATATTTAATCTGTTATTATTATATTGTTTAATATTTATATATACACTGCCTGCCCAAAAAAAAGGTCACACACGTTGGACCGCCTTTAAACTTTGATTACGGCATACATTCGCTGTGGCATTGTTTCGATAAGCTTCTGCAATGTCACAAGATTTATTTCTGTCCAGTGTTGCATTTTATTTTTCACCAAGATCTTGTATTGATGATGGGAGAGTCGGACCACTGCGCAAAGCCTTCTCTAGCACATCCCAAAGATTCTCAATTGGGTTAAGTTCTGGACTCTGTGGTGGCCAATCCATGTGTGAAAATGATGTGTCATGCTCCCTGAACCACTCTCACAATTTGAGCCAACTAATCCTGGCATTGTCCTCTTGGAATATGCCTGTGCCATCAGAGAAGAAAAAATCCATTGATGGAATAACCTGGACATTCAGTATATTCAGGTAGTCAGCTGACACTATTCTTTGGGCACATGCAGTACATATCTAATAGGATAGTTACTGCATGCTTAGTTTGGATAGTTGCTTAGTTAATTCCAGGTGGCATCGTTCTCCTTTTTTTTTTTTTTTTCTTTCCCTTTGCAGATGACGCTTGTACTTTTGGATTTCCTTTTTAATTCAGGTGTAGAATGTTGCAGTGAGTGGGAAGGGAGTATTTAGAATATTGCTGAGCTCAACTTGCCCACCACTGTCCAGCCATATTTGAAGTGTGACAGGACTGGCACTTTAACACATGTATAGCCAAAGGTCAATTCTTGAATATCCAGAAGTTAATAGGATGTTATTCCCTCTCTTTTACATTCCTTACATTGTTTCTTTTGATTTTTGGTGTACGATGTTTTGCAATATACTGTATGTCTTCCTCTAATTCCACCTAGATAATGATAAGATAAACTAGTATACTAAAATGTTTCCTGTTTTCCTTTTATGCAAATGGTTCGCAATTTCCTCCTCTTCCTTTTTCCCATGCTATTTTTCAAATAAGACTTTGTCCTTTGAGTAATTCTGAAGGGTAAATTCAAAGAACTTTCTGTAATGGGACAGATCTGCCTAGACTAGCCGCCAGGATGACACTGCACTGGTGCTTATTGCTGTAGAGCGCATAGCAGGGGTCTACAAACTTTCTAAACAAAGTGCCGGATTACTGTCCTTAAGACCTTAGAGGGGCCAGATTGTGGCCAATTGGAATTGAAAATGCCCCAGCATCAATGGGAGTGGCTCAATTTTTTAGTGGAAACGGGGAGCTTCAACTCAGGCTTGGCTGCCCCCATTGCAAGCTGTTTGCTGTGGGAGCACTAAACAGGAGGGAGGGGCCTGGAAAACTGAAAAGGGACCCAAGAAGAGGAGAATCCAGGCTGCTCTGTCAAAATCCATAACACAGAGCAGGTAAGTATACCATTAGAAAAGGTGTATAGATAAAAACTAGACGGTAATATGTATACACTAGCAGCGCATCAGGACCAAATTTCTCAAGTCCTAAGAATGACTAAAAACTAGCCAATCCGCATAATAAAGTTCAATGCAATAGTCCTCAGTAAATGCGGTGAAATCCTCTTCAGTTTTCAGATATATACAGGATGGTGTACACCTCCACCGCACCTCTGTGAGCCCCCCAGGTAGTAAAGACGTACTATTAAATCTTGTATATGGCGCTTTTTTGGAATTACTCCAGCAAGGCTCCCCACACCGGTCCGCTCACATATACACCGACCAAGGACCTCTTGTCACGGGCCGCCGGAACTCCTCCAGATGTCTCTCAACACCAATAGCACCATGCAGATGCAACAGTTTATATCCAGCAGATTACTCTTGTGTTGGGATGTGGTGTCAATATTTTCTTGGGCAACGACCATTTGAGGAACTTTCTCTTTCAAAGACTTTTCCAACCAGCCAGCGACCAACCGAATTGACCTGTCTAACAGTATGCGTTAAAAACAGGGGTTTAGTTGCACACATTTGAAAATACTTGCGTAAGCTGCAGGCCCCGTTGCCCAAGAAAATATTGATACCACATCCCAACACAGAGTCATCTGCTAGATATAAACTGTCGCATCTGCATGGCGCCATTGGTGTTGAGAGACATCTGGAGGAGTGCCGGCGGCCCGTGACAAGAGGTCCTTGGTCGGTGTATATGTGAGCGGACAGGTGTGGTTAGCCTTGCTGGAGTAATTCCAAAAAAGCGCCATATACAAGATTTAAGGGTACGTCTTTACTACCTGGGGGGCTCACAGAGGTGCGGTGGAGGTGTACACCATCCTTTTATATATCTGAACACTGAAGAGGATTTCACCGCATTTACTGAGGACTATTGCATTGAACTTTATTATGCGGATTGGCTAGTTTTTAGTCATTCTTGGGACTTTAGACATTTGGTCCTGATGTGCTGCTAGTGTATACATATTACCTTCTAGTTTTTATCTATACACCTTTTTCTAATATTAATCATTTTGTATAGCAGCTGCTGTAGATTATTAGTGAGGTACCACTTTTCTGGTAGTATACAACACAAATTTTTCGTTCTTTGTCCCACAAGTGCTGAGCGAGTAAGTTATAGGTTCCCTTTGGCAATCTTTACTGGCTCCTTTCTTTTCAGATAAGTATACCATGTTTGCTATTTTTAACCAAAAAAAAAAAAAAAAACAGACTTTGCAATCACTTTAAGGATGTTGAGATTAGTTAGCTTGTGCTTTGCTTTGGGCTATCTATAATGTCTATGAACTTCTGTGGCAATTTAGATTGTTTATGGTGTATTTGGATTGCCGCCTGAGTTCTCCCTAGAACCTTTTAAACACACTCAGGGGGGTACTTCATAAAGGGTGTTGTAGACACCCTTTAGAATTCTGCTGAGGCACAGAACCAAAAGTGTTAGTGCTTGCACAAAATTTAAGTCCACGATGAACACCCCTTCCCCAGTGCACTCACTCCTGCCCTTCCTGTCACAATGACCAGCATATGGCCAAGGATTTTTATACTGGGGTGGAAGGGGACTGATGAGAACCGAGAGACTACTTTCCCATCATATTTGCTCCACTTTTGACAGCGCATGGCAGTGGGCAGATCCATAAACACTATTCAGTCCAGTAGCAGCTTTTAAATTCCCCCCACTGCTGTTTTTCTCAGTTCCCCATCAGGTTCCATCCACCCAATACCAAGTAATTTCTCAAATATTGGCATTGCACATCTTTGGGTAATGACATCAGCTGTATCCCTGCCCTATTAACATTTTGCTTTCAGACAGAAAATATCTCGGCTAACAGCTAAATGAGGCAGGGCATACAGTTCTGTGAGGGACGCTGTTACATATGACAGATTCTCAGCACAGGCACAGCCTGCTCTGAGTACTGATGTACCTCTTGATAGATTTTAAAGTTGTAATAGTAAGAACCACCTGAATTTGCAGCACGTACTGGTAATATTACTGACACTGGTGCAAATGCTTGCCTGAATTAGGTGCAGGTGATACTTAACCCCTTTATGCCAACATAACCCATATATAAGCTTCTATTAATGATCAGGACCCAAAACACCCGTTTCCAGGTCACCTGATCGCTGTAGTAGCCTCCTATTGGCTACCATAGTGATCAGCCACTGTGAAGCCGCCCCTGTGTTTTTCTCTCTCTGTGATTGGAGAAGAAAGATACATTGTATCTTTCTCTCTCCTTGCAGAGAGGGGGGGGGGGGAAAAACTGTGTGAAAAATACATATTAATATAAAATAAAGAAAAGGTTTTAATCTAAGTCAGTGACAGGGTAAGTGTTTGGGTCAAGTAAGGGTCAAAGGTCAGTTTATTTTGGCCAGGATTTTTTTTTTTTTAATTGGTATCAGTTACTATCATTGTCAGTATGTGTTTTTAGGTAGGACAAAAAAAAGCAAAATGCACACTGTTTCTGGGCTGTACAATAGGTACAAATAACATTCACATATGTGGTATCACTGCGGTCATAAGGAGCAGGAACATTTATTGTGGGTGCTTCTAAATGTAAAAAAATGTATTTTTGTTTTTACAAAAAAATGCAAGAACTAGTCTTACAGCTGGTGGACACGACTGGCACATTACATGAGACCGAGACTGTATTTCTAAAAATATGAAAAGTTTTTTTTTTTTTTTTTTTATTGGTACATATCTTTTAAAGCCGCTAACATAGCGTTCAAAAAACAAACAACGTAAAAACAATGCATGTGAAATTAGTTTGAGGTGTGACCCCCCCCCCTCCCCTATATACCACCTCCCAGATAGTAATGCAATACAGGTTACATGAACCAATGAAGGTGTTTGTGCATTGTGTCTCCTCCACTAGTCAATGCTTTTCACTATAGTGCGTAGCTTCCTGAAGACCATTAATAGAGAGTTTCACAATCTGTTGAATAAAAAAGAATTGTTTACACACAAACCTATAGGTTTCTATTCGTACATATTTATATATAATTATACATTGTAATAACCAAAAATGTCAAATCCCATATACAGCAAGGGGTGAATCGAGTTTTGCTAATCTCCCCAAAGACTTAAGCAGCAATGGTGGAGAATGTCAGACATTTACAAATACGTCTTGGGGGCGTACATGGGGACAAGGGACTCGCACTGGATCTAGAGGTGCACTACATCAAAACTGGTGTGAAGATCCTAATACCTTTTCAAAGGAAAAGTGGAAACAAGCCATGAGATTGGCAACACCATCCACCAAGTGGTCACTATATATCCATATGTAAACCAATATCTACCTATGTACTCTCACTGCCGGACCCATATAACCTCTAAGGTCATATGATCAGATGTAATAAGCAGGGGTGGATAAATCAGCCAAACCCAGGTTTACACAGAATCGAACGGAAGATATAATACTATAGTCAATGTGTCCATATATCTATAAATTCCATTAGGTCACTATTGATCCAGGTGTACGTTAACTGTATTAAGTTTTCAAGAAATACAAAGTGCAAGAATGTGACACTCCTCTTTATATACTTTTTTCGATGGAAGGGGGCCCATGGAAAAGAAAATGTAAGGGAGAGAACCCTATGGGACAAAAGGTAATTTTCTGTATCCATGGGGTGTTTGCTTCCAAAAAAGGCCCTAATCATGGGATATGTCCACCATAAGTGAAAAAAGTGTGCCCCGCTGGTTGCACCCCCTCCAGCAGTGATCATCGGTTGCCAGAATCATCCGGGCTAGGTGGGATAGGGCCCTGTACCATCTAGAAAGAAATTTATATGATGTTTCTTGAATACGTGAGCAAACAGAGGAAGTGTGTGTAAATTTGATCATCCTTTTGTATCTGTAAAGGACTAAAATCTGACTAAAATCCTGACCTATCTCTCTCCCCCAATCTCAAATGTAATAGGGGACAGTTTTGGTTTGTGAATTAAGCACATGTTTGTAAATTTGTGACAATAGGAGTTTGGATTCCGGGAGATAAATGCATAAGGATTCAAAGGTGGCGAGTGTATTGAAGGGTCATAATCGGGGTTGTAATTTACTAAGAAAGTCTGTTCGTTGGTGATGTCTCCATGATGCAAACAGAATAGTGCCATATAAAGCCTGTAGCACAGAAAGGGGAGACAAAAACTTTCCTGTCGGAGCCCCAGGAGCCAAAAAACCCTGGCTCTTCTCTGGGTGGAAACCAGGAATAGCCTCCAACAGGCATCATTGGGGATGTTTGGGAAGCATATTGGCCTGAGGCCTTCAGTTGGTCCCATATTGACAAAGTTGCTCATGTCAGTGAGGATGTCCAATCGGACCGAAAGACCTCTAAAGGCAGATGGAATACAATGGGCGCCTGCAAGGTTCCTACCCGCCATTGTTTTTTCAAGCGGGACACATTTATTTAAAACAACGTGAAACCAATTCAATATATGATCCAGTGCCATGACTTTATAGCATAAAGCTATGTCAGGGAGTCCAACGCCACCGTCCAGTTTGGGTCTACAGAGAAGATCGTGGGCTAATCTAGGGTGTCTGTCCTTCCATACAAAGGTCAGGAATGCTCTGCCTAGTTGCCTAAAGAAAATCTGTGGTAGTGTTTTTGGTACAATATATAGGATCTAGATTATTCTTAAGGACATTTATCCTCCCAAACCATGTCAAAGGATGGCCTCTCCAGGTCTGTACATCTTTCAATATTCCCGTTAATAGAATGCCATAGTTAAGGTCCTAGAGAGGTTTTCTGGTCAGGGGTGATGTGCGTGCCTAAGTAAGGTAGGGAGTCTGTTCGCCAAAGAAAAGGGAAGGAAGATTGTAAAGATGTCACCATAATGGGGGGGGGGGGAGCGTGAATGGGCAGTAGCTCAGATTTCCCAAAATGTACTTGGGGGTTTGAGAGGTAGAATAAGAGGTCATCTACGTAAGAAAACAAGAAAAAGGAACCCTTGTTGACCTGTACCTCTTTGGCACTTGAATTGGGAGATATTCATAAATGTAAGCTTCAAAAGTTCCACCAGTTTGGTTGCGGGATGTCCCTATAGAAAACCATAGAAGTTCAGAGACCACAGATTTTACAGAGACAGGGTGGAAAAGTATCACAGATAAGATTTAAAACAAATGGTCTCATTGAGGCCAGGTGCCATAGTGGTTTGTAACAAATACATCCACCTTGTCTCGCATTGAAGGATTATTTATTATTGAAATCCCCTCCTCTAGGGAGGATTCGTTCCCAAGCAGCAAATCTGGTAACACTAGTATCCCATTTATGGGACAGTGCATTAAGTCTCCCAAATGGAGTAGACCATTTATTATTCCTACCATAGTATTTGTGGTCCTTTTATTCTACACCAAATTTAGCATTTTGTTTGCCCACGTAAAACGCCCCACAATTACAAAACCTAATGTAAACTTTTCCTGTTGTTTTACAGTTAACATGATGGGGAATGGTATGGAGGTTCCCATTGGGAAGATATATGGACTGATTCTCATATACCCAGGGACAGAACTCACATGGTACACATTTCCAAGTACCTCTAATTTCATTTTCACTGTCTAGTTTTGGACGAATCAAAACTTGGCTTTTAGTTACTCTATTTTTTACCGATTTAGCCTTACAGGTATTGATCTCGGGATTGTTCCTTACATATTTTCTAAGAATAGGGTCGTTGGTAAGTAAGTAACAATGTTTGCGGAGAATACCCCGCACATGTGCATGTTATCTGTTAAATGTTATTACTCTGTGTCGGAAGGTTGTTTTATTTTCTTTTTGAAAAGGACTTCATCCTGAGAAGATTTCTTGACTTTATTAATTTTTTTTTTTTTTCACAATATACATTTTTTTTTTTTTTTTTTTTAAGATTTGTTGAATACATATAAATAGACTGAATTACATAAAAGTAATTGACATAAAAGTAATTGAAATAAGTAAGGAGGAGCGAAATGACATTTTACATTTCTTTGGTATTAGACATTTTGTATACATCTAAAGGAACAAGAATCCAAAGCAAATATAACCATTCGATAAGATATGTTAAATTATCAAAATAATAATACTGATAACAGAAGTAATAATAAAAGGGGAGGGCTGGTTTGGCTGTACTCTGAAAAGGTTTTAAAAGGTTCCATGGGGGATCAGGATAAGTCCTAGAGTATAAACGAGTTAACACCCTATGAATATATGTAAGTCTCATCAATATCCCATAATATGAAGATAATTATCTGTCAGTTTGAATAGGATCCAGATATCCCAAGTTTTATGGTAAAGGCCTAAGCGGTCATAAGCAATGGCCATGGGTTCTTCCACAGCCGGAAGGTTATTGATCTCTACCAACCAATCCTTAGTAAAAGGGATGTGAGAGGTTTTCCAATGTCTGGGGATCAGAGTTTTGGCTGCATTAAACAGGTGTCTGACTAGAGAGTTTTTAAATCGTTGGATGGGCAGCGGTGATATGTTGAGGAGACAAAGGGCTGTGTCAAGCACACGTTCAGATCCTGTGATTTTCTTATATCTTAACCTTCACATTTTTCCAAATTCAGTGATTAGTGGGCAATGCCACTAAATATGTAGCACTGTCCCTAAAGCCTTTTTACATTTCCAGCAATCATCATTGGATTGTGGAAACCAAGCTTTCAACTTATTAGGTGTGTTTGACCACTAAGTAAGAATCTTGTATGAAGTTTCTTGGCGTTTAGTGCTAATAGAGCACTTGTGAAATAAAATACAGTCCTTTTCCCACTGAGAGTCCGAAAAAGTCCTATCCGAGGCTTTTTCCCAACAACTGTTGAAACCAGAGCTATGCTTCTTGATATAGGTTTGGAGCCAGGAACCTGGAAGGGGGAGGAGCCGGATGACGTAGGCGGGAGGTGAGGGAGGGGTGAGCACCCGAAGCACTGATGGCGGCACTGAGGAGCTTGGCCCGTCTTGCTTGACCTCCCCGTCTCTGCTCCCCACCTCCCTCCCGCGGTCCCCCCAGACACCGCCGACGCTAAGGCACGGGGTAGACGAGGAGACGCTCACCGTCTCCCCGTTCGGTCCGTCCGTCTCCCTGACACTCCCCTCGGCAGTCTTTATGTACCGCGAGTATGAGACTTTTGGAGATCTATGGAGTACGATGCCAGTTAAGGATCTGATAAGGAGCCGCCAACAAAATAGAGGTAAATCAATACACTCAACCCCCCACTACAGTCTGAGCTGAAGCGGAACAAGATCAAATTGGCTGAAGACGCCAAAAGAGATTGATTGATTGGATGACTTTTGACTGATCCTAGTGATTTTGATATTTTGGAGAACAGGAAATCTGGTGTAATGTGAAAATAATACATTCAAGTCGGAAACTTGAGTTCTTTGGCTCCCTTGACATATGATTGGTTTGGCTCCCTTGACATATGATTGGTCTGCTATTGTAAACTGATGAATTAAGCTAATGTTTGAATGACCCTGGAGACTCTGCAGGGTTGCAAGCGGAAGGGAGGAGAAAAGAAAAAAAATAAAACAAACTATAGCTTATAAGGCCTATGGTTTATGTAGCTCAGGTTGTGGAGGTTGTGAATATCTCCAATACATTTTTAATATCCTGGTGGGGAACTTTGATGGATGCATGAACTCATATATAACTGACTGCATGTTAAAGGAAATACTCTGATAACCCTTATTATACCTGCAGCCTCTTACTGTATGCACGGTCTATAAAGAAGGAAAGGGGAAGAGGAGGAAGGGAAAAAGGGAGAGAAAAATCATGGTAACATTCATGAAGTCTGTCTTAGTTGGAGATCCACAGCTTCCACGCGTGGGAGCCCATGGACTCTCATTGACTTTCCTACAGTAAGAATACCCGCCGTGACTGGTATCCATTCCCTTTCTCTCCTCTCATACAACCCTAAAAGATTTTTCTCTAGCGCTCATCGACAGACGTAGTCCTCGGTGATACACCACCTTCGGGTTATGTTACCTCCGCAGGAGCAGGACTAGACAGGAAATTAAAAAGCTCTGGCCACACCCTAGGGGCAGTCCCAGAGGGTATATCCTCTCTCTCTCTGCCTCAGCAAATCAGTTATTTTCTGTCTAGTTAGGAGTAAGGACCTAGATACCTTGCTGGGATCTTAGGTCCTGGCAAGAAATTTTTTTCTAAAAGGATTTTTGGACAGCTTTTTTTCTCCAGTGTTCCTGTGAGATCTTCAAGCAAGAAAGCTGAACTGGGCGACGGGCTGGATGTTGAGATCCGGTGGTCACCCCAGTTCAGCCTACGAGCGCGTGCAGGCCATAGCCCCGCGCTGAGTCGGCCGCGACAAAGTCCCATTAAAGGACTGAACCCGCGAGTTAAACGTCTCGCGGAAACGCCAAAGACCATGAGTCACGGCGTCTGTATCGGTCGACAGCCCTCCCGCCTCGGTGGAGAGGGGTACTGTCAGGAGTTGGTGCCCGCCTGGTTCCGGTATGGTGAGTAGTATGTTCCCCCTGTTTTCCCTGACGGGTTTTGTGGTGAACGCGGGCCCCTCTCTGTATGGTAAGAAAGAGTTTCTTTCTATCCTATAACATGTCACAAATCCTCCTACTTTGAGTGTGATTTTATGTGTGCAAAAGCCAGGAGGCTTGGTTTGGGAGCTAACAATCTATTGTATACATGTTTTAAAAAATGTAATCTGTGGCATTCTGGGAATCTTATGGGTTAAGTATAAGCTACCTACCAGTCAGAAGCCATGGACATGTAGACTGCCTTCCAAGTCAGATCTCCAGCTAATAGCAGGCCTCCCGAACGGCCATGCGGTCCGCCAGGGCCGGTACCGCCAAACACGCCATATCCCCATGCAGAGAGAGTGTTGTGTGCCTGCAGCACACCGCTAGTCAGCACAGGCCGCCGCCATTTTTTTTGCTGGATCGCACGAGCCGCCATTTTGGCGTAGCCTCGTGTCTCCAGCATGGGGGCGGCCATGTTTTAGGTGATTCTACACCTCGTGGAGCTTGGGGGAGGCGCCGGAAGGCGTACAGAGGGGCGGAGCCGCCTCCTTTCTTCCTGGGCAGCCAGCCAAAAGACTTCCTGTTTGTCTAAGACAGCGCTGTAAGCTGTTGCAGTTCGACTCTGAACATCAAGTGGTGAGCCTGGGGGTCTATCTCTCTCTCTCTCTCGATCGATAGGGATCCCTAGCAGGTAACACTAAGGGGTTTTTTGTGGCGCTGAGGGTCAAAAAAAAAAAAAAAAAAAAAAAGTTTTTCTTTACTTTGAATTATATCATCCAGGAAGTAACTGGAGTTATTATGGACCCTGCCACACAGATTCCCCCACCTGTTTCCCTCGAGGGGGCCTCGGGACCCGCCGGTGTACAGAGTATAGAGTCATTTACAGCAATTTTGGAGTCTATGGTGGCTCGGGTGGAGGCGGCCTGTCAGGGACGGGGGTCAAGGAAGCGACCCCCGCCTACCCCTATACTATCTGACACCTCTGACTCTGATTCAGAGATGGTCACTGCAGTTGCAGGTTCCTCTGCAAGGGCTGCTATCCCAGGTAAAGCCCCCTCAGACAGTGAGGAGGACGCTTCTTCTCCTGCTATAATTCAGGAAGAAGCATTGGTGGACGCACTAGTTGTGGCAGTGCAAGAAACCTTAAAACTTGAGGCTTTACCGGCAGAGGCAACTGAAACAGAGAGGCCTTTTGGGACTAATAAGCCCATCAAGACGGCGAAGGCTTTTCCTGTACCTAAATGTTTTGGAAATCAGATTAAAGGAGAATGGGAACATTCTAAACGTACCTTTACTATTTCCAAGCGTATTGCTAGACGCTATCCGTTTGAGGAATCCATCATTAAGAAATGGACGGTACCACCAGTCGTGGATCCGCCTATTTCCAGGCTGAATAAAGCCACGGTTATTCCAGTGGAGGACACTTCGTCCTTTAAGGATCCGGTGGATCGAAAGATAGAAGCGGAGTCCCACACTATCTTTTCTCTGATAGGGTCAGCATTTAGACCAGTAATTGTTATTGGTCTAGTTTCCCAGACACTTACAGAATGGGCGAAGATGGTACGCCAAGATCTTAGGGGAAAAGATATTCCCCAGGAGACATCTGATTTGATAGAACAGATCATACAAGGGCTACGGTTTATCTGTGACGCAGCCTTGGACACTACTCCCTTGTTAGGGCATGCATCTAAGTTAGCAGTGATCCTCAGACGTGTGCTGTGGTTAAAATGCTGGTCAGCTGACCTAGGTTCCAAAAAGACTTTGATCAATCTCCCTTTCCAGGGGAATCGTCTATTTGGAGCCAACCTAGATGAAATCATTAAGGATGCCACCGGGGGCAAGAGTACTTTTTTGCCGCAGGCTACAAAAGCTAAGGAACCTCGCAACAAGCGAGGACCTTTCTTTACCGCCCATAAAGGACGCCCGGCTGGTACTTCCGGGAAAGGCAAGACTCCTCCAGGAGGGTTCAAGAAGGGCTGGTCGGACAAGCAGAGGACCAACCCAGCCAAACCCGAAGTAAAGGAGTACACAGCCTGAAGGTGCGCCCCCACCCAATTTCAGGGTGGGGGGACGTTTTCACCGGTATTCAGGACATTAGATCGAGCATCAACCACTACTACGGGTGCGATTCTTCCCTTCCAACATTTAAGTACAGGAAGCGGTAGTTACCGTTCCCTGTATAGATCTTTTCCTTTACCTTTTCCTAGATTAGTCCCGATACCTCACAGGAATCGGATCTGATTGACCAGATAGGCCAAGTAGCCTCTAGTCGGGTGACTTCGGTCCCTGAGGTTCAACCAGAAAAGATCACCTTGCCTGATAACTATCAGGTATCTGATAAATGTGTGGGAACAGAAAACGACCAGACTTTCTCGGATGGTCGGGGCCAGATACCTCTAGGGACGCCTGGTTCAGATCCAATCAGCGCCAGTGGTCCTAGAAATTCTAGGCTGGCCTCTTCAAGCCGGCCTGGCCGACTTGGACAGGTTAGTCGCAGACGTTCCGTGGGAACTTCGTCTCAGGGAGTGTCTGTAGTCTCAAGGACCTATTTACCTTCGTGCTTTACAGTCGCTGGTTTTAATGGCCTGGCCATTGAGACCCAAGTACTGAAGGACAGAGGTTTGTCTACTTCTGTCATTCCTACCCTTATTAAAGCAAGGAAAGCGACTTCCAGCAAAGTCTATATCACACATGGAAGACTTATATTGCGTGGTGCGAATCTTTAGGATTTCCTCCACGTACCTATTCGGTGTCTCGAATATTGGCCTTTTTGCAACAAGGGGTTGAGCAGAAGCTAGCCTTGAGCACCATCAAGGGTCAAGTTTCAGCATTAGCAATCTTCTTTCAGAAACCTTTAGCTACCAAATCCTTGGTGCGGAATTTCATCCAGGGGGTGCGGCACCTGGCTCCTCCAGTCCGCGCGCCCTTACCGCCCTGGGATCTTAATTTGGTTTTGTCGGTTCTACAGAAACCTCCCTTTGAAAACATCAGGGAGATTCCCTTGCTTACTTTATCCCAGAAGGTGGTCTTCTTGGTGGCTATTACTTCTGCTCGCAGGGTGTCAGAACTGGCTGCATTATCATGCCAGTCCCCATACCTAGTGATTCATAGGGATAAGGTAGTACTTCATCCTAAGCCATCTTTTCTTCCTAAGGTGGTTTCAGATTTTCATCTGAATGAAGATATTGTACTACCTTCCTTGTGTCCTCAGCCCAAGCATCATCGGGAACATGCGTTGCATTCCTTGGATGTGGTTCGGGCAATCAGGGTATACCTGAAAGCTACGGAATCATTCCGTAAGACGGATTCACTTTTTGTGATCACGGATGGCCCCAGAAAGGGTTTGCCTGCATCTGCCGCGACCATTGCCAAATGGATTAGACAAACGGTGGTACAGGCTTATTCTATTAAGGGTCAGAGTCCTCCGTTCCCTGTTAGGGCGCACTCCACTCGAGCGCTCAGTACTTCCTGGGCCTTTCGCCATCAGGCGTCAGTGGTCCAGGTATGTAAGGCGGCCACTTGGTCGTCGGTACATACCTTTACTAAATTCTATAAAATTGATGTGACGGCATCGGCGGATGCCTCATTTGGCCGCAAGGTTTTGCAGGCCGCAATTTGAGGAGACCGGTGGTCTACCTCGAGGGTTTTTTTCTGTTTGAAAAATTTTTTTTTGTTGAGTCTCATCATTAAGGATGAGCATTGTAAACTTCTAGTTGGCACCGGTTGGGCCTTCTAGATTGGGATTTGATTTCCATTTTCCCACCCCTCAGTTGTGATACTGCTCTGGGACGTCCCGAAGGTGGTGTATCACCGAGGACTACGTCTGTCGATGAGCGCTAGAGAAAAATGGATTTTTGTAAAATCTTACCGTAAAATCCTTTTCTCTTAGCTCATCGACAGACGTAGTCCCCGCCCCTCTATTTTGGAGTTGGGTTGGGTTAAATTCTCTAAGCACTGCTTTTTCACATAACTGATTTGCTGAGGCAGAGAGAGAGAGGATATACCCTCTGGGACTGCCCCTAGGGTGTGGCCAGAGCTTTTTAATTTCCTGTCTAGTCCTGCTCCTGCGGAGGTAACATAACCCGAAGGTGGTGTATCACCGAGGACTACGTCTGTCGATGAGCTAAGAGAAAAGGATTTTACGGTAAGATTTTACAAAAATCCATTTATTACGGACGGCACCCCCCATTCAGTTGAGGTAAACAAGAACATAAATATAAAGGAATACCGGGACCTGCTAGGAAAAATGGGGGGAAGGAATGAGCTAACACCCCCCCCCAGTATTGTTTTGCACCATTTGCACTATTCCCCTCTGCCACCGTCTATTCACGGACCTCTAACCACAAAGATATTTCCCAACATTCGGAGACCTATCTTAATAGGGAGGTACAGAGGGGACTCTAGAGGAGGTAGAGTGGGTCCCCTTTACTCCATTGCCCTATGAACCTCATTTGGTAATCTGGGATACTTATCCATCTATACTGTGGACCTCCTCAAGAAAACAGACGTTTTTAGAGCCTAGAAATATATTCGGAAACGTCCGGTAAATAGCCGATTCCCAAGCTAGAAGACTGGGGGTCCATGCTATAAACACTACAAACAGAGGCTTGGTCTGTTATCTTAAAATGCTTATTAAAAGACACCCGTTAAAAGGCGTGCACCCCTGACAATACCTATCCTCGATTAATAAAGCTTGACAATGAAGGGAAGATCTGCCAGGACTGTGGCCCGGAAAAAATCCCTAGGACTAGTGCCAGCCATAATGCCAGTGGCGGCTGGTGCTCAAAATTTTTGGGGGGGGCGCAAACAGAAAAATGTAATAGGCATTGCTTTGCGTCAAAAAACACTGTAAAAACTGCATTCCGGTCCCACAGGGTGGGGGACCAGGGAGAGATCAAGTGGGAGAGATTCAATATGGGAGAATGGGTGAACTAAAATGCATATCCTATATTATAATTGGGCTTCTTACACCAACGAAAATACATAAACTATTGGAGGAGCTTAGACGTAATTTAGCTAAAATAGTCTTCTTACAGGAGACCTTTATAACTCAGGACACCAACATAAAATTATTTTTAAAACTGTTCCCAACTTGGTTCTATGGAGACTCCCCTATAAAAAAAGCTAAAGGAGTGGCGGTGGGATTCGCCAGAGATGTGAGATTCACTCTGGAAGATAGATCTCCCTTCTGGGTCCACCAGTCTATCTTTCTGAGGGGACAGCTTCAGGGAGTTGACTACACCCTGGCGAATGTCTACTGCACAAATAAAAACCCAATAAAATTTCTAAGCAAGTTGATCGACAAACTGTCACATTAAAAAAAAAGGAATATTAATCCTGGCAGGCGATCTTAACTTTTTCTTTGATTCTCTTATGGATAGTACATTGAATGCCCATGCGAATACTAGTAGTAGATTAATCAATCTGTGGTAGAAAAAGACTACCAAAAAAGATGGATGGGGGCTCGAGGTGTCCGAGCCTTCATCCAGAAAATACATGGAAGACCATGAATGAGCATAGAAAGGAGAGAGATGTAGAGAAGGGGAAGAACAAAGACTGGGTAAAAAAGGGAGAGCAAAGGAAATGGAGAGGAAGGAAAAGGGAGGGGGAGAGAGGGGGGACAGGAGGAGAACAAGGAAGGAATAAAGGAAAGAGGAAAAAGAAAGAAAGAGGAGAACAAAGAGACAAGAATGGAAAGATGAGAAAAAAGAAGAAAAAAAAAAAAAAAAAGGGGAGCAGAACAAAGATCCAAGAAAAAATGATGAGGGCTGGTGGGATTTTAATGGTACCGTAGAAAAAATCATAGAAGAGGTGATAAAATCAAGTATTTTATTTATACATCATTAAAAACCAGGTAGGGGAAGACATTTGTATATGTATAAAAACATATCAACGAGTACATACAATACAGTAACAGAGGTATAGACAATAGGCGATGATAAATATATAGCTCATCCGATGTGCAGGACCTCGGAGAATTAACCCAACATGTTTCGCAGCCTATTTGGGACTGCTTCTTCAGGGGTCTGTAACATGCTATATAAGAAGAGAGTCTTAATAGACCTATGTAGAAACAAAACAGGTAATAAACAAACAAACAAGATACAACTTAATGGTTAAACATGCACATGCGGCTCCTGTGTATACAATGCACAGCCCATCACCACAAATCGTCACCCGGCAGTGCACCAAGGAGGAAGAGAGCCCGGGATCCCCACAATACGTCTTACCCACGGATGTGGAGGAGAGATAAGACAAGGATAGTCAAATGGCGTATGTGTTGTGAACCAAACGAGGCACCCAGAGGGATACCAATAGGGTTCGAAAAGTAAAAAAAGAGAACACCAAAGGTTTCCAAAGGGATACCCAAGGGAAGTGTTTGCTCAAGAAGGTAAGGTGGTTTAGTAGATTAAGGAAAATGAAAGACAAAATTTATAAAGTCAATTACTTGATGCCTGGAGACTAAGGCACCCTAGAGAAAGGGACTTTACCTTTTTTTTTCCCCTGTGCATTCGATGTGCATGAGGTTGGGACTATTTTTTGATTGATCATAGACTAATCGAAGACTTAACTGACTCAACAATAGGCCCAATGTCCATCTCTAAACATGCCTGGACATCAGTAACTTTCAAAAATAACAGACATCAAACACATGGAGATTAAACGAAAAACTGATATGGGACACCAGGGATGGTGAGAGGTTGAAGGAAGAGTTAAATGACTTCTTAATAAACAATACCCCAGGGATCTGTGCAGCAGCCCTATGGGAGGCACATAAGGTCTATATCAGAGGGATATTAATAACAGCTGGATGCAGGAAGAAAAAGAGAGAACAGCAAAGATAAACAATAAATTCACAGAGCTACATGAACTCGAACAGAAACCTAAACTGAAGGTAGAACCAGTCATATTTAACCACTTCAATACAGGGCACTTTCATCCCCTTCCTGCCCAGGCCAATTCTCAGCTTTTAGCGCTGTTGCATTTTGAATGACAATTGCGCGGTCATGCAACACTGTACCTAAACCAAATTTGTAATTTTTTTTCCCCACAAATAGAGCTTTCTTTTGGTGGTATTTGATCACTGCAAGTTTTTTCTTTTTTGCTAAACAAATAAAGACCGAAAATTTTGAAAAAAAATATTTTTTTTTTCGTTTTGTTATACAATTTTGTAAATAGATACGTTTTTTCCTGCACTGAGGAGGCACTGATGGGGTGGCACGAATATGCGGCACTGATAGGCAGCATTGGTGGGCACTGATGGGCACTGATAGGCGGCACTGGTGGGCAATAATGTGCACTGGTGAGGGCACTGATAGATGGCAATGATGGGCACTGGTGGGCATCACTGATGGGGAGGGCACTGGCGGGCAGCACTGATGGGGACTGCACTGGCGGGCTCACTGAGCCCTGATTGCCATCCCTGGTGGCCATGGTGGGCATCCCTGGGGTCATGGGTGGGCATCCCTGGTGGTTCTAGTGGCACCCCCCCAATGACATGCACTAGTAATCAATGCTCTGATTACCAGTGCAGACCCCCCCTGTCAGAGATGCAGATCGGCTCTCCTATACTTGTACTTGTGCCGTGCCTGTTCCTGTGTACTATGTGACCAGCTGTGATTGGACACAGCTGGTCACATGGTAAAGAGCCTACGTCGGAGATGCGGTGCGTCATATGACGTCCGGTCAGGATAATGCAACCACTTTCCCGCTGTCAATCGCCTATAGGGCGGGCGGGAAGTGGTAAAGAACTAATATTGAAGAGAGATAAATTAAAGGAACTACTGGAGAAAGAAACAAGACGATGCTTCAACAGAGTAGCCAAAGCGAGATACCAATGGGGTAACAAACCGGGTAAACATCTGGCCAGACTATTAAGGAACGAAAAATCGATTCATTTTCTTGGAAAAATCAAAAATAAAAAGGGACTAATGGTCTTTGCTACTTCAGATATTGCAGGCACCTTTCATGAGTACTATAAAAACCTCTACAAGATTAGAACGGATAGGTTCCTTAGATGAAGAACAGTCTAGAAAGCAAAATATCAGGAGATATATTCAAGATTCAAAGCTCCCATCTTTAGAGAAGGAAATGTTAGCCACGCTAGAAAATCCATTCTCATTAGATGAAATTACCAAGGCTATTAAAAGTTCATTAAATGGTAGGAGCCCAGGGCCGGATGGATTTACATCCGGCTACAATAAAAGATTTAAAGAAATTCTAACCTCTACAGGCGGAATTCCCTTTTGCATGGTCCGAGTCAAGGGTAAAATACCTAGGGATTAATCTGTCTTCCCGTTTTGAAAACTTGTATATAGATAATTACATCCCCCTGTTGGAGGAGATAAAAACAAATATATTAGGAGATTCTCAGGGAAGATAACTTCATGGCTTGGCAGAATCTACACAATCGAAATGCTGATTCTACCTAAAATGTTACAAATTCCAGATGCTGCCTATAGCAATGCCTTCGGCATTTTTCAGGACATTAAAATCTATGTTGTTGATACATCTGGCTAAGAAAAAAACCCAGAGTGCAGTGGGCGACTTTCAGTAGGCCTAAATCTTTAGGAGGCCTGGGTGCACCAGATTTTAAGAGATATATCACACAGCAACGATACTGTCACGCTTGATAAACTGGGTAAAACCAGACACAGGGAAAAGATGAGTGGGACTAGAATTTAATTTTAATCAAACACAATTGGATAGGAATTTTTGGGTTCCTCCTAAATTTAGGGAAACACATGAGGGAAAGAAGGACCTGACGAAGGGGTTATTTGGGTCCTGGGATGCTCTGCATAGACAAACAGGATGGCGATTTTAACTCCCCAATAATTTATATAGCAGGCACAACGTTTTTTTCCACCAGGGTTAGAGGGGAAATATGGGGGTGGGCTAGGAGAATTAAAATGAAAAGATCGTATTCACAATGGGAAGATCCTACCTTTAGAGTATCTCAATAGAATGAGAGCTCTGTCCCTAAATGGTTGGAATTATAGGCACTTAACACATTTTGTAAGCACATTATCACACCCAATCAGGTCAGCTAGAGAGTTAACCCCTATGGAAAGTTATTAGATCCACATAAGACGATTAGACATGGTCTATCACAGATGTATGGGATCCTAACTGACCTGATGGGTAGGGAGAGGGTGTCTTTTTTAGAGAAACGGGAAAAATAAATTGGAATAAAACTGGAAAAGGAAAGAGACAAAAAGGTCCTGAGAGCCACCCAGTGCACTGCCAGAGATGTTAATACTATTGAGATGGAATTATAAACTTTTAGCCAGATGGTACTGGACACCGGCTATTGCACACAGTGACCAAGGAGAGGTATCAGAACTCTGTTGGAGGGGGTGCCAGGAGTCCGGTTCCCTGTATCACATCTGGTGGAGTTGCCCTAAGATCTACAAATTTTCTGGTTAGAGGTACAACAACTTATAGCTCAAATTACAGGAGTTAATGTGAGAGACGACCCTAGGTAATGTCTGTTTCACTGTGTAGAGGGCCCCCTTAAAAAATATAATGACACCATTGTCCCGAACCTACTAAATGCTGCAAAAGGAGCAATTCCAAAGAGGTGGCGGCATCTTGAAACTCCAACATTGGAGGAATGGTGTATCAGAGTTGAGTTTATTTTTAACATGGAAAGGGTGGAAAAAATTTGAAGAAACCGGGAATTACACATGACTTTTCAGGGAAAAAGGTTCACTTTCGGTTTTGGTGGGGGGCGGTTGTTAAGAGGTCATTAAAGGGAGCTTGTTTAGGACTGCAGGAAATAGCCTATGTGATTTGTTTCCCTTTTGTCTTGATGTAATAAATGTTGTTGAATATTTTGTATGACCTAATCTATAAAATTAATAAAAATTTATAATAAAAAAAAAAAGGTTTGGAGCCAGGTGTAGGCAAGTGAAGCTGTCTTCTGCACTGGCGCTGCATTCAAATAGATATTTTCTAGTTGTGTGGGTGTCTTAGAAAAGGAGCGTTTTAGATTTAGGTTTGTTCAAAAAGTTGCATAGTTGTAGATACAGTATCTCACAAAAGTTGAGTACACCCCTCACATTTTTGTAAATATTTTATTATATATTTTCATGTGACAACACTGAAGAAATGACATTTTGCTACAATGTAAAGTAGTGAGTGTACAGCTTGTATAACAGTGTAAATTTGTTGTCCCCTCAAATAACTCAATACACAGCCATTAATGTATAAACCGCTGGCAACAAAAGTGATTACACCCCTGTGACAATGTCCAAATTGGCCCCAATAGCCATTTTCCCTCCCTGGTGTCATGTGACTCGTTGGTGTTACAAGGTCTCAGGTGTGAATGAGGAGCAGGTGTGTTAAATGTGGTGTTATCGCTCCCACTCTCTCATACTGGTCACCGGAAGTTCAACATGGCACCTCATGGCAAAGAACTCTCTGAGGATCTGAAAAAAAGAATTGTTGCTCTACATAAAGATGGCCTAGGCTATAAGAAGATTGCCAAGACCCTGAAACTGAGCTGCAGCATGGTGGCCAAGACCATACAGCAGATTAACAGGACAAGTTCCACTCAGAACAGGCCTTGCCATGGTCGAATGAATAAGTTGAGTGTATGTGCTCAGCATCATATTCAGAGGTTGTCTTTTGGAAATAGACATATTAGTGCTGCAAGCATTGCTGCAGAGGTTGAAGGGGTCGGGGGGGGGGCAGCCTGGGGGGGAGGGGTTGGTCGGGGGGTTGGTCAGCCTGTCTGTGCCCAGACCATATGCCTCACACTGCATCAAATTGGTCTGCATGTCTGTCAACCCAGAAGGAAGCCTCTTCTAAAGATAATGCACAAGAAAGCTCGCAAACATTTTGCTGAAGACAAGAAGACTAAAGCCCCATACACACGAGTCGAAATTCGGCCGGAAATTTTCGTCCGACCGATCTGCCGATTTTCGGCTTGTTAGTATGATGCTTCTGACAACCAACTCCGACTTTTCAGCCCAAAAAATCCTGGTGTGCAGGCTATAAAATTTTTGTCCTCCGTCAAAACACGTCCGATTTTCGTGCAGTCAGTACAGATTTCGATGGGGAAAAATCTTATGAGCAAGACTAGGCATTCTCAGAGATGAAAGAACACATACAAAGCAATCTAACACATGTAGTCACTTCTGAAGTAGAATTCTGTCGTGGGGGAGAATTCGTGTGCAGTCTAGAGCACATTCCAACCAACAAACACCACTCTGGACAAAAGACGGACGACCGGTCGGCGGAAATTTGTTGCGTGTGTACGAGGCTTTAGGACATGGATTACTGGAACCATGTCCTGTGGTCTGATGAGATCAAGATAAACCTTTTTGGTTCAGATGGTGTCAAGCGTATGTGGCGGCAACCAGGTGAGGAGTACAAAGACAAGTGTGTCTTGCCTACAGCCAAGCATGGTGGTGGAAGTGTCAAGGTCTGGGGCTGCATGAGTGCTGCCGGCACTTGGGAGCTACAGTTCATTGAGGGAACCATGAATGACAACATGTACTGTGACATACTGAAGCAGAGCATGATCCCCTCCCTTCGGAGACTGGGCTGCAGGGCAGTATTCCAACATAACGACCCCAAACACACTTCCAAGATGACCACTGTCTTGCTAAAAAAGCTGAGATCTGGAGACATGCTTGGCCAGTCCATCACCCTTAATGGACTGGCCAAGAATGTCTCCAGACCTAAACCCTATTGAGCATCTGTGGGGCATCCTCAAATTGAAGGTGGAGGAGCTCAAGGTCTCTAACATCCACCAGCTCCATGTTGTCATGGAGGAGTGGAAGAAGACTCCAGGGGCAACCTGTGAAGCTCTCGTAAATTCCATGCCAAAGACAGTTACGGCAGTGCTAGAAAATAACGGTGGTCACACAAAATATTGACACTTTGGGCCCAATTTGGACATTTTAAATTAGGGGTGTACTCGCTTTTGTTGCCAGTGGTTTAGACATTAATGGCTGTGTGGTGTTATTTTGAGGGGGACAGCAAATTTACAATGTTATACAAGCTGTACACTCACTACTTTACATTGTAGCAAAGTGTCATATCTTCAGTGTTGTCATCTAAAAAGATATAATAAAATACAAGGTGTACTCCCTTTTGTGAGATACTGTATGTCCATTGGGAAAGAGTATGATCGCCACATAGTGTTTGTATATCTGCTCTAGTTCTTACTGTACCAGATTCCATGCAATGTGATGTAAGAAGTGGGGATCCATTAGTGGTAGAAGGGAAGCCTGCATTATGTAATCCCGGAAGGAAGTCTGGATTATCAGAAATCCTTGTGAGGGGGCCAGGGATTGAGGCTATGTTCTTTTTGAGAGAGGTTAGTTGGAAAATTTGTATTGTAGTGCTGATGAAGGGGTGTTGTTTTAAGGACGGCGGATATGAGGATTTGTGGATCCAAGGAAGAAATTTAAGAGGGATGGGAGATGGGGCATTTTCAATTGTAATCCAATCTTTGTTTGAGGAATGACAGTGCCAATCGATAACTCTTGTATTCTTGTTTTTTTGTGGGCCCATACAAATTGTCTCTGTACGTGCTGTAAATGTCTGAAAAGGTGGATGATATTTTGATTAGGAGAGCGTGCATGCAGTATGATAATCTAGGGAGAATAACCAGTTTTATAATCGCTGCTCTTCCAAACCATGAGAACCCGCCAAGTGCCACTTTTTGAGGTCTTTCGTTATTTTTTTAAGTATGGGTGTGAAACTTTGATTAAACAATTCCATTGGGTTAGACGTCAGCCTTATTCCTAAGTACTTCAAGTCCTTGTCTTTCCATTTGAATGGACAATAATGTTGAGCTAATTTTAAAGTGTTTAATGGTAAGGTGATGTTTAGGGCCTCAGATTTGCTATAGTTTATTTTTTGGTTTGAACTATAGTCAAATGTGTTGAAATTATCCAGAAGGTTAGGGATGGAGATGTGTGGTTGTGTCAGAAAAAAAAGGAGACTGTCAGCATACGCAGCCAATTTAAATTCCCTTCCCGCTAATTTGAAGCTATGTATAAAAGGGTTGTGGTTGAGTGTCCGAATAAAAGGTTCTAGAGAGATAATAAACAAAAGAGGGGAGCGAGGGCATCCCTCTCTGGTTACGTTGTTATAACTTATGACCTCAGCGAAGTGCCATTTATTTTGATTTTTGCCGTCGGAGAGGTATAAAGCATGGAGATCCAAGACTTCATCTTGTCCTGTAGGCCCATATGTCAACACGTGGCAAACCTTAAATTCCCAGGCCACCCAGTGGAAGGCCTTCTCTGTGTCCATGGACAGAAGAAGGCCCTCTATCTCGTGCCGCTGGGCCCCATAAATCAAATTAAGTGCTTTGGTGATATTATCTCTGGCCTCCCTGCCCAGCATAAATCCTACTTGTTCTGGTCCAATGATCTTGTTTAGAGGTCTAACATTTGCGCTAACAATTTCAGGTCTATGTTCAATAATGAGATTGGACTGTAGTTCGAACATTCCTTAGGGTCCTTATCTGGCTTTGGAATGACTGTAATATGTGCTTGCAAAAAGGATTAGAGTTTTTTTTTTTTTTTTTTGTTTAGAGAGATAATTGAAGATTGCAAAAGAGGAGTTTTGATCAAATCTGTAAATAGTTTGTAGTATTGAGAAGTCAGACCATCTGGGCCTGGACTTTTTTTTTCAAATTCTTTATTTATGCAAACATACAATAAAAGTACAAAAGTGCATCAAAGTACAAATATCAAAAGCCGTAAACATCAGTCCTCCAACATGCAAGTCAGATAAGGAACAGTCAAGACATAAATAGAAATTACCCATACATTTCCGTGAACTGAAAATTCGTTCAAGTCAGACTGGGTCGTGGAGGAAACCAGTAACTGGAATAAAAGCAATTATGGTGAGCATCTCCACACATTCGTGGACAGTGCTCATATACATGTGCACAAAGAATCTGCAACCACGCAAGATTTCTAAATTCTGGGCCTCGACTTTTACCTGGTTTTAGATCGTTGATTGCCTGCAGAAGTTTTTCTTGTATTGGTAATTCTAGTTTTTGTACGCCTTCTGGTTGTAGGACAGGAAGTGCACTATTTTCTAGAAATTCCCTGATGTGGTTTCTATCACTGGAAAGATTAGTAGGTTTGTGTATTGGGGGATATTATAAAGCCTAGATTAATAGTCGTGGAATTGGGCTGCTATTTTATCTGTAGAGTGTGCTAAGGAGCCATTATGTAAATTAACGCAGTGAATATTTTCTAATGACTTGACATCTTTTAGGGCTCGAGCCAGGTATTTTCCGCCTTTATTGCCATGTTCATAATAAAGTATTTTTTTTTGAGAAACAAACGTCTTGTTTTGTTCTCTATTATAGACTGTAATTCTTTTCTGGTCTCCAATAACTCAGAAGCTGTGGACACTGAGAGCGTATGTTTATGTTGTGTTTCTAGCCGAGAGATGACGGAAACAAGAGCGGAATTTTTTTGTTAATTTCCTTTTTTGAGGCGTGCACCCAATTTAATAAATTTCCCCCTTATTACACATTTGTGTGCTTCCCAAACTATGAGGGGTGATATTTCAACATTGGTGTTTAAAGCAAAGTAATTTTTTTTTTTTTTTTTTTTTTAATGGATTCTCTAATTTGTTTTAGGAAATCCGGCTTCAGTAGCAAAAAGAGGTTTAACTTCCTGTTGCAAGGTTTATACTATTTGTCTGTATTAGAAAGGGTAATGGCATGATCGGATAAGGATTGGAACCCTATTTTCGCATCTGTCTGTAACGGCAGGTCCCTTTTGTGTTACAAAAATATAATCAGTTCTTGAATACTTATCAAGTGGGGTGGAAAAGGAGGAGTAATCCTTACCTTCAGGGTTAAGCAGTCTCTAACAGTCTACCAGTGTTAGGGAGTTTAGCATGGTCTTTATTAATTTAAGTGTTTTATATGCAATTGAAGTTTGACCGTTAGAGATGTCTTGCAGTGAGTTAAGAGGGACATTAAAGTCTCCGCCCAAGATCACTAGGCCTGATGAGAACCCTTTCAGTTCATCTACTACCTTTTGGCAGAAATATACATGTGCCTTATTGGTAAAATAACATTAGCGAGTGCCTTATTGGTAAAATAACATAACGGGTCGCTTGTTGACCGTTTAAAGTCCCATTGAGGAAAAGGTATCTATGTTCTGGGTCTGCAAGCTTGTCTGTCCTGCTCAATAGAATAGAGACACCTTTTAGTCTTGGCAGTAGGATTGGAAGCATGAAAAACTTTTGTGCAGTATTTATTTATTGGTCAAATTCAAAATTTTGCCTGTTTCAAAGGGGGTCTTTTTTCAGGAATATTTAGAGCTTTAATATTATGCAAAATTAGGGTGGGGTTTTTCCCCAGTTCCGAGTGAGCCATAATGAAAAACAGACAAAACAAAAGAAAAAAAAAAAAAAAGGGGGGGGGGGAAATTAAGTGAAGAGAAAGTAGAGCAAAATCAAAAAGGAGGGAGAAGAAGTAAATAGATCAGAAATATTGATGAAGAGAATGAAGGGTGGATAGAGGTATGCGTAGAACTATTCTGATATATAACAATGTGATAAGAAAAAGAAAAAAGTGCTCAATTGTTGGGAGTATGCACTTCTATGAGGGCTATAGTCAAAGCTCCACGGCAACTAATGTAACTCAATTGCAAAGATCATTTCAACAGTAAATGGTCAGAAACCTAATCCAAATCTGAGAGGTTCACACACACAGGGTGTTTTTGTAAAGACATAATCTGTTAATTTAACCTAGAATGGGAATATTCAACAGCATACATTTGACAACACCAGCTAACTCATAAAGCTTTAAACATAACTCCAAGTCTGTCATAGATAACCACAACCTGAGGCCACTGTGTCTTTTGGGAAAGGAAATAAATAGGACTATCATCAAATATAATGAGGATAAGTATCTTATAGGTCTATAGTAAGTATTATGTATAACCTCTTGCATAAGGAAACCAAAGTTGGATGGACTACATAGTAGGTGGGGGAAGTATTTGCTGGTCTGGAGTTTCAGGATCTCTAAGACTTGATGTAATAAGCAGTCATTAGTCTTATGAAACCAGGTGTAGGTAGAGTCCTTTTCCTAGAGATGTAAATATACAGCAGCGTAGATTGTATCAACATTGTGTAGCTGGCGGGTGAATTTATGAGAGATTTATGCGATTCTGGGTTATTGGTTACAGGAGAAATGCAGGTGCAAAAGATTGAGAAGAATGGAGAGTGATATATTTGGGTTATTCATTTATGTACCAAAGACACCGAGGTAACAGCTTGAATCAACCAGTTGAAGGTCACGGTAAAGGATCTTGATCATCCTTGAATATGGGTTGCACAAATTTAGAGGTTTTTTTTAGGTTCCGATTTTAGCCTTCGATCTCGATGATCTGGAATTTGGGGTGGTGGTCAGATTACCTTGGTTGGGATTTTTCTGGAATTTGCCTCTTTTATGTGGTGTATTTGTTGGGGAGGTGTTTGGAGATGTCGGGGTGCCATTTGAGCAGAGTGGCAACTTGAACTCCTGGTACAAATCAGGTAGATCAACCTATGGAAAGTTTAAGGTTATCACAGAAATCATGAAGCTCATGTAGTAATCTCAACAAGTGATGCTTGCCTTTTTGAGATTACTTGTAGAGCGAAGGGAAATTTCCATCTGTAAGATAAGCCATTCTCCCTCAGGGCCATTAGCAGAGGGCGCAGTGCTCTCCTTTTATACATTGGAGGTGCATGTAATGGGGGATAAGTCCTAATAAAGCTTGACTGGTTCTTCCTTAAGGACAATGAGCTCATTTTGCCTTGCTTTGGTCAGAATCAGTAAAACTGGTTAAACAGCATATTGTATCTCTTGGAGGTGCAATTGATGAACCTTTTGGGTCTCAGAGCTCTATGAGCTCTTTCAATTTGGGTGTCAGCGTCCCTTTCAAGTATAATATTAAATAATTTCTGTAGAACAGGTTAAATTTGCTCTGGCGTTATTTTTTCAGATACTCCTCTAACCCGCAGATTCCTCCTTCCTCTATTACCTAGATCCTCCAGATGTCCATGTTAATAAGATGTTTAGAGTGTGTATCTGAAATTGATTCTAGTCTGGTTATGGCCTTATCTCTTTTTGCCAGCTCTGTCCTGTAAGGCAAGCTGTTATGACATGTTTCTCAGATCTGTTTTAAGGTTCGTAATGGCAGAAGTCACAGATTTTTTAATATCTGCAGCGAAATATGTTCTTAATACAATTATGTTTGATCACATGATGGTTATATGTACTGGGTTTTAGGATATCGAGATGTCTGTGTGATGTTGTGGACTGTCCCTTGGTTGAGATGGCTTTTGTTTTTAGGGTGGATGTTCGGGCACACAACCAGTTAAGCGGGGATCCCTCCGCTTCCGGTCCGGCCTTTGCCGGAGTTTGGGTGAAGCCACCGCCCTGTGTGACACTATCGCGCCCGGGGGCGTGTCTTTCGTCCTATGTGCCCACACCGGAAGGGAGGCGGCCGGCGGCTTGAACGTGGCTGTTCCCCCCTCAGGGAATACCGGACTCTTACTTTCATCTGGCCTTGATGAGACTACAACTTTGTTACAAAGTAGGCATTTTCATTGGAATATACTTTAACGGATTGGCGTGTATTGGGCGGCTCTGGGGGGTCTAACTTTTGTTTACCATTTGATATTGGGATACTGCTTAGCACATTTACCTTCCTCCCCTTGATTGTGGCCCCTAAGGCGGTGCACTTTGCGGCTTATGCCGGGGTATCTAGGAAATATCCTTGTCACTATTCAGCGACTATTGGGACTTGCTATTTCAGAACTTCTTATTCCCTTCCCCCCCCATTACCTTATGTTTTATATTGGTACCCTCCTTGTCCCATTTGGGAAAGCCATTTTATTTTATCTACCTCATGCTCCCCTCTATTATATTAGCAGCAACTTTCTCTTCTCTTCTTTCTTCCCCCCCCCCCCCTTCCTTTCTCCCCCCTTTTTGCCTCTCTTTCCCTTTTTTCCTTCTTCTTCCTCCCCCTTTTTTCCTCTCCCTTCCCCTCCCCCTCTCCTTCCCCCCTCTCCTCTTTCCTTTCTTTTTTGTTCTGCTTTCAGCATTCTTGTTAGTGCTGTATATATTAATGGGTCATTAGGCATTCACGGTTCCCGCCAACTCTTATAGAAGCATATTATTGCTCTCCTTTTCAGATGGTGTCCATATTTTGTAATGGTCTCGTTGGCAATTCAAGATCTTACCCACTATGAAATAATTTGATTATGCCCCTCTGAGGGTTTGGGACTCGACATTCTCCCCATACGGGTCTCTGGACTTTGTCCGGTGTACCCTACGGTTGGTTACCTCCTACGGGTTATCCACGGCATCCACTATGGACGATTGATGTCTTGAATCCTCAATTCCTGTTGATTGTATTTGCACCTTTGGTGAGCATTTATATTCTTACATTTTACATTGTATAATGAAATTAGATGTATAATGAAATTAGATGAATTAACATATTTATGTTGATTATTTGTAACTATGTATAAATTTTGATTCTTTTTCCTTTCCTTTTATTGTAAATAGTCCACCTGGGATTCTAAAGTGGTCTTTGAGGAAGCTATTCTCAGCGAAAACGCATCAGACCCATCCCTCACTGGCTGTGACTATGCATATACTTCTCATCATCTGTAAAAATGTTACGATATGACTAGACTATGGTTTAGTCTTATTCATTTTAACTTTATCATGCTTTTATCAATGTTACCTTAATAAAATTATTTTTTTGTCCATGATGTGTCAATTGTATTGATACTTTTATGGTCACCCATTTAGCAACCCTCATCACCATCCCTACTTTTTTATTGGTGCGGGGGAGGTCTCCCCTTTTTTGGTTGGACCTCACCAAACCCATATTTTATTTGTTTCCTGATCGGGATGTGAGGGTTGCATATTTGAGTGCTTCAGTTCAGTTCAACCCAACTATCATTCACTATATCTATCTGCAGCGATCTCTGTCATATCAGAAAATGTGACGGGCATCGATAGTTAAGAGGGTCTCTTACCCACTACTCTGAGGCAGCTATGGAGCCTTCATTGCTGTCCTCCTTGTGGCGGGACAACGCCATCTTGCAGGCTAGGGAGCTGCTCCGGTGAGCTTGTCCTAACTTGAAGATATTGAGGATACGAAGGGTGGTTGTGGCTTCAGAAGTTCCCCTCTGCTTCGATTGGGGAGTAGCTCGGGTGATTCTGCCCATTTCCAAGTGGAAATAACCATTTCTTTTGGCCGTGGAGCCTTGTAGATCACGAGCTTTCTCAAGCTGCTGCCATCCACTCCGCGTGTCAAGCCACGCCCCTCGACTTTATTAAATGCCTTCTTCTTACAACTGCGGCAATATCCATGCTGAAGTAATCTATCTTTTGCATAGGCTTGAATCAAGAAATCCTCATTAGAGCAAATACGGCAAAGTCTTAAATAGTATATATCACTGCTGTTGGTTTTTGGTACAGTGTGGCTTGTATGGACCCATCACTTAGTTTAAAAAGGTCGATGTCCAAAAATGTAATTCTAGTTGAGTTCTGTTCCATGTTAAATTTAAGATTACAGTTGTTATTCTCTAAAGTTGACATAAACTCCTCTAAATCCTCCAAGGTACCAGTCGAGAACAGGATACTGTCATTTAAATACCGATGCCACAATGGTATGTAAACCCAGAATTTAGCATATTTCTCATCTGAGAGTATTGACTGCTCATGCAAGTGCCCATGGCCACCCCCTGCGCCTGGAGGTAGTGGGAGCTGTCAAACACAAACACATTCTGGTCAGTATGTGCTCAAGCAACATTAAGATGAATTTGCTGTATGTCCATGATTCCCGATCCCTCTCCTTAAGAAATTCGTTGATGACCTCAATACCTCGCTGATGTGCTAAGCTGCTGTACAGCACTTCTATATCTAGAATGACCAAAATGGTATCAGCAGGCAAGATTAGATTTGCTAACCTCTTCAATAAGTCAGGAGTGTCCTGAATATATGATGATAATGAGATGATATGAGGGTGTAAATACCTGTCCACCAAACGGCTGGCCAGTTTAGTATGAGATCCTATCCCTGATACTATGGGCCATCCTGGAGGTTGATTGATGTTTTAATGCTTCTTGGGTAGCGCATACAATGTGGGTATTTTCGGATGATTGACCAGAATGGATTCGTACGATTCCTTGGCGATGATGTCTTGGTGGTTTGCTTCCATCAGAATTTGAATAAATTCCTTCTAGAATTTCTCTGTCATATGGCCTGGAATCTCTTGGTACTATTCCTGATTTTCGAGAATTTTTAAGCACATGTTGCGATATTGTTCCCTATCCATGAGGACAACATTGCCCCCTTTTTTTTCAGAGGGCTTCATTATTACCTCGTCATTTTTACTGAGGAATTGTAAGGCTTCTTTTTGTAAGGGTACGAGATTGCCAGTGGAAAAGCCTTGCGCATTGCATTTCTTTCAAACATTGGGATTAGTTTGAAGGGCTAAAAATGTGTCGGATTTCTTTCTAATTGTGGATTTGAAGGGGGAGAGTTCTACCATAGGGGTTGTCTGAGGTGTTTGTGAATCAATACTGGGCTGAACACCTTCATTTTCATGCTCCTAAAGTCCTTAATTGTGAAGTGCTTGAAGTTAAATTGCTTTGTCATTTTTTTTTCTTCTTGTTTCAATCCTTGTCGAACAAGAATGTATAGGTTAGTTTCTGTGCAAATAGATTGATGTCTTTTACCGTTTTAAAAGACATCTATTTCTTGTATTTGGCCTAAGCTGAGAAGATCCCTTTCAGGTTGTGTGAGGGAATGTGATTGATAGATTCATGATATTGTCCTGTGTGTTTGGGGTCAATTTCCCCATAAAGGTGTCCAAACTCCATGTGAGTTTCTTGACTTACTGTGTATGTCTAGGTGTAAAAGGGGGTTCTAAAAAAGTATTGTCCCCCGACGGGGGGTTGTTGTGCAGCCATGGACAGTGTGCCATTCGTGCCATTGGTCAGTGGTGTATTTTGGTTTTGTGCTGCCCTAGACAAGACTAAAATTGGGCACCCCCCCCCCCCCCCAGAGATCTCATGAGAGGGGGGATGGGTGAAGGCGAAAGAGAGGGGGGTGGGTGAGGCGGTTGGGGGAGAGAGAGAGAGACAGGGGGGCATGAGAGAGAGTGGGAAGGATGAGTGAGAGGGGGGATGAGAGCGAGAGAGGGGGGGGTAAGAGAGAGGGGGGAATGAGGGAGGTGGCTCTAGCAACCAGTGGCTAATACAGTCTCCGGTGGAGGGGGGTGGCTTTTTTGCTGCCCCCCTGCAAAGTGCCGCCCTAGGCCTGGGCCTTGTTGGCCTAGGCCAAAATACAGCACTGCCATTGGTATTAGTTATAGTGAGAGAAGTTGTAGACAGAACAAGATTGTTCGTGAGCGCTTGTGCAAATGAAAGTTTCAAAGACCCAATACCTGTTTTAAAGGAGCTCTCCATGCCAAAGAGGAGTCCCTAGCTTTATAATTAATATCAACTATACAAATCTTACCACCACCATGCTTAGGCAGTTTTTTTTTTTGTTTTTACTATTTTGGGACAGTTTATCTTTGATAATAATAAAAAAAAAAAAAAAACAGGAGATATCCATTACCATTTACCATCAAATGAAAGCCCAATTTTGTCCTGGAAAAAAAAGAAAAACAAGGTATAAGGTTATAATGCACCTAGATACACAAAGTAGTTGTGATATGTACAGTTTTTTACTAACACATGTCAAAGTTGCAAAATTGTGTTTAGGCATTCATATTTTTTCTACCCTCAGGCACGAAAGGGGTTAAGGGAAGTAGCTTTTGAATTCCCCCAACAATATAAAGGTAACTTGCGCACACACAGAAGATATCTGTAGTTTTGCCTGTCTGTATGAATGTAGCTATTTTAAGCTTGGACAATAGATACTCTATATATCAGTGTTTTCTGGACTTTGGTCAGTGATAAACTAACTTTTGCAGTGTTTTGTAGTACCAGGTGTTTTTACGCTGCCACCATCTACCTAATAATTATTACTGTACACAAAGTAACCCAGTCAGAAACCAGAAGATATGATGAATAAATGATAATACTGAAATAAAGGTAGCCTTTAGTGTAATAGTGATCAGTAGCTCAGCAAATTTTCATTTTCCTGTAATAGTTGTGTTGGATTTTAACTCCCCTGTTTGTCAAATAGGTGACCAATCTCAATAAAATGAAGGGGACAGGAGCGGACTTGCTTTTTACAAATGTCACTTTGTATACATCTATATGAGGAGGCCTCAGTTTCATTTGAGCAATATTGACTGTATTGTAAATAGATGGTATGTCTATGAACCATGACCTACCATCATATATACCATGAACAGTAGCTAACAGTGGCGTCTCCTACCAACTAATGCAAAAAAAACAGACCGTTTACCTGTTTACATTTGTTTTTTTTTTCCGTCCATTTGGTTTTATTAAGGGAATAAAAATAGGCCCCTTTCACACTAGCGGACCGATCGGTTTACACCCGTCAACATCCGATCCGATCCTATCTGCTAAAAACAGACGGATGGGAATCGGATCAGATGGCAGTAAGATGTAAATGGACAGGCAGTCTGTTTTTATATTAAACCACCCAAAGAAGAGAGTGGGCTGTGTCTGCTTAAGCGGAGCAAAGATGGAACAGCCATCTGCCTGCTCAGTGGGGATCTGCGGACAGATTCCCTGCTGAGCAGGTGAACTCAAATGGGGCTTGCCCTATGTGAAAGGAACCATTGGGCTTTGATCTGTTCCAAAAAAATGGATGTTGACAGATGTATCAACTTGATGAAAATAAGGCCCCTTTTACACATGTGGACTGTATATCCATGTTTTATCCATCCATTGGCAGATGAAAAACAGACATCAATGCATCTCTATGGAAAAACAGATGTAAAGGATCATCCATTTACATCCGTTTTTCCATGGAGATGCATTGATGTCCGTTTTTCCAACGGATGGATGAAACATGGATATACGGTCCACATTTGTAAAAGGGGCCTTATTTTTGATCAAATTGATGTATTTTTACATACCTGTACATGTCATGCATACATTTTTATGTTTTTAAATATATTAAGAGTGTATACATTCCCTTTTTAATGAAGTAGGTAGTTCTTGCATTGCCTGTTATTAGGCAAATCCCCAATAATAGGTGTGGATTTACACTTGCAACTGGTTTTTGAAACAGTATTATGCGATTATGTAGTTTGATTCATGTCACAATTGTGTTTCTTTTCGTACATGATTTATGCATGCAGTGAAGTGTTTGGGATACCGGCTAGGTGGAGGTTAGAACTCATGCAGATTTGTTACTCCGGAGTTCAGTTATGCGTGTGCAATCTCTCTGTTTACACAAGTTTGGGATAACCGAGTAATGTAGCCTTTAATGTTTACATAGGAATTGTATGTTTTTCAATTGTGGAATGTTTAAGCGAACAAATATATGGTGTTTACATGCATGTAAGGTTTTAAGAATATGTAAAATCAGTAACCTTTTTTATCAGCTTTATTTTTGAATCTGTGGGTTTCATTAGAACACCTAGTAATGATGCCATGAAGGTCATTGTTAAGGCACTTCCTGTTAAAATGTGATCACGCTTTATCCCTGTCTCTCAAGTGCGCTTCTGCATTTATGCCCTGATAAGTGGGCTCCTAATGAGGCTACAAGTGCCTTCAATACACTTTCTGCAGGCATAGTCCACTGTTAATCATCATCACCATCTGAAAACTGATTTAAAAAAAAAAAAAAAAGCTGCAGGCGGGTTTCAGAAAAGGACTCCTGATGATGCCTATGAATGGAAAAATTAATTGGGATCTAGTTGCTGTTTGAAGTATAAGTTTAACCACTGATGCCATATCTGGAACCTCTGTGGAACACAGACCGGCCGGCGGATTGGAATGAGGGGATGAAACATTACTGATACCAAAGATTGTGGGGTGCAGTAGAGGTGATTCGAGCTGGCATTCAGATACCCCCACTTAAAGCCCAGGACATCATATGACATACTGTGGTATGGAAGTGGTTAAAAAGACATAAGACAGACTAAGGCTGGGTTTACATATATGCGAATTGCATGTGTTTTTAACTGCATCCAATTCGCATAACACGTGAGTGTGTCTGGCTTTCATTCGAGCCGGTTCACACATGTCTGGGGCAGCTGCGGTGTGGTTTTGAAAAGCGTTCTGTGCCTTTTTGGTTCAGGTGCGAATTCACTGAAAAATCTGCACCTGAATCGCACCTGAACCAGTGAACAGTAACATACAGGACACCGGATTGCAAACCGCAAATATGTGAACCCAACCTTAGATGTTAAACAAGCAGGAAGGGACTAAAATTATTATGTTTCAATTAGAGCTGAAATAAGCAAGGGAGTCATTAAGCACTTGGTTACCAAAGAAACCTGCAGATGCTCCGAGGGTCTTAGAGGTAGCTCAGGGAAGCTCAGCCTAATGGATCTCTAGGCAGAAGAGGCAAGGGGAGGGATGAGTCAGTCTTGCAATGTGGTACATTTGTACCAAGATAACCCTTTAATGGAAAGTGTTTGAAAGAAATATGAGCAGGTTTGTTGCTGTACCATTTAAAATCAGAAATTTTAAAAATTATACTATCTATTAGTGTACAGCTCACCCCCAAAGGGGCCACTGGGAATATGCCCTTGTTAGTACAGAGGCTGCTAGTAAGAAGTACAGTTCAACATGCACAGACTCAGTCTCAGTGATGTATTTTTAGAATTTTATGCTCAATAACTTGGAACAAGAGAAGAGTTTAGGGGTTCAGGACAGTGGCGTCGGGAGGGGGAGCTGATCCAGGCTATAGCCCTGAGTGGGCCCCCAAAAAGCCCCTGGTCTTGTATTGCTTATTCAGTATTAATAGCCCCGAGTCAAAAGGCCTGGGGTTGGCCGGCAACTTGAGGCTATACAGAGCCAGACTGGCCTACCAGGAGCCCCTGGGTCTGCTTTGCAGGGCCAATCCTGGGCAGGTGCACGGGCTGCCTCTGGGCTCTGGCAAGGCTGAGCTGATGGGCTCTGGCAAGGCTGAGCTGATGGGCACTTATATGGCTGCATTGATAAGCACTGGTGAGGCTGAGCTGATGGGCACTGATCAGGCTGCATTCATGGGCACAGGTAAGGCTACACTGATGGGCACTGGTAAAGCTGCATTGATGAGCACTGGTGAGGCTGCATTCATGGGTATTGTTGAGGCTGCATCGATGGGCACTGATCAGGCTGCATTGATGGGCACTGGTGAGCCAGGCAGCAAGTGAGCCTAACCCCCCCATGATACCAGGTTTGGGCTGGACATATTTTAAAATGTGGGAGGGGTTATCAAATTTACCTTCGGGCTGAAGCCCCTGGTCTTTTTCCCACCTAGCAACACCCCTGGTTCAGGATATTTCAAACAATAGCAGAAATAACAGGAGGAAGTCTCCCTAATCCTGTCTAAGCAGCCTTTCTTTTAGGTAAAAGTGTATGACCACCATATCTAGGACTCTATAAGAGCAGTTCCCGTCCATATAAAATAATCTGGCCCTTAGTTCATCTGGCCCTTAGCACTCGCACACCCAAAAGCTTGCAGCAAAGTCATTACTCACAATGTCCCAGGAGTTGTCTGCCAACTAGCATCCACAGGTAGTTTCTCAATGAGGGAAACAAAAGATCTTTATGCAGACCAGGACTCCAGGATGATGCCCTCCAGCAAGTAATCCTTTAGCAATCTTCTCCAGGCCCTCAGTACAGTACCCGCTAAAGCCCAGACTGCAATTTCTAGTCTTACTAGCTATCTCCCAGGTGCAGCAGCCCCAGGAGAACAAGAACACTCTGAATAGGCCTCCCAAACCTTTATCACCTCCCCAGCCACCTTCTGGATGACTCCTTCTACAGATTGGCTGAAGCATGATAAATAATAATACTGGTCGTTTGATTCTCCCTGCCCGCAGGTGGGAGAAAGCAAACACCCAGCTTGGGAAACCCTGACCACAATCAATCAATGGCTGCACCACTGACTACAGTGAAGTCAAAAACTATATTTAGCTAAGCAGCTTAACTAGAGGAGGGCAATACATTGGCTACCCATACCCTGGCACATGTTTCTTCTAGACATATTGAAGGGACATGTGCTCTTCTCCCAGGGACACCTCCCGCAGCACTCTACCATCCAGCACCATCCTCCATCCATTGCAACTTGTCAGTCCACTAGCCCAGTACTGTCTACTTTGAAGGGGGCACGCACGCTGGTCTCTGCATTGAAAGGGGGCATGTATGCTGGTCACTACGTTGAGGGGTATGTATACTGTCACTGCATTGAAAGGGTACATGTATACTGGTCACTGCATTGAAAGGGTACATGTATACTGGTCACTGCATTGAAAGGGTACATGTATACTGGTCACTACATTGAAAGGGGGCCCGTACGCTTGTCACTGCATTGAAATGGGGCCTGTACGCTTGTCACTGCATTGAAAGGGGGCCTGTACGCTTGTCACTGCATTGAAAGGGGGCCTTTATGCTGGTCACTACATTGAAAGGGGGCATGTACGCTGGTCACTACATTGAAAGGGGGCATGTACGCTGGTCTCTGCTTTGACAGGGGGCATGTACGCTGGTCACTACATTGAAAGGGGGCATGTACGCTGGTCTCTGCTTTGAAAGGGGGCATGTACGCTGGTCACTGCATTGAAAGGGGGCATGTACGCTGGTCACTACATTGAAAGGGGGCATGTACGCTGGTCACTACATTGAAAGGGGGCATGTACGCTGGTCACTACATTGAAAGGGGGCATGTACGCTGGTCACTGCATTGAAAGGGGGCCTGTGCACTTGTCACTGCATTGAAAGGGGGCCTGTATGCTTGTCACTGCATTGAAAGGGGGCATGTTTGGTGGTCACTACATTGAAAGGGGGCACGTACGCTGGTCACTACATTGAAAGGGGGCATGTACGCTGGTCACTACATTGAAAGGGGGCATGTATGCTGGTCACTACATTGAAAGGGGGCACGTACGCTGGTCACTACATTGAAAGGGGGCACGTATGCTGGTCACTGCATTGAAAGGGGGCATGTACGCTGGTCACTACATTGAAAGGGGGCATGGACGCTGGTCACTGCATTGAAAGGGGGCCTGTACTGTGGGATTAGTGCTAGGGGATCTGTACTGTAGGGTTTGTGCTAGGGGGCCTGTACTGTGGGGTTTGTGCTAGGGGGCCTGTACTGTGGGGTTTGTGCTAGGGGGCCTGTACTGTGGGGTTTGTGCTAGGGGGGCCTGTACTGTGGGGTTTGTGCTAGGGGTCTGTACTGTGGGATTTGTGCTAGGGGGTCTGTACTGTGGGGTTTGTGCTAGGGGGCCTGTACTGTGGGGTTTGTGCTAGGGGGGCCTGTACTGTGGGGTTTGTGCTAGGGGGTCTGTACTGTGGGGTTTGTGCCACTTTCAGTCAGTGTATCCCATAATAGGGTGTCTCTCACTGTATATCCCATAATAGGGCCCCTGCTCCCTATTATGGGATATATTAGCACTGAGAGACCCCTTAATATGTGATATATTGGAAGAATTTGTTCACGCAAGCAAAATACAGGGGACAAAATGGGTGGAGTCTATAAGGGATGGGGCTTCTGAGAAATGGGAGGGGTCAAAATAGAAGGGTGGGGTCTTGCGCCCCCCATCTTAAAACTTCACCATCCGCCACTGTCTGTGACATAACTGTTGTTTTATATATGTGATGTACACGCTTATTTAGTCACTTGGCAAACGGGCATGAGCCGGGCTAAGTCATTTTCGCTAGCAAATAAAAAAGGTTTGTTTTCCTGAAGTTTGCGTCCGAATTCCATTTCTGGTTTCCAGCAACTGTTTGCTGCTACACTATGACCGCTCTCTAAAGCTGGCCATAGACAGATCAAAATGTGTCCAATTCAGCAGGAACTGTCCGAATTTACGTTCATGTGTGGCTGTTCCCTGTTCAACAGAATTCAGTTGTTAAAATCTACTTCTGTCTAAGGGGAATGTTGGAAACCTTTTGTCAATCAGCGGCAGCAGCAGCCACCAATCAGTGCATTCGGACAGTGGAGAATCCCGCTGTCGGAATACAATGTCTCAGGGGGGAGGGGGAGTGGATTTCTATATCGCCACCTTACTTGCTTTAGTTTTTTTTTTTGTAGAAAATGATGTGGTATAAATGTAGGTTATAAACTGATGCTAACTAATTGGAAGCTATATGTAAATACCGTATATACAGGGGAGTTTAATTTTGCATTCAGAATATTTTATTGCATCAACTCCATAAATACGTATTTATTTGAATGAAATTCTTCTTACTTTCAGAGGTGCATTGCTTTTTGTAGTCCGCTGCCAACGATGGTTGATTTTGGTGCTCTTTAATCACACAGCTTGCTGCTTCATTTCCTATTGCCAGGTTCATTGTAATTTGCATTAAAGGACAGAATGTGAAAGAATGGGATTGCTTCATTCAGAGAGCCTTTTTTTTTTTTTTTTTTTTGCTTTGTTTTATTGTATTTGAGTAGTCGAGCGTAGGAAATACTTCAGTCGCATTTTGCTTAATCAGATACACTTGATTAACAATGTGTGCTTTAGGTAAAACCAAAATGCCTTTTTTTTTTTTTTATATGTTGCCTCCACTTTACAGGTGCTACACGTTTATTGTCTGAATCAATTGCACTTTAGAGTAAACACGATATCTTATGATCCTTTCCAAGATTTTCTGGGCAGACCTGCTTAGAAAGGGCATAGAATAAATAAAGGTTACAGAGGGTAGAAGTTAAGTTGGTGTGACAGAAATGCATTGGAGTTTTGCCAGTTGGAAAGTTTTGCCTTAAAGCAAAATGTGGCCCCAAAGCAAAGGCTGTCTGCACTTTGGTGAATGGCAGCTTACTTTTTGATTTGGGCCAAAGGTTGATGCTAAAGGATTCTGAAACCATTTTGTTTTTTATTGATTTTTTTTTTCTTTGTTTTTTAAGATGTATATTTGTGAATGTAAGCAGCAGTGTTAATATTATTATCAATGTGTCATATTGTATATTTGCTTTTATGGAACTTCATAAATAATACCTCCTTTTTATAATGTGGTGCATGATATGATAGCATTTTAATAAATAAATGCTAGTTGTGGGGAGTATGGTTTCTTTCACTGCTTGGTTGCGGTGTTGGATCCCTGCTGGTTCTTGTTTCTCCTAGTGTCCTCTCCTGGTCGTTGCTACATCTATATGTCCCATGATAATTTTGACTTTCTCCATGTTTCCCCCTCACTAAGGATAGGTTTAGACATAGGACTACATTGTTGCACCTCTGAAAAGTGATCTGCATTTGACAGGAAATGAGGAAGTGATATGATGACTCCTCACTACCTTTTTTTAACCTCGTAAATGCCATACCATCTTGCCACATCCATGAACATTGCAGGGTAGTTGTGGAGCAATCCTACTTACTTGATTGGATTGTGTTCAGCGGCAATACTGCCTGCTTAATGTGACCGGGAGGATTGTTTTTGCCGCAGGTGTGGCCTGAGAACGTTTCCTGTCTGCTGCCCTTACAGCTTAAGGGGGTGGTAAAAACATGGCTCAAACACCTTTTTGTACCCCCCCAAACTGCATGTTAAAATAACATTTAATTTTAGGAAGTTGAGGAATGACTCCTTCCCTGCCCTGAAGGCTGTAAGACAGTCCCTTCAGCCTTTTCTCCCCAATGCTCTGGTGATCTGATACCTTCCGCCATCACTGAGACCAATAGAAACCATAGCCCTGCACTAGAAGTGAGGATACTGGGGGGGGGGGGGGCAGTTCAATGCTGAAGTGTAGGGGAGTAGAGGAAAATTGGGGAAGTTAAAAAGGGCTTTTCTGCTGACCCCTAGACCACAACAAGCCTTCCCACTTCTCACAAGGGAGCTTTTTTTTTTTTCCAGAGATGGGCTTTAAGAGCTGGTTCACACTGAGGCGATCCGACTTTGGGGGGGGGCGACCTGTGAAGTCGCGTGCACCGCTGTGCACCGCGACTTGCAGAGACTTCACATAATGGAAGTCTATGCAAGTCGCTCCCAGGTCGCCCCAAAGTAGTACAGGACCCTTTTTCTAAGTCGGAGCGACTTGTGTCGCTCCTATTATGAACGGGTACTGTACTACTCAATGGACCGCGACTTGTCAGGCTGACAAGTCGCCTGACAAGTCGCGCTAGTCTGAATGGGCTCTAACTCTAATTTAACAACTCAAACACATTTTTTTTATTATTATTATTGTTATTTTTAGTCTTCGAATAAAAGTGTAGCGCCCTCTAGTGTCTGCTACTAGAAGTAGAGTAGGCAAACCATATCCTGATTCATGCTGTACATTTGTGAGTCTGTAATTGGGTCAGGTTTACTAGAGTTCAGTGCTGGGTGATTCATTCTGGCAGCTCTCTGGTGCCTCCCCCTGGTGTCTGAAGGTTGAAGAACCTTCTAGAATTAGAGGGTGGATGTTGGGGGAAGCTGCCATGAAAATTTGTGGGGCCTCAACTAATCCCTAGCGGTGAGCTGGCAGGGGACTGGGACAACCCCATAAATAGACACAGGCCATGCCAGCAGGGGAGTCAGGTGAAATATGGCATGCTGAGGAAAGGCTGTCGATGGCCCCTGAGGAAACCCCTGCCAGGGAGGGGTGGAACCTTGGGCTGGGTGCTCAGGAAGGCTGGCCTGGAAGACTTCTGAAACAGGAGACGGTGGAAGGTTTCTTGCTGGAGAGGCAACAGGAAAGAGCAAGGACAGACTGTGAGTAGATCAGCACAAGTGCAGGGACAGACAAGTCTGCAGCAGGCCTCTTTTGAAGATGGCGTACAAGTCTTCATCCAACCTTATCCTGGGAGATCTCCATGAGTATATGTCAGTTAGGAGGACTGGAAGAAAGAGCGCAGCCAGATGGGCTAGCATTTTCCTGCAAGCAAGTGTAGCTGGGAATCAGTGGTCACAGGAAAGCAGAGGAACGAATGTCATGCTGTTTTCTCACTTTGCACTACATTGTCAAGGGGCTGATAGTAACTGTCTGTAATAGGCCTTTGCTGGACTGACAATAAAGACTGTTAGTTCCCACCTAAGTGAGCAACCGGAGCTTTGCTGAAACCAACAAGTTTGTGCAGGAGGAAGGAGAATTTGGACTTTTGTATATAGGGAGGAAGTGTCCCTTAGTTTATAGTTGTTCAACATTTTTCAAGTTGGGCTTCCTATAATTCCCTACCCCACCCAAGTTATCAACCCCTTAATAAAACATCAAAAACAAGCCAATGACTGGTTTCTGCGTTGGAGTGTGTGAAGGAAATGCTATGTGACTGGCTGTGCAGCAGTGGGGACCCAAGACACCAGCAACTCCTACAGGGGTAGTGCTGCATAAGCATGGATGGTTAAGAACTGCAATATGTTTAATTTTGTCACCTTCAAGTCTATATGGGAGAATTTAATTTCCCTTTCTGTCTGACAGCAGGACAATAAATAAAGGGAACAGGGAACACCAAGATGGAAAAACCTCAAACTCTTTAGCCAGCCATAGATGGAGCATTTTTCTTTCCTGCATCCATGGGTTGCAGGTAAGAAAATTGCTCGATTCTCCCCATTAACCTAGTCAGCGGTGATGAGGGAATCCCTCCCGTGGAGCTATTGTGTTATCCTGGTTGGAGGAGAGAGCCACCCTGGCTGGGAGAACACACCAAAATGTATGCCAGTGGCTATCGCATATAAAATCTGACATGCTGATTGTACCCAAGTTTATCGAGCGATCATCTTGTGTAAAACCAGTCTGTCCATACATGGTTAGAATCTTGGCTGCTCTTGCTGAACCTGCCAGGATTCGAATAGTCTATGGCTAGATTCACCCTTTCTCACTCCCCTGGAAATTGCGGCTGTCTCTATTGCCATTGTAGAAATATCCCACCAGTTTCTCTTCCATTTATCCCCGGTCACAGCAGTAAGATGTGAGGTGAAAACTCCCCCAGTGAGAACAAAGAGTTTTACATGTAGTTGGGCTTTTTAAACATTTTTTTTTAAATGTTTTTTTTTGTCCACTACAATTTGTGGTTGGCGCTTTTAGGCAAATGAGAGTGATCAGATACCACTGATTACATTCTAGTCTTGTGACACATCCATGGGTGTTGACATATGAAATCAAACATACCAACTGAAGCTATTTATAGACAGATGTTAATTACATGTTTGCTTTTACTTTTTGAAAAAAAACTGGTAATTCCATAATCACATTTGTACATATATAGAACTACAAAGCATAATTTACCACTAAAGAACAAAAGTAGTAGGAAGCTAAAAGGAAAAAGTCCATCCTGTACTGTGTTCCTTGTATAATTCTGGGTAAAAGGAACCTCAATAAACAAATCTTCTCCATAGATAATCTCTTTCCACCCAGAAAGAGGTTTGAAGATCTTTATCAGATGTTTTTAAAGACTCTTAATGAGGGTTTGTTTACACTTTTAACCAACTTCTCGCTGCTTGGCGATTTACTAGAACAGTTGCATGCAAAAAATATTAAACACAACTAGACAACTGTGTCAAATAGTGATTGCAGCGCTGCTTATAAATAACTGTGCAAATATTTTAAATATAATAAATATAAATGAAGAAACCATTCCTAAAAAAGTGCATATCAGAATATAAAGTGCATAAAAAATGTCCACATTAGTCCTTCAAAGTAACAAAGTGCTTTGGTGCTTAATCCGTGCTTGATATGGGGTCGCCCTCTGTGATTAACTACTTACCACAATGTGGTTACAAACAGGCAAATAATGCTGATCATCATCTGCATATGATTCCTTTGCAATGATTAGTAATCCCGGGTTTCCTCATAGAAAGAAAAACTGATCATGGTGAAGATCGTTTTAACAGATACGTTTATTGAGGCAAACAGGGGTATACTCACAAACCTAGTATAAAAACACGCATGAACAAGAGCTCGGCACGGTGGACAGCTGCTCCCGCAGCGTGCGCTTCACCGGCCAGAAGTGACGTGGCAATACGCTTGACCAATCGCTAGACGCGTTTCGCTGTCAATCACAGCGTCATCTGTAGCTATCGTGCTGAGCGTGCCACTGTGCTATAAATACACCTTCACTATTCCTTCCTTCCGGTACTAGTGCGACCCATTGCGATCGTTACAAAGTGTTGATTGGCTACATAAATACTTCATATATATTGGATATGTATTAGAGTGAGGTGCTTGACAGTATATTTCGAAATTTAATTATAATTACTAATACATTGACGGTTGTTATAATCAATGGGGTATGTTACTAATCTCCTTCAAACTGCCCTCTAGTGGTTGGCAGTAATAAAAGTCAGACGATTGGATTGGGTCTATACCTATACCATTTGCCATTGTGGTAAGTAGTTAATCACAGGGGGCGACCCCATATCAAGCACCAGAGCACTTTGTTACTTTGAAGGACTAATATGGACATTTTTTTTTTTTTGAGTATGATTATTTTATTTGGACTAAATGACAAAAAAGTTTTAAAATAGATGTCTCCACTCCAATAATTTAGGTTGAAATAAATGAAGCTTGATAACAGTCCAGTTTGAGTTGGTCATAAGACTTTAATCCTGGTGTGGTATGAATGATTCAGCAGCAATTGGTTGCATCAAATGATCCAAATGGTTAACATTTTTCACTTTCCAAGCCATCTAAGAAGAAGGTCATGAAGGGGGTTATACCATCCTCGCGATAATCCAAAAAGCCCACCGTACCCTCTGGGTCCATTGACTCGCCTGTGAAAAACTGCAGGTTTTTGAAGTTGCCAAGAATTTCTTTGACTTTCTCTGCTGCTCCAGACATGAAAGGCTGCACTCTTTGAGGATTGTTCTTTTCTAGATGACTTTTAATTGCTTTCATATAGTCTTTAATATATCGTTTGAATGTATCCTTAGTGAATCCAGTTTCCTGAAGATGGTGGTTCATCACAATGTCAACTCCTGATACTGTTACACCGTCACCTCCTTCCTCTACGCACTCAGCAGATGCATTGCCACCAATAAGAGCTTCATCAATGTCACCTTCTCTTCGGGTTATGGTCTTTCCTTCAACTTCAATACACAGCCCATTAGAGACTTCTTTTGTTGGGTAGATGTCTGAGAACATTTCGTCATTGCTGATGACACACTTGTAGATAATCATGGTGGCGATGGATAGGGAGTCGGCGTCCCGGAGCGGTGTACGGGAGCTTCAGCTCCGGCTAAGGGTGGGGAGAAAAAAGGCAATATGGACATTTTTTATGCACTTTATATTCTGATATGCACTTTTTTATGAATGGTTTCTTCATTTATATTTATTATATTTAAAATATTTGCACAGTTATTTATAAGCAGCGCTGCTATCACTGTTTGACACCTTTTCAAAAGAGCACTAGCACTTTTTCTTGCAGCAAGCAGCTTGCACAGATTTTATATAAATTGTTTTATACAAATTATTTAATTTAAGCGTTTAAACACAAATTATGCATTTTAATACCACAAGCGCGAGGTTTTACATACACAACTAGACAACTGCTAATGCTACGCAGGAAATCTTACCAATATGTTCATTTAGGAAAGTGCACAACATTTACATTTTATTCTGTTTTATAGATTTCCATATTCCAAAGTATCCACGCTGTCACAGGATTCTGCACTTTGCAACCTCACTCAGCGGTTTGTGAGTGTAAGAGCCGGTTTACACTACTCCGACTCAAAGTCGCCCCATGAAGGAGCGACTTTTTAGCGCCGACTTTAGCGTGACTTTGAAGAGACTTTGAAGAGACTTAAATGATAGGCGACTTTGTCTGTGGGGAATGCCTGGGTAATCTTTTTCTTCTTCCTGGAAAGTGTGATCACAGTCGCTTGAAAATAGATAAGGATCCGACTTAGAGGCGACTCCCATTGAAGTTTATGTGCACAAGTCGGATAGGTCGCCTTGAAGTAGTACAGGAACCTTTTCTGAAGTCGGAACGACTTCAGTAGTGGATATAAGACGGCTCTCATTCATTTACATTGAATTTGTAATGACAAGAGACTTGGGGCGACTTGAGGGCACACAAGTCGCGTCCCAAGTCGGAGTAGTGTGAATCGGCTCATGGGCTCAGAGAGGCTGATGTTAGAACCAGGAAACACCCTGGGGTTGATTTATTAACATTAAATAGGCTGATCACTTTGCTAGGAAATTTTCCCTTAAATTTCCCTCCTCTTGGTGAAAGTGGTAAAAATTCACTTTGCAAAGAACACCTAATGACACGCAGGGGAAAAAAAAAACTGTATTGTTGCTTGCCCAATGCCTGGATCATGGAAGTTGACAGAGCCTAACAGCATTCATTAAGCAACAGAAAAAATCCCCTGGGCCAGTTGGAGGTTGGTAAAACTGCAGCTCAACCACCTGTTTGAAGATTGGTAAACTGAAATACATCACATTTTTGTTTTTGAGTTTAAAACCACTTTAAGCTTGTACCCTGTATCTGTTTTAGATGGGAAGGCTTAACCCTTTTGCTGGCGCAGCCGGTTTTGCGTTTTTTTGCACACATATAAAAAATAATTTATGCCTGAAGTAAATAGATACTCAACATGTCAAACCTTTAATTATCGTGTGCCCGCAAAATGGCGACAAACTTCAGTACCCTGTATTTTCTGCAAAAGCCCCCTATAGGTCATCAGTTTAGCGTTACAGAGGTCTGGTGCTAAAAACATTGCTCCCACTCCGGCGTGAGCGGCGATATGCAACGTGTGTCGCAATCAACGTTTTCCTGCATATGCGCCCCTGACGCATGTGTTTACATTCGTACATGCATACATGTGGTGATGGGCGGGAGGGGGGAAGGGTTTATGTGCTTGAGTGTGACTTTATTTATTTACAATTTTAAAGAAAACATTTTATTTATTTCACATAGGGGCAAAAAGTCCCCTATGTGATGATTTTTTGGTGACAGGAGTGGACATGTGCCTGCTCCGCTCCCTCCCCCCTACCTGGCGGCACCAGCTACGCTGGCCCCAAGCCTGCAGATGGGCAAGTGGAGCCAAGGATCAGGATATATTGCGGAGATGCACATGGGGGGGGGGGGTGGTGTAGGTTTTGCCCCATTACCAGGGTGGGGGGGGGGGTGAAAGTAATCTGAAGGCACCGGACTGCTTTAATCTGGCAGGTGGCAGTCTTCTTGTCAGATTACACAAAATCCCAGTGCCTGAGTGTGTATCAGGCATTTCTTCTGCAAAAATGCTGACTGCAGAGTTAAGGCCCCATGCACACAGGGCATCATTTTTTCACCCTGCAGCTGAAAAACACCCCCACAGCATGATGCTGCCACCACCATGCTTCACTGTTGGGACTGTATTGGACAGGTGATGAGCAGTGCCTGGTTTTCTCCACACATACCGCTTAGAATTAAGGCCAAAAAGTTCTATTTTGGTCTCATCAGACCAGAGAATCTTATTTCTCACTATCTTGGAGTCCTTCAGGTGTTTTTTAGCAAACTCCATGCGGGCTTTCATGTGTCTTACACTGAGGAGAGGCTTCCGTCGGGCCACTCTGCCATAAAGCCCCGACTGGTGGAGGGCTGCAGTGATGGTTGACTTTCTACAACTTTCTCCCATCTCCTGACTGCATCTCTGGAGCTCAGCCACAGTGATCTTTGGGTTCTTCTTTACCTCTCTCACCAAGGCTCTTCTCCCCCCGATAGCTCAGTTTGGCCGGACGGCCAGCTCTAGGAAGGGTTCTGGTCGTCCCAAATGTCTTCCATTTGAGGATTATGGAGGCCACTGTGCTCTTAGGAACCTTAAGTGCAGCAGAAATCTTTTTGTAACCTTGGCCAGATCTGTGCCTTGCCACAATTCTGTCTCTGAGCTCTTCAGGCAGTTCCTTTTGACCTCATGATTCTCATTTGCTCTGACATGCATTGTGATCTGGAAGGTCTTATATAGACAGGTGTGTGGCTTTCCTTATCAAGTCCAATCAGTATAATCAAACACAGCTGGACTCAAATGAAGGTGTAGAACCATCTCAAGGATGATCAGAAGAAATGGAAAGCACCTGAGTTAAATATAGGAGTGTCACAGCAAAGGGTCTGATTACTTAGGACCATGTGATATTTCAGTTTTTCTTTTTTAATAAATCTGCAACAATGTCAACAATTCTGTGTTTTTCTGTCAGTATGGGGTGCTATGTGTACATTCATGAGGAAGAAGAATGAACCTAAATGATTTTAGCAAATGGCTGCAATATAACAAAGAGTGAAACATTTAAGGGGGTCTGAATACTTTCCGTATCTTAAAAATTGTCATTTTTGATAGAGAGCCAATTATTGGAAAAATTAAAAAAAAAAAATAAAAAAAAATTCTTTGGATTTATTGTCTGGGGGTCTAAAAAGTGTACCTGTGAAGTTTCAGCTCTGTAGCATGTCCAGAACCAGAAAAAAAAATAGAATTAGGGTTAGGGCTAGGGTTAGGGTCAGGGCTAAGGTTAGGGTTATTTTTAGCGCTTAGGGTTAGAGGGGTAGGGTTACTAACTCTAACCCTAAGTATCTCACCGTAACCCTAACCCTATCCCCTAGCACTAAACCTAACCCTAACCCTCTAACCTTAAACTTAACCCCCTAACCCTAGCCTTGACCCTAACCCTAGCCCTAACCCTAATTCATAATTTTTTTCTGGTTCTGGGCATGCTACAGAGCTGAAACTTCACAGGTACACTTTTTAGACCCCCCAGACACTAAATCCAAAGAATTTTTTTATTTTTATTTTTTTTTAATTTTTCCAATAATTGGCTCTCTATCAAAAATGACAATTTTTAAGAACTTTTTTGTGTGATTTGGTGTCTGGGGGTCTAAAAAGTGTACCTGTGAAGTTTCAGCTCTGTAGCATGTCCAGAACCAGAAAAAAAAATTGAATTAGGGTTAGGGCTAGGGTTAGGGTTATTTTTAGTGCTTGGGGTTAGAGGGTTAGGGTTAGAGGCATAGGGGTAGGGTTACGAACTCTAACCCTAAGTATCTCACCATAACCCTAACCCTATCCCCTAACACTAAACCTAACCCTAACCCTTAAAGCCCAGTTCCTGTCCCATTTTTGGTCGGTTGTGGTCTGTTTTCGGATGTTTGCGGTGCGTTAAACGGGGAGTTTGGTCTGTCACTGTGAAGCGGGCATAACCCTTACACTACCTGATCGATACAACATCATACCTGATCGTATACACACACTGGATGTTTTAAAGCACGTTATTCCAAACAATTTAGGAATGTTAGGTGATTTATGCCCTTTATGGATTAAAACACGACTCTGCGTCAACTACGTAATTTTCCATGGGAGTTTTGCCATGGATCCCCCTCCGGCATGCCACAGTCCAGGTGTTAGTCCCCTTGAAACAACTTTTCCATCACTATTGTGGCCAGAAAGAGTCCCTGTGGGTTTTAAAATTCGCCTGCCTATTGAAGTCTATGGCGGTTCGCAATGTTCGCCGGTTCGCGAACATTTGCCGATGTTCGCGAACATTAAATTTTATGTTCACGACATCACTAATGTGGATGCAAGTTCAAGCTCCTTCCTCTGTCGCTGGGAGCTAGAGGCACATTCCCATTGTAGAATGCATCTTCCTGCCACATAGAACTACATTTCCCAGAGTAGAGGAGCCATTGTCAATGCTTACTCCAGATTCACAATGCCTGTAAGTCTAAAGCCCCGTACACACGTACCGATGGTCGGCATACAAATGTTCCTCTTTTCTCCCCGGGATGTCGGTGTCTGCTGAAAAGTGCAAAGACAGCACAAGGACAGCACAAGAATTTTGTCCGCCGACTGCAGAAGTGATGTCATGTAATGGTTAACTTTCCCTGTGTTTTCTATTTTCTGAGCATGCCCAGTCTTGCAAATCTGCGGTCTGTCGGCCGAATTGTGTACTGACAGGCGAACAATCGTCCGTTCTGGTGTCGGCATACAAAAATTTTCATGTTTGCAAGAAAGACTTTTGTCCGCGGATTGTGCGCAGACATCTGTCGGAGGCACCATACTAACACGCGTACAATCGGCAGATCCTTCGTCCACCGACGTTTGTATGCCGACGATCGGTACGTGTGTACGGGCCTTGAGAAAACAAACACATTCCACATCATCCTGTAGTCCCAATAGGCAGACATAGTGCGGAGGCCTTCGAGCATTGTCAACCTTTATTTAGGAACAAAGTGGACAGTAAGGATCAAAAGATAAATGAAAGAAAATTTTGTGCACCATTAACATACAGGATGATTTATTTTGGCATGCTGACTTAAGTATTTGCCAATTGCCTGTCTATAAATGTAAATTGCAAAATGTTCATGTTTGTTTGAGGCACACCTTCTCAAAGACATCTGGCTGGATTGCTTTCCAATTCACTGCCATTAAATCTGTCCATGGTCCTGTGTGCAGATTGGTGGGGTCTTTTGGTGGGGTGAAGGCTTGTCTCTATTTGTCAGGCTACCTGGTGTAGAGTCTGTGGTGGGGGTGGGGGGGGGGGGGGGCAATGTAGCATAGCTCAGCAGGCGAGTTGCTTTGGAGTGGATGGAATGTTTGCAGTGTTTCTGGTTTTTAAAAGAAACCGAGGTTCATAATTGCATGTTTCTGTTTCTGCCTTGGGTTACTTTTTTTATTATGTACATCTACAACAAAATAAATCTGTATATTCAGATTAGTCATGCAAACCTAGAAACAGAGAGTGGGGTTTGTTACCTGCTATCCCCATTTTGTCTCTGAACATCAATAGCGTTATTTATTAATATTAGTTGCTTTTTGTCTTGTGTTCAGTGAAATGCAACGGTCACCCTGTCTGCAGGTTCTATAATTTATTGATGTAACTGCCTTGCTACATTGTATGTTATATAAAGATATGCTTAAATACTAAATTATATTGTTCCGGGAATCGTTTTCTCATTTAGATACTAGAGCAGATAAAACCTACTTGAGCAACAATGGGTCTAGCAGAAGCACTTTGTCAACCCCTCCCAAATTTAGCTAGTCCCATTGTGGCCATATTTGCAGATAGTTTGATTTTTATTAAATAATCTGAACATAAGTTGTGTAGTGTTAATGATATGATATGCTGCACTCTTGAGCGTCTGTGTGGCGGAAGAATAAGTCTCACAAAGACTTCAACCAATATAAATCTTCCCTCGAAAAATACAATTCTTGCCTCCAAGCAGACCTATTTTATCACTCTTCTTAACCCTTTTCATCTAGTCCCTGTCAACTCTTCTCTATCTTTTAATTCTACTTCGACCTCCACTGCCTGGGCCCACTAACTCACTCACTGCCCAGGAGATTGCCAATCACTTCAAAAATAAAACTGATACAATTTGTGATGAAATCTCCCCTCTACAGATCAGACACGTGTGGTGAGGTCAGTGGCTGGTGAGGCACTGGCTAGTATCAGAGCCAGATACAACCCCCACATTATTAACCACTTTACCACTAGAGCATTTTGCTGTCTTACGTCTGGGCCACTTTTTGCGATTCGGCGCTGTGCAACTTTAACTGACAATTGCGCGGTCATGCGACGCCGTACCCAAACGAGATTTACGTCCTTTTTTTCCCACAAACAGAGCTTTATTTTGGTGGTATTTGATCACCTGTGCGATTTTTACTTTTTGCACTATAAACAAAAAAAGAGCATTTATTTTGAAAAAAATAACAATATTTTTAACATTTTTTTTATATGAAATTCCCCCCAAAAAAGATGTAAAAACCAATTTTTTTTTAAATTTTTGGCCAATTTGTTTTCTGCTACCCATGTTTGGTAAAAAAAATCGCAATAAGCGTATTTTGATTGGTTTGCGCAAAAGTTATTGCGTTTACTAACTAAGGGAAAGATTTCTGTCATTTTTGGTGTTTTTTTTTTTTTAACGAGTAATGGCGGCAATCTGCGATTTTTTTTTTTTTTTTTTTTTTTTTTTTTTTTTTGCGGGACTGCGACATTGCGGCGGACAGATCGGACCCTTGACTGACATTTTTGACACTTTTGGGGGTACCAGTGACATTACTGCAGTAATCAGTGCTATAAATATGCACTGTTACTGTAAAGATGACACTGGCAGGGAAGGGGTTAATTTTATTGGAGAGGGAGGGGTTAATGTATGCCTGGTGCTTACTAACGTGTGGGGGGGGGGGGTGACTGAGTGAGCCAGGGACAGATCGGATGTTCAGCTATGCTGAACACTCCGATCTGTCACTCCCTGTCACTTAGGAGATCTCCAAACTAGATTCCCCGACGATTGGGGAAGAGCAGCGGCGATCGCCGCTGCTCCTCCCCTGGCCCGACTCCCGCTGTGAATGAAAACAGCGGGAGAGCGCCTCCGGCGGCGCGCGAGCGCCGCCTACAGGGGGAGGAGTTCAGCGACGTAGGTCTACGTCGCTGGACGATAACGAGCCACTGTGCCGCAGTAGCAGCACAGTTGCTAGTGGTAAAGTGGTTAATGAATAAACCCCCACATCAACATTTAGTGAGTAAACCCCACATCAACATTATAGTGCGTAAACCCCCACATCAACATTTAGTGAGTAAACCCCCCCATAAACATTTAGTGACTTAACCCCCCATCAACATTTAGTTAGTAAACCCCCACATCAACATTTAGTGAGTAAACCCCCACATCACCATTAGTGAGTAAACCCCCACATCACCATTTAGTGAGTAAACCCCCATAGTGCAGCCAAGTGCTGTGAGATGAAAAATGTACCCGTATGTCAGGATGCAGGCAGTCAATCCGATTCCCCCAGACAAATAAGCGTCTGGTGAAAGGAATCTATTGGACAGCAGATTTTTATTTTTTATTTCTGCATTCTGTAACAGCCTTGAAAATGCTGAAATTTCACAGGTCAACTACAAGGCTTTTACAGAATGCAGAAATAAGAAATAAAAATTACACTGTGTTCTATATAGCTATCAACAGTCCTAATTTTATTAAAACAAGTCCTTATGTTGGTTAAAGTAGTAAACTATGAGAACTAATGAAAGTGCCATATATAATCTATATAATAAAAGAATAGAACCTAAACCAGTCTCTGATTATATAGATTATATACAGTATAGCACCTTCATTAGTTCTCATAGTTGACTAATTCAACCAGCATAAGGACTTCTTTTAGCAAATGTAAACAGTGTTCAATCCACACATGGGAGGTATCGCCGCGAACATTAGAGTGAGAGCAATAGTTCTAGCACAAAACCTCCTCTGTAACTCTAAACATGTAACCTGTAAAAAATGTTAAAGCATCACCTATGGAGATTTTTAAGTACGGAAGTTTGGCGCCATTCCACAAGTGTGCAAATTTTAAGTGCGACATGATGGTTTCTATTTACTCTGCGTAAACTTACCTTTCACATTATACAAAAAAATCAGGCTAACTTTTTTTTTTTTTTATGTGTTTGAAAAATTGCTGCGCAAATACCATGTTAAAAAAGAGCCTGCCTACGGTAGGCTCCCACCAGCGCTTGCTACAGAAATTAAATTACATATGTGATCAAATTAAATTCGGAAAACACATATTCAATTAATATATCCTAACATTCAATTGCTATAAACATTTATAAAGTGCACAGGTGCCAGTCCCAACAGTCCAAAAAATAAATAGTGATCCGTGAGATTTAGAAGAGTAGAAAATTAGACAAGCTATCTGCCAGATATTCTTTCCCTGTAAATGGTGAAAGATGGATACAGCACCCCATGCTATCAGAGGAATAGGTAAATTGCCATCTCACCAGATACAGTTTATCTTACTTGCTATATAGCATTAAGATCAAACCAGACTTTATGGTCACCTTGACCCAGGGGGTTTCTCCAAGAAATGATCCGACTGCTTCTTTGGTTAATGAAATAGCGTAGAAACGTTATTGCCCAAAACATGGGCTGGTAGCTAAATTTACAGGCACAAAAAAACAAGCAGAGGTGACTGCACACTCGTGCGGTTCCCCGCAAGTGTACCGGAAGCGAAAAGGTTGCGTTTGGAACGCAACGAGTATCGGCGTTCAGCTCCAACCTCGTTGAGTGACGTCACCATGTGTGTTCCAGTCTTGCGCATTTCGTCATCCGATATGATATCTTCAGAGATTTGAAGTCATGCCGTACACTCTCTCTATTATAGCCCATCACCCGGCCTCCCTGTCCAGCCCATATTCATTACAACAAATAATGAAAAGTGTGTAGATATCATAATGTTATATATATATATATATATATATAAATGTATGTTTGTTATATGTCAATGGCCTATATATACATTGGGGATCGAAAGTTTGGGCACCCCAGGTAAAAATTTGTATTAATGTGCATAAAGAAGCCAAGGAAAGATGGAAAAATCTCCAAAAGGCATCAAATTACAGATTGGACATTATATTGTGAGGGGGGGGGGGGGGGGTACCGGGCTTCAGGGAAGTACCGTACCTACTCTCATAAATAATAAGTGAACACAGACCCAACAAGTGTTCAATAAATGTGATGATGCTCAACCACATCAATATGTTGGCTATAAATAAATAGGTGTACTGCTGAAATAATTAAATAAATATTGAATATACAATAACCTTTCTTAATATGTGTTCAAAGATTTTTCTTTCAAATAAATATAAAGTGCACCAGTGTCTCAAGAGTTAATATAAGTAATGATATTAACACTCATACATCCAAATAACTTAATAAAAAACACAAAATTGATAAAAAAGTGACAATAAAGTGCTCAGTGCTTCAAATTTGCAGGTGGGTGAATTATTTTCCAATCTAAATATATAGTCCTTATAAGGTGCTTAACCGCTTCCATACAGAGCAGTTAGACACCCTTCCTGCCCAGACCAATTTTCAGCTTTCAGCACTCTCACACTTTGAATGACAATTGCTCAGTCATGCTACACTGTAACCAAACAAAATTTTTATCATTTTTTTCACACAGATAGAGCTTTCTTTTGGTGGTATTTGATCACAACTGGGGTTTTTTTTTTTCCGTGATATAAGCAAAAAAAGAGCAAAAATTTTGCAAAATAACACTTTTTTTTAGTTTCTATTATAAAATTTTGCAAAAAATTAATTTTTCTTCATACATTTGGGCCAAAATTTATACTGCTACATATCTCTGGTAAAATTAACCCAAATTAGTGTATATTATTTAGTCTGTGTGAAAGTTATTGAGTCTAGAAGCTATGGTAACAATTACTGAAAATTGATCACACCAGATGTACTGATGGCCTATCTCCTTTCTTGAGGCCCTGAAATGTCAGGACAGTACAAATACCCCCCAAATGACCCTTTTTTGTAAAGTAGACAGTCCAAGGTATTTAGTAAGAGGCATGGTGAGTTTTTTGAAGTTATAATTTTTTCCCACAATTCTTGGGAAAATTAAGAAAACATTTTTTTTTCTTTTTTTTTCCCAAAACGTTGTCAATTTATAAGCTATTTCTAACACATAGCATGTACACAGCAAAAATGACACCCCAAAATTCATTCTGCTACTCCTTCTGAGTATGGTGATACCACATGTGTGAGACTTTTACACAGCCTGGCCACAAAAAGAGACTCCACGTCCAAGTAGCACCATAAGGCGTTTTAGGAGCATAAATACACATAAAACTTTCTTACTACCTATCACACTTTTCAAGGCCCTAGAGCACCAATACAATGGAAAAGTCCACAAAATGACCCCATTTTGGAAAGCAAACACTCCAACGTATATTCTATGAGGCATTATGGGTCCTTTGAACATGTCATTTTTTTCCACAAGTTTTTGGAAAATGTGGGAAAAAAATAAAAACTTTTTTTTTTTACACAAAGTTGTAAATTTATAGAATATTCCTAACACATAGCATGTACATAGCAAAAATGACACCCCAAAATACATTCTGCCACTCCTCCTGAGTATGGCAATACCACATGTGTGAGACTTTTTCACAGCCTAGCCATATAGAGGGGCCTAAACATCCAAGGAGCATCATCATGCATCCTAGCCACTTGCCTAGGCCTATTTTTGACATTTGGTGTTTACAAGCTAAAATCAGTTGTTTTTGCTAGAAAACTACTTAGAACCCCAAAACATTATATATTTTTTTTTAGCAGAGACCCTAGAGAATAAAATGGAGATTATTGCAATATTTTTTATCACACCGTATTTGCGCAGAGGTCTTCCAAACGCAATTTTTTGGGAAAAAAATCACTTTTTTTAATTAAAAAATAAGAAAACAGTAAAGTTTGCCCAATTGTTTTCCATAATGTGAAAGATAATGTTACGCCGAGTAAATAGATACCCAACATGTCATGCTTCAAAATTGCGCACGCTCACAGAATGGTGACAAACTTTGGTACTTAAAAATCCCCATAGGCGACATTTTAAAAATTTCTACAGGTTGCTATCTTAGAGTTACAGAGGAGGTCTAGGGCTCAAATTATTGCTCTTGCTCTAACGATCGCGACGATACCTCACATGTGTAGTTTGAACACTGTTTACATATGTGGGCGGGGTTTCCGTATGCGTTCGCTTCTGCGCACGAGCTCGCGGGGACAGGGCGCTTTAATTTTTTTTTTTTTTTTTTTTTAACTATTTATTTTATTTATTATTTTTTATTTTTACACTGTTTTTTTAAAAAAAAAAAATTGATCATTTTTATTTCTATTACAAGAAATGTAAACATTACTTGTAATAGAAAAAGGTACGACAGGACCTCTTTTTTGTGAGATCTGGGGTCAAAAAGTCCTCAGATCTCACAAGTACACTAAAAGATAGAAAAAATAAAAAAAAAAAAATTAAAAAAAATTAAATAAAATGAAAAAAAAAAGGGACCTTTAAACTGGTTGCTAGGCAATGACGTTTGCCGTAGCTCCGGTCCTCCAAGACCATAGAGTCAAGTGAGGGCAAGCTTGCCCTCACTCGACATCCTGTCTGTGAGGATCTGGGACCGGATCGTTTTCCCCGCTGCCGGCGGGTCCGGTAAACGGGGAAAAGGACCAGAATGCAGCGGGAGGGGGGGGGCACCTCTTCCGCCACCCCGGAAGGGTGATCCCGCGGCGAATCCGCCGCTGGGACCACCCTTATCGGAAAGCCAACCGTCCACCGTTTAAAAAAATACCAGGGTTATGGCAGCTATCTGCTGCCATAACACCGGTATTTAGGTTTAAACGGACGACGTATATAAACCTTTTTGGACTTGGACATGGTGGCTGTATGAAGGGTGACAGGTACTCGGGTACTTTGCTGGGCAGGTGACAGGTACTCTGGTACTGATGAGCAAGTGGCAGGTACTCGAGTACTCCGATAGGCAGGTGACAGGTACTCGGGTACTCTTATGGGCAGGTGACAGGCAGGTGATAGGTACTGATGAGTAGTACTGATACTGATAGGTGATACTGATACTGTACTGATGATGGGTACGGATGATCAGTACTGATACTAATAGGTGATAGGTACTGATGGGTACTGATGAGTAGTGATGGGTAATGATGAGCAGGTGGCAAGTACTCGGGTACTTCAGGTGTCAGGTACTCTGATGAGCAGGTGGAAGGTACTCGGGTACTCTGTTGGGTAGGTGACAGGTACTTGGGTACTCTGATGGGTAGGTGACAGGTACTCGGGTACTCCGATGACGGGTACTCAAAGTACCAGAGTACCTGTCGTCAGAGTACCCGAGTACCTGTCATCAGAGTACCAGAGTACCCGTCATCAGAGTATCCGAGTACCCGTCATCAGAGTACCCGAGTACCCGTCATCAGAGTATCCGAGTACCCGTCATCAGCGTACCCGAGTACCTGTCATCAGAGTACCCGAGTACCCATCATCAGAGTACCCGAGTACCTGTCACCAGCCCATCAGAGTACCTGTCATCAGAGTACCCGAGTACCTGTCATCAGAGTACCCGAGTACCTGTCATCAGAGTACCTGAGTACCTGTCATCAGAGTACCCGTCATCAGAGTACCCGAGTACCTGTCATCAGCCCATCAGAGTATCCGAGTACCTGTCATCAGAGTACCTGATGGGCTGGTGACAGGTACTCGGGTACTTTGATGGGCTAGTGACAGGTGCTCTTTATTGGGGGGGGGGGGCAATCAGTGTGTTTAGGGTGCACTGTATTTGGTAACTAGCTGTTACCACACTCTCTTCCTCACACAGGATCAGTGTGTGAGGAGGAGAACACGGTGACAGCTAGTTACCGTGTTCTCTGATGACATTTGTGACCGGCTGTGATTGGACACAGCCGGTCACGTGGTAAAGAGCCAATTTCATTGGCTCTTTACCTAGATCGGGGATCGACTCTGTCCGAGGGACGAGCCTCGTCCCCGATCGCCGCGCTGCGCGCCCCCGGGGGCGCGCATTAAGGAAGGAACGAGCGGCTCGCGCTGGAGCCGCTCATGTGATCGGCTGTGATTGACACAGCCGATCACGTGGTAAACAGCCAATTTCATTGGCTGTTTACCTTGATCGGGGTTGGGCTCAGTCCGAGGGACGAGCCTCACCCCCGATCGCCGCGCTGCGCGCCCCCGGGGGCGCGCAGTAGCGGGGAGATCCGGGCGCCGTCATATGACGTCCGCCCGGATCGAGAAAGGATTTGTGCCGACGTCATTTGACATGACGCGGTACGGAAGGGGTTAAAGTGTCCAGAATAACAAAAATCCCAATGTGATATATATTCTTCTGCAGGGTGTTCGCCCTCCACCTAACACCGTGTAAAATTGTGGGGTGTTTCTTCTCGCTAGTTTCCCCTCAGGGTGTGCTACTTGCTCACCTCAATATATATGGTAATGCGCCTTTTGGTCTACATGAACTACTCCTCTCCTCTCCTTTCTTGTACTACGATCAGGGATGGTGTTCAGATCGGGGTACAGCGTTCTCCAGGTATCCAACAAATCTCAAACTTAAAGGCTCACATAGTGCAATATTGCCATGATAAAACCGCTTTATTAAAATATTTAAATGCACTTACATACAGACGTCTACAACTGCGCCTTTAGCTACAAACAGGTAATCGCTGTCCTCACTTCCGCATACAAACGTCACTTCCGGTCAAACGGCCCTACGCGTTACGCCACTTCCGCTCACGTGGCTTCTTCCCCTGATTTGATTATTTTAATAAAGCGGTTTTATCATGGCAATATTGCACTATGTGAGCCTTTCATTTTGAGATCCGTTGGATACCTGGAGAACGCTGTACCCCGATCTGAACACCATCCCTGATCGTAGTACAAGAAAGGAGAGGAGAGGAGTAGTTCATGTAGACCAAAAGGTGAATTACCATATATATTGAGGTGAGCAAGTAGCACACCCTGAGGGGAAACTAGCGAGAAGAAACACCCCACAATTTTACACGGTGTTAGGTGGAGGGCGAACACCCTGCAGAAGAATATATATCACATTGGGATTTTTGTTATTCTGGACACTTTAAGCACCTTATAAGGACTATATATTTAGATTGGAAAATAATTCACCCACCTGCAAATTTGAAGCACTGAGCACTTTATTGTCACTTTTTTATCAATTTTGTGTTTTTTATTAAGTTATTTGGATGTATGAGTGTTAATATCATTACTTATATTAACTCTTGAGACACTGGTGCACTTTATATTTATTTGAAAGAAAAATCTTTGAACACATATTAAGAAAGGTTATTGTATATTCAATATTTATTTAATTATTTCAGCAGTACACCTATTTATTTTTATTTATAGCCAACAAATTGATGTGGTTGAGCATCATCACATTTATTGAACACTTGTTTGGTCTGTGTTCACTTATTATTTATGAGAGTAGGTACGGTACTTCCCTGAAGCGTGGTATCCCCCCCCCCCCTCATAATATACTTCACACTGTATGGTTTTCAGTACTGGTACACACAGCATCTAGGAAATGTACACTATAATTCCCCCAGACAGCGCGAGACTCACACCATAATACAGATTAGACATTCTTATAATATGTCAACAAAATTTAGATTTTATTTCCATCATTTACACTTTCAAAATAACAGAAAACAAGAAAATGGCGTCTGCAAAAGTTTTGGCACCCTGCAGAGTTAATATCTTGTACTGCCCCCTTTGGCAAGTATCACAGCTTGTAAACGCTTTTTGTAGCCAGCCAAGAGTCTTTCAATTCTTGTTTGAGGTATATTTGCCCATTCTTCCTTACAAAAGTCTTCCAGTTCTTTGAGATTTCTGGGCTGTCTGTCAGGCACTGCTCTTTTAAGGTCTATCCATAGATTTTCAATTATGTTGAGGTCAGGAGATTGTGAAGGCCATGGCAAAACCTTCAGTTTACGCCTCTTGATGTAATCCCCCGTGGATTTCGAGGTGTGTTTAGGATCATTATCCATTTGTAGAAGCCATCCTCTCTTTAACTTCAGCTTTTTCACAGATGGCATCAAGTTACCATCCAAAATTTGCTGAAATTTTATTGAATCCATTTTTCCTTCTACTCGTGAGATGTTCCCTGTGCCACTGGCTGCAATACAACCCCAAAACATGATTGATCCACCCCCATGCTTAACAGTTGGACAGAGGTTCTTTTCATTAAATTCTGTGCCCCTTCTTCTCCAAATGTACCTTTGCTCATTCCAGCCAAAAAGTTCAATTTTAACCTCATCGGTCCACAGAACGTGTTTCCAAAATGCATCAGGCTTGTCTATATATTCATTTGCAAAGTTCAAATGCTGATTTTTGTGGTGAGGACGTAGAAGAGGTTTTCTTCTGATGACTCTTCCATGAAGACAATATTTGTACAAGTATCTCTTTATAGTGGAATAGTATACCACAACTCCAGTGTCTGCCAGATCTTTCTGGAGGGATCGTGCAGTCAAACGTGGGTTTTGAATTGTTTTTCTCACAATCCTGCGAGCTGTTCTGTCTAATATGTTTCTGGGTCTTCCAGATCTTGCTTTAACTTCCACTGTTCCTGATGACTGCCATTTCTTAATTACATTCCGAACAGAGAATATTGACATCTGAAAAAGCTGTGCTATCTTCTTATAGCCTTCTCCAGCTTTGTGAGCGTCAACTATTTTCAGTTTCAGTTTTCTAGACAACTGCTTAGAAGATCCCATGGTGCTGATTGTTGGGGCAAGGTCAGATGAGTCTGGGCATTTAAAACCTTTGAGATTGACATCACCTGGTCTTCCCAGACGATGATTGAGAACAATCCATGACACTGGCAGGTCTCAGCCTTGCAAAGGGGGCAGTGCATGCTATAAATTCTGCAGGGTTCCCAAACTTTTGCAGATGCCATTTTTTTGTTTTCTGTAATTTTGAAAGTGTCAATGATGGAAATAAAATCTAACTTTTGTTGACCTACTATAAGAATGTCTAATCTGTAATTTGATGCATTTTGGAGATTTTTTCATCTTTCCTTGGCTTCTTTATGCACATTAATACAAATTTTTACCTGGGGTGCCCAAACTTTTGATCCCCACTGTATGTATGTATGTATGTGTGTGTGTATATATAAATGTAAAGGGAAATGTAGGACCTAGAAGAATTTCTCACACATAATGTGAAAGGTTTATGAGCCAATTTTACTAGATCAGGACATGTTAAAAATAAAAATCTGAATAGGCAACTCAGATGGATTTAAAAATATATATTACCTTAGGGTATGGTGATATCTCCCCAGTGCAAGTATCATACATAACCAATATAATTTACAGAGGCATATATACAGCATATGTGTGCTATATATATTCCTATACAAACGTGTAATATCAGTGCCATCCACATACTAAATAATCTCCTCTATACATACATATATAGACCTACCGTATTTTCCGGCGTATAAGACGACCTCCCTATTACATGATCTACCGGTAATACTTAGGTTACCTTGGAGATATTATACTCGGCGTATAAGACGACCTACCATTTTGGGGGATTTTTTTGAGGTTCAAAAGTAGTCTTATACGCCAGAAAATACAGTATATTATGATACAAGTCTATCCAATAAGTACAATACTAGTCAATAATATGTTCTATCATGTGTTGGATATAAAACAATTTATGTCCATATCTATGTTCGTACCCTGTGGGCTCATAACGCATAACGCATAGATCCAACGGCATTTATTCTGTGATACTGCTATACGCATGTTTTTACCCCGCCAGTGTGGGTCTATTTTGTCAATGCCACAAAACATAAGTAGACTAGGGTCTCTATTATGTTTTATCCTAAAATGGTTTGAGACACTGTTTTCTAAATCTCTTCTTTATGTTGTTAATATGCTCCCCCAGTCTTACTGCCAGCTTCCGTGTGGTGCGGCCTACATATTACAGGCCTCATGGACACGAAAGAAAGTATGTAACATGGGTAGATTTGGCATGTGATCAACTTTTTAATGTGGTACTGTTGGTTGGTAACATGAGACTGGAAAGATATAGTTCTCCTTTTACGGTCCCTTATCATTTTACATGGTTTTGCATCTTCCACAGGAGTAGAAACCCTTTTGATTCAAGAATGTGGCTAATCTTTTAGGTGGATCCGTTACATTTTTCACAAGTTTATCTCTCAAATTGGGGGCTCTATGATATACAAATTTGGGCTGCATGGGTAAAACTTTACTTAATTGCTCATCTCTTAACAATATTGGCCAGTATTTACGTATGACCTAATCCATTTCTTTAGAATTGGTATTAAAATCCGTGAGAAAATACCATTGTATGGTCCTTCTTTTCCCTGTTCTTATCCCCTAACAAAGTGTTCCTATCTAATTTTGCTAAATTCCTTTTGGTCTCTAATAGTATTTGGTGTTTATGCCCCTTGTCTATAAATCTATCGATTAGTGTATCTGCTTGGTAATTAAAATCTATTTCTTCCTTACAATTATGGCGCATTTGCATTAACTGCCCCTTTGGTATACCACTGATCCATCCTGGATGGTGGCAACTGTGAGTTGGAATATATCCATTCCGATAAGTGGACTTAAAAAAAAGTTTTGGTATACAGCTGATTTCCTTTCTTATGTATAGTAAGATCTAAAAAGTTAACCTGCTCCGAATTCCAAACCCCTGTAAACCCTATATTATAAACATTAGTGTTTATATCTTTCAAAAATATTTTTAGGTCCTCTTCAGTCCCTTTCCAAATTATGAATATGTCGTCTATATACCTCTTGTACGTCATCAGCTCCTTCCTAGGTTTACCAAATATTTCCTCTTGTTCCCATTTGCTAAGGAATATGTTTGCCACACTGGGTATATAGTTGGCCCCCATCACAACCCCCTTATGTTGGCGATAGTACGCCCCTTTGTGCCAAAAATAATTACTTTCCATGGCAAGTTCCAACATATCCTCAAGAAAGGATTGTTGGTCTTTTCCCAATAGGGATTGTTCCTTTTAAAGGCCAATCTACAGCTTTTAGGGCATCCTCCTGACCAATGTTGGTGTAGAAGGACTCCACATCCACCGTGGCCAGGACCACATCCCCTCAAGCTGCATTCCTTCTAATAGTTAAATCAATTGTTTGCTGTCCCGCAGATAAGCTGGGTAACATTGTGCCAATGGTTGCAAGTATATATCCAGATATTCTCCAATTCTGGAATATAAAGAATCTATACCACTTATAATGGGCCTACCTGGTGGTTCTAAAGGGTTCTTATGGACCTTGGGTATCTGGTAAAAAAGAGGTAACTTTAGGAGCCTCCGGTAGCAGATATTGATATTCTTTTTTTTGTTTAAAATTCCTACCTTATGCGCTCTCTTGAGGAGTTTCTTACACATATTTCTGTGCTTAGTTAGGGGATTATTCTTTTAGTTTCTCATCCTCTACTAGCTTATTAAGTTCTTTGTAATAATCCTCTTTCTTTAGGATTACAATGCTACCCCCTTTATTCGCTGGGCGGATCACTACATCCTTTCTAGTCTCGATCGCCTGAATACCTGCCCATATATCCCTCTTGGGCTTTTTACGTTTGATGTTCATTTTCTTGAGATCTTGTTCTACCAATATTTTAAAAGTATCCATAAAGTGGTGGGAGGTACCCTTCAGGTTAAAGATCGAATTGTTCCTTAGACCACTGTGTCGATATATAGAACTCTCGCCTTCTTCCTTATTGGTAATTTTTCAAAAAAATGTTTAATATTTAATTTCCGTATACATTTTTGAATATCTATATAGGTGTTAAATATATCAAATGATCTATCTGGAGCAAATTTTAGTCCTAGATCCAACACTTTAAGTTCATTTTCTGTAAATTCCAATCCGCTAAGATTGAAAATGCCCTGTCCTAGTATTCTCTTTCTTTTTGCCCCGACCTCCCCTACTTCCTCTAAATCTCTTCTCTTGGAGGTGGTGACCCCCATGGTCTGCCCCTCCTGCCTCCTCCTCTTCCATAATATGGTTTATTCCATCCCCCTGTGTCCTATAGGCATGTGATGGTATCAGATTTCCATGCTGCAATTAATTGATTAAGGTTTTGCCACGGTACACGGTATTATCACGGTATTCAATTATATGATTTCAAGTGGCCTTGATCTGATGGCCTGGTCATTAAGGGGGCAAATCCTTACGGTCCAGAAGGGGTTAAACCTGCAGGAGGACCAGTGTTTTTATTTATAAATTACTTTACTATTGCTTTAGGCCTGGTTCACATGTATGGAGGTTGGTGGCCCTTATTTGCACAGGCATAGCAGCTGATTGATTTGAATGGGCTGCTATGCCCTTGTTTTCCACAGAAAAAAGGTGCATGCAGCATTTTAATAAATGCAGTGGCCTTGAAATCCATCCTGCTTTTGCACCACGTGACTTACCTGCAGTTCCTGCACTGGCAAGCTTTGTGCATTTTTATATACGTGGGCCCAGCAAAAAGACAGTTTGCTTGTACAGGAACTGCAGGTAAGTCACATGGTGCAAAAGCAGGATAAAATTCATGGCCACTGCATTTTTTTTAATTCTGCATGCACCTTTTTCGAATCAATGGGCTGCTATGCCTGTGCAAATGTGGGTCGCCAACCTGTAATACATGTGAACCAGGCCTAAAATAAGCCATCAACAGTGTCTGGCCTACCTGGTGACTGGTCCTGGTGCTCAGCTCCGATCCGATGGCCTGGTCATTAAGGGGGCATCATGCCATGCCTCCTTTTTTATTCCTTGTCTCCTTCTTCATGCCTTGTCTCCTTCTTCATGTCATGCCTCCTTCTTCATGCCTTGTCTCCTTCTTCATGCCATGCCACATGCCATGAAGAAGGAGGAAATGGCATGAAGGAGACCAGGCATGATGGAGGCATGGCATGAACAGGAGGTGGCTTTGCTACCTAGGTAGAGGTATTGAAGGGTACAGGATGACCCATCTTAGGTTACCTGTGTGTTCTTCATATGCTGGTCCCATCCATCCCCACCTCTCATCAGCACGTGGAAGGATTGATTCCAGGCAGGGGACTCCAACTGACAGGATAGCTGCAGGTGTCAAAATGCAGTGTCATCATGGCTCCTCCTGTCCTAGTCAGAGTGCAATATTACTGGCTGCGCCTGCGACAAGAGGAGCCAAACTTTACAGGATGGAAGCAGCAGCGCCGCTCAGTTCTTGGCTGATGATCACTAACAGGTTTACTGACGGCTGACAAGTGCAGCCGGGATATCAGTTTGCGGTTGCGGGTGTCAAGTGAGCCCCAGGCATAATGCAGGAGGCCCGCCGGTGACCCACTGAAATGCAGGTCGCGTTTGGGAACTTCTGGCTTAGATACTTTTATTTGATGAAAAACAAACAGTATTTTAAACTGCCCACGATAACAATACCGTGCTTATTCATTACCGCCATTTATCGCATTACCGAAAACCGGCACATCTCTAGGTGGCGTGCTGCAGAGATAGTGGTTCTTCTGGAAGGTTCTCCTCTCTCCACAGAGAAATGCTGGAGCTCTTTCAGAGTGACCATTGGGTTCTTGGTCACCTTCCTGACTAAGGCCCTTCTCCCTCGATTGCTCAGTTTGACCGGGTGGCCCACTCTAGGAAGAGTTCTGGGGGTTCCAAATGCTTTGACAGCATCGAGACAGAGCACCACACTTGAACCCCGCTCTTTTGAAGGGATTTGTAGATTTAAAAATAAACTACATATAAGGCATTGTGGTACTGGGTTACTTGGACGATCTGCTTCTTCGTGCAGAGTCTTCCTCGGCTCTAGAAGCCGACTTGGACATTAATGTGCGAACTCTGCAGGAGTTTGGGTGGACACTGAATTTATAGAAATCATCTCTGTCCACAAAGCTGGACTACTTGGGTCTGACACTGGACTCAGCGTCAGCCCGGGTGTTTCTTCCTCAGATAAAACTTCTGAAGCTACAGGCCGCAGTTCGGCTCCTGTTGTCTAGAAATATTTTGGGAGTTTGCCAGGAGGGCCAGCATGTGTGCGGTGTTTTCTCCTTTCTCATAATGGGTTTGTTTTTAGAAAAAATATATAGTTGTTGTACCTCTGTCTACTTAGTTAAATTATCTAATGATGGATCTTCTATATATGCTTTTTCCATTTCAGCCAGTTCCCAATCATACTCGTCTCCCACTCCTTAGAAGGTCTCTTCTTCCTAGAGATCTGCTGGATAAGAAACCCTCTTGAATAAGCTTTAAGGGTATCCCACACTATACTGATGCTCTATTATGGGCCAAGAACTCTCAAATTGTGTCTATCACATAATCTTTAGGCGCAATCAGTTGTAACCAAAAGGGGTTCACTCTCCACTCTACCTCAACCTGCCTCTTCCCTATCCCCAGTATCAGGGTTATAGAAGAGTGGTCTGACAACCCTTTAGCCTCATATATAATCTGTTACTAGTGGGGAGAGAATATCATTCCCTATTGCCATATCTGTTCTTAAAAGTGATGAGTGTACGCCAGATTGACATGAAAAAATTTGAGTAGTTGGATTGTGTTCCCGCTAAATATCCTTCAATCCTGTTTTTATAAATATCCTTTACAATAATGTATATGAGCTTTGTTCAGATCCCTTTCCCAGAGGGAACCTATCTGAGTATTCATTACCATGTTGAAATCTCCTACATTCAAAATTGGCACCCTTGATTTATCAATCATGAATTCCAACAAATGTTTAATTATCCTCACTTTAAAAGTGGGAGGAATATATAAATTCATAAGCACGCATGGCATCTCTGCCAGTGTGCAATATGACTGTGTATCTACCCTCATCATCTACTTTTATTTACCTACAGGAGAATGACACCAACCTATTCATTAGGATACGTGTTCCCCTTAATATGAATTATACATTGAATGGTAGTGATGAGGAAATCCTTTACATTTTAAACGCTCAACTGTTTCTTTCGTCAGGTGTGTCTCCTGTAGGCAAAGGACAGATACTTTAAGGATTGAGACGGCCTTAAAACAAAGGTTTTTTTTGTTTTTAATGGGTCTTCTTACCTCCTTACATTCCATGAACAAATCATTACTTTACCATTGATTTCACTCAGAAAACCACAAAAAAAAGGAAAGGAAAAATGAACGTTGTAAATATATAGATTGTGGACCCCTCTATATAAATAAGGGCCATATTTCTTATATTTTATATCCAGTGTCTGCAAATCAAGAACCAATTTTACCCTTATCCACCAATATACAAATTCCAGTGTGCCCTGACCATAGGCGTGTTCTTTTCTATACCAAATAAGTGTCCCTACTTTCCTCCTATTCTCTCTATAAAACAAAACACCCTCTCCCACCCTCATTTTCTTGTGGGCTGCTGGGGCCACTAGTGTTAGGTTGACACTTCCTCTTCCTCCATCTAGCAGTTTGGCAGACCGTTTTGGCATGCTGCAGCTCGGGTAGTGAGTCACTGGGGGTACACTATCCTTCTTCTGCTGTATACAGCGCCGCGGGTGCGCTGATTCTTGTGGTGCCCCAGCGGTGCATGGGGGGGAGGGGTCTCCTGTTTTTTTTTTTCTGCAAAAAAAATAAAAAATTTCTGAGCAGCGCAGTTCTGATTAACTCCATGAGATGGTCATGGAGACTCTGGAGCGTGTTTCACCACCCGATCCACTCCTGGAAGCTGCAGGACCCTCTGGGTCTGTCTGCCCTGGCGGCCATGACGGCAGCCCTGCAGTCACTAGTAGCCAAAGTAGATATGGCCCTGCAAAAGAGGGCTGGCAAGAAGCTCCCCCCGCCTTCACCTGTATCCTCTGCTTCCTCAGAATCTGAGGTGGATTTGAAGCTGCGGACGAGAGTCAGCCCATTGGGTCTGCGTCCACGCACGCTGAGTGCTCTAATAGTGAGGATGAGTCCTCCTCCTCTGCAGCTGCACATGAAAAAGTGCTGGTGGAGACCCTGATTGTGTTAGTGCGGGAAACTCTAAAGTTTGAGTACTCAGCTGAAGCTGAGTCGGCGACACCAGTGCAGTTTGGCACCAGGGGCGGCCCGTCCATTGGGGGTGCAGGGGGACGCCCCCTATCCATGTGTCCGGCCCCCTAATCTGCATGCAGGGCGCCAGATGCATAGATTCCAATGGGGTGATTAAAGCCAAAGGCTATAATAGGCTTCAGAAAAGGGTGGGCTCGGGGCGCAGAGCCCACCCAGTTGTATGAATGAATATTCGCTATTATCACACTGAATCTCCTCCCACCCAATCAGGAAGCGGGTCGTTGCTAAAAAAGAGACGTGATTTTACTGGACATTGGCCAGGAAGAGGGAGGGGACATACGGCCGAGGAGACTCGCAGTGGCGCTCGGGGAAGGAGCAGGTAAGGATACTGGTTTTCCAGCTGGGCAGCCAGCCATCTATCCCAGGAGGGGGGAGGAAGGAGGGAAGGGGTGGTAGAGCAGATTGCCGGCCGGCTGGCCGTCCCGCGCGGGGGTGTTGGTTTTGCCACCGTCCTCCCCAAATTTTTATTCACCAGCCGCCACTGTTTGGCACCCACAAATCTTCCCTTTCCTGCCTATTTTGACAAGATTGTCACTAGTCAGTGGGGTTCCCTGAAACTCATGGTTGGAATACTGAAGCGTTTTGCTAGGAGATATCCCTTTTGAGGAGTGTCTTCTAAAAGAACTAATGGCTCCACCGTTGGTGGACTCTCAGGTTTCCAGGCTAAATAAGGCCACACTTTTGCCGATGGGTGATTCTGAAAATCTTTTAAGGACCCCGTAGACAAAAGAGCTGAGGCTCTGGTCCGGTACCTCTTCACCGTGGCTGTTTCAATTTTGAGACTGGTGTTTGCTATCACCTTGGTATCCCAGACTTTAACGGAATGGACTAAGATTTTACGCTGGGATCTGAAGGGGAGTCCACACCCTCCTGAGCTGGTGGGGCCTGGTGGATCAGTTGATCCAAGAGTTACAGTATTTTTGTGATGCATTCCTGGATGCGGCCCCCTTGCCTGGCCGGGTTTCTGTGACGGGGTGATCCTTCGCTGCATGATCTGGTTGAAGCACTGATTGGCCGATCAGGCTTCTAAAAAGGTGCTGACCGATCTTCCTTTTGTAGGTGACTGTCTGTTTGGTGCCCTATGGAAGAGATTATTAAGGGCCTTACAGAAGGCAAGAGTACATTGCTTCCGCAGGCTGCTAAGGGCAAGGAACCTCCCAGTAAGCGTGGTCATTTCTTTTCGGCTCACAAGCGGCCCTTTCATACATCTGGATCGCAGGAAAGGGGCTCAAGATCCACTCGTAACTTTGCGGGAGGCTCCATGAGACCGTGAAATGGTAAGTCCAAAGCCTTCCTCAGCCTTAATGGGTGCTCCCACCTGTGTCTGGGGTGGGTGGACATCTTCGCTTTTTTCCAGGATCCGTGGACCTTGCTCATTCAGGACTAATGGGTCCAAGGACTGATTCTGTTCAGTTACAAGATCGAGTTTCGGTCCTTGCCTTGGGCAAGGTTCTTTCCTTCCAACTTATGCCTGTCTCCCGAGCGGCTACAGGGCCTCTACCGAACAGTGCAGGACCTGTTGGCACAAGGAGTTAGTGTGCCAGTTCCAGAGCAGAGTTGTATTAAGTACTCGAAACCCATACTTGATTAAAAGTACAAGTGCTCAATCAAAAAGTGACTTGAGTAGAAGTACTAAAGTATTCAACATTTTTTGTACTTAAGTATTGCAAGTAGTTTTTTAAAAAATTTTGCTACTCAAGTACTGAAAGTAAAAGTACAAGTACTGTGTTATGTAGTTATTAAAGAAAGAAGTCAAAAGTTTGAACATCATATTGTTTTTTATTATTTCAAATGCAGCTTTTATTTATACATACAGTAGCATTTATTTTCGTATGCGCTGATAATTCACATGTTTTGAGCTTCATGAAACCTGCCATCTACTGTTCTGGCAGTGGTAATTTTTATAATAGTAACGAGTAACTATGCAGCACAAAAAAAAAATATCAGAGTAGAAGTATTGAAATCATCTAAAAAATGTGGTGAAGTAAAAGTGGAAGTAGGAGAAAAAAATTCTACTCTAGGTAAGTACAGATACCGCCTTTCGGTACCAAGTACAGTAGTGAAGTAGTTCTACTTAGTTACTATACATCTCTGTTCCAGAGTCTAAACGTTTCAAAGATTTTTATTCAAATCTATTTACAGTTCCCAGGAAGGAAGGTAAGGTTTGTCCGATCTTGGATCTCAAGGCTCTGAACCACTTTGTGCGGGTTCAGAAATTTTGGATGGAGTCCATCTGCACCATAGTAGCTTTCCTTCATCAAGGAGATCTGCTGGACTGTTATCGATCTAAAGGACACTTACCTCCCTATTCCAATATATGTCGGGCATCAGCGTTTTTTTCTCGTTTTGCCGTGGGCGGGGAACACTTTCAATTGGTGGCGTTACCCTTTGATCTCGCCTCAGCTCCTCGGTTGTTCACAAAGGTTTTTGCCCCAGTGTTGGCCTTGCTATAGCCGAAGGGCATTGTTGTACTGGGTTACCTGGATGATCTGCTTCTGCATGCAGAGTCTTCCTCGACTCTAGAAGCCGACTTGGATATTACTGTGCGAACTCTGCAGGAGTTTGGGTGGACACTGAATTTTCAGAAATCGGCACAGTCTCTGTCCACAAAGCAGGACTACTTGGGTCTGACGCTGGACTCAGCACCAGCCCAGGTGTTTCTTCCTCAGACAAAACTTCTGAAGCTAAAGGACGAAGTTCGGCTCCTGTTGTCTAACCATCGATCATCACTCAGGACTTGCATACAAGTGCTGGGTCTCATGGTCTCCACCTTCGAGGTGGTTCTGTTTGCACAGTTCCACACCAGACCTTTGCAAGGGGAGATTCTGAGCAAATGGAACAAGGATGCGCTATTGTTGGACAATCTGATCCTGTTGAGTCAGGGTCCGAGGGTGCGAGGGAGTCTCTCCTATGATTGCTCTGCTCCCCAGGCCCTATGTCTGGGGAAAATTCCTTTCTTCCCATGTATTGGACTGTAATTACCACGGATGCCAGTCTGTCTGCATAGGGAGATGTCTTGTGAGTGTGCGGCCCAAGGTGTCTGGACTCAGGAGGAGTCCAGGTTGCCAATCAACATCCTGGAAATTCAGGCAATCAGACTTTGTCTGTCTCAATTAACGGATCATCTGGAGGGACGCCCTGTGTGGATACAATTGGACAATGCTACGGCTGTGGCATATGTCAATCATCAAGGGGGCACAAAGAGTGCCCTGGCGGCCCAGGAAGTGGCCAGCATCTTGAGGTGGGCAGAACAATATGTTCTGGCCCGCTGTGCTGTGCACATTCCAGGGGTAGAGAATTGGCAAGCGAACTATCTCAGTCGACGGACGTTGGATCCAGGAGAATGGTCTCTTCACCCGGAGGTTTTCCATCTGTTTTCCATTTGTGTCTTCAGTGGGGGACCCCCGATGTGGACCTGCTGGCTTCCCGTCTCAACAGGAAGGTCCAGAGGTTCATGTCAAGGTCTCGGGATCCTCTGGCCGATGCCGCAGACACCCTGGTGGCCCCTTGGGGTCAGTAGTGTCTGATTTATGCCTTTCCTCTGGCTGCTAGGCATGATCGAGGTAGAAGGGATTCCAGTCATTCTGGTGGCACCAGACTGACCTCAGTCTTGGTACGCAGGCCTGGTAAGGTTGGTAGCAGATGACACTTGGAAACCTCTCCTGTCTCAGGGGCCAATCTTCTATCCTGCTTTACGGTCACTGGCTTTAATGGCCTGGCTATTGAAAGCTAGGTGCTGAAGGACAGAGGGCTGTCGGAGTCGGTTATTTCTACATTGTTAAAAGCTAGGAGATCTACAGTACCTCTAGGAAGGTATCCTAGAGTCTGGAAGGTGTACATTACTTGGTGTTAGTCTCGGGGGGGGGGGGTCTCCCCCTATTTCTTTTTTGTGTCTCACCTGTTGGAGTTTGTACAACTAGGTGTAGATCAATGATTGGCTCTGGGCACCATCAAAGGCCAGATTTCCGCTTTGGCCATATTTTTCCAAAGGCTGTTGGCAGCGAAATCCTTGGCTCATACTTTTATGCAAGGAGTTTGCGGTGAGATCCCTGTTGTTGTGGGGCCTCAATTTGGTATTGTCAGTGCTTCAAAAGTCTCCTTTTGAAAATATTTGAGAACTTTCTCGGCTCACTCTGTCGCAGAAAGTGTCCTTCTTAGTTGCTATTACTTCCGCACGTAGGGTGTTGAGTTGGCTGCCTTGTCCTGTCGGTCACCTTACCTGGTGATTCATAGGGAAAAAGTGGTGTTGCGACCCTGTCGGGCGTTTGTTCCGAAGGTTGTCTCTGGGTTTCATTTGAATTAAGATATTGTGTTAACCTTCCCTATGTCCTAAGCCAAAACATCCTAAGGGAATTGCCTTACATTTCCAGGATGTGATAAGGGCTTTTCGGTGTACCTGGCGGTAACTGAACAGATTCAAAAATACGATTCTTTGTTCTTACGGATGGACTTCGTAAGGGGCAGGCCGCATCTTCTACGACCATTTCAAAGTGGATCAGGCAGACGGTGGGGCAGGCCTATTCCATTAAGAGTCAGGTTCCTCCTTTCCCTGTTAAAGCACATTTTACCAGGGCGCTTAGTGCTTCCTGGGCCTTCCGTCATCAGGTGTTACTGGTTCAGGTGTGCAAGGCGGCTACATGGTCATCTGTACACACATTCACCAAGTTTTATAAGGTGGATGTACTAGCATCTTTAGATGCGGCGTTTGGCCACAAAGTTTTGCAGGCTGTGGTATCAGAGGCTCATGCTTCTTGAGGGTGTAATTTTCCTGGTGCTGCTCCAGTTATTCCTAGTTGAGCTCCTGTTGTTACCTGGTTGGCTTTGTTTAGCCTTGTTCGGAATTCTGCGTTTGCTGTGTTTTTTCCCACCCTTCATATTGACACTGACATCCCAATGGTCTGAAGACTTGAAGCTGTGTCCGTCAGTGAACCTCAGAGAAAAAGGTTTTACGGTAAGACAAAAATCCAGTTTTTTCATTTAACATATCTGTCAAATCAGGAGTTCAAACATCCAAATCAGCTTGCAGGAATCCAGGAACACCAACCGCGTTAACTCCAGAGAAGCACTTGATGGCCACAATCAAAAAGCTGTTATCATGAGCCTAAAGTCAGCTACTCAAGTACTGAAAGTAAAAGTACAAGTACTGTGTTATGTAGTTATTAAAGAAAGAAGTCAAAAGTTTGAACATCATATTGTTTTTTATTATTTCAAATGCAGCTTTTATTTATACATACAGTAGCATTTATTTTCGTATGCGCTGATAATTCACATGTTTTGAGCTTCATGAAACCTGCCATCTACTGTTCTGGCAGTGGTAATTTTTATAATAGTAACGAGTAACTATGCAGCACAAAAAAAAAATATCAGAGTAGAAGTATTGAAATCATCTAAAAAATGTGGTGAAGTAAAAGTGGAAGTAGGAGAAAAAAATTCTACTCTAGGTAAGTACAGATACCGCCTTTCGGTACCAAGTACAGTAGTGAAGTAGTTCTACTTAGTTACTATACATCTCTGTTCCAGAGTCTAAACGTTTCAAAGATTTTTATTCAAATCTATTTACAGTTCCCAGGAAGGAAGGAAGGTAAGGTTTGTCCGATCTTGGATCTCAAGGCTCTGAACCACTTTGTGCGGGTTCAGAAATTTTGGATGGAGTCCATCTGCACCATAGTAGCTTTCCTTCATCAAGGAGATCTGCTGGACTGTTATCGATCTAAAGGACACTTACCTCCCTATTCCAATATATGTCGGGCATCAGCGTTTTTTTCTCGTTTTGCCGTGGGCGGGGAACACTTTCAATTGGTGGCGTTACCCTTTGATCTCGCCTCAGCTCCTCGGTTGTTCACAAAGGTTTTTGCCCCAGTGTTGGCCTTGCTATAGCAGAAGGGCATTGTTGTACTGGGTTACCTGGATGATCTGCTTCTGCATGCAGAGTCTTCCTCGACTCTAGAAGCCGACTTGGATATTACTGTGCGAACTCTGCAGGAGTTTGGGTGGACACTGAATTTTCAGAAATCGGCACAGTCTCTGTCCACAAAGCAGGACTACTTGGGTCTGACGCTGGACTCAGCACCAGCCCAGGTGTTTCTTCCTCAGACAAAACTTCTGAAGCTAAAGGACGAAGTTCGGCTCCTGTTGTCTAACCATCGATCATCACTCAGGACTTGCATACAAGTGCTGGGTCTCATGGTCTCCACCTTCGAGGTGGTTCTGTTTGCACAGTTCCACACCAGACCTTTGCAAGGGGAGATTCTGAGCAAATGGAACAAGGATGCGCTATTGTTGGACAATCTGATCCTGTTGAGTCAGGGTCCGAGGGTGCGAGGGAGTCTCTCCTATGATTGCTCTGCTCCCCAGGCCCTATGTCTGGGGAAAATTCCTTTCTTCCCATGTATTGGACTGTAATTACCACGGATGCCAGTCTGTCTGCATAGGGAGATGTCTTGTGAGTGTGCGGCCCAAGGTGTCTGGACTCAGGAGGAGTCCAGGTTGCCAATCAACATCCTGGAAATTCAGGCAATCAGACTTTGTCTGTCTCAATTAACGGATCATCTGGAGGGACGCCCTGTGTGGATACAATTGGACAATGCTACGGCTGTGGCATATGTCAATCATCAAGGGGGCACAAAGAGTGCCCTGGCGGCCCAGGAAGTGGCCAGCATCTTGAGGTGGGCAGAACAATATGTTCTGGCCCGCTGTGCTGTGCACATTCCAGGGGTAGAGAATTGGCAAGCGAACTATCTCAGTCGACGGACGTTGGATCCAGGAGAATGGTCTCTTCACCCGGAGGTTTTCCATCTGTTTTCCATTTGTGTCTTCAGTGGGGGACCCCCGATGTGGACCTGCTGGCTTCCCGTCTCAACAGGAAGGTCCAGAGGTTCATGTCAAGGTCTCGGGATCCTCTGGCCGATGCCGCAGACACCCTGGTGGCCCCTTGGGGTCAGTAGTGTCTGATTTATGCCTTTCCTCTGGCTGCTAGGCATGATCGAGGTAGAAGGGATTCCAGTCATTCTGGTGGCACCAGACTGACCTCAGTCTTGGTACGCAGGCCTGGTAAGGTTGGTAGCAGATGACACTTGGAAACCTCTCCTGTCTCAGGGGCCAATCTTCTATCCTGCTTTACGGTCACTGGCTTTAATGGCCTGGCTATTGAAAGCTAGGTGCTGAAGGACAGAGGGCTGTTGGAGTCGGTTATTTCTACATTGTTAAAAGCTAGGAGATCTACAGTACCTCTAGGAAGGTATCCTAGAGTCTGGAAGGTGTACATTACTTGGTGTTAGTCTCGGGGGGGGGGGGTCTCCCCCTATTTCTTTTTTGTGTCTCACCTGTTGGAGTTTGTACAACTAGGTGTAGATCAATGATTGGCTCTGGGCACCATCAAAGGCCAGATTTCCGCTTTGGCCATATTTTTCCAAAGGCTGTTGGCAGCGAAATCCTTGGCTCATACTTTTATGCAAGGAGTTTGCGGTGAGATCCCTGTTGTTGTGGGGCCTCAATTTGGTATTGTCAGTGCTTCAAAAGTCTCCTTTTGAAAATATTTGAGAACTTTCTCGGCTCACTCTGTCGCAGAAAGTGTCCTTCTTAGTTGCTATTACTTCCGCACGTAGGGTGTTGAGTTGGCTGCCTTGTCCTGTCGGTCACCTTACCTGGTGATTCATAGGGACAAAGTGGTGTTGCGACCCTGTCGGGCGTTTGTTCCGAAGGTTGTCTCTGGGTTTCATTTGAATTAAGATATTGTGTTAACCTTCCCTATGTCCTAAGCCAAAACATCCTAAGGGAATTGCCTTACATTTCCAGGATGTGATAAGGGCTTTTCGGTGTACCTGGCGGTAACTGAACAGATTCAAAAATACGATTCTTTGTTCTTACGGATGGACTTCGTAAGGGGCAGGCCGCATCTTCTACGACCATTTCAAAGTGGATCAGGCAGACGGTGGGGCAGGCCTATTCCATTAAGAGTCAGGTTCCTCCTTTCCCTGTTAAAGCACATTTTACCAGGGCGCTTAGTGCTTCCTGGGCCTTCCGTCATCAGGTGTTACTGGTTCAGGTGTGCAAGGCGGCTACATGGTCATCTGTACACACATTCACCAAGTTTTATAAGGTGGATGTACTAGCATCTTTAGATGCGGCGTTTGGCCACAAAGTTTTGCAGGCTGTGGTATCAGAGGCTCATGCTTCTTGAGGGTGTAATTTTCCTGGTGCTGCTCCAGTTATTCCTAGTTGAGCTCCTGTTGTTACCTGGTTGGCTTTGTTTAGCCTTGTTCGGAATTCTGCGTTTGCTGTGTTTTTTCCAGACTTGTATAAAGTACTCCAAATTTCTACTTGAGTAAAAGTACAAGTGCTCGATCAAAAGTGACTTGAGTAGAAGTGGAAGTGCTCGCAGAAAAAGTTACTTAAGTAGAAGTACTAAAGTATTCAACATTTTTTTTACTTAAGTATTGCAAGTAGTTTTTTCAAAAAATTTGCTACTTAAGTACTAAAAGTAAAAAGTACCAGTAGTTTTGAAAAAAAATTTCTACTCAAGTACTGAAAGTAGAAGTACAAGTACTGTGTTATGTAGTTATTAAAGAAAGAAGTCAAAAGTTTGAACATCATATTGTTTTTTATTATTTCAAATGATTTATTCAAATGATTATCCTGTGTTTGTTAGTAGTTTCTTGATGCACTTTAAGCGCTGTAGCACCATTTATTTATTTGTTTCATATTTTCTTTTTATTGGAAAGATTTGGTATAGCAGCTTTTATTATACACAGCCTTTATTTTCGAATGCGCCGATTTACAAATGACATTATACAAATTTTTTTGAGCTTTATGCAACCTGCCATCTACTGTTCTGGCAGTGGTAATTTTTTTAAAAGTAACGAGTAACTATGCAGCACAAAAAAAAAATACTTGAGTAGAAGTATCGAAATCATCGAAAAAATGTAGTGAAGTAAAAGTAGAAGTAGGAGAAAAAAATTCTACTCTAGGAAAGTACAGATACCGCATTTCGGTACTTAAGTACAGTACTTAAGTAGTTCTACTTCGTTACTATACATCTCTGGTTTTTTCCCACCCTTCATATTGACACTGACATCCCAATGGTCTGAAGACTTGAAGCTGTGTCCGTCAGTGAACCTCAGAGAAAAAGGTTTTATGGTAAGACAAAAATCCAGTTTTTTCATTTAACATATCTGTCAAATCAGGAGTTCAAACATCCAAATCAGCTTGCAGGAATCCAGGAACACCAACCGCGTTAACTCCAGAGAAGCACTTGATGGCCACAATCAAAAAGCTGTTATCATGAGCCTAAAGTCAGCAAGGATCAGAGGAGTTCTCAAGTAAAATTCAGGGTAGGTCTCAGACAGTCAGGGATTTCTCTGTATTACCCTCAGGAGCTGCCAGAGCCTGCCAAAAGCAGAGAGGGGCTTAAAAAAACGAGAAGAGCCAAGGAGAGTTGAGGGGAACCTAGGAGAGCCGCTGAGACCTGGGTCCTACTTGTTTGTGAGTGGACAGTGTACTACCACTCCTCCTTCCACCCGAACAGTCACAACAGTTTATGAGGGATTGCCGAGATGCTTCACCAGTCAGCCAGTAACAGAGGAGGACCCGAGGGCGCTCCCTTCACCATACACTCCACCACTGCCAGTCACCAGCACATAGAGCGCCACTTCTCCAAGTGCCTCCTGCTGCCTTCATCGCTCCACACTCGGCCTCCTTCCCACAACACTCCAGGCTATCTTTCCAGGGTGAGGGAGCCCAGGTGAGCTATGCAAGCCCGCTCACATTGGCGTCATGCCACGCCACCAGATTTAGGATGTCTGATTGGCTAGTAATGCATAAAAAACCTGAAGGCCAAAAACATTCAGCCTAAACAAACGGCCCCATTTTTGCTAGTTCTATGTTTTTTTTTGTTATGAGCAACTGACATTATTTTCTATTCCATTTTATCCACCAAGTAATTAATACAAAGTCTGAAGAGAACTGGGTCCTTTAACAATCCTTGTGGAGCATTACTGTCTTAACACTATTTTTCTAATGTGTTACATTTGCAACCAACCAATTCAATATGCAATGAGTGTTCCTTATTTTCAGCTCCCATTGGTGGAAGTTGCTAATGTAGCAGGTGCCACTTTGAATTTTCCATACTTAGGTCTGTAAGTATCAACTGCTGTGAATGCTGCCAGGAACATTAGATTGTAAGCTTCCCCAGAACAATGTGAATCTTTTGGTGGAGCCTGTGAAACTAGAAAGGTTTTCTCATTATAAAAACATAATCATGTAGTCCTAATGTAAAGCTGTCCTTGCTCACACAAAGTACTTGCATTGTTCAGCAGCTGAGATAAATGGGCAGGAATAACTTGCCAAAATATTTTAGGTTTTGTTTATACAGAAATTGCCAGGGTCTACACCATTGTTAATGTTGGCTACAAATCGTGTTTTTTTCTTTTTTTTCTGTGTTCCTTGTTTCTGTATTCGGGCAATGTAACCTTTTAAATCCCTTTCTTTAACTTCTCATTAAGACTTAATATAGGGCTTGTTTGAAATGCCAAGGAAGATTGCCACAATAAAATCACAGACTAAATGATTAGAGAGAAGCTGCATGCTCATTAAAATATCATTTAGATGTTCTCTGGAAGGGGGGAATGGTCTTATGGTCTTTGCTCCACTATGCATTAGAATCATTTTCACGCTGATAAAAATTAACAGGGATTTTGTGCCCTCTTCCCTTCCATTTAGTTACACCCCCCCCCCCCCCATGTCCCTGACAGCTGTAGTGCTCCTTCTGCTAAAGGTCGTCAGAATTATTTAATGTCCCTTGGCCAAATAAAGCCATGCCTTCACCTCCCCCATCCCTGCCTTTCTCTCCTGTGCCTGTGGCGAAGGCTTGCTTTACGCACACTTATAATTTTCTGTTGTCTGCAATGTTACAGTGGTTGAGAGAAAGGAGTCTGTCATTTTATCACCATTTCTCAGGCTGAATAAAGGAACATGACATATACAGATTGCAGGTTTTACAGCATGTTACTGTCAAAGCACAATAAAGAGCAGGGGCTTTTAGTACTACATCAATATTGCTGGGTCTTTACTATGTTGCATAGTTGTACACCAAATTAACTAACCAGTGTACAGGACACCAGGAATGCACCCTGGATGGCAGGTATATTTCCCCATTATTTGAGATTTTGTGATCCCTTTTAACGGGGGCAGTTAGAAGACCTTGTTGAGTACTTGGGGGGTTCTCACCCATGCAGGGTGAGGGGTTCTAGGGTAATCCAGTTGTTTGTGAACAGGACAATAATTCACACAGTCAGGTACAGTGATAAACTTGTATTTAAGCAAAAAAACAGTCCACAACAATTCCTGTGGGAAGCCACTCACAGGTGCACTCGCAGTTACAGCAACGTGAACAGAGGGGGTTCCAGCCAAAAGAACAGTGTTTGTAGAGAGGGGCAGAATGCGACCTGGCCATTTCATGCCTAATCGGGAAGATGTCCAAATGGATGCAACCCTAAGCTTTTACCTTCAAAACCGATATGCACTTTAACCGATATATCGGAATCAGCCCCTGAGGTTACCGATTATTGCCGATTATTTCAGGAAAGTGCTTGTACTGGAGAGATGCCTGCAGCTACAGGCATCACCCTGGTACCGGCATCCATAGCCGAAGGTCGTCTGTCTTGTAATGACAATCGATGCGGCTAAGAAGCCGCTCGACTGTCATTACAAGAAACGGGAGGGTACGTACCCCCCGGCGCCTTCTGCGGCCTGCCCAGGTCTCCCATCCCACCGGATTCGGCTCTGATCATGACATCACTTCTGGGTACTCAGTGCCAAATTCAAAAAAATTACAGCATTCTAAACAGCCAAACTTGGCGTTTTGAATGCTTTTAGGTGCAGAGGAGGGGTTTGGGGTCTTTTAGACCCCCAGATCCCTCCACAAGAGTACCTGTCAAAAGAAAAAAAAAATGTTAATGTACGAAAATATCGGCAGATACCGATATGCGATGACCAAAATATCGGTGTTGGTATCGGCAATAAAAAAATGATATTGGTTGATCACTATTACAGACCCAAAATTCTGGGGGTTTGGAGAGATATTTTGGGGTGGAAAAGAACCTCCAAAGCCTGATTACAAGGGCTTTGGTCCTGAAGAGGTTAAGCCGCCAGCAGGGGAGTCTTGGAAGGCTGCAGAAAGGAATCGGCACCTTTGCCTGTGAGTGGAATGGCTCACAAGCTGTGAGAAAATGTGAACTCTCTTGCAACTAAGACACTTGTTGCTGAACCCCTGCTGCATTCTGAAACAAAGGGGAACCCTAAACCCCAGTGTGGGCCCAAGGGTCTGGCGGTGAGCCTGTTGCATGGTTTTCTTGATACCAGGACTAGGAACAGTTTGCTTTTTATTTTGCTGAAGAAAGCCATTAGTGTTTTTGCCTGTGTTAATTTCCTAATAAAAAATACAATATTTGGGAACTCTCAGTGCTTTCATATAGAAATTGAGGTGCAATAGACTCCAAGAGTACTTTTTCCATTGGCACAAGATTGATGCTTGTTTATCCCTGCTGATTGTACCAAAACAATTGTAAGTCATAGCTCTAACTCCACTTTCTAAAAAATACCTTCCTCCCCTTATTTTCCATTCACTCTACTATGTAAGTTACATCTAACTCCCACACCTGTACCTCTTTTGAACTCAAAACCTACCTATGCCTTTGTATTAAAAGAAAATATAGGAAACCAATAGGTTCTAAACCCACACTAATCAATAACCAAAGAACAAATAAACTACAATAAAGAGCAGCGTGATGTAAAGTGTAAAAAACACCTATACCGTGAAAAGAAACAAAGAAACCGCGCTCTTACATCAGAAATACATGTCACCATAGTGAATAAACAATAGTGTATAGACAAATAAATATATCTTCATTTAAATTATAAAAAATACGTAAAATTCGTGAAGTTTGCATATAATCCCACATGTGAATAACGTCCTCACTGAGTATAGGAAAGGTTCCTCTCCACCATCATGCAGATGCACTGACTATACACTCACCAGACTTAATTGACCCCTATTACAGGGAGTCAAATTGTGTATATGGGAAAATCCAAGATCTCATCATACATGAGGTCACAGGAATGATTTCAAACTGCTGCTGTCATCCATTCAATATGTATATAAATAGCATATTCAAAGCTCCACTGTTGCCATATAGAGAGGGTGAGGAAGAAACCCTCTCATTGTGCAGTACTGTATATCAAAACATTTATTTAAAAAAGAAGGTTGCACTTACATCAAAGAAGACCAGGTTCAGCATGTATTGTATGGAAATTGCCGGTTTGCACTCGACCTGTGTTCCAGCTGACCGGAAATTACATATCACAAACACCACCCAACACCGTTTGATCAGTCTATGTCTGACATCCTCAGGGATTACGTCAGACTGATGAAATGGAGTTGGGTGGTGTTTGAGATACGTAATTTGCGGTCAGCTGGAACGCATCTCAAACACCATCCAATGTCGTTTCATCAGTCTCTGACCTAACCCCTGAGGATGTCCGACATAGACTGACGAAACGGCCTTGGGTGGTGTTTGAGGTATGTCCATTCCGGTCAGCTGGAACGCAGGTGAAACACATACTGGCGTACCTATACAGTACATGCTGATCCCTGACTCCTTTGATGTAAGTTTAATACAACCTTCTTTTTTAAATAAATGATTTGATATACTGCATCATGAGTGTTTTTCTTCCTCTCCCTCTCTTTATGGCAACACTGTAGCTATGAATATGCTATTTATATACATATTGAATGGATGACCGCAGCAGTTTGAAATAATTCCTGTGACCTTATGTATGATGAGGATTTTCCCATATGCACAATATGATTCCCTGTAATAGGGGTCAATTAACCTCCCTGGCAGTCTGATTATGTCAGAATTTCTGTGCTAAAAGCGGTACATTGTTTTGCATGGAAATCTGTTGTTTTATATTTTAAAACTCACCTTCCCCTGCGATCTCCTGCTGTCCTCCAGCCATCCTCCCACTGTCCTCTCGCTCTATGCTCAGTCGATGCCGGCACCTGTCTTCGGGTTCCCTTCCCTGCGAGCGTTGCAACGCAGGGGGGAGGAACCAGCGGAAATTTCAAACATGTAAATAAACGAAATGACATGATACAAAGTTGTGATCCTAATGGGAATATACTGTATCATGCCATTTCACCACAGGATTTCACCTGGTGACTTTTCCAGTGCCCTGCCTGTACTTTTCCAGTTCTTTGTGCCTGGAAAATTGAAAACGACCATGGCGTCCAAAAAGCGTTCTTTTTGCACAAACACGCTTTTAGACGAACTGAAAAACAGCAACAGCGAAACAATTTGTGGAAAAAATTAATCATCCGGTACGGAAATTAATCATCCGGTACGGAAAGTGACGACCGCAACGATTCTGATGTCTCTTTCTGGCACAAAGCTCCGTTGGAAATTCTAAAGAATCATTTGATATACGTCCCAAATTCCACAAGCTATGTGCCAGAAAGACATCAGAATCGTTGCTGTCTCCACTTTCCGTACCTTATGACGAATTTTCCCACGAATCGCTATAGCTCAGTTCAAGTAACTCCGTTTCGCTGTCGCTGTTTTCCAGTTCGTCTAAAAACGCTTTTGCGCAAAAAGAGTGCTTTTTGGACGCTATGGTCGTTCTCAATTTTCCAGGCACAAAGAACTGTAAAAGTACAGGCAGGGCACTGGAAAAGTCACCAGATGCAATCCTGTGGTGAAATGGCATGATACAGTGTAATCCGTTAGGATCACAACTTTGTATCATGTCATTTAGTATATTTACATTTTTGAATTTGCCGCCGGCTCGACCCCCCCCTGCATCGCAACGCTCGCAGGGAAGGGAACCGGAAGACAGGTGTCGGCATCTGCCGAGCACAGAGCGAGAGGACAGCGGGAGGACGGTGGGGGATCGCAGGGAAGGTGAGTAAGATTCTAGGTTAATCCCGAGTGTGGCTCAGGGTTACCGCTTTTGGTACACTGTATTAACCCCGAGCCACACTCGGGAATACCGCTAGGGAGGTTAAGTCTTGCTAGTGAAGAGAAACCTTTCCTATACTCACTGAGGGTGCTTTTCATGTGTGGGATTATATATGTACTTCACAAATGTTATGTATTTTTTATAATTTAAATGAAGATGTGTTTATTTGCCTATTCACTATTGTTTATTCACTTTGGTGATTTGTATTTTATGCGTGCTTTCTTTGTTTTTTTTTATCTCTTTTTATTGTCTATACTTTGGAAATGCCCACCCTTTAATGTTCTTTTACACAGGTGACTAGCACACCCTGTAATATCCATGGATTCCTGAGTCTGGAACAGAGACTCGGGAAAGAATCTGTGGATTCCTGAGTCTGGAACAGGGACGTGCGGTGAGGTCAGTGGCTGTTGAGGCATTGGCTAGTATCAGAGCCAGATACACACAAGTTACGTATTTGATTCTCATTTTGTAGGCAATTGCAGTTCTACTAGTTATACTCATTTAACAAAAATATTTACATATGCTGTCCCTTTTAGGCCCCTTTCACATGATCAGACCGATCAGGTCCACCTGTCTGTTTTTTCAGGCAGACCTGATTGTGCCACCTATTCTCCTCTATGGAGAGGCGGATGATCCGACAAGATCCGCTTAAAACAGACGGATGGCGATATGTTGGACATTCTGTTCGTTTTCATGCGACCTCCCCATAGAGGAGAGCAGGACTCTGATAGGTCCATCTCTGCACAGTGAGCAGAGACGGACCTTTCATCCGCCTGCTTAGCGGGGATCAATGGAGCGATCCCCGCTGAGGTAGCAGAGTCCGCCGAGCAGATCCGCCCCGTGTGAAAGGGGCCTTAAGATGTTTTTCATTCACCCTTTTTGTTGATGATGGAAACAATATTACTAGCAAAGATTACATTAAAGATTGTAGAAAAAAAACATGTCCATTATTTTCTGAGGCCAGAAATGTATCAGTAATATTCAGTAATAAACAAGTGAACAATAAAGGGTTCAGGGTTATTTACTAAAAGGTGAAATACAGGAGAATTTAAAACAAATGGTAAAACTGTGAAACAGTCCAACTAAAAAAATATATACCGTGCATCAGGGCTTTTTTTTCTCAGAAAATTGGTGCAGGAACTTAACCATGTCCCCCTCCCCCACACACACACCCAAACCTCATAAAATAGTGGGTGTGGTAAAACAGTGGGAAGGTCTTAAAGGGGCATTAAATAACAGGAGTTCATTACATACAGAGTGCTGAGATGGGGGGGGGGGGGGAGTTCAGGTGTATGCTACACACAGAGTTCAGTCTTCTTCCACAGTCGCTTACCTCTGCTCTGCATACCTATCTATTTGTCACTTTCATCCCTCTTCAGTTCTGACTTCTGCATGCAACCCCCCTTCCCCTACCTCCATCTTCCCCCTCCCCTCCTTAAAAGCTCCATCTCACAGGTCTTACTTTTTGTTGCTGTGTTAAGCTGAAAGTCGGCTCTAGTATCATCCCTCATACTGTAGGTGGCTCCTCCTCTCTCACTTGCAGGGTGATCATCCAGTGGGGGTGTCATCATCTGCAATGCACCCTGTGCACCTGCATCTCTCTTGTCCCCATCCTGCACTCAGGGGGAGCCGCTCAATAGATAGATCTGTGGAAGCCGCTGGGAGATAAGCTGTCTCCGGTTAACACAGAAGCCAAACCTCTGTCTTTACAAGTGATAGTGGTGAGCAGGGAGCAGAGGGCTTTAGCCAGAGGCGGTGGAACTGAGTTCCACCAAGTTCCTGCTGAAAAAAATCCCTGCCGTGCATCCAGAAAGTATTCACAGCGTTTCACTTTTTCCACATTTTGTTATGTTACAGCCTTATTCCAAGATGGATTAAATTAGTTATTTTCCTCAAAATTATACAAACAATACCCCATAATGATAATAACAATAACAAGAAAAAAGTTTGTTTGAGATCTTTGCAAATTTATTAAAAATATAAAAAATGAAAAAAGTGCGGGCCTCTTCTTCTCAGAGAATAGTTGCAGGAACTCGCCCTCCCCAGCCAACTCTCCACCCAACCTCATCATTCTCCGGGAAGAAGAAAAGCAGCGCTAATCTGCGTATTGCTCAAGGCCCAAAAGGCACAGAGTACTGCACTTAGGAGCGCAAAACACAGAGCTCAGGAAAGTGTACTCTGCAGTGATAAGGTGTGTGTATCAGAGGGCACAGAAAAAAAAATGATCGCAAGGGACAGTACATATCTCCCCCAATGTAACTATTGTTCCCCTCTGTACCCCCTATTTCCACCTAACCTCTGCAACCCTTGTCCACAGCTCACCTATGCCCCCAGTCCACAGTTCATGTTCTCTTCCCTCCCATCCACAGCTCACCACTTCTTCCCCTGTCCGCAGCTCACCACTTCTTCCCCTGTCCGCAGCTCACCACTTCTCCCCATTGTCCGCAGCTAGCCTCTTCTTTCCCCTAGTCCTGTACTCACCACTTCTTTCCCCATCTGCAGATAACCACTTCTTCCCCCCCGGCCGCAGCTCGCCACTTCTTCCCCCCGGCCGCAGCGCACCACTTCTTCCCCCCGGTCGCAGCTTGCCACTTCTTCCCCCCGGCCGCAGCTCGCCACTTCTCCTGTCTTCCACTGACCTCTGTACCTCTGCCTACAGTTCGCCTTGGCATCCCCTCACAACTCACATTTGTACCCCCTGTCAACAATTCAACTCTGCCCCCCCCCCCAGTTCACAACTACACCTTGTCTCACCCTTCCTTCCACATTTCACTTCTGCTCCCCCATCTACAGATTACCCCAATCCACAGCTCTCATTCCTTCAGCCCTTCAACTTCAACTTTCACCTCTTCACCTCCTGCCACCTCTAAACAACCTGTCAACTCCCCCTTCCAAGCTCTTGCCCCTGTCCCACCTCTCCCCCCACCTCTCCCCCTTTCCAGCTGTCACCTCTTCTCACAACTTTGCCCCCCTCTTGAAAATTCCCCCCCACTGCGGTTCACAGCTGTCATAGATGCCTCTATGCACAACCACTCCCCCCCCTCCCCTTCTTCCTTTCACTCCATAGCTTTCGATCACCTCCTCTTGGTGCAGTTGTGCACTTTTTTTCCAACTACAGTACAGCCCTGTTTGGTCCCCATCCCGCACCGCCTGTCGTGTGTAGCACAGGTGCCAAGGAGGAGTTTTAGAACCCTTCACTCTGCTCTGAACGACACACGTCTGACAGGCGGGGTTGGGTTGGATAGGAGCCACCACTGGAAGCTCCATAAAAATAAAAAAAAATGCAGCGGTCACCATGTAGGGACTCTGGGCACCCAGTGACGTGCACAGCTGTACACATGTCCCGAGTGCCTGGCAATAGGACACAGAAGCCGGTGGAAGAAGCGAGTAGTGCAAAAACTTCCTTTACCGCCTTCTGCGTTCAACAGCATGGAGAGGACAGGGCTGCCAGAGGTAGCGGAATGCCGTTCTGGCAGAAAAAAAGCCCTGTACATACAGTATTTCACAAAAGTGAGTACACCCCTCACATTTTTGTATATATTTTATTATATCTTTTCATGTGACAACACTGAAGAAATGACACTTTGCTACAATGTAAAGTAGTGAGTGTACAGTTTGTATAACAGTGTAAATTTGCTGTCCCCTTAAAATAACACACAGCCATTAATGTCTAAACTGCTGGCAACAAAAGTGACTAAACCCCTAAGTGACCATGTCCAAATTGGACCCAATTAGCCATTTTCCCTCCCCGGTGTCATGCGACTCGTTAGTGTTACAAGGTCTCAGGTGTGAATGGGGAGCAGGTGTGTTGAATTTGGAGTTATCGCTCTCTCACTCTCTCATACTGGTCACTGGAAGTTCAACATGGCACCTCTCATAGCAAAGAACTCTCTGAGGATCTGAAAAAAAGAATTGTTGCTCTACATAAAGATGGCCTAGACTATAAGAAGATTGCCAAGACCCTAAAACTGAGCTGCAGCACGGTGGCCAAGACCATACAGCAGTTTAATAGGAGAGGTTCCACTTAGGAACAGGCTTCGTCATGGTCGACCAAAGAAGTTGAGTGCACGTGCTCAGCGTCATATCCAGAGGTTGTCTTTGGGAAATAGACAAATGAGTGCTGCCAGCATTGCTGCAGAGGTTGAAGGGGTGGGGGGTCAGGCTGTGAGTGCTCAGACCATACGCCGCACACTGCATCAAATTGGTCTGCAAGGCTGTACTCCAAGAAGGAAGCCTCTCCTAAAGATGATGTGCTTTGGATCGGAACAATGCCGATAGAGTTATATCTGTCCCTGGCCTAATTTTTAAGAGTAATGCATGTGTGCACACAGAGAAATGCTGACACTGACACAGTCAGAGTGAAACAGTTCTGCTTTATTGCTTCTTTTAAGCTTATAAAGCCCGTACAGAACATCTCCAGGAAATGTCCTGTAGGCATGGCATTAAGTATAGACATTTAAATTATAATCTTATTTGATTGGATGTATCTATGCGCATATAACTTCTTCCAGGATATGACCATCTTCTGTCCTAGGTGTGTCCCTCACTGGAGGCGCCATCTTGGAAATCATCTGTTGTTCTTGTTTTCTTATTGCTTTGATTTATAGGAGAAAAGTGATCTGGCAATTATGTTTGAGCAAGGAAAGTATTTCATATAAGTAAATAGCATAAAAGCATATTAGCATATTAGCATAACAGCACTATAGCATAAAATACCATAAATGGGTATAAATGGTTTATAAGCTTGTATATAATACTGTAGAAATAGGCATTTTACTAAACCATCAATTACATCCATTACAGATGTACAAGAAAGCCCACATACAGTTTGCTGAAGACAAGCAGACTAAGAACATGGATTACTGGAACCATGTCCTGTCATTTGATGAGACCAAGCTAAACGTATTTGGTTCACATGGTGTCAAGTGTGTATTGCAGCAACCAGGTGGAGAGTACTAAGACAAGTGTGTCTTTCCTACAGTCAAGCATGGTGCTGGGAGTGTCATGGTCTGGGACTGCGTAAATGCTGCCGGCACTGGGGAGCTACAGTTTATTGAGGAAACCATGAATGCCAACATGTACTGTGACATACTGAAGCAGAGCATGATCCCCTCCCTTTGGAGACTGGGCCGCAGGGCAGTATTCCAACATAACGACCCCAAACACACCTCCAAGATGGCCATTGCCTTGCTAAAGAAGCTGAGGGTAAAGGTGATGGACTGGCCAAGCATGTCTCCACACCTAAACCCTATTGAGCATCTGTGCGGCATCCTCAAACGGAAGGTGGAGGAGTGCAAGGTCTCTAACATCCACCAGCTCCATGATGTCATCATGGAGGAGTGGAAGAGGACTCCAGTGGCAACCTGTGAAGCTTTGGTGAATTCCATGCCCAAGAGGGTTAAGGCAGTGCTAGAAAATAATGGTGGCCACACAAATATTGAGACTTTGGGCCCAATTTGGACATTTTACCTTAGAGGTGTACTCACTTTTGTTGCCAGCGGTTTAGACATTAAGGACTGTGTGTTGAGTTATTACGAGGGGAACAGCAAATTTACACTGTTATACAAGCTGTACACTCACTACTTTACATTGTAGCGAAGTGTCATTTCTTCAGTGTTGTCACATAAAAAGATATAATAAAAATATATACAAAACTGTGAGCGATGTACTCACTTTTGTGAGATACTATAAGTATTCACAGCCTTTGTCGTGATGCTCAAAATTGCATCCTGTTTACACTGATCATCCTTGAGATGTTTCTACAACTTTACTGGAGTCCACCTGTGGTAAATTGAGTTGATTAGACATGATTTGGAAAGGCACACACTTGTGTATATATGGTCCCACAGTTACCAGTACATGTCGGGGCACAAACCAAGCAATGAAGTCCAAGGAATTGTCTTTAGAGGCACAGATCTGGGGAAGGGTACAGAAAAATGTCTGCAGCATTGAAGGTCCCAATGAGCACAGTGGCCTCCATCATCAGTAAATGAGAGATGTTTGGAACCACCAGGACTTTTCCTAGATCGGGCCGCACGGCCAAACTGAGCGATCTAAGGAAAAGGGCCTTAGGGAGGTGACCAGGAATCCGATGGTCACTCTGACAGAGCTCCAGCATTTCTCTGTGGAGAGAGGAGAACCTTCCAGAAGAACAACCATCTCTACAGCACTCCAATAATCAGGCCTGTATGGTAGAGTTGTCAGATGGAAGCCACTCCTCAGTAAAAGGCACATGACGGCCCCCCTGGAGTTTGCAAAAAGGCACCTGAAGGACTCTCACACAGGGCCGGACTGGGAATAAAATTCAGCCCTGGAAATAATTTCATACCAACCCCATAGCAATATTATACCGACCCAACAGCATAGCGCCATTATTTTCTTGTTCATAGAAGGGAAAACCATGCATTTTAAAGCACATTTGAAAAGTGTATTATATATAGATAAGACAGATATGAAACCATATAGAGCTTCATACATATATAAGCAAATTCCGGTTAAAAGTGTGGACATGGTACAGGAGATGTCAGAGGCTGCAGACATGGTCCAGGAGATGCAGAGGCTGTGTGGGCATGGTACAGGAGATGCAGAGGCTGTGTTGGCATGGTACAGAAGATGCAGAGGCTGTGGACATGGTACGGGAGATGCAGGGGCTGCGGACATGGTGCAGGAGATGCAGGGGCTGCGGACATGGTGCAGGAGATGCAGGGGCTGCGGACATGGTGCAGGAGATGCAGGGGCTGCAGACATGGTGCAGGAGATGCAGGGGCTGCAGACATGGTGCAGGAGATGCAGGGGCTGCGGACACGGTGCAGGAGATGCAGGGGCTGCGGACACGGTGCAGGAGATGCAGGGGCTGCGGACACGGTGCAGGAGATGCAGGGGCTGCGGACACGGTGCAGGAGATGCAGGGGCTGCGGACACGGTGCAGGAGATGCAGGGGCTGCGGACACGGTGCAGGAGATGCAGGGGCTGCGGACACGGTGCAGGAGATGCAGGGGCTGCGGACATGGTGCAGAAAATGCAGGGGCTGCGGACATGGTGCAGGAGATGCAGAGGCTGAGGGCATGGTACAGGAGCTGCAGGGGCTGTGGACATGGTACAGGAGCTGCAGGGGCTGCATGCATGGTGCAGGGGATGCAGGGGCTCTGGGCATAGTGCAGGATATGCAGGGGCTGCAGGCATGGTTCAGGATATGCAGGGGCTGCAGGCATGGTTCAGGATATGCAGGGGCTGCAGGCATGGTTCAGGAGATGCAGTGGCTGCGGGCATGGTGCAAGAGATGCAGGGGCTGCAGACATGGTACAGGAGATGCAGGGCTGTGGACATAGTACAGGAGATGCAGGGTTGCTGGCATGGTGCAGGGGCTGTGGACATGGTAAAAGAGATGCAGGGCTGTAAGCATGGTACAAGAGATACAGGGCTGCGGACATAGTGCAGGAGATGCAGTGCTGCGGGCATGGTACAGGCTGTACCATGCCCGCAGCACTGCATCTCCTGAGGAGAAGTCTTGCTTACCTTTTGGACAAAAGGCACCTTACATTTAAAAATGGCGCCGCCTGCACGGGAATAGCCGAACGTGTACGGGCTTTCCCGAGCGGCGGTGGCGCATACACAGTGCGCATGTCGGGCCGGCCGCAGCCATTTTTTTTCAGGTGTTAGCAGCCCCAGGGCAGGGGGGACTTGCCGACCTACCGGGAAATTTCCCGGGATACCGGTAGGTCAGTCCGGCCCTGCTTTCGCACCATGAGAAACAAAATTCTCTGGTCTGATGAAAAAAAAAATGTAATTCTTTGGCCTTAATGACAAGCGTCCTGTCTGGAAGAAACCTGGCTAGATACAGTACCAGTATCCCATCAGGTGTGCAGGGGCTTTTGAGACATGAAATTGTTCAGCTTTCTTGACCAGGGACTAATTGCATCGGTACATTTACTTGAAGCAGCGGCACACAGTATTATTTTATTTACCTGATAAACAGCATAAATGTTGAATGTAGATGTAGCGTTTCAAATTTGGGCTACACATCTTATTTGGGATTGTCCTTGTCTGTTAGATCTGTACCTAGCGTGATTATGACTAAATTTTCCTGCTTAGCAGAAAACTGTTCTAGTTTGCTCAGGCAGTGGATGATGCAGAAAGCTGGTATCCTGCAGGTTTCATAATGTTACCAAAGAGTGCTAAGATCATGTTTTAGAAATCAATCAATAATTTTATCAGTCATGTGATGTAGCAAAGTTTAATAAACAGCATAATGCAGTGTTGAAGGACATTTTATTATCTGCTGATTACCTGCCTAAGCTGTAAAATGAGGTATGTGCTTACTGCGCACACACATCTCAGTGGGTGCAATCCATATGTGGCAATTACAGTGTATATACCGATCTTTTCTTTTTACTGTGTTTTATTTCCATAATTCAAGAAGGATTATGGGTTATAAAAAAAAAAAAAAGACAGACCTACATACAGCATCTCACAAAAGTGAGTACACCCCTCACATTTTTTGTAAATATTTTATTTCATGTGACAACGCTGAAGAAATTACACTTTGCTACAATGTAAAGTAGTGAGTGTACAGCTTGTTTAACAGTGTAAATTTGCTGTTCCCTCAAAATAACTCAACACACAGCCATTAATGTCTTAACCGCTGGCAACAAAAGTGAGTACACCCCTAAGTGAATATGTACAAATTGGGCCCAATTAGCCATTTTGTGTCATGCCATGTGACTCGTTATTGTTACAAGGTCTCAAGTGCGAATGGGGAGCAGGTGTGTCAAATTTGTGGTTATCGTTCTCACTCTCTCATACTGGTCACTGGAAGTTGAACATGGCACCTCATGGCAAAGAACTCTGAGGATCTGAAAAAAAGATATGTTGCTCTACATAAAGCTGGCCTAGGCATTAAGAAGATTGCCAAGTTCCTGAAACTGAGCATGCAGCACGGTGGCCAAGACCATACAGTGGTTTAACAGGACAGGTTCCACTCAGAACAGGCCTCACCATGGTCGACCAAAGAAGCTGAGTGCACATGCTCAGTGCCATGTCCAGGGGTTGTCTCTGGGAAATAGATCTTTGAGTGCTGCCAGCATTGCTGCAGAGGTTGAAGGGGTGGGAGGTGAGCCTGTCAGTGCTCAGACCATACGCCACACACTGCATCAATTTGGTCTGCATGGCTGCTGTCCCAGAAGGAAGCATCTTCTAAAGATGATGCACAAGAAATCCCACAAACAGTTTGCTGAAGACAAGCAGACTAAGGATTACTGGAACCTTGTCCTGTGGTCTGATGAGACCAAGATAAACCTATTTTGTTCACAGGGTGTCAAGCGTGTGTGGCGGCAACCAAGTAATGGAGTACAAAGACAAGTGTGTCTTGCCTACAGTCAAGCATGGTGGTGGGAGTGTCATTGTCTGGGACTGCATAAATGCTGCCAGCACTGGGGAGCTACAGTTCATTGAGGGAATTATGAATGCCAACATGTACTGGGACATACTGAAGCAGAGCATGATCCCCCTCCCTTCAGAGACTGGGCCGCAGGGCAGTATTCCAACATAACGACCCCAAATGCACTTCCAAGAAAACTGCCTTGCTAAAGAAGCTGGTGGTAAAGGTGATGGACTGGCCGAGCATGTCCCCAGACCTAAACCCTATTGAGAATATTGTGGGGCATCCTCAAACGGAAGATGGAGGCGCACAAGGTCTCTAACATTCACCAGCTCTGTGATGTCATCCTGGAGGAGTGAAGGATAACTCCTGTGAAGCTCTGGTGAACTCCATGCCCAAGAGAGTTAAAGCAGTGATGGAAAATAATGGTGGCCACACAAAATAGTGACACTTTGGAGGCCCAATTTTTTCATTTCCTCTTAGGGGTGTACTTACTTGTGTTGCCAGAGGTTTAGACGTTAATGGCTGTGTGTTGAGTTATTTTGAGGGGACAGCAAATTTACGCTGTTATACAAGCTGTACACTCACTACTTTACATCATAGCAAAGTGTCATTTCTTCAGTGTTGTCACATGAAAAGATATAATAAAATATTTACAAAAATGTGAGGGGTGTACTCACTTTTGTGAGATACTGTATATACATTCATACCTCCATGCTGCATCATCTGTATGATACTGCAGCTGTCCCAAGTCAGCAGGACCAAGAGCTGACCTATCGCATAACCGCTAATCAGTCGGCTCTCAGTCTGCTGACAGCCTAGGGTAGTGACTGTCAGTCATTACACCCACCTCTGTTCCTCCGTCACATTCTGGAGTGGCAGGTTGTAGGGTGGGGGGGGGGGGGGGGTGAACGTCTGGCTCTAACTCTTGGCCATGTGCTAAAAGGCAGGGACAGTTGTTTATCAGGCAGTCAGGTGGATCCAGATAATAATGTTGGGATCCTTCCTGAACTTGGCGTGACCCCATCAGCTGATAATGGGCAATAATTTCTCTATTAAGTAAGCCTACTGCTGAAAATACACTGGTGTTTAATAAGCATTATGCTATGGCTGGTAAATATATTTTCTCTTACGTCCTCTGACAGTCGCCGCCCACTCATACAATCTGCACGTCTGGGTATTTGCCTTCTCCACAGGAGTAAGCTAGGCAGAAGATTTTGTTAGAATATTCACAAAAAACGTTGTATAGACACACCTACAGGGGGCTGTCCCTATGGTCAATACTCCCAGCTAGCTTCATTCCCAATTCAGTTTGCTGCTGCCTAGCTTAGGAGTAGGCTGGCTTTTCCCTGGCTGGGGCTGTCGTCTTTATTTTTTCTCTCTAGAAAAGTATTTTTCTTTAAAAGATAGCTTTTTATTTGTTCCTGCGCTTAGTTAGTCGGACTTCGAAAGACTACAGCGTTTGCGGAGCTGGGAATCGCACTGGTTATTCTAGAGCCTTACGGTATCCCAGCCTGCCATCGAGCGTTAGCAGGTTATTGGTACACCCAGGCCTTGCAAACGACTATGTCCCTGACCTCAGGGTCGAGCCTGCGAAGTTGCTATCTTCGCCAGGATGTCTCAACTGCGGTACGCCCGCATGTTGCTAGCGTCCCTTTCGGATGACGGCACCACCACTCAGAGTGGGAGGCTTTTTGTCACAGAGCGGTACCCACGTTTTCGCTGGACCAGTGAGTAACATGCTACCCCTCTGTCTCTGGCATTGTCTGTCGGGGTGTGTATGTGGGCCCTCTGTTTTATGGGGATGGCAGTTCGGTATGGGTTCTGTAATGTCCCCCTCATGTCTGTAGGTGCGGTCCCTGTGTGTCCCTTCCTGGTCCCTGCGGGGGCGCTGTGGCGGTTCCACCACTGTATGTGGGGTTGCGGGGGTCTCCTATGTCCCTGGGGTGCTTGTGCAACTATTTGGGGAACAGTACATGGTGTGGGGGCCGCAATCGGCGCAAAACTGCGCGGCCGCCATTTTAGGTGTGGGCAGCCATTTTCTACTATGCTGTTGGCGCAGATCGGGCGTCATCTTTAGTGTGGGCAAAATGTCCTTATGTGGACAGCGGCCATTTTCCCAGAGCTTTTCCCATAGACTTGTATTGGCAACCATTTTCTTGTGGCTCAGGGCTGTGTCTGCCTCTAGAGGCGTGAGGTCACTTCCTCTTTCTTCACATTCAGATCGATTCAGCAGCGTGGCAAGTATAGCACACTGTGGGGAGCTTTTATTGTGTTTCCTGGCCTGAATTCATACTAGCACAGGACTTGCTCTCCATTTGCTGTGGGGACCGCGGGATTCGCCGATTTAAAGGGCCAGCGTCATTTAAATTGAGATTGCTATTATGGAGTCCCAGGATAGCAAATTTCCCCCAGATCTGGTAGAGGGTTCAGGTACTCCTGAATCCTCTGCTGTAGTCTCCCTTACTGCTGCACTTGTGACTTTAGCGTCAAAAGTGGATTTGTTGATGTCTGACTGGGCTTCTAAGAAAAGGCCTATGCCCTCTCAGTCTTCTGATTCAGAGCCAGATTTGGTTGCCACGGACAGCGTACCCCCTGAGGGGTCTCAGTCCTCTCAGTCGGATGTGGATGAGGAGGATTCCTCCTCTGGATCAGCACGGGACCGCGCTGCGGTGTCCGCTTATTAGCGTTGTGAAAGACACTTTAAATTTGGATGATGAGCCCCACCTGTAGGGTAAGCGGTCTTCCTTTGGGAACCGCAAAGCCCAAAAATCGGGTCAGGTTTTTCCTTGTCCCGCTGAGTTTCACGATACCGTGAATGAACAATGGTGTCATTTGAAACGTAATTTTGTGGTGCCAAAGAGATTTCAGTACAGTTATCCCTTTGCAGATCCGGTGGATTCTCGCTGGACTGCGGCTCCTAAGGTGGACCACACTGTGTCCAGGTTAAATAAGGCCACTTTAATGCCCGCGGAGGATTCTCCGGTGTTTAAAGACCCGGCGGATAGGCGAGTGGAAATTCTTTCCCACCACATCTATCTGCTAGCGGGTTCCTTGCTGAAACCCGTGTTTCGCTTCGGTAATGGTCTCTCAGGCCGTTGTGGAGTGGGCCATGGCGCTTAAGCGCACTCTGATTGCTGACTCCGCCTCTCTGGCTGCTTTGAGGATGGTGGATCAAATTAGTCAGGCTGTTTTATACCTGTGTGACGCGGCCTTAGATGAGGCCTCTTTTAGTCGCACGACTTTCAGCGGTCGCAGTTGCGATTCGTCGCATCGTTTTGTTAAAAAGCTGCTCAGCCGACCAATCTTCCAAGAAATGTCTGACATCCCTTATGCGAGGAGTCGTCTTTTTGGAGACTCTCTGGATGAACTGGTCAAGGGGATCACTGGTGGCAAGAGCACTCTGTTGCCCCAGGTGTCCAGGGGAAAATCATTCCGCGGCAAGTGGGGTCCCTCCTTTATACCTAACCAGGGGTCCTTTCGTGCCTTCAAGGCACAAGACAAAGGTAAGTCCTTCAAGGCCTCTAGTGGCCAGAAGAAGCCTTGGGCGGGCAAGTCAAAAGCCACCCATACTGGCACAGCGGCTCAGTCCGCTTCGACCTGAGGGGGCGCCCTCACCCGTTTCAGGGGTGGGGGGACGTCTGCCCTATTTTCCCGAACCTTGGCTGGCCAAGATTCAGGACAGGTGGGTTCAAGAACTCATTTGGTCAGGGTACAAGATTGAGTTTCGATTACGCCCAGCAGACAGATTCTTTCCCTCAAATCTTCATTTAACCCCCGATCACTTCGGAGATCTCCATCGGGCGGTTCAGGATCTCCTCACCCAAGGGGTGGTTGTCCCGGTTCCACAGCGGGACAGATTTTGTGGTTTTTACTCGAATCTGTTCACAGTGCCCAGAAAGGAGGGCAAGGTGTGTCCGATTCTGGACTTGGAAGTTTCTAAACCGCTTTGTGCGGGTTCAGAAGTTCAGAATAGAGTCCCTCCGGTCGGTGGTGGCATCCCTGAGTCCAGGGGATTTCCTGGCTTCCATCGACCTCAAGGATGCGTATCTACACATTCCTATTTACGAGGGTCATCAGAGGTACCTCCGATTCGCAATAGCGGAGGAGCACTATCAGTTTGTGGCATTGCCTTTCGGCCTCGCTTCGGCTCCAAGGATTTTTACCAAAGTTTTGGCTCCTGTTCTAGCTTTGTTGCTGGTGCAGGGGATTGCCATCCTCGGTTACCTGGACGATCTCCTATTAAGGTCGAGCTCCAGTGCCAGTGAGTTCTGGGCAAGTTGTCTGCCCAGGGCACTTGGTCGGAGGGGGAATCCTCCCTGCCGATAAATGTCTTGGAACTGTGGGCAATCAGGCTCTGTTTGCTCCGTTGGTCGGATCGTCTTCGGGGCTGCCCAGTGCAGGTGCAGACGGACAACGCAACTGCGGTGGCTTACATCAATCACCAAGGGGGCACCAGGAGTGCCCTGGAGGCCAAGGAAGTGGCTGAGATTCTGTCCTGGGCCAAGACGCAGGTCCAGGCGATTTCGGCAGTTCACATTCCAGGTGTGGAGAACTGGCAGGCGGACTATCTGAGTCGCCAGACCCTGGACCAAGGGGAATGGTCCCTCCACCCGGAGGTGTTTCAGATGTTGTGTGCACGGTGGGGATCCCCGGATGTGGATCTGTTCGCGTCTCAACAACAAGGTGGGAAGGTTCGTGGCATGAACGTGCGACCCTCTGGCGGACGCCTCAGACGCGTTGGTGGTGCTTTGGAATCGGTATCGGCTGATTTATGCCTTTTCCCCGATTCAGTTGTTGTCCAGATTCCTCCACAGGTTGGTCTCGGAACCGAGGTTGGTGATTCTGGTGGCCCCAGACTGGCCGCGTCGGTCTTGGTACGCGGACATCATGCAACTGGTCGTCGAGCCTCCCTGGCGGCTCCCCCTAAGAGAAGATCTTCTGTCTCAAGGGCCATCCTGCTTTACAGTCGATTGCTTTGACGGCGTGGCTGTTGAAAGCCAGGTCTTGAGAGACAGAGGTCTCTCATCGGCGGTCATTCCTACCTTGCTCAAGGCAAGGAAGGCCTCCTCAGGTAAGATTTATTATCGTACCTGGAAGGCTTATTTCACCTGCTGCGAGTTGCAGGGGTTCCATCCACGCTCCTTTTCGGTGGCGACAGTGTTGGCTTTCCTGCAAACTGGTGTGGAGCAGCGTCTTGCGCTGACCACTATTAAGGTCCAGTTGTCTGCGCTGGCCATTCTTTTTCAGCGTAGTTTGCCTTGCATTCCTTGGATGTGGTACGGGCGATCAGGGTTTACCTGTCATCTACTGAATCCTTCAGAAAGTCAGATTGTCTTTTTGTCCTTCCTGAGGGACCTCGGAAGGGTACAGCTGCGTCTGCAGCAACCATTTCAAAATGAATCAGGCAGACGATTGTGCAGGACTATTCAATTAGGGATCAGGTTCCTCCTTTCCCTGTCACAGCGCACTCTTTCAGAGCGATTAGTGCGTCTTGGGCCTTCCGCCATCAGGCGTCGGTGACTCAGGTGTGCAAAGTGGCGACCTGGTTGTCCGTGCATACCTTTTTCTGAATTTTACAAACTTGATGACTTGGCATCAGCGGATGCCTCTTTTGACAGCAAAGTTTTGAGTGCGGCAGTGCCTTAGGGGAGACAGGGTAGTTTCGGCCTGCCTCCTCCTGTTGGGGTTTCCCATTTTTATTTGTTTTCCTGGGTTTTCGCTCCTGTTGGAACTTTCTTGTTGCCCAGTGTTTACATTTCTTGTTCAGAAAAGGTTCTTTTCTCTGACCTGGGTGCTGCGTTGCCTTTCTTGACGGTTACGTTTTCCCACCCCTCACATCTACACTGCTTTGGGACATCCAAGACGTGCAGATTGTATGAGTGGGCGGCGACTGTCAGAGGACATAAGAGAAAATAGAAGTCCTCTGACAGTCGCCGCCCCCCGCCCCTCTTTTGGGGTTCGTGGATCTCTATACTGCTTGCTACCAAACTGAATTGGGAATGGGGGTATTGACCATAGGGACAGCCCCCTGTAGGTGTGTCTATACAAAGTTTTTTGTGAATATTCTAACAAAATCTTCTGCCTAGCTTACTCCTGTGTAGAAGGCCAATACCCAGACGTGCAGATTGTATGAGTGGGCGGCGACTGTCAGAGGACTCGGAGAAAATAATTTTATGGTAAGTTCTTACAAAAATTCTATTTTATTCATATTTAGCAAGCCCCTTCAGACTAAAATTACATGATTTAGTAAACTTTTGTTTGAGAGTGGGACAGGAAGTTCATGTCCCACCGCCGGATTACAGTGTTGTATACAGGGGCATATCATGAAATGACTGGGCCTGCGTACAGGATAAAAAGTGAGCCCCAGGCATTGATAAAAAAAAAATGTGGTGCGCATAGTGCGCCACAATGAAATGTGGGTGTGGCTTAAATTGAGCTAAATATTGGGTGTTGCTTAAAGGGGGTGTGGCTTAATAGAGTCTAAGATGACTTGCATAGTGAGAGTGCAGTAATGTTAAATAGGGAATGTACAGTGCAGAAGAGGAGTATGGAGTGTATGGGGGTGGGTAGTATGTGCAGGAGAGGAGTATGGTGTATATGGCGGTGGGTAGTATGTGCAGGGGAGGAGTGTGGAGTGTATAGCGTGGGTAGTATGTGCAGGAGAAGAGTATGGGGTATATGGCGGTGGGTAGTATGTTCAGGTGCGGAGTGTAGAGCGGTAGATAGTATGTGCAGGATTGTGTCAGTAGGGCAGTGGACGGTGTCAATAGTTCTTTCTATTTATTTATTATTTTTTCACATGATACACCACTGGTTGTATACTGTATGTAGCTGATGCAACATACAATTTATACAGTGCACACGTGTTTGTGAATGAAATGGATCGTTTGGACCAGCTTGGTCCAAACAAACTACTTTAAAGTTCACTAGAACCTGCAGTTAAAATGATCTCTGCTCCAATTTTTCTTGAGCTGGCTCTGCCCTCTCTTTTGCTGGCTTTTACTTGGTTTAATTTCAACCAAAAGCTGAGAAAATGCCAGCATGTCTTTTGCTCTTAAAAAATATTTTGAATGTTGTAATACATAAAGGACAGAGGGGTATAACTGTTTTGGCGATCAAAATAAAAGCTTTGTAAATAGAACGTTCCAGAAGCCTACTGATTTTTTTATTAGTCTTTTAAGAGTGGAGAGTTGTCACCACAGAAGGTAGATGAACATTATTTCTAAAGGAAACTTCTACAAAACCTTCAAACAGTGTGTGGAAAAAGGTATTTAAATAGGCCAAAGATAAAGACAAGGATAATGTATTTAAGACTGAAAAGGATGTACAAGAGGATAGAACATTCCTTTTATTACAGTCTGACTTTGGGGATTGAACGGGTTAAAAAATTCGAAAAAATTATTGAAGGGAGGCAAGATTTTAAATATCATCCTGACTAACTCAAATGTATATGCTGTGTAGAAGAAAACAGACCATTAAAGGCAGTATTGTAAAATGCTTTATCAGGGATGATTGCCTATCTGGAGTAAAAGGATGGACTAGTGGTGCTGTATGTGAAGGAAGAACTTAACATTGGGAAGATCATTGTGGTGATTTATCTATGAGATATTCAAAGAAACAGGATTTTAAATTGTTTAATAAATCTGTGTGTGCTTTACAAATACAGTAAAACTTTGGATTGCGAGCACAATTAGTTCCAGAAACATGCTTGTAATCCAAAGCACTGGTATATCAAAGAAAATTTCCCCATAAGAAATAATAGAAACTCAGATGATTCGTTTCACAACCACTTATTCAAAAGTTCTTCAATTTATACTCCATATAAAAAGATTATAGCAGTGTGATGTCCATCTACAAATGGCAGCCTCCACAAGGGGATTAGAATAAAAATCCATCAGGAGTTGCAGAGTATAAAAGAGAAGAGAGGCACCTCTTAAGTGTAGCAATATGGTTACATTTAATGAAGGCTCAATATGCAGCAACGCACATGGTTGATGATTAAAAGAGGCACATCTAAGTGTGTGGGCATCTAGGCAAGCTGTCCACATAGACCGTCCTCCTCACAGCCATCTCTCATCGCCATCAGTCTACAGATTTGCACTACTCTACCCTGCAGTAGAGCGATCTGAAAGCGAGGCTTGAAGCGCTTGTGGAGCGCAGTGTGGAAAGGATGACTTTGATGGCGGTGCAGAGGATGGTCTATGTGGACAGCTTTACCCCAGATGCCTGAACACTTAGATGTGCCTGTTTTAATCCTCAACCATGTGAGTTGGTAAACGTTGTACCTTTATTAAATATAACCATATTGCTACACTTAGAGGCGCCTCTCTTCTCTTTTATACTCCGTTGTGACGTGACGCTACTTGTATATCAAGACATTGCTTGTTTATCAAGTCAAAATTTATTAAAAAATTTTGCTGGTCTTGCAAATTGCTTTCAAACCAAGTTACTCCCAATCCAAGGTTTTACTGTATACAAGTTTTTTCGTGCTCTCAGTGTTATTGTTAGGCCTTGTACACTAGCAGATTAGCCCGTGTGCATCCAGTCAAGGGTTTTAGTGCACCTGGGAGGCACAGGTGCAGCATCCAGCCTGCAGCCTGTCAAAATCTATGATATACTGATATACACACTGGCTGGACAGGGCTAAACACTGTACTGAGTGGTACTTGTGTTTGGGGCTCTACGCAGGGTCGTAACTATAGGGGTTGCAATTGCAACTGGGCCCCATGCACCAAAAAATAAAAACTACTGACACCAGTGGGTGAACTTCCAGGATTGCAAAGGTCTCACTTGCAACCGGGCCCTGGCACCCCACCACCGTGGGGAAGCCCCAAGATGGTAGTAAAGGGCCCCAGGATCAGTGGGAAGAGCCCCAGGCTTGAAGGGATGGCCCCAGCCAGGGGCTTGGTGGGCCCTTAATGGTTTCTTGCACCAGGGCCCTGAAGGTTCTAGTTACGCCTCTGGCTCTACACATTCAGGGACAGGACCCGGAATGCAGAAAACCTACACCTAGTGTGCAAGGGACCTTAAACTTGCTGTGCAGTATCAATGATACCAACCCATCAATTCAGAAGCACTGGGATGGAGTGGAAAACACCACCAATGTCTGCTACAGAGGATGTCAGGAGCACTTGCTGAACTGGGACTAGAAAGGCAAGGCAGAAGCTACTTAAAGGACTCAAATAGGACTGGGTACTGTTTACTTCTTTTTGATTGGTATTTTGAGTTTTGAGGAGGTGACTGCAAGTAAGAGTAAGAGATTGGCGAAAGAGAACATTGTCATGAGTGGGGTTTGTATGTTTGCTACAAAGTTTATTAATTTTTATTGGTGAGATTATCATTGTGGAGATGACTATAGTTTGCTACTAAGGAAAAGTAATAATCTGCAAATGAATAAATGGACTGATGATAAAATAGAAAGTATAGATTAGCTTTGTTTTGTATGATCAGGGATTTTAAGTGAGCGCTCCATCAGAGTTGATTTTTGCAGGAGAAAAGTCTTCCTAGAAGGATAGTGATATCATGCCCATTGATGTAAAAGATAAGATGAGGCAAGCATAAATCTAACCTTCTTCCTTGCTTCCTTCCTTCCTTTTTTTTTTTTTTTTTACACCTAATAGTAGATGATTTGTTAAGGGAAAAGGGGCCAGGAAAATTAGAGGATACCTTGTATTTTACTGTTTTCTGTGAACTGCAGTGCAGATCAAGATAGTATGACTATTATCATTCGGACAAGACGTGACTAGATGGTGGAAAAGGTATGGGTGGAGCTTAAGATAAGTGTTCTGAGAACACAAGGTTATACAAATGGGATTTACTGGAAGTTAGTAATTAACATTTATAACCGGTTCTTTCTCATGGAAAAAACCTCACAAATAAGCACTAAAGTTTTTACAATTTGTTTTGCCAAATGAAAGGCAATTGGACTGGTGTACCTTTTTACACATTACATTTTGGAAAATATTGGTATATGGGAACTTCTATAGGCTGTTGTTTAAGTGAAATTTGCATCTTTATAAAATAGTACAAACCCAAAACACGCTCAGGCATCGTGTGATACCTTCACACCTTTTGTGTGGCCATCGTCACTGTGGTTGAAAGAGGAAAATCCAAAATCCAAGAATACGAATAAAGTGCAAATCTACAAAAGAGGACATCGTTCAGTGACAACTGTCTAGAAAGGGATTCACTCCACTTTGGAGAGAATTTCTGTTACTTTGTGGTGTATTTACAGGGTGAAAGTGAAGGAGAAAATGATCAATTGCAACACAAATGGTAAATGTAAACCTAAGGGGGGTTTTAACCATTCCCAACTCTATCCAAAATGGGAGAAAAATGTTTTGGCTTTAGATATACTTTAAATAAGCACTCAAGTGCAGGTTAATTACTCATTGAAAAAGCGCTGCAAAGTATCTTTGGAAATCATTTTTTACATGAATGCTGGCATATATACTTATATTTCAAATCCCTAATCCTTTTACATCTGTCTCCTATGCTTATGTGGCAGGATCTTGACACTCATACTCGCATTACTGAACAGTGGACTATTGTAATTGTCAGTGTGAAAATTACAAAAGCCCCATCTGACATCTCACATAGTAGATCTATACTTTGTAAGAAGAATAGATCCATGGGCGTGAGCTGGATAAAAAGAAAAACTGATATATTCCAGATCACTTTGTAAATCTCCACAATCCAATGTTTGTTATGTGTTGGCTCGCCACTTGCTCTGCCTTAATTATAACAAAAGCACTGTGTTATTTGATTTTGGAATGCTTTAGTTTTGTCAGTCCTGGTAATTAAATTTGAATTGCAACCAAAACTTTTTGTAATTTTGCTTATATTGAAGAGGAATGAACACTTCTTGAACTATCTGTCACCAGAACTGGCAATAAGGGGATTTCTCCCCAAAGTAGTCAGCGAACTGTCTCTATAGTCAGTGAACAGAGTTGGAGGATCCTCCAACACCACCATTTTCACTTTCAATCATTTTTTGTTTTTTCCAGAATACAAAGCATAACCAATACAAGTATATAAATACATCCAATGTATCAGATTCCAGGATGATATCCAGCAAACATCAAGGAAGGAGAAGATAACTGGGATTAGGAGTATTCCAATTTGCATTCAAACAAAACAGTAAAGGTCGTTATTGTACAGAAAAATATAAAACGAACATCAATGATAACTTTAAAAGACACTCATAGGTGTAAGGCTGTAGTCATGTCCACTTTATAAAAAGAGAAGGCAAGAAAGATATGAACGGAGGCCTCCAGTGAGGGGGCCTGGGAAAGTAGAAGAATGAAAGCTGAGGGAAGGAAAAAAAATAGAAAAAGAGAGGACGTCAAGGGCAACCTATCCAGAGCCCTATGACCTCGTGGCCTACAGCAATGCATAGCTTGCTGCAGACATGGAGGTGTTGGCATGTTGTATCCACTGGGTCAATATTTTTAAGATTTTTTTTTTTTTCCTGTGGGTATCAAGAAGAATGCTGGTAAGCGTTTCATTGATGAAGAAAGTGTCTATGTGGTGACAAACCTCAGTGAAGGGAACAAACTGCTGTTTCTAAGCTATTGCAATAGTTTGTTTGGCCGCCAGTAAGCTTTGTGAGACCTGGAAGCTTTAAGTGTAGTAGGACATGCCAGGAGTCTCTAGGAAAGGGACATGTCAGCAGGGTTTGTAAGAGTTTAAGGACTTTCGTCCAGAACTTGGAGAGCATAGGGCACCTCCACCACATGTGAGTACATCCCCTGGGACAAAGCAGGCTCGGAAGCAAGTTCTGGAGGAAGATAGGCAGAGGTGTGCTAAATTAGACAGGACGATATGGCCCTTAAGATGATCTTAAAGGCTCAATCAAACATGAGTATATTGATGGAGCATGAAGCTAACGTGGACCAGATTTGTGTCCAGTTCTCCCTGTCTCGGGTGCCTTTTTGAGGTCCTGTTCCTATTTGGAAACATACAGTAGGCATGATTGTTGGGGATTTTGAGATTATTCAACTTGAAATAGATAATGGAAGTCAGTCTAGGAGAGAGGTGTTTATGATGACAAATATGCTCATATATTGAAAGTCTGGATGTCACGTCTTTTTTTGGTGAGTATAGTGGTTAGCCAGCGCATACTCCCTCTCTCTCCCGCTCAGTTTTTTTTCTGCCTAGTCAGAAGTAAGGACCTATTTCCTTTGCTGGGATCTTTGGTCCTGGCAAAACATTTTTAGATGGAACATTTTTTTTTGTCCTGGATTTATTCCTGTGAGATATACAATTAACTGCCGGACTGGACATTGGGCTGGATAATCTAGATCCAGTGGTCTGGCCAGCGAGCACACACAGACCTCAGCTCCGTGTTAGGTTGGCCACGACATAGCCCCACTGGACAGGGGCTGGCCTGTGAGTTAAACACCTCGCAAGGTCACATACGGCCGGGTCTTGGCCCGAGTCACAGCATTTATCCTGGCCAACAGCCCACCCCCAATTTCGATGGAGAGGGGTTCTGTCTGGAGCGGTGCCTGCCTAGTTCCTAGTATGGTGATTAGCTGTCCCCCCCCCCTGTCCCCCTGGAGGGTTTTGGGGTGGACGTGGGCCCCTCCTTGGGACGATCAGGCCCCAGGGTTTCCCTCCTTCCTGCAGGCACCCCCCCTTGCCAAGTCCCTCATCCTTCCCCCCCCCCCCTCACATGCTGGGGCTATTTGGGTGGTCTGGCCACTTTCCTGGGATGGGGGCAGAGTGCTAATTGGCAATGGGGGCCGAGGGGGTGCGTTGCCGGCAACCGGACAATCGATTGTAAGGAGGGGGGGTTGTACCTGGTACGGACTCTTGCCAGAGCCCCCCATCCTGCCTGTATGTGTCCTTGAGGCCTGGTCTCCTTCCTGGGTCCCTGTAAGCTTCGTGGTGCCACGCAGGGCCACCATTTCATTGTAGCCTGTGTGTTTCTATACACGGCGGCCATGTATGTGTAGTCCAGTGGCCATTGTCTTTTGGTTTGCTATTAGAAATAGCGGCGGCCATGACAGTGGAGCCGTGTGAGCGGCGATTTTCAGGGGTGGGAGCCCCTCCTCATCCCTTGGTGCCGACTCATGGATCATTTTACTTCTTGATCACTGCACGTGTAGTGCAGATTCTCCTGGTGGCTGCAGGTGCCTGTTTCTGTGGGTGGTTAGTCTGGTGGGGTCCTCTCCCTCTCTGCTGAGGATTGCTTGGTGCTTTGTGCCTGGCGACTGGGTGGTGCTGCCAGCGCAGTGGGGTTGTCCGTTACCAGTGTTTTACACTTCTTGTGGGGTCCCCCTGGTGACTCATGGAGTCTTTGGAGCACATTTCCCCACCTGATCCCCTCTCTGAGGCTTCAGGGTCCTCCGGCTCCCAACCATCCATGCACTGTCGGTGATCCTGGAGTCCCTTATGTCCAGGATGGAGGTGGCTTGTGGGCGACGGACTAGCAAAAAGCACCCCCCACCTTCCCCTGCCTCATCTGTTTTATCAGATCCTGAATCTGATTCGGCTGCAGGAGACGTGGGTCACCCTGCTGGGTCTGCAACCACGCGCCTGGAATCCTCTGATAGTGAGGATGATTCCTGTGTCCATGTCCGAGACTGCGCACGAAAAGGCACTGGTGAATGCACTGATTGTATCTGTGCATGAGACCCTGAAGATGGGAGGACGGAGCTGAAGCTGCAACGGAGTCATAGGTTCCATTTGGCTCTTGCAAGCCATCCAAAGCGGAAAAGGTGTTTCCTTTCCCTGCCTATCTTGACACTCTGGTTCTGCAATGAAGCCGGTATTCACCATTGCCCTAGTGTCACAAACTCTGACCGAGTGGGCCAAGCTCCTACACCGTGACCTGGAGGGGGAACAGCTCCTGCCTTTTGGTCCAGGGGCTGCAGTTTTTATCTGATGCCTCTTTGGATGTAGCTCACCACTCTGTTTTGGCAGTGGTCCTTCGGCATGTTTTTTGGCTCAAGTGCTGGTCTGCGGATCAGACTTCACTTTAATCAAACCTGTTCACAGTTCCCATTAAGGAAGGCAAAGTGCGTCCAATCCTGGACCTCAAGGCGCTAAACTGCTTTGTGCGGCTACAGAAGTTCAGAATGGAGTCGAACGCTTGTGACATCCTTGCGTCAGGGGGGTTTCCTTGCCTCCTATCAATTTCAAGGATGCCTTCCTTCACATTTCAATATGTGCCAGTCATCAGTGTTTTCTCTGCTTTGCTGTGGGAGAGGAGCATTATCAGTTTATGACATTACCCTTTGGTCTCGCCTCACAAAAGTGTTATCCCCGGTGCTAGCTTTGCTACGCCAACGGGGAATCACAGTACTGGCCTACTTCGATGATCTCCTTCTGCGAGCAGAGTCTCCTTCTGCTCTGGTGGAGAACCTGGAGATCACAATACGAACTCTGCAGGAGTTCGGCTGGATTCTGAATTTTCGGAAGTCTGCTCTGGTTCCATCCCCAGGTAGTGTGACTGTGTGTGCAGCAGTCTCACTTACCTGTTCCTAAAGGGCGCCTTAGGATTTAAAAATGGCGCCACCCGGCACCAAAAAAAAGGGTCCGTGGCTGGCCTGACATGCACACTGCGCATGCGCCGCCGCTCCGTAAAGTCCATACATGTTCGGCTATTCCTGGAAATAGCCGAACGTTTACGGCCTCTTACAGTGTGCATGTCAGGCCAGCCGCGGACCTTTTTTTTTTTATTAGCAATAGCCGAAGAAGAGGAGAGGCAGCCGGGGGCCGCCCCTCTCTAAGTGCCGCCTGGGTCCCATGGTCCCATCGGGTCCCATGGTAGGGCCGGCCCTGCAGCTACGGAGTCTTTCAGGAAGTCAGACTCTTTGTGCTCACGGATGGACCTCGAAAAGGGTTGTTCGCTTCCTCTGCGACCATTTTCAGATGGATCAGACAGACGGTGGTTCACTCCTTTCCCCATCAAGACGCGCTCTACTAGGGCTCTTAGTTTAGTGCCTCCTGGGCTTTCCGTCATCAGGCGTCATTGACTTAGGTTTGCAAAGCGGCCACCTGGTCATCAGTGCACACTTTTTTTTACAAAGTTTTATAAAGTGGATGTGTTGGCATCTGCAGATGCTTCTTTTGGCCGCAAGGTTTTGCAGGCTGCTGTTTAAGAGGACCTGATCGTCTTTGAGGGTGTGTTTTTTTTTTTTTTTTTTTCAGATGGGCTCCAGTTATTTGGTTGAGCTCCTGTTCCCTGGTTGGCTAATGTTTAGCCTTGGGAATTTTTTTGTTGTTCCCACCCCTCATGTTTACCGTCCCAATGGTTATAAATATCAGGAGTCGTGTCCGTCAGTGAACGAAAGGGAAAATTTGTTTTTTTGACTTACTGTAAAATCCATTTCTCTGATGTTCATTGACAGACACAGCACCCACCCCCTCTGTGGAGTTATAATTCTCCAGACACTGCTTGTAACAAAACTGAGAGGCTATAGCAGAGAGAGGGAGTATACCCCCTGGGACTGCCGATAGGTGTAGTCAGAATTCATTTCTGCCTAGTGTCCTACTCCTGTAGTGGGCAGTATAATCCAATGGTTATGAATATCAGGAGCTGTCCATCAATGAATATCAGTGAAATGGATTTTACAGTAAGTCAAAAATCCCATTTTACCTAGCATCCTTTACTAGGAGGGTGCTACACTTGGATATCAACTGTCTCTATAAAGGCCCATCAGAAAAGGAGTCACTGAAAGGAGTTCTCAGTATGCTGAGCATTGGAAGAAGTGCTCATGAGAACAAGTTGGTGCCATCTTAATCCAACATTTTTAGGCTTCATGCACACCAGACGTTATAAAAATGGCAGTAGCATTAGATGTAGAATGCCCAACCCAAGTGTTTTTGCAGTAGCGTTTTGCCACGTTTGCATTTAACATTTTTAAGCAAAACTATACTCCTACAACAGCTTGAGGCTCAAAAAACGCTCATAAACACCAGATAGCCATGTTTTGCTGCTTTTTGTTTTTTTTTGTGTTTTTTAGCATTAGAGTGTTTTTTTCAGCTGAAAAACTCTTCAGTGGTTCTGGGTTTTTTTTTGTCCAGCCCTAAAACGCCCCTGCCAAAAAAGCACTGATAAAAGCCTGTGTGTGCATGGACATATAGGAATACGTGCTGGGGAGTTTACAGGCTGTAAAAAAAAAAAAAAGTGCCTGATGCCCAAAACAGCAGCTGTAAAAACTCCCAGTGTGCATGATCAAAATGCAAAGGATTGAGGTAAAAAATAGCAATAGCAATAGTGATCTAGCCCAAATTTGAAATCCTGCATAGATACTTTCAAGCAAGGATCAGTAAGTATTAAAGAGACAGAGAGTTCCTGGTTCAGGGATGTGAGCAGGTGAGAGTGTCACGGTTTTAATACCAGGAATAAAACCTGAAGGCTCACATAAAGATTAAAGCCTAGTACACTAGTGACTAGTACAAACCACTTTTTTTGTTCAATCCAATTTTAGCACAGCGATCTTCCCCCTCCTGAGCTAATGTGTTCTGACAGGGGGACAGCCCAGAACACTCCGGTCAGTGGCTAAGAGCGCAGAACGGGAACCAGTCAGCAGACCATTTTCGGTCATGAGCCTTCGACCAGCTGCCATGCACACAGGCCAAATGTGTACATCAGCCTGTGTGTACTAAGCTTTACTCAGAAAAACCTAACCTAGAGAACAACCGTTACCAATTATAATAACAAATATATACTACTCTCAGTGTGTCTGTATACTGCAGCCATGGGCACTCAATTGCATCAAGGATAAGTTACAATTCACAATGTGTGTGTGATATATCTCTTTCTCATTAAGGACATTTGCATAATCCCTATTTAACAAGCACACGACTATACCAGTCACACTAAAGTAGCAGACCAATTTGTTCTTTGGTCTTTAACATTATGAATAGCAAATATTTTATAGGATGAATAATAAAAAGCATTTTTTTTCACAGTAGGTCTTCTACAGTGCATCTTGTTTTTTTAATAAATATTACAGGCAGTCATGAAGATGACTTTGGGTGATAAACCAATATTCTTGAAAAAATTTTATCAGACTATACATCTGGATCCACTGTCAATGCTCCTTTATCAATGTCTGTCCAGATCCATATATACCATATGTGAACTTGACCACACTTCACTCAAAAAATTAATAATTTGAGATTAGTACCATTGGAAGATTTCACATCACTGAAATGTTACCATTTAAGGCAAAATCTATTTATTGTTCCAATATTTTTTCTTTTTTTCAAAAAGTTATGCATAGTAACTGATATATTCCAGATTATCATTTTGTTTAGAATATAGAGATGAACATGTCATTTCCTATGCCCAAAAATGTAAGCAGGAAGAATTGGCAATATATTTTGTCCAAATGTAAAGGTTACAACATACTGTATATATACACTATTGATCATAGGTGTGCACAGCTTATTGCATTAGGGTGTGCACCTCAAATGTATTAAAACATAGACAGTGTTATTAGGGCAGCGGATGGTGTTTTTTAGAGCAGTGGACTTTTCAGTAGGGCAGAGGTTGGTGTCATTAGGGCAGTGGACAGTGTCAGTAGTTTTTTTTATTAGGATAGATAGATAGATTTTTTTTTTTTTTACAATATTTTTTAGGAGCCCCGTTGGGGTCTTTGGTGAAATATCAGCAGGAGGAATCTGCACCGCCCTGGGTGATTAGGGTGTGCCCAGGCACACCTCCTGTGCATACCTATGCCAATGATAGGTTGATATTGATATTTTTTTATCACTTTTTTTTACTATTGCAAGAAATGTATACATCCCTTGTAATAGAAATAAGGATAACAGTTCCATACAAGAACAGCGATCTCAACAAAGGAGACTCCCAACAAATGTGAAGTGGAGTCTTTCCACTGGGTGCCCAGGCTTAAGGGATCTCCATCTATTGTAACAAGTATTCAAAAGAAAAGGTAGCCGGCAACTCCAGAATACAATAAAATGAATAATCGTTATTGCTACATTTAGGTGGATAAAAAAAGCTTGCATGTTTTGGCACAAAGCCTTGATCACAGCATGCTTACATTATTAATTTTACTGGATTCTGGAGGTGCCAGCTAACTTTTCGTTTGTATGCCATTGATATATATGTCCCTAAAAAGGTACAAGGAGGGGAAAAAAGGAAGGGTGTGATGTGTAGGTAAGCACATATAAAAGAGGGGTCTAGGTGGGAAGGGATATGCGACAAGAGCTTTGGTGGTCACATACCTATTTAAAGGCCTAGTAAGATGTTGTGTAAACCAAGGATACCAGGTAGATATGTATTTTTCCATCTTCTCCGTAATCCTCACCTCTATTTTTTTATGAAGTTTAGCCTGCATGCCTCTTGACCTTACTTCAGTCTCAGGAATGGTAGGAAATTTCCATGCCTTAGTGGCCATTTGTTTTGCTGCATATAGACCTGGTGGCTTCAATTTATATAGACCTGGTGGCTTCACTGGCTATTTTGGGAGTCTGAGGGATTTTCTGTTGTCTGTCCTAGGAGTAAGGAGTAACAAAATTTTAGTCCAGAATATCTGAACTGGCAAAATGTATTTAAATTAATGAAGGTCTTGAATACTATCCTATACTTGTTGTTGTGTGAAACAAACACCCTATCCACAACTGTAACCATAATCCTTACAGTAATCCTAATTACTGTCTTAGAGTTATCTCATTGTTGATAAACAAAGCCATATCAGTGACAAAATTATTTTTACAAACAAAGCCATGTCATACAGCAAAGGGTTTGATAGTTGTATTGCTGTATTGAGCTTTGCCATTTCATTAAATGTGGCATGGAGGAAAAACAGCCTGAATAAATTCACACAGGGAACATATTTCCTTGGGCACACCAAGCTCTTTGTTTATATGCTAGAAATGCCAGATTAATTTTCTGGGCTTGGCTTTATTTAGTGGCATAAATATTTGTGCTACAAGAGATGGCTATATCAAGGGTTGCTTTGGCTGAAATTTTGTGAAAAAAATTGTAATCCTTTGATTTGGGGCATTCCCATGCACAGCAACACAAATGGAAGTTCCTGGATATTAAGTACTCCCACCTGAATCACACTGCTGGTAGTGTTGTAGGGTTTTACAAGTTGTTTGTGTTTTTGTATTATTGTGTCAGTGTTCCTATTGGTGTAACTGCTGCATAAATGTCTCCTTCCCTAGAAGTTGCAAAACTACCGTTATATCTCACATGTTGACCCAAAATTGGAGTAGGCTTGCTTCTGCCATTAACAGTACTGCAGCTGATTGCATTTTGTTCAGCTCTTGTTTATAAATATTTTTCTTTCTCATCCATTGAGGGCCACAGGAAGTCCTTCATCTTTTCCTCCTACAGGAGGATTAGACACTGGTGAACAAAAAAAGCTGTAGGCCAGCCTAGATAAATTATCCCCATGCACAGCAACACAAATGGAAGTTGAAGTCATTCACCAAAGGTGAATGACTTTCTGTGTCCGTCAACTAAAATGAAAGAAAATAGGATTTTTGTATCTGCTGTAAAATCCATCAAGGGACACTGGTACTACCATCACTGGTAGTACAGGGGGTTATCCTGGGCTGACCCATATTTTTGCCAATGCCCAGTCATCCTGTAGGTGACCGTATAGTTCAAAGGTAAATGACTATGTACCTCGGTCAACAAAGAAAAGGATTTTACAGTGAGTACAAAAATCTTAAAAATGTTACTCAATAAAGACAGAGCAATAAGGTCAGATCTCTAATGATTTTATTATCTGAAGAGCAATTCTCATTTACAGTGTCATAAAGGCATTCAAAGTCCAATATGTCGGAAAGTGATTCTAGATATAGTTCACTTTCGGACTACAGAAAAGCTGACACTAACAAAAAGGTATCACTCTGGATTTGCTTCAAAACCAACAACATAGCTGTTTATTACCAACCTCAGGCATCTCTTTTATTGCAACAACTAATCTCGAGTTTCTGCGTCATGCGTAAGTCAGAAGCATGTTTTCAGCTCCTTTGTGAACATTAACACGGAGTAATGACTTTTAATGTTTTAATGCAATATTCTATCAATGAAATGTTTGCTCTGTCTACAGTTTTGGCCCCTATATCCCCTTTCAAAATTCTGCTGGGATACTGGGTTTGTCTCCATAATGCCCGTTATCCCTGTTGAGTAATACAGTGCTGTTTTTTATCATAAGTCATTCATGAGCCTGTACACAGCACTGCAGTGTATAAGGGATTAGCAGTAATTATTGATTTTATTTTATTTTCTTCTTTTGCCTTGTCTGGACATTTGCAGGTCAGTCTATGACTGAAAGGTTGTATAGGGATTGCTTAAATGTTTATTTGCCTCTTTGTAATAACTCTAGTACCAGGTATTCGTCTCTTGTTTAAAGGCTATTGATTAAAGGTTTGTTTATTTAAAGAGGTGATTGTAGCCATATTAGTGCACTTGCAAAAAAAAAAAAAAGAGTAGTTTCTGTGATCCTTTTTTTTTTTTTTTTTTTTTTTTGTACAAACAAAAGTTTCAGGACAAAATTTTAAGGTTTATAGAAATAAAAAAAAAATGATCACAGTACTTAATCGTTTTTATTTATAGATAGATATGGATTACATGGATTCTGTTCCTTGCCAAATGCTTCTAAAGTGTGCCCTAAATGAAACCCGTTGGCTTTGACCATGCAGGGCAAAGCAACAAAATTACTGTAAAGCTAAACCTGGCAGCATCTTATCCTTGCCTTCCCTACATTGGATTTACTCCATGTACCTCAAATATGCTGGTGATGTATTAAAAAAAGCTGAAACACACTCCTATATCTTTTGGTTTTGCTCGGTGCTTCAACCCTATTGGCAGAAATTGCTCAAAAAAAATTAAAGGAACACTTTGAAAATACATCAGATCAGAATTAGGAAAAATATCATGCTGGATATCTATACTGATATGGACTGGGTAATGTGTTAGGAATGAAAGGATGCGACATTGTTTCATGGAAATAAAAACTATCAACCTACAGAGGACTGAATTCAAAGAGACCCCGAAAATCAAAGTGAAAAAATGATGCAGCAGGCTAGTCCATTTTGCTGAAATTTCATTGCAGCAACTCAAAATGGTACTCCGTAGTTTGTATGGCCCCCCATGTGCTTGTATGCATGCATGACAACGTCGGGGCATGCTCCTAATGAGACGACGGATGGTGTCCTGGGGTATTTCCTCCCAGATCTGGACCAGGGCATCACTGAGCTCCTGAACAGACTGAGGAGCAACCTGGTGGCATCTGATCAACCAAAAAATAATGTCCCAGAGGTTTTCTATTGTATTTAGGTCAAGCGAGCACGGGGACCATTCAATGGTATCCATTCCTTCATCCTCCACAAACTGGCTGCATACTCTTCCCACATGAAGCCAGGGATCGTCGTGCATCAGGAGGAATCCAGGGCCTACTGCACCAGAGTAGGGTCTGACAATGGATCCAAGAATTTCATTCCAAAACCTAATGGCAGTCTGGGTGCCATTGTCTAGCCTGTAGAGGTCTGTGTGTCCCTCCATGGATATGCCTACCCAGACCATCACTGACCCACCACCAAAACCGGTCATGCTGAACAATGTTACAGGCAGCATAATGTTCTCCACTGGGATTGCGGATGTCAGCGGATTTTTTGGAACAGAACCCTATTTTTCTTCCGTTTTAAAAAATGGAACGGATGCAAGATCGGACCGCTGACATCCGCACTCCCATAGACATACATTATGTCCGTATATCATCCGCAAACGGATGGGATGATATGCGGACATACGGACCGGATGACACAAATGTCATCCATGTCCGTGAAAAAAAAAAAAGTGCCGCAGCGTACTAAATAAACTGAGCGGCCGTGTGAAAGAAGCTTTAGGCCCCTTTCACACAGGCAGACCGTTCAGATCCGCCTGTTCGTTTTTTTTGGTGGATCTGAACGGTCCCCCCATGCATCCCTATGGGGCATCGGATGTCAGCGGAGACATGTCCCCTGACATCCGATCTGTCAAATCTGGACGGATGGAAACCCTATTTTCCGTCCATCAGATCAGATGAGAACGGACCCCCATCCGATCCCCCCATCCGATTCACACAGTGCGGAGAACAGCTGTCGTTCTCCTGCTCAGCGGGGGATCGGCGGATCGATCCCCCGCTGAGAAAAGCGGAGTCAGTTTGACGGACTATATGTGTGAAAGAGCCCTTAGAGAGCATGCAGTCACTGTCTCTAGCATGCATAACTGCTTACCGGTTTAAAGGCCAGGCCCTATTCATCTCAGCTCTGATGAAGACTGTCCGCCCTTGAAACCGGTCTGTAGTTATGAATGCTAGAGACAGTAGCTGCATACTCTATAACAGGTTTCTTTTGTGTGGTAATAGATTGAGCAGGTCTCTTCTTGGATGCTATTTTATGTGATAAAGCGAGTCTATAAAGAATGTTTGTGAGCACCAGATTTAACTATTTTTATAAAAAAAAATGTATATGAAGGAGTCACCCAAGACATACAGAAATGGTACTGTGCGCAATATAAATTGTATTAGTATTCTATTAGTAGACAACAATGTTGATTCAAAAAGCACAAATAGATTCTTCAAAACTAGGAGTCTATTAATTTCAAATAGAGTGATTTGTGATTTTTTTTTTTAAGTTTATCTTTGAGGCCCATTTACACTTGTCCTCTGTATTTGGTGGTTGTGTTGAATGGACCCATTAATTTTTGTTTGTTATGCACATTGGGGTGCCATCAAAAATTGGCAGCAACACGTACTGTAGCGCATACACTATTGCTTTATTGTGCTGATCATGGTACATTTGTGCAAATGTGAATGTGGCCAAACATTTATATTTTCTTTGAACGTCTTATTAAAATACATAACAACCTCCTCCCCAGTTGATGAAGGATATAAGGCAGTTTTGAATTAAGATAAATATTCCTCTGCATTAGATCATCTCCTATGTCAATTATAAAAGTATATTTTGCATCAGCTGCAGGAACATGTTGATTTAAGGTTCTTATCTTATTTTAATCCTGACTTATTGTAGCCAGAAGTCTGAACTTTGTTGCTGCATGTTTTTTTGCATTAGTGATCCTGGTAGTGAAGCCTGAATTGGGATGACAACCCTGGAACCTTTAAAACCAACTATGGCATCTATCATATTTCTATCTGCCCGGGTTCCCTTCAAAAGGCTAACTGGGTGGCCTGAAGTAAGCTCATTCTTTTCTCTCTGTTTACAGCATAGTGATTTGCAGAATGTTATCAAGCTTCTGGCATTGTAAAACAAAGTTCATATTAGCCTTTCTTATCCCCGCATTCTTGCACCCCAATGACAAATAAATGCTACCTATTTAAAGAAAGCAAGGCTGTTGTGCTAATAAGCCCATAAAGTCCACCCATTATCTTTATGGAGCAGGCATAGCTGCCAACCAAGCAGATAACTTCTCAGGGGACCTGGTGTCCAGATGGCTTCCGCAATGTGTTTATTTAGGGACAGAATGCAGATTTTTCTCCAGAGAGGCCCATTTGCCAGGGGCTAGTGAGGAAAAGATGGATATTGCTCTGTATCTTGTCTAATGGCTTAACAAGAGTGGATGGATCTCATAATTACTTCTAAGTGGATGGGAAATTGGGTGCTTTACAATACTGTTTTAATGTCAGTAAAATACGTAGCTTTGTGTTCAGCTTTTCTTATTTTTATTGAAGTTTAGGTTCTATCTTAACTGCTTCAGGTCCGCCCCATAGCAGTTTTACTGCTACAGAGCGGCACCTGTGCACCGGATCACCTATATATACAGTTGTGCTCATAAGTTTACATACCCTGGCAGAATTTATGATTTATTGGCCATTTTTCAGAGAATATGACTGATAACACACAAACTTTTCTTCACTCATGGTTAGTGTTTGGCTGAAGCCATCTATTATCAATCAACAGTGTTTACTCTTTTTAAATCATAATGACAACAGAAACTATCCAATTGACCCTGATCAAAAGTTTACATACCCAAGTTCTTAATACTTTGTACTGCCCCCTTAACATCAATGACAGCTTGAAGTTTTTTGTGGTATTTGTGGATGAGGCTCTTTATCTTCTCAGATGGTAAAGCTGCCCATTCTTCCTGGCAAAAAGCCTCCAGTTCCTGTAAATTATTGGGCTGTCTTGCATGAACTGCACGTTTTGAGATCTCCCCAGAGTGACTCAATGATATTGAGGTCAGGATACTGAGATGGCCACTCCAGAACTTTCATTTTATTCTGCTGTAGCCAATGACAGGTCGACTTGGCCTTTTGTTTAGGATCATTGTCATGTTGGAATGTCCAACTATGTCCCATGCGCAGTTTCCGGGCTGATGATTGCAAATATTCCTCCAGTATTTTCTGATAACATACTGCATTCATCTTGCCATCAATTCTGACCAAATTTCCTTTGCCTTTGTAGCTCTCACATCCCCAAAACATCAGCGATCCACCTCCGGGTTTCACAATGGGAATGGTGTACCGTTCATCATAGGCCTTGTTGACTCCTCTCCAAATGTAGCGTTTATGGTTGAGGCCAAAAAGGTGAATTAGGGTCTCATCACTCCAAATGACTTTGTGCCAGAAGGTTTGAGGCTTGTCCTCAGGCTGTTTGGCGTATTGCAAGTGGAATACTTTGTGGCATTTGCGTAGTAATGGCTTTCTTCTGGCGACTCGACCATGATGCAGCCCATCTTTCTTCAAGTGCCTCCTTGTGCATTTTGAAACAGGCACACCACATGTTTTCAGAGAGTCCTGTATTTCACCTGAAGTTATTTGTGGGTTTTTCTTTGCATCCCGAACAACTTTCCTGGCAGTTGTGGCTGAAAATTTAGTTGGTTTACCTGACCGTGGTTTGGTTTCAACAGAACCCCTCAGTTTCCATTTCTTGATTAGAGTTTGACCACTGCATTCTCAATTCCTTGAATATTTTTTTATATCCCTTTCCTGTTTTATACAGTTCAACTACCTTTTCCAGCAGATCCTTTGACAATTATTTTGCTTTCCCCAAGACTAAGAATCCAGAAATGTCAGTGCAGCACTTGATGAAAGATGCAAGGGTCTGTCAGGAGTCCAGAAACTCATTGACCTTTCATACCAGAGGCGTAACTAGAACCTTCAGGGCCCCGGTGCAAGAAACCATAAAGGGCCCCCCGGACCCCTGGCCAGGGCCCTTCCCTTCAAGCCTGGGGCTCTTCCCACTGATCTTTGGACCCTTTACTCTCGTTGCGGGGCCCTTTATTAGGGTCCCGCAGTGGAACCCTTTTACAAGTCCTGCAAAGACAGCAAAACACAAGTGAACTGGATGGAAGGAGTGGTGGGGGCAGCATACAGAAGAACCAATCTCCTTCATTCTCCTCCTGCAGCTACAGGAGGAAAAAGTAGGACAGTGATTTCTCTACATGCTGCCCCCACTGCCCCTCCTATCCAGGTGTACAGGGGAGACGCGCAGGCCCCCTGGAGCATGGGGCCCGGTTGCAATTGCACCCCCTGCAACCCCTGTAGTTACGCCCCTGTTTCATACACAAACTAATTACAAGCAAACAGATCACAGGTGAGAATGGTTACCTTTTAATAGCTATTCAAACCCCTTTGTGTGAACTTGTGTGCATGTTATCAGGCCAAAATCACCAGGGTATGTAAACCTTTGATCAGGGTCATTTGGGTAGTTTCTGTTGTCATTATGATTTAAAAAAGAGTAAACACATTTGATTGATTGATAGTAAATGGCTTCATCCAAATACTAACCATGAGTGAAAAAAAAGTTTGTGTTATTCGTATTCTCAGAAAAATGGCCAAATAATAATAAATTCTGCCAGGGTATGTAAGCTTATGAGCACACCTGTATATGTGGTTCGGCTCTTCTAGGTAGGGTGCACACATGCGTGTGTGATCACAGCGGGAACCCGGCGCCAGGTACTGTGGAATTGATGTCGGCCAGCACCCACATGTAAACCATGCCATTCTGTCAGTAGGGAATGCATAGATCATGTTTTCCTGCAAAACAGGGACAAGGATCCATGCCTCCCCCTAGTAAAAGCACCTTCCACAGTTTAGAGAAACACAGGCTAGGCACACATTTAACACTTTTATCGCCCCTGATATTAACCCCTTCCAAGTCAGTGTCATTAGTACTGTGACCATGCATATTTTTTAGCACTGATCACTGTAATAATGTCACTGGTCCCCAAAAAGTTTCAAAAGTGTCATTGTCCGAATCGTCTGTCGCAATAGCGCAGTCCCACTGTAAGTGATTACTAGTTAATAAACAAACAAGAATATCCCATAGTTTGTAGATGCTTTAACCTTTGCGAAAACCATAGTTTGTGGATGCTATAGCCTTTGCGAAAACCATAGTTTGTAGATGCTATACCCTTTGCGAAAACCAATCTATAGTAGAAAGTAAAAAAAACAATTGTTTTGTTTTTATTTTGTTTTTCAAAATTGTCGGCCTTTTTTTGTTTATAGCGCAAAAAGTAAAAAAAAAAAAAAAAATCAATCAAATACCACCAAAAGAAAGCTCTATTTGTTGGCAAAAAAAGACAGTGGCCACTAAGGTACATAAAAAGGGTGATTCCGTTTAGTGGAGACACAGGCTGTAATAAATATCTGAAAGAGATTCTAACCCCTCTTTACTCAGAGCAAAAAATGTTTTTGGCTATGGATCAGACTTGGGCATCTTATGGTCCTGAGCCACATCCAGCCCCTTGGCTGTCCCCAGTCCACGTGAGGTCAATCGGAAAATAGAAATCAAATGTAAATAAGTGTAAGCTATGCACGCAGTACAAATGCATTGCTTTTACTTTAAAGATAGGTGCCCCCAGGGCATGACACTGTTCTATGGCTCTGGGGGAGGAGTGTGGTTCCTTGGATCCAGGCTGGCCAGTCAACAAGATGGTGGTGGCTGTGCTTCTGCTCTCATTGGTCTACCGGTCGCCAAGATGGCAGCAGTTGCACTTCCTCCCTCCCAAGCAGTTTCAGCCATGTAGGAGGGGCCGTGCTGCCTCTCGAGCGACTGGGACAGACCATTGGAGGTGGGAAACAAGGATATAATGGAGGTGAGGGCATGTGGGGAGGTGTTAACAGGTCCCACTTTTCACCCCATAGGTAAGTGATGGAGCCTATACACCCCTTTGATCGGCCTTAATTTCTGCCTTGCTGCAGAAGTAACGTCACACACATGTATAGCAGTGGAGGGAATAGATAAATACCCTCATGAGGTTCCCAAAGACAGGCTGCTATGTTTGGCCCAAGAAGGTGCTAGCTTACCATATTACATAAGGTTGGTTCCCTATATGAATTTGTGTTTTATATTTGTTTAAGGGGTATACCATGTCTAGTTATTAGGGATGGGCGAACGGTTCGGCCCGAGAATGACTTAGGGCTCACCATTGGCTGTTTGCCCATTCAATGAACACCCGAATTATCGGGGCATTTAACCATTTGTTCGCCCCCTCCAAATGACCACAATGCACTGTGCCGCTGTACAGTGCATTGGAAGCCCTGATTGGCTGAAGCAATGAATGCTTTGCCCAATCAGGACACAGGGCATTGCCAGAGCCATGATTGGAGAAAGTAATGATGACTCTATCCAGTCATGGCTCATTGCTCTGTGTACCATCCCACACTTTAAAAGTATTCTTTCAATAGCGGGCATTTGTAGTGTGATATCAGCATGGAGAGAGTGCTACTAGAGAGTTAGTGTGCTATAGTCTGATTCTATTGCCAGTGTAGAATATCAGTTTAGTGTGAATCTAGTGATAGTGATAGAGTCAGTGTGAGTGGTGAGTGTATTAAACCTTCATTTTCACTTTAGTGTGAATTGGTGATCGAGCGATATCGTTTTTTTTTCGTTGCCGATACCGATATTTTTGCCAATGAATATTGGTATAGGCTGATATGCGCCGATATTTTGAACATTTAAAGTTTTGCAAAATAAACACAAATTTCGACACAAATCTGTTACTGAACATGTTAATGTTTATTAACATTTTTAACACTGCAGTCAGTGCAAATTAAACTGCTAGAAAAAAAGCTAGACGACAACAAACAGCTAGACAGTGGATTGGAGGGAGGAGTCAGTGGACTACTGCTGCAGTAGTGCACTCACTCACTGCAATGATTTTTTAAATCACTCACTACTGCAGTCAGTGCAGATTAAACTGCTAGAAAAAAGCTAGACAACAACAAACAGCTAGACAGTGGATTGGAGGAGTCAGTGGACTACTGCTGCAGTAGTGCACTCACTACAATGATTTTAAATCCCTAACTGCAGTCAGGGCAAAACTGCTAGAAAAAAAGCTAGGCAGTGGGGAGTCAGTGGACTACTGTTGCAGCAGTACACTCACTCACTGCAATAATTTGAAATCACTACTGCAGTGACTGCAGTAGTGATTTAAAATTATTGCAGCAGTGAGTGGCACACTACTGCAGCAGTAGTCCACTGGCACTGACTCCAATCCACTGTCTAGCTTTTTTCCAGCAGTTTTGCACTAACTGCAGCGCAGTTAGTGCAAAACAGCTAGAAACAAAGCAAGACAAAAGCTAGACCGTGGAATGTATTGTGGACACTAGTACTATACTACTACTCTTTCAATACTCCCAGTTAAGTAGAACAATATTATAGTGCAGAAAGCATAACATTTCAGCATGTTCACCAGTTAAGCGGCTTCTTTTCTTTTCATAAATTGCTGCCTAAAGACACGCTCACTTGGTACAGAGGAAGGAGGAGCAGAAAGGTATCTTCTAGCATGAGAAGCAAGTCTTTTGTAGCGTGCCTCATTGTCTTTCCACCACTGAAGAGGATCACTTTTTCTGTCAATTACTGGTTCCTTCAAATAGAGATGAAGTTCATCATCCAGGCTCATTATTGCAGATTCAGAAGAATCCTCCGCATGAGGCCCCAATAAAACACTGAACATGGCATCTATTTGACCACAATGAATTTTCTCTTCTGTCCGTTGTCTTTTTGGACATATTTCTCCTGCATCCTGCTCTTCCACATCAGAAACCTTCTCTTCTTGACTTTTCTTTTCGTCAGGAACCTCCTGCACCTTCTGTTGAATATCTTCTGTCAGCCATTGTTTTGCCTTGGCCAATACATCATCAGAAGAGAGAGGATGATTCTTGCATTGAGGATCCAAAAGACATGCAAGCACAACATTTTTATTCTCCTTAAGCTTCTCAAGCCGTTTGGCGAGGCTGTCCCTCATGGCCTGCCTACATTTTTTAATGCCACGTGTGTTGGGTCCTTCATTCTGTTGAAGAAGCATCTTCAGCACTTTCACACCTGGGAGGACAGATGACACAGATCAGTCGTAATGACTCACCTCTAGTGTCACTTCCTCTATGGGTAGGAGGGTCTCAATGATATTGGCTACTATGTCCCACTGATCAGCAAGTCCATATTCGCCTGAATATATAGTGAGAGCTCCCTTTTGGCTCCAGCATTTTTTGCAGCATGTGAATCGTTGAGTTCCATCCTGTTGGAACAGTCGCTGCTTGGCAAGGATAGAATGGTGGAAATGGCCTGCGCACTTCTTCAGCATGCTAATTATGTCAAGCAAAGCTTTCTGGTTTGACAGACCATCATTTACCACAAGTTGGAGGGTGTGTGCCATGCAACTGAGGTCTGACACTTCAGCAAGTCTCATTCCTTTCACCATGTTCACTCCGCTGTCACGAAGCACAAGCATCACTCGGTCTTTGGTGATTCCCCATTCATCTAGCATGCCTAGAAACATTTCTTTAACCACTTCCCGCCCACCCTATAGGCAATGGACGCGGGAAGGTGGTTGCATTATCCTGACCCGCCGTCATATGACGGCATGCAGGATAATGTGCTCTGACACACCGCATCTCTGATCTCGATAAAGAGCCTACTTATGTAGGCTCTTTACCATGTGACCAGCTGTGTCCAATCACAGCTGGTCACATAGTAAATAGGAAGAGCCGTTGATTGGCTTTCCTCAGTTCGTGCTTGACAGGCACGAGTAGAGAAGGGCTCTCCTGACGGGGGGGGGGGGGGTCTGTGCTGGTATTCGGAGCATTGATTATCAGTGCAGACGTTTGGGGGGGTGCCACTAGAGCCACCAGGGATACCTACCCATGGCCACCAGGGATGCCCACCCATGACCACCAGGGATGCCCACCATGGCCACCAGGGATGGCAATCAGGGCTCAGGGAGCCTGCCAGTGGTGCCCTCCCCATCAGTGCTGCCCACCATTGCCATCTATCAATGCAGCCCACCAGTGCCCATCATTGCCATCTATCAGTGCTGCCCACCAGTGGCCATCATTGCCATCTATCAGTGCTGCCCACCAGTGCCCATTATTGCCCACCAGTGCTGCCTATCGGTGCTCATCAGTGCTGCATATTAGTGCCACCCCATCAGTGCCTGTCAGTGTGGCCTCATCAGTGCAGGAAAAAACTTATCTATTTACAAAATTTTAAAAACTTTTTTTTTCAAACTTTTTTGGACTCTTTTATTTTTGTAGCAAAAAAGAAAAAACCTTGCGTTGATCAAATACCACCAAAAGAAAGCTCTATTTGTGGGGAAAAAAACAACATATATTTGGTTCAGGTACAGTGTTGCATGACCGTGCAATTGTCCTTCAAAATGCAACAGCGCTAAAAGCTGAAAATTGGCCTGGGCAAAAAGGAGTGTAACTGCCCTGTATTGAAGTGGTTAATGTACTCCCCAGTGTGGGATCCTTACATCACTTTTGTATTCAACACCGAATGCCTTCTTGTCCATCCGCTGTCAATGAAGTGGCATGTAAGACTCATTAGTGATTCTGTTTGTCCTGACCAGCAGTCAGTTGTGAATGAGTGAGTGAGTTTCCAGCATTCTCTGGTTGCAGCATAGCCTTTACTTTCTCAGCGATCTTTTGGTGAATCGTTTCCAGCATTTCAGTTCATTCAAATTTGTCACTCTTCAGTGTGTACTTTGACTCAAGTATGGACATCAACCACATAAATTTAGAGTCCGACACTATTGTAAATGGCTGGTTATCAGTCACCATCATCTCTGTGATTACTCTGTCCAGCATTTGGGATCTTCCATCCGCTTTTAGCCACCTGTTTTTTTTCTGAAACATATCTGTTATTGTTGCCTGGGATAGTAATGTTTCACCTTGTGATTCATTTTGTTTTTTCTGTTCTGCATTATACAATTCAACATGATGAACTCTTAGATGGGCCCAAATATTTGACGTATTTTTGGTTTTTGCAGTTATTGATCCCATGCTTACTTTGTTTTTGCATGTGTTGCACACTGCTGCTGCTTTTCCTTGAGATGAAGATGAGAAATAGTCTCAGACCACACTTTTAATTTTTCTATCTGCATCCATCTCCATTGAAATGTGATGAAATTGAATATAGGCTTAAAAAAAAAAACTGGCTGGCTGGCACCCTGTGGTGATGAGTGGTTGGCACCCTTTGGTGGATGGCTGGCTGGCACCCTTTGATGGCTGGCACCCGGTGGTGGGTGGCTGGCTGGCACCCTTTTGGTGGGTGGCTGGCTGGCACCCTTTGCTGGCTGGCTGGCACCCTGTGTGGTAGGTGGCTGGCTGGTACAGGCCTGTGGGTGTGTGCAGGTGGCTGGCTGGCTCCAGGCAGATGTGGGTGGGTGGCCGCAGTGGCTGTGTTAAAGTGCACTGTGACTGGTCACTGTACTTTATGATTGAGAAGAATCACTCACTGTCTCGACTGTGCAGTGTGCAGAGACTCCAGTATGTGGCCGCGGCGGCTGGAAAACCCACTGTGCGCACTGTGAGACTCCAAAATGAGGCTGAGGGAGGTGGCCTAAGAAGGCGGCAGAAGCTGTCCAAGACTCCCAGTGCGCGGAGGCACGTGGAGCAACATACGAAATGACGTCACGGCAATATCGGTAGCCGCCAGGGCCGATTCCGATATTTCGGAGAAAGTGCATATCGGCCCTTGATATATCGGTGTTGCCGATAATCGGTCGATCTCTAGTGTGAATCTAGTGATACTGTAGTTCAGTGAGTGTAGTAAGTGATCATTCATTTTTACTTTATTGTCAGTTTTTGTCAGAGCAGGTTTACTGCATTTATAGTTCAGTGCGTTAGTGGACATTTAATGAAGTATATTTCTGTGCGTTAGTGCATGTTTAACACAGTATATTTCTGTGCGTTAGTGCATGTTTAACGCAGTATATTTCTGTGTTTTACTGCACATTTAACGCAGTATATTTTAGTGTGTGAGTGCATATTTAACGCAGTATATTTTAGTGTGTGAGTGCACATTTAACGCAGTATATTTCTGTGCGTTAGTGCACGTTTAATGCAGTATATTTCTGTGCATTAGTGCACATTTAACAGAGTATATTTCAGTGCATTACGTGCTGTTTAATGCAGTATATTTCAGTGCGTCACGTGTCGTTCAACGCAGTATATATTAGTGCTTTAGTGCACCTTTAACACAGTATATTTCAGTGCGTTGGTGTACGTTTAATGCAGTATATTTCTGTGTGTTAATGCGTTTTTACTGCAGTATATTGTAGTGTGTTGTGGAGTGTGTCTGTTTAGTGAGTATTCCATTGATTAAAGTGCATCCATATACACATTTCCACATCTTTATTACGTTTTGTTAATAAGCACCTTCCCATCATGTTTGGGAGGCCAGCAGGGCATCATTTCCTCTGTTTAGTGATGTTGCGCGTGCTATTCATCCACAGCATGCAAAGGACGTGATGGACTGGCTTACTAAACCATCCTCATCCCCCCATCACCCAAGCACAGACTAGTGCACTGTCCACTGCAGCTACCAGAGTGGCAAAATCTGCCTCCTTGTCCACAGCTATTCCTGCAATAGCTACAGCTTTAGGCATGGAGGAGTCAGCTGAGTTATTTGAACACAGCATCAGCCACTTGCTTCTTGACGATGCACAGCCATTACTTGATTCAGATATTGGTTCTGCGGTTGAGGAAGGTAGGAACATCAGCCTACAAAGAGGGGAGAACACTGGTACACAAATTAGCAGTCATGTTTCCTCAATTGCAGCGCATATCCAAGTTGTCTCCAATGGTAATGAGGATGGAGGAGATGATAATGATGATGAGGTCACTGACGCGACTTGGGTGCTGGATAGAGCAGAGGAGGAAAGTGAGGATGAGGCACCACCCCAACAAGACAGCCATCATGAAAGAGTAGAGAGCAGCAATCCTATTCCATCACATTATGGAGCAGTTATCTCCCCGCACCCTTCCCACAGCTCAGTTGTCTGGCCCTTTTTTAGCACATGTGCAACCGATCGCACTGTTACAATTTGCAAACTTTGTCTCAAACACATCAAGCGTGTCAAAAACGCCAGCCATTTGAATACCCCATGCTTGACAAGGCATTTAACCTCCCACCTCTCAGCCCATTGGCAAGAGCACCTTTAAGCCACACAAAAGGGACACAATTCTGTTTCTCCTCCTCATCTGTCTTTCCCCTGCTATATACCTCATGACCTCTCAGCAGCCTCCATTGACAGGGATGAAGGTATAGTGCAGGGTATCCTATGTCCTTGCAGCACATCTGCCAGTAGCACGCCACCAGCTGTAGGCTATAGCTGGCAAATTTCTCTGCCCCATCTGCTGCAACGAAAAAAAATAATAGTCCCTGCACCCACATTTCCAGCATCTAAATGGAAGCTTATCAAGGCTTCTGGCTTTACAACTTCTTCCTTTCTGTGTGGTGGATTCTGCCCCCTTCCATGAATTTTCAGAATATGCTGTACCACAACGGCAGGTTCCCAGTCGCTTTTTATTTTCATGCAAGTCCAGTCCAGCTCTGTACCATCACGTGGGAGGCAATGTTGTGGAATTGTTGGGCAAGGCAGTCAGTCCACGTTATTGGTGATACATGGTCCAGCAAGCATGGTCAGGGCCACTATATTTAAATCGCAGCACAATGGGTAACCCTGCTTGCAATTCAGAAGGATGCAGGACAGGGCTCAGTGCTGCAGCTTGTTGTGCCGCCACATCTCCATACAGCTAGTGGTGATGATGTGAGATTTGTCAGATCTACGCCCTTCTCCTCCTCCATGCCCTCCTCTGCTAAATTGTCCTATGGGCCACAAATACCCCCTAAGCGTTATTCAATGAGTCAGGCTACAAGATGCCATGCAGTGCTTCAGTCTGTGTGTCTAGGGGTTAGGAAACACACCGGAGTAGAGATTCTTGCAGTTCTGCAGGGGAAGGCCCAGAGGTGGTTTACGCCACGCCAGGAATGGTGGTGTGTGATAATGGTACAAACCTCTTGTCTGCCCTTAGACAGGAAAAGTTGACACGTGTGCCATGCCTGGCACATGTCCTCAATTTGGTGGTGCAGCATTTCCTAAATCGGTACACAGGATTGGAAGATCTGCTAAAGCAGGCCAGAAGAGTCTGTAGCCATTTCAGGCAGTCCTACACAGCCAGTGTTTGGCTGAAATTCAGCAGGAATTGCACCTGCCCGTACACCGCCTGATTTGTGACATGTCCACCAGGTGGAACTCAACTTTGACAATGCTGCAGTGGCTGCACATGCAACATAGGGCAGTCAACAAGTAATTGTTTGAGTATGTCACAACAACAGCCTCAGCCCAGCTCAACTTTTTTTTCCCCATGCCAATGGCTACTAATAAAGGATTCATGCACTGTACTGTCACCATTTGAGGAGGCCAGAAGGATGGTGAGCCGTGACAATGCATGCAACATCCCTGTTGTGTTCTTGCTGGAGCAGACTTTGCATGGCATTATTGACAGGGCACTCGAGGCAGAGCAGCCGGAGGAAGAGGAGGACTTTCTTTCCTCTCAAGGTCCGTTTTATGCAGACACCAGTCTTCCTACACAACAGAACGCGTAGAGGAGAGGGAATAGGAGGAGGATTCTGACAGTTTTGGAGGCATTGAAGCAGAGGAAGACATACGTAAACCCTCAACAGATGGTTTTCCATCCCCAGAATCTTTTAGTCAGTAGTACATGGATGGAAGGAGGCAGTTCCAGATACTGTAATCCTCAGTGACCCAGAGGAGTCTGCTTCTCATGCATCCAGAAACCTGGGGTGCATGGGCTTCCTAATGCTTCCTAATGCTTCAAAGCCTGAAAAAGGACCCAAGAATATGTGGCATCAAGGAGAAGGATCACTACTGGTTGGCAACCCTCCTTGACCACCGTTACAAGGGGAAAGTCTCAGAACTCATCCCGTCCCCACAGTGGGTGTAGAAGATGAAATCTCTTGGACACTTAAAGAGGAGTTTATCTAATGCTTTTCCTGATTCTAGTAGGTTACAGTGTCGTGGCAAACATAGTTTTGAGGCTCCTGTTGGTCAAGAGAGGAGCTGTGGAGAAGGGAGCCACCTAACTGATACATTTCACAAATTGTTTTAGTCCTCACTGCCCAGGGCTCCCAGCTTTCATATCCCATCGGTAATGTCTGCATCCTATGGTGAACGATTATCTAGGGGTGAAAACCGAGATGGAGAACTTTCCAGTTGACGATCCACTGGCTTACTGGGTCATGAGAATAGACCACTGGCCAGAACTTGCCCAGTATGTACAGTGCCTTGCAAAAGTATTCGGCCCCCTTGAACTTTGCAACCTTTTGCCACATTTCAGGCTTTAAACATAAAGATATAAAACTGTAATTTTTTTGTGAAGAATCAACAAGTGGGACACAATCATGAAGTGGAACGAAATTTATTGGATATTTCAAACTTTTTTAACAAATAAAAAACTGAAAAATTGGGCGTGCAAAATTATTCAGCCCCCTTAAGTTAATACTTTGTAGCGCTACCTTTTGCTGCGATTACACCTGTAAGTCCCTTGGGGTATGTCTCTATCAGTTTTGCACATCGAGAGACTGAAATTTTTGCCCATTCCTCCTTTTAAAACAGCTCGAGCTCAGTGAGGTTGGATGGAGAGCGTTTGTGAACAGCAGTTTTCAGTTCTTCCACGGATTCTCGATTGGATTCAGGTCTGGACTTTGACTTGGCCATTCTAACACCTGGATATGTTTATTTGTGAACCATTCCATTGTAGATTTTGCTTTATGTTTTGGATCATTGTCTTGTTGGAAGACAAATCTCCGTCCCAGTCTCAGGTCTTTTGCAGACTCCATCAGGTTTTTTTCCAGAATGGTCCTGTATTTGGTTCCATCCATCTTCCCATCAATTTTAACCATCTTCCCTGTCCCTGCTGAAGAAAAGCAGGCCCAAACCATGATGCTGCCACCACCATGTTTGACAGTGGGGATGGTGTGTTCAGGGTGATGAGCTGTTTTGCTTTTACGCCAAACATAACATTTTGCATTGTTGCCAAAAAGTTTGATTTTGGTTTCATCTGACCAGAGCACCTTCTTCCACATGTTTGGTGTGTCTCCCAGGTGGAAGAAGGTGCTTCCTAGATTTGCAGTGGTCTGATACTCATTCCAATTTAATATTATCGCTTGCACAGTGCTCCTTGGGATGTTTAAAGCTTGGGAAATCTTTTTGTATCCAAATCCAGCTTTAAACTTCTCCACAACAGTATCTTGGACCTGCCTGGTGTGTTCCTTGTTCTTCATGATGCTCTCTGCGCTTTAAACGGACCTCTGAGACTATCACAGTGCAGGTGCATTTATACGGAGACTTGATTACACACAGGTGGATTCTATTTATCATCATTAGTCATTTAGGTCAACATTGGATCATTCAGAGATCCTCACTGAACTTCTGGAGAGAGTTTGCTTCACTGAAAGTAAAGGGGCTGAATAATTTTGCACGCCCAATTTTTCAGTTTTTTATTTTTTAACAAAGTTTGAAATATCCAACAAATTTCGTTCCACTTCATGATTGTGTCCCACTTGTTGATTCTTCACAAAAAAATTACATAAATTTTATATCTTTATGTTTGAAGTCTGAAATGTGGCAAAAGGTCTCAAAGTTCAAGGGGGCCGAATACTTTCGCAAGGCACTGTAATTGAGCTGCTGGGCTGCCCTGCATCCAGCATACTTTCCAAAAGGGCATTCAGTGCTGCTGGAGGTTTTGTTACTGATAATAGAATTGTGTCTGTCCACAGACTCCATGGACCATCTGACATTTATCAAAATGAATTAGTACTGAATTATTAGCGATATGAAGCTCCTGATGCTGATGTCACTGATTTAAGTGTTTTTGGGATGTGGAATCTCTTCAAGACTTCTAGGCTGCCTAGTGTTGGTGTGGTGTTGATTGCATCTGGAAGAATTTTTTTGGTGTAGGTTTCATGGGCACAATTAACACCCAAAGACCATTTTTTCCACACCTGTTTGACAGGTGCATATCGTTAGTTTTTGACAGCAAGGCCAATTCTTGCTTTCATCAAGAGTACCTCTATAGGGTTACAGAGAGAAGACGCCACAGACACCCAAAGACCAATTTTTCTGCACCTGTTTGACGGGTGCATATCATTTACATTTTTGACAGCAAGAGATTTCTTGCTTTTATCAATGGTACCTCTATAGAGTTACAGTGTGAAGGCACCTTCGACACCCAAAGACCAGTTTTTTTCCGCACCTGTAACTTCAATCCAAAGTCTGCGGATGAGACACCAGAATTGATCCAAAAAATCTCTAATCTTGCTCCCAGTGCACTACATTGTGGCCTCATCATACAGACTGGCTCCCCAAGCCATTGTTTACAAAATAAAGAAAGCTTGCAGGGAAAATTTTATTTTTTTGGCTTTATAAATGCAATTCTTTCTTCCGAGTGGGTGAGTACACTAAAGTAAGGGGGACGCAGATGTTAGAGGGGCTCTGTGGACTCTGAAGTAAAGGGGGCTTTAGGAACCCTGATTTTAAGAGGGAATGATGGGAACTCTGATGTAAAAGGGGGCTTTGGTGATCAGAAACCCTCATACATCAGAGAGGCCTGTGCACCTCTAAAAAGTTTGGGTTTGGATTGAAGAAAAGGTGGCAACCCTAGATGAGGATCTCACAGAAATTACAGAGAGAGATCCTAAAGCAGCACCCAACAGCTTTAAAATATTGATCAACCTATTCATGCTTCTTTCAGATGACAAGTTGAACTGTGAGATAAATCCATGTCTGAAGCGGGGGCCGGGCCTGGGGGTGGCCAGTGGTTCACCATTACTAGAAGGTTAGCGTCTGGAAAGCCAGGTTTGAGCAATGTCAGACTTCATTTGGGAAGAAGGTGAGCTCTTTAAATACAGGACAAACTACAGCCAGCCTGATCTGTTTTACAAAGATCTTGCAGTTAAGTAGTGGCACAATTCACATTATTGTACTTCTGTGTTCTGGTCAGTAAATCTATCTAGTGACAGGAAATTATTGATTGATCATGCCTTCTGATTGACAAAATCAATCTGTCAGAGGAAAGAATTCTTAATACAGAGAGATAGCAAAGGTAAGAGTAATCATTCAGATCAAAATACTCTTAATAAAATAGGTAAAGAAATTGGTTTACTTATTCAGATAGGACAGAAAAAAAGGTTGAAAGTTGTATAAGGGGTATTAATTATCTAAATATTTTGCACATGACCGTTTCCTTGATCTAGCACTGGTTCATACATAACAAGATGTTTGTTTAAAAGTGACATCCAAAAATACCAAATCCTCATAGAAAGTTTGCTAAAAATATTTTACTGGAAATTAGAGATAAGACTTTAGTACTTGCCAGGAATATTCGAGCTATACACAAAAAGTGTTGATTTCATTTAGTCCAATATTTTTCCCAAGTGGGCTCTTGATAAAATCTTAGTTTATGCTTGGAATTTCAAGTTAAAATTATTTGTTCACCCTTTACAAACGCTACAATGTGTGTTAAAGATCAGAGAGACATTAAAATTGGCTATTTTTACTCTGCTACAAAAGAAGTATCTGTCAGTGCCAAATAAAGTGAATGTCTGAGGACCTTACGCATACACAATAGTACGCTGATATAACACACACACACACGAACACTGATGGTGTTAAATGTACAGTGTGTGTGTGTGTGTGTGTGTGTATATGTATATGTATGTATATATATATATATATATATATATATATATATATATATATATATATATATATATATATATATATATATATATACACACACAGTGTATCACAAAAGTGAGTACACCCCTCACATTTTTGTAAATATTTTATTCTATCTTTTCATGTGACAACACTGAAGAAATGACACTTTGCTACAATGTAAAGTAGTGAGTGTACAGCTTGTATAACAGTGTAAATTTGCTGCCCCCCCAAAATAACTCAACACACAGCCATTAATGTCTAAACCGCTGGCAAAAAAAAAAAAAAAAGTGAGTACACTCCCTAAATGAAAAAGTCCAAATTGGGCCTTAAGTGTCAATATTTTGCGTGGCCACCATTATTTTACAGTACTGCCTTAACCCTCTTGGGCGTGGAGTTCACCAGAGCTTCACAGGTTGCCACTGGAGTCCTCTTCCACTCCTCCATGACAACATCACGGAGCTGGTGGATGTTAGAAACCTTTCGCTCCTCCACCTTCCGTTTGAGGATGCCCCACAGTTGCTCAATAGGGTTTAGGTCTAGAGACATGCTTGGCCAGTCCATCACCTATACCCTCAGCTTCTTTAGCAAGGCATTGGTCATCTTGGAGGTGTGTTTGGGGTTGTTATCATGTAGGAATACTGCCCTGCGGCTCAGTCTCTGAAGGAAGAGGATCATGCTCTGCTTCAGTATGTCACAGTATATGTTGGCATTCATGGTTTCCTCAATGAACTGTAGCTCCCCAGTGTCTGCAGCACTCATGCAGCCCCAGACTATGACACTTCCACCACCATGCTTTACTAAAGGCAAGACACACTTGTCCTTGTACTCCTCACCTGGTTGTTGCTACACACCCTTGACACCTTCTGAACCAAATAAGTTTATCTTGGTCTCATCAGACCACAGGACATGGTTCCAGTAATCCGTGTCCTTACTCTGCTTGTCTTCAGCAAACTGTTTGCGGGTTTTCTTGTGCATTATCTTTAGAAGAGGCTTCCTTCTTTTACAACAGCCATGCAGACCAATTTGATGCAGTATGCGGCATATGGTCTGAGCACTGACAGGCTGACCCCCCCACCCCTTCAACTTCTGCAGCAATGCTGGCAGCACTCATACGTCTATTTCCCAAAGACAGCCTCTGGATATGACGCTGAGCATGTGCACTCATAATGTATGTATGTATTTATGTATGTGTATATATTCATAAATATTACTGTGCAAATGTCTAAGGCAGGTGTGAAAAGATGCTAAAAATTCTTTCAGAAAAAGACGTGTTAATAGTTTGTTTTTATTAATTACCAAAATCCAAATCAAATGAAAATTAGGTGTGACCACCCTTCACAAAATTACCTCATCTTCTGGTTTCAATATATTGCAATAATATGTCAGTAGTAACCTCTTGCTAACCATTTGGTTATGATAAAGTATTTTGTGTTAGAGCGGATCAGTGGCATAGAATTCATGTCGCTAGCATGCAATATTAATTGTTTTCTTTCTTACATAGTTACATAGTTAGTGAGGTTGAAAAAAGACATCAGTCCATCCAGTTCAACCTATGATGTGTGTGTGTGTTTGCTTTTAACCGTACATTGTATACCCCTGTATGTTGTGGTCTTTAAGGTGTCCATCTAATAGTTTTTTGAAACTATCAATGCTCCCTGCTGATATGACTGCTTGTGGAAGAGAATTCCACATCCTTACCGCTCTTACAGTGAAGAACCCCTTACGCACTTTAAGGTTAAACCGCCTTTCCTCAAGTTTTAGTGAGTGGCCACGTGTCTTATTGTATCTCCTTTCTCTGAATAGTTTGTTCCTTATGCTCGGGTCGACAGTACAGTATTTGTACATTGATATCATATCCCCCCTCAATCGTCTCTTCTCCAGAGAGAATAGGTTCAGTGCTTGTAGTCTTTCCTCATAGCTGATGTCCTCCGTTCCCCTAATTATTTTTGTTGCCCTTCTCTGGACTTTCTCCAGTTCCAGCACATCCTTCCTGAGGACCGGTGCCCAGAACTGGACAGCATACTCCAGATGTGGCCGGACCAGAGTCTTGTAGAGCGGGAGAATAATCTCTTTATTTCTGGAGTGAATCCCCTTTTTTATACAACCCAGTATTCTGTTGGCTTTGCTTGCGGCGGCTTGGCATTGCATGGCACTGCCAAGCCTGTTGTCTACCAGTACCCCCAAGTCCTTTTCCATCCTAGACTCACCCAGAGGTTCCCCCCCTAGTGAGTAGCTTGCTTTCTGGTTTCTGGCCCCCAAGTGCATTACTTTACATTTTTCAACATTAAATCTCATCTGCCATGTAGTTGCCCACCCCGTTATTTTGTTCAGGTCCGCTTGCAAGGTTTCCACATCCTGCATAGAAGATATTGGCATGCCTAATTTAGTATCATCTGCAAATACTGAGATTGTACTCGATATCCCCTCCTCCAGATCATTTATGAATAAATTAAACCGGATTGGTCCCAGGACAGAACCCTGGGGGACCCCACTTTCCACACCCGCCCAATCCGAGTACTCCCCATTAATCACCACCCTCTGTACTCTCCCCTGGAGCCAGTTCTCTATCCAGGTACTCACCTTATGGTCCATACCTACCTTCCTTAGTTTGTACAGTAAGCGTTTGTGGGGAACGGTGTCAAAGGCCTTTGCAAAGTCCAGATACACCACATCCACAGGCTTTCCTTTATCTAGGTGGCAGCTCACTTCATCGTAGAAGGTTAATAGATTGGTTTGGCACGAACGATTTTTCATGAATCCATGCTGATTACTACTTATAATACCGTTTTCATTACTAAAGTCTTGTATGTGGTCCCTTAACATCCCCTCCAAAATTTTGCAGACTACTGATGTTAGGCTTACCGGCCTATAGTTACCCGGGATATATCTTGGCCCCTTTTTAAATATTGGTACCACGTTGGCTTTTTTCCAATCAGCTGGCACCATACCCGTCTGTAAACTATCCTTAAAGATCAAGAATAATGGTCTGGCAATCACCTGGCTTAGCTCATTAAGAACCCTCGGGTGCAAGCCATCCGGTCCCGGGTATTTATTTATGTTAAGTTTCTCTAGTTTAGCTCTAAGTCTATCCTCTGTTAGCCATGGCGGCACTTCCTGAGGTGTATTATTTAGTTCGGCCTTACAAGCAAGGTTCGTGTAGCCCCCCGATTCCTTTGTGAAGACTGAAGAAAAGAAATTATTTAACACTTCCGCCTTTTCTCTGTCCTCAGTGGCCATTTTTCCTTTATCATCTTTTATGGGGCCAATGTGCTCTGGCCTCGCTTTCCTACTGTTTATATACTTAAAGAACTTCTTGGGGTTCTTTTTACTCTCCTCCGCTATATGTCTCTCGTGTTCTATTTTAGCCGCCCTGATTTCGTCTTTACATTTCTTATTACACTCTTTGTAGTGCTTAAATGCTGCCAATGACCCCTCAGTCTTGTATTTTTTGAAGGCCTTTTCTTTATCTAATATACATTTTTATGTTGGGGTTTAGCCACCCAGGGTTTAGTTTTGCTCTTTTAAATTTATTTCCCTGTGGAATGCACTGGCCCACCCCCTTGTTAAGTATGCTCTTGAAGCACTCCCATTTTTCCTCCGTGTTCTTTGTTCCCAGGGTTCTATCCCATTTGATATTTCCTAGCAGCGAGCGCAGTTTAGGGAAATTGGCTCTTTTGAAATTCAGTGTCCTTATATTACCCTTGTGTTTCCTATTACTGTAATTAATACTGAAACCAATTGACCTATGGTCACTGTTCCCTAAGTTTTCCCGTATTTCTATATCCGTGAGCAGGTCTGTATTGTTGGTAATCAGTAGGTCAAGTACCGCATTGTTTCTTGTCGGTGCATTCACCATCTGACCCATGAAATTGTCCTGCAAAACATTTAGGAACTGCTGAGCCTTGGCTGAGTGCGCGGTTCCTTCTGCCCAGTCTATATCCGGATAATTAAAGTCCCCCATTATAATGACATTTCCCATCCTTGCTGCCAATCCTATCTGTAACATGAGGTCCGCCTCACCCTCCTCCCTCTGGTTGGGGGGCCTATAGCATACGCTCAATATTACCTTCCCCACCGTGCCTTCCCTTTGAAGCTCTACCCATAGGGATTCTGCCTCGTCCTTAGCTCCATTATTAATATCATCCCTCATATTTACCTGTATACTGTTCTTAATATACAGACATACCCCTCCCCCTTTTTTACCCTCTCTATCCCTGCGATAAAGGGAATACCCCTGAATGGTCGCCATCCAGTCATGAGAGCTGTCAAACCAAGTCTCAGTTATCCCCACAAAATCTAAGTCCTCCTCAAACATCAGCAGCTCCAGCTCTCCCATCTTGTTGGCCAGGCTTCTGGCATTGGTATACAAACCTCGTAATTTTGATCGGTTACATTTATCCTCATTTGATGTTTTTAGGCTGCTCTCTTGATTTTTCCCCGTACCCACCCTGGGTTTAGGAGCTCCGAACACCCTACCGCTAATGCCCCCATTTCTGCCCTCTGAAACTTGCTTTCCACTGGCTAATTCTACATCTGTACCCTCCCCCCCCATTCCCTAGTTTAAAAGCCCCTTGTCTTGTCTTTGAAAATCTTAATAAACATCATTGATAAAGAATAATCACATCAATTCTTCTAGGTGTTCTGTCCCCACATGAAGGCGAATGAAGCTATAACTAACTGATAATAGCTGTGTGACTTCCTACCTTCGTAGCAGTGGGGCAGACCGGACCAGCAGATGCTCAGGTTAGATGAATCCGGACTTAGGCATGAAGATGAAATCAAACGTGGGTTTATTCAATCCAGATACAGCAATAGACGGTGATACAATACTGTTCTGTAGTAGTGGTATCAATACTGTCTTGTTGGTGTCTATCCTGAGGCTAACTGCTGGTCAAAAACTGATGCTTTTTCACAAGTCCAAAAATGTGGAGTTTTCAGTCACACAGCCATAAGGAACTGCACATGGCTGCTGGATGTGATGAGACACACAGTCTGAAAAAACCACGCCCATGATGTCAAAAAACTTTACTTAACAAGAACAAGGCATGCGGCATGCAAATTCTGGCCAGCAGATGGCAGCAGTACAACAATGCATAGAAACAACATGGTGAAAGGAAGATTGATAATGCAATGTACAAAATAACTATGAGGAGGACAGCACACTCCCCGTCTGAAATTTCCTTTGGCGATATCACAATGGCGAATGTCCAAGAAATATGATACAACCGACAACAAAGAACATGTTAAAATGCAATAAACATAACATAATCAGGTTCCCTGATTCATAGTGGAATAGATCATGAAGTTCAAGTTCAGTCCTTTTCATCCTTCAGGAACGTTCTCGATGGGTAATATTAAAATTACTTTGTTAATTGGCCTTGCAAACGTTTTAAGCTCGCCCTTCCTGAAGATCTTCAACTCCACCTTTCGGACCTTACCATCCTTGCTAGGAAAAACCTTTGTAATTAGTCCCATAGGCCAGGCAATCCTTTCGGTTTGTTGCTCCTTCATCAATACGAGGTCTCCTTCTTTCAAGTTTGGTTTTTGATGTTGCCATTTTCTCCTTCCTTGAAGAATATTGAGATACTCTTTTCGCCATATGTTCCAGAAGTAATCTGCCAGGTGTTGTACACGTTTCCGGTGTTTTCGGTAGATATTCCCATGAGTAAATTCTCCACTAGGCATTAGCATATTGTCCGTTTTTTGGGTAAGTAGAATAGCCGGAGACAGTATGGCTGGTGTTTCAGGGTCCATAGACACTGGCACAAGGGGTCTTGAATTGATAATAGCTGAAACTTCAGCAAGAAGAGTGATAAGAGTCTCGTGTAAGTCTTGAAGAGTTTACATCCATCAACATAGAATTTAAGATGTTGCGTGAGATCCTGATCATTCTCTCCCAGGAACCCCCCATATGGAAACTATGAGGAGGATTAAAAATCCAGGTGCAACCTTTCTCCGCCAACTGGTCTTGAATAGGCTTAGCGTCTGTGGCAAGCATCGCCACTTACAGAGTATTCTGTCAGGAATGATTGTCCAACTGTATTATGTGTGTATTGTATGTGTAAACGTAACCCGTGCAGTACCTGTAGGATTTTGTATTGTGTTAGCTGCTGGCTCATGAATGTGTATTGGAAACCCCTGCTGCCCCTCTGTGGAGACCCCGTATAAGTATCTTACTTTTGTTAGCTGCTGGCTCATGAATGTGTATTGGAAACCCCTGCTGCCCCTCTGTGTAGACCCCGTGTGGCAAACACAGCCACTGGATATTGTCCTATTGTTTGTCTGGCAGAGTAAGGTATTATGGGATGTTCAGTTTTGTGTGTGGAATGTCTCGAAGAGGGAGGGGTTTTGGCTGAGTGTAAATCCCTGTGTTTTTCAATAAACAAGGCAGTCTAGTGTTGACCTTCAAGCCATGTGTCTGCTGGTTATTATAGGGTTGTTAATATTACACGCTACCAGGATTATTGTATGCTGTGCCTGACTACCAGTGGAGATATCGTGGATCGTACTGCTACTCCGCTACAATGTCGATGTTCAGTTCTCTACAGACCCCAATGAAGTTACTTCCTTGGTCTGACCTCAACTGTTTCACTGGTCCTTTGATTGCGAAGAACCGTCTTAAGGCATTAATGAGGCTGGATGTGTCCATAGATTCTATCACCTCCTATGTGAACGGCTCGCACACTCATGCAAGTAAATAGCACAGCCCAACGTTTACTGTTTGCATGACCGCCACGGATTCTACGTGTGGACACCATCCATGGTCCAAAGATGTCCAGGCCAGTGTAGGTGAAGGGCGGTTCTGTACATAGTCTATCCGCAGGCAAGTCGGCCATTTGTTGGTGTAGCTGTTTTCCTCTCGCTTTACGACAGTGCACACAGTCATGCAGTAGTTGGGCTACACGTTTCTTCATACCTATAATCCAAAGACCTGCAGACCTTAACTTGTCCTCAGTGATTTGTCTGCCCTGGTGTTCAGCCTTTTTGTGGTAGTGTCGGATCAGCAACGTGGTGATATGATATTTGCTGGGAAGAATGACAGGATTTTGTTCCACAACTCCTAGGTGGGCTCGATTCAAACGACCACCAACTCTGAGCAGGCCGAAACTGTCCATAATTGGATTTAAGTTAGCAAGAGGACTTTTTATAGGAATCTGCTGTCTATTGTTCAAGCACTTCCATTCTACATTAAATTCTCCCTGCTGGACATGACGTATTATGAGAGACTCGCTATGAAAAACGTCCTCAGCAGAGAAGGGTTTATGGCAGACATGCCAACCATGACAATCTTTATCTACCTGAGTATTGTGATAACATCTAGCAATGTGCACTAACCTTGCAATGGTTCTGACGAGTCTCATGCAACTGGAGAAATGTTCAAAGTGATGACAGTCAAGGCTGGAGGTCTGTCTTGTTTCAGTGACTAATGCACTAACTTCATTGCGGATTTCTGGATCATTATCCGGATCCTGGATGCTGAAAACTTCTTGTACACATTTGTCTGCCCGTCCTAGCAGAAACTCTGGACCTGTAAGCCAATCAGAGTTAGTAAAAGAACCTATAGACATAGGCCTGGTGGCGTGATCTGCTGGATTGATAAGGAATATTTTATCCATAAAGGCGACAATGTGTTCTCTCGTCTCAGGCTTGCTGTTCATGGTACGCCGAAGAGAGTTAAATCTGGATAGCGCTTGCTCCCGATTGTCTGGGAGCCTTACCCTGGTGGTTCGGAAGGGGAATGGAGAACCCCAGTGATCGGTTTCATCTTTAAAGAACTCACTGTCCATTATCTTGATGAACTCTCTGTCCTCTACTGATAAGGCTACTTTATCGTCATCCTTGGTTGTGTGAAAGACTGATCTTCCCAAGTTGTCAGCAAAGAGGGAAGAAATGTCAGGTGGTTGTATGAGGTCTGGAGACTTCTCCTTCACTTCATAGTGATGAGGACACGGCTTAATGCAAGTTGTGCGTCCATCTCCACACACGTACGTTTTGAAGGAGTCAATTCTTGGTTGATCCAAGCATACATTTCCTATGACTACCCATCCCAAGTCAGGCCTCTGGGCATATGGCACGTAGTCAGGACCATTACATTGTTGACGCACCTTGTGCACCCTTAGATTGTCTCTGCCAAGCAGGAGTAGAATCTCAGCACTGTTGTCCATAGGTGGGATAACGTTGGCTAGGTGCCTTAGCTGCGGTTGGTGAAATGCAGCTTCTGAGGTAGGGTATTTGATTGCATTCAATCAGCGTTGGTAGGGGTATTTCTGTATTCCCACTGATGGGAGAAGCAATGAATCCTTGTGCCCTCCTGCCGCTAGTCGCTATGCGGCCTGAGCAGGTGTTTAAGATGTAGGGTTCTGATGGTCCCTTTATCCCAAAGGCTTCGAAGAATTTAGGTCCTGCTAGGGACCGGTTGCTTTGGTCCTAGATGATGGCATACTTTTTTACTGCCTTTTCTGGTAGTCCCTCTGGATAGACCTTGATTAGGCATATTCGGACACAACATTTCTCACTCCTGCCCTCGCCAAATGCTTCCAAATATGAGCAGGAAACCGCGGCGGCTGTGTTAGCATGGTGCTGGGGCTACTCGCCATGACTTGGAGCAGGACTGATGGTGACGGCGGCTGGGGAGTCTCTGGGGAGTGGAACTGGGTGCATAGCTGAGGCATGTCTTTCACTATGACACTCCTAACACTTGATGATGGATTTACAGTCCTTAGCCATGTGCTCCAATGAAGCGCAGCATCTGAAACATACCCGAAGCTCGGTGAGGACTTTCCTGTGCTCCTGTATGGTTTTGGATCTAAAACCCCTGCATTTGTTCAGTGAGTGTGTTTTTTTATGAATGGGACATTCACGATTGAAGGACTTGTCTCCTGACGAGGTATTGTACTGTTTACCCGTGGGTGCTGCAGAAGATGGTAGGTTAGTCTTTCTAACACTCACGCTGCTCTTAAAGTCTCTGTGTTTATGATATTGACACTTTCATACCTTGATGATGGTGTCACTGAAGCTGTAGTGTTGAACTCCAGGAAATCTAGGCTGGGGTCATTCCTCATCTGGGACTGTTCATCAATGAATCTGCAGAAATGAATAAATGGGGGAAAGGTGACGTCATGCACCCTTTTGTACCTTGAGACTGATGCTGCCCACTTTTCTTTCAGACTGTATGGTAGTTTCACGACAATTGGGTTCACTCCATGAGCTGTATCCAGGTAGCACAGCCTGGTCAGACGAGGGGCTCTTTTTGGCAAGCTCTAGTTCCATGAGTAGGTCGCTCAAATCCTGAAGCTTATGGACATCCTTAAGATTGATCTTTGGGACGTTCTGCAGTCTCTTGAATAGGGCTTTCTCTATTGCTTCTGCACTGCCAAACGTATGATCGAGTCTCTGCCAGGCGGCAGTGAGACCTGCATCTGCTTGTCCCACATACAGTTCTGAGGCTCTTGAAAAGATTTGTGGAGCCTGGGCCCAGCCATTTGATTAGGAGGTCGAGCTCCTGCTCTGCTGTTAAGTTGAGGTTGGCAATGGCGGCCTTGAAGGTTGCCTTCCAAGCTCTGTAGCTCTCTGCACGGTCATCAAATTTTGAGAGACTTGTATTAATTAGCTCTCTGCTCACCATAAACCTGGCAAACTCAGACATATCGGATTTCTCACTGCTTGTTGCCATGACAACTTGTGATGCCGCCGTGGCTTGTAGGCTGCGCATCGTGAAAGGATGAGATGCTTCCGGGTAGAATGATGTTGCTGCAGGGTTGAGCTGTGATTTAGCCTCAGTAGATTGTGATGACTGCTGCTTGAGCTGTGGGGGTAGGCCAGGAAACACCTGATAGCCCTTTTGCTGTAATAGCTGTCCTTGAGAGGGCATATCTGGGTGAATGCCATCAGGTTGCTCGGAAGCTGTGAGTGGCACTGGCACTGTAGGTAGAGTTGGTTTGGAGGTTTCGGTGTTGTCAGCTTGGACGGTACTGCATACTGGGGGTGGTGCAGATAACTGTTCCAGTACATAGTCGCTGGTGCGATCGGCTGGTTCTTCTATCTCCCCGTGGTGGCGAGCAGACTGGATCAAGACCTTGGCTCAATGCTTGCTCAAGTAGTCTTACTTTAGCTAATGCAATTTCCTCTTCCATCTCTGATTCAAGAATCTTTATTCGAGCCTCCGCTTCTGCTTCTACCCTCTTGGCATCTGCCTCTGCTTCAGCCTTCTTGGCCTCCGCCTCTGCTTCTACCCTCTTGGCATCTGCCTCTGCTCTTTTAGCCTCTGCTTCTGCTCTTGCAAGAGCTTCTTTTTCAGTGAAGGAACGTCTCGCTTTGGATTGCTCTGCATTTATGCGGGCCTCTAGTAATCTGTTTCTTAGGGTTGAGCTTCTTGAGCACGATGATCTGTATGACCGAGAGGAATGTTTAGATGAATTTGATCTGTGTGATCTAGTTTTCTTGCAAATGGGAGATACGGAGTTCCGCTTTATCTTTAGCACGCACCATGGTGTCTTTGTCTGTCTATTGATTCTGCCTTGCTCAGTTCTGAAAGGGCTTCATCATTATTAGCATCTTTTAGAAAGGTTATATACCTTATGGACAGTCTCTTGTATCTTTCATGAGCTGTGTTCAGCCGCCTGATGGCGACTTGTAAGCTTGTGACATCACCAGAGGATTTAAGTCCTGACATGAGGGAGGAAACTCATTCCCATAGCTCTTCCAGGTTATCGCATAGCTCGTCTTTTGTGGTTTGATAGTTTTCCCTGACTGGTCGCACAACTTGGTCTGCTGGAATTGTGGGTTCTGCTTCCTGTTCTTCATAATGATCAGTATCAGGCGGCATTAGCTTTGTTTCATCACTGGGGAACTGTGCGAGGTCCTTTCGGCCATTTTGATTTAAGGTGCGCTGTCTCTTTAAGAAAATTAACTTTTGAATTGGGGGCTTAAAATTGCAGTGCGACTGCGCTGGGGCACTCTGGCAAGGTTCCTCAGGTGTTTTGAGTGATTTGCGGGGTTTGGTTGGAGAGGGACCCCGCATGCGTTAACAATTCTTCTGAGACTTGTGGAACATGCACTGTAGCCGGGCAGATTTGCTGCATGTGGACCTGTGGCAAGGGAGATTCCTGAGTGTGGTACTTGACTCTGAGGGAATCTGTGGCCGGGGTGTGGACATTAAGGCAGTTTTTGACTGACTGTTCTGTCCCCACATGAAGGCGAATGAAGGTATAACTGATAATAGCTGTGTGACTTTCTACCTTAGTATCCAAGCAGTGGGGCAGACCGGACCGGCAGATGCTCAGGTTAGATGAATCCAGACTTAGGCATGAAGATGAAATCAAACATGGGTTTATTCAATCCAGATACAGCAATAGAAGGTGATAACAATACTGTTCTGTAGTAGTGGTATCAATACTGTCCTGTTGGTGTCTATCCTGAGGCTAACTGCTGGTCAAAAACTGATGCCTTTTCACAAGTCCAAAAGTGTGGAGCTTTCAGTCACACAGCCATAAGGAACTGCACATGGCTGCTGGATGTGATGAGACACACAGTCTGAAAAAACACGCCCATGATGTCAAAAAACTTTACTTAACAAGAACAAGGCGTGCAGCATGCAAATTCTGGCCAGCAGATGGCAGCAGTACAACAATGCATAGAAACAACACGGTGAAAGGAAGATTGATAATGCAATGTACAAAATAACTATGAGTAGAACAGCACACTAGGTACACTTGCATACAGTTTTTTCCTGCAAGCTTTTTTTATTTTGTAAACAATGGCTTGGGGAGCCAGAAACCAAGATTAGAGAGTTTTTTGGATAAATTCTAGTGTCTCTTCCGCAGACTTTGGATAGAAGTAACAGGTGCGTAAAAATTGGTCTTTGGGTGTCAGAGGTGCCCATGAAACCTACACCTGAAACATTCTTACAAATTAAATCAACACCCACAACACTAGGCAGCTTATAAGTCTTGCAAAGATTCCACATGTCAAAAACACTTAATCGGTGATATCGGCATCAGGGGCTTCATAGCTGCTGGTAATCCAGGACTAATTCATTTTGATAAATGTCAGGCGGTCCACGGTGTTTGTGGATAGACGCGTTCTATTATCAGTAACAAAACCTCCAGCAGCACTGTATGCCCGTTTGGAAAGCACGCTGAATGCAGGGCAGCCCAGCAGCTCAGTTGCATACTGGGCAAGTTCTGACCAGTGGTCTATTCTCATGACCCAGTAAGCCAGTGGATAGTCAAAGTCAACTGGAAAACTCTCCATCTCTGTTTTCGCCCCTAGATAATCATCCACCATATGATGCAGACACTGCCGATAGGATGTGGAAGTTGAAAGCCCTGGGCAGCGAGAACTAAAAAAATTGTGAAATGCATAGCTTAGCCAGCCCCCTTCTCCACCGCTCCTTTCTTGACCAACAGAAGCCTCAAAGCTATATTTTCCACAACACTGTAACCTACCAGAATCAGGAAAAGCATTAGATAAATTCCTCTTGAAATTGTCCTCAAGATTTCATCTTTTGCACCCTCTGTGGGGACAGGAGGAGTTCTGAGACTTTCCCCTTGTAACGGTGGTCAAGGAGGGTTGCCAACCAATTGTGATCTTTCTCCTTGATGCCACGTATTCTTGGGTCCTTTCGCATGGTTTTGAAGCAGTAGAGAGCCCATGCACTGCAAGTTTGTGGAGGCATGAAAGGCAGACGCCTCGGGGTCACTGAGGATTACAGTATTTGAAACTGCCTCCTCCCAGCCACGTACTACTCCCAAGGGTTTTGGGGATGGAAAACCATCTCTTAAAGTTTGAAGTGTGTCTTCCTCTGCTTCAATGCCTCCAATACTGCCAGAATCCTCCTCCCTCTCTTCTTGTGTGTTCTGTGGTGTAGGAAGAATGGTGTCTGCATAAAGCAGGCCTTTTGAGGAAAGGAAGTCCTCCTCTTCCTCCCGCTGCTCTGCCTCGAGTACCCTGTCCATAATGCCACACAGAGTCTGCTTCAGCAGGAACACAGCAGGGATTGTGTCACTGATGCATGCATTGTCATGGCTCATCATCCTTGTGGCCTCCTCAAATGGGGACAGTACAGTGCATGCATCCTTTATCAGCAGCCATTAGTGTGGGGAAAAAAAACAGAGCCGACCTGAGCCTTTAGTTGAGCCATACTCACACAGGCACTCGTTGATGGCCCTCTGCTGCATGTGCAGCTGCTGCAGCATTGCCAAAGTCGAGTTCCACCTGGTGGGCATGTCACAAATTACGCGGTTTATGAGCAGGTGTAATTCCCGCTGAATTTCAGCCAACCGAGCACTGGCTGTGTATGACTGCCTGAAATGGCTACAGACTCTTCTGGCCTGCTTCAGCAGATCTTCCAACTCTGGGTACCTGTGCTCCACCACCAAATTGAGGACATGTGCCAGGCATGGCACATGTGAGAACTTTTCCTGTCTAAGGGCGGACAGGAGGCTTGTGCCATTATTGCACACCACTATTCCTGGCTCCAGCTGGCATGGCGTGAAGCACCTCTGGGCCTGCCCTTGCAGAGCTGCAAGAATCTCTCTTGCTGGGTGACCCCTGTCCCCTAGACACACCAACTGAAGCACTGTATGGCACCTTTTAGCCTGACCCATTGAATTAAACGTTTAGGGGGTACTTGTGGTTCTGAGAGGTCATGAGGCATAGCTGGGGTAGACTGAGGTGGGTAAGGAGGAGAATTGTGTCCCTTTTTGTGTGGCTTTCAGGTGCTCTTGCCAACGGGCTGAGTGGTGGGAGGTTAAATGCCTTGTCAAACATGTGGTACCCAAATGGCTGGTGTTTTTGTCACACTTGATGTGCTTGAGACAAAGTTTGCAAGCTGCAACAGTGTGATTGGTTGCACATGTGCTAAAAAAGGCTCTATCCTCATTACCACTGGAGACAACGTGGCAATAGGCTGTGGCTGGGATAACATGACTGCCAATTTGTGCACCAGTGTTCTCCCCCTCTCTGTAGGCTCAACCTCAGAACCAAGATCAAGTAATGGCTGTGCATCGTCAAGGAGCAAGTGGCTGATGCAGTGTTTAAATAACTCAGCTGACTCCTGCTGGGGCTATGGCAGGAATAGCTGTGGACAAGGAGGCAGAATAAGCCACTCTGGTAGCTGCAGTGGATTGCGCACTAGTCCTGCTTGGGTGACAGAGGATGAGGAGGGTTTAGTAAGCCAGTCCACCACTACTACTTGGCTGTGGCTGGATAGCACTGGCAACATCATTAAACAGAGGAAATTATGCCCTGCCTGAGGATTGACCACGTCCACCTTTACCTGTGGACACATACGCTACTGGCCCCCTCACAGTGTCATGGGAATGTCTGCCTCTCCTTGTTGGCCTCCCAGACATGATTGGGGGGGGGGGGGGGGTTATTAACAAAATCTATTAAAGATGTCGAAATGTGTGTGTGGATGCACTTTAATCGATGGAAAGTGGGATTTTGTGCTCTTTAACTTGAGTACTGAGTACACAGACACACTCCACTGACACTCTACAATTTACTGCAGTAAAACTGCACTGACACACTGCTTAAATGTGCAGTAACACACAGAAATATACTGTGTTAAATGTGCACTAACATACTGAAATATGCTGCATTAAACGTGCACTAATGCACAGAAATCTACTGCATTAAATGTGTACTAATGCACAGAAATGTACTACCTTAAACGTGCACTAATGCACTGAAATGTATTGCGTTAAATGGTACATAATGCGCTGAAATATACTGCGTTAAATGGCACGTAACGCACTGAAATATACTGCATTAAATGTGCAGTAATTCACTGAAATATACTGTGTTAAACGTGCATTTAACTATACTGCAGTCAACCTGTCATGACAAAATAAACTGGCACTAATGTAAAAACTACACTCACACTGACTGAACTATCACTAGATTCACACTAAAGTGACACTAAAGTAAAAATGAATGGTCACTACACTTACACTGACTAAATTATCACTAGATTCACACTAAATATTCTGCACTGACCACAGAATCAGAATAAGCAAACTATAGCACACTAACTCACTAGTAGCACTGAACAGAGGCCTGTTCTCTCTCTCCACACCGATATCCCACTAAAAATTTCCCCTATTGAAAGAATACTTTTATAGTGTGGAGCAGGACTAAGAGCAATGAGCCATGATTGGATAGGGTCATCTTTACTTTCTCCAATTATGGCTCTGACCGTGCTCTGTGCCCTGATTGGGCAAAGCTTTCATTATTTCAGCCAATCAGGGCTTCCAATGCACTTTGCTGTGGCGTAATGCATTGTGGTTATTTAGTGGGCTAAACAAATTGGGGGGTTGACCATCCCCGATAATTCAGGTGTTCGTCAAATGGGTGAACAGCCAATGTTCGGCCCAAACTGTTTGCCCATCCCTAGTCATGCTGGTAAATACATGCAAACACTTATCCTCATGCCATACTATCATGAAAGCATGTTATGACTGAACCGCTTTGGCACCCCGCTTGTGTGCTTCCTTTGGCCAAACAGTGCCTCCTGCCCTCCAAACGTTCCAGCAGACCAAGAGCTAATACCAGGCCTTTTTACCCCAAGCATTGTACACAGACAAGATGTTGGGATAAGAACCAAAGGAATGACTCTTTATTGAAACTGAGACACTTACTGTATACTGACTGTGTTCAGGAGACTATACTACCAAAGTGCATAAATGGTGACTGTGCTAGGCCTAGGCTAACTGGTTGGAGGCACCCTTTAAATGAATAATGGATAGGGGCCAATAGAATGGCTTTGTAGTGGACAGAGCTTTATTATGTTCTGCAGGCTATAGTTAGGGCCCCTAAGTAGCTCTGGTCCACTTAACGGTCTTACTTCCAGGATAGGCCCTGCTATTGGTGTAAAAATGGTGGACAGTGAGCTCTCACCAGTCACTGTGGTGCTGCTGTAGACTTTCGCTGCAGAAAAGGGGCCCCTTGCCTTTGTACAGATGGCTCTGGTGATGAGAAGTGAAGGAGGAGAGAGTGAATAAAAACTTTAGTCTCTTTGCAGCAAGGGTAAGATGGATCGGATTTCCGCAGTCCATGCAGTGCGCACCTGTGTCACCACTCTCAGGCTCTGGTTGCCATCAGTCTGATCTACCACAGTGATGTGGGCACACAGGCTGATGTATGGTACTGTAAAGTATTGTGAATTGGTGTTAGACAATGCCTGTACATATTTTACCTTTTGAACATTAATTTGGCTCTATGTCTTTTATACAATAAGAAAACACACAAAATACAGTCAAGGACCTTGAGAACGCAAGCTCCTTGGAGGAGCGATATTACTGGTTTACTTATTAGGACGCCATATATACTCTCGAGGTCCTTGCGCTGTGTCGTGTGTTATCTTATGACATCTTCTACCCTCAAGTGGATTTGTACAGCAGCAGAACTATTGGGACTACTTCTATCACTACTGGCCAATAAGGTTTAGCACCTTGGTATATTATTTGTGTCTTTTTTATACAATAAATCTTTGGCAATTCACTAGATGTTTGCGCCCTCCTGGGTGGTCTTTTTCAGCCGTCTAGTAGATTTCACAATCCGAGGTGGGCTGCGCTGACGAAACCTACCTGAAGGATGTTTCAATACTATTGATGGTCCACTGCACAATGAGACTTTAAGGCAGAACTCTATGCACTGGAGGTGTTTGTGTGTTTTGTGTGCTAAGTTTGGGTCCAGTCTCCCTTGTAAAGCTACACAAGGGTTTCACTATTACTTGTTTACCAATTGTCATGTTGGATGGTTTCTCTGTGTTATTCACATCATTATTGTGCTTAGTTTGGGTCCAGTCTCCCTTGTTAAGCTACACAGATCTGGCCACCCCTGCTTTTGCTGGTTATCAGCACTTGGTCTCCTAAAAGAACGATTTCAGGTGGAAAAATGTATTTCAACCAGATCAGCAGGAAAGGTTGATCACAGTGTATGGCCAGCTTTACATGTACACGGGTGTCTAAAACATAGATGTACACTTTGAGTACTAGCTTAGGGAGGTTTGTAAATCCAACTTTTCATTATCCTGATATGTGTCTGCTGTGCCATGTACTTGAATGAAAGTATCCTGTTCTCTTTGTATTGCTTCCTTTGTGTGAAATCCCTGGTGTTCCTGCCAGTCCCAGAAAAAAATGTATTTATAATGATTTTTTTTTTTTTTTTTATATCTATACACAAATGTTTTGCCTTTCATTTCTATTTTAAACTGAATGGGTTGTTTTACAAGGTCATCGTTTACAATCACAAACAAAGGAATCCAGAATTCTCTGCAACACTTCACCTTTATTGATCCGTCATGCAAAAGACATCACATACGGTGCAGGGGACAGTAAAGGTGACGTGTTTCGCGCTCATGAGCTGTGTTGCACCTTCGCCTAAACCCCGGCTATGCTGTAGCTGCTTTTTCTTCAGTAACCCTTTACACTCATTTTAAATTATCAGTTTTGTGCTTTTCTTTTTTTTTTTTTTTTGAAAAATCATCTGCTCCTGTTCTAAATAATTTGCCTATCAATCTTTCTATAAAGTTGTGTATTACATCACATTGACTGGTGTTTGTTGCTTTAGCTCATTGTGTGTGTGTGTGTGTGTGTACTGTACAATATATTCTGGTATTTGACTTTTGTTCTTTGAAATTGAACAATTTTCTCTTTAAAATTTGGGGGTTTGATTTCTTTTCTTGAACACTAGCATCCTGAGAAATGACAACCACACAAGCCGCATGCAACAATGTCTAATTATTATGGGTTGTTTATTACTAGCATTTTTTTTTATAACATGGGAATGTCCTGTGTTTATTGTACGCTTGTCAAACCAATACAGAGTCCCATGATTGTAAGAAGAGAAGTCAGCAAAAATAGATAAACAAAAAATTGGCACTCTTATCATAGACTTGCTGACATCAACACGTCGGATTTATAATTGTCATCTAATGGCAATAAATTAGATATATCAGCAATTCCTTTACTCTTTAATATACAAATGGGTGCTATTAATGTAATCATTCCTCATATTAATAATAAAATAATAACAAACATCAAACAAAACAATAATTCTAAGGCCTCTTTCACACCGGCGCACCGCCCGACGGAGTCCGTTCTGCTCAGCAGGGGATCGATCCACCGATCCTCGATGCGCAGGCAGATGACAGCTCTGTCTCCGCTCTGTATGCAGAGACGGAGCTGTCACATCCCCGCTGTCCTCTATGGGGAGATTGGATGAGAACAGACCGCCTGTCCATTCTCATCCGATCCCATCCCATCTGATCCTCCAGACGGATAGAAAATAGGGTTTCCATGCGTCCGTATTTCACGGACAGGATTGGATCGGATAGCAGCGGGTGTCAGCGGAGAGGTCTCCACTGACACCCGCTGCCCCTTAGGGATACATGGAGCATCTGATCAGGCGGATCAGATCGTCCGTGTGAAAGGGGCCTAAAATGGGAGAATAAATGAATGTGTGATGTTAGACTGCCTGTGCCATCTGAGTTGCTTGACTGTTTATAACCTGTACCAGAAACCTGATGGCAGTTTTGATATAGGTCCTTGCATAGATGGACATCCTAGAAGTCCTTGAAGTCCATTAAAATTTAAAGGTCTCCATAGCGAAGCTCAGGTAGATTTGTACTGACATTCTATGTAGGTTTTATTCTAGCATCCAGGCAGAAAACCTGCTACATACATGGGCAGTGGGAGATGCAACCCAATAGGCAGAAACACAATATTTAAGTGGCGGTTCACATTTCTGCGATCACAGAGATTGCATGTAATTCGGAGTGCACTGCTCCTAAAATTACATGCGATCTCTGTGCGGTGCAAATTCAGCCATACAGTTTGTAATGTCTGATAGGTTTAGAAAGAAGGGGTCGGATAGCTGAAGTTACACTCTGCAGAGCTCAGTGAGGAGAGGTCTGAGAGGGGATTGGAGGGAAGGGAGACACCCCCCTGTACACAGCATACAGGAACAGAGCTGAGGCTGTAAATTAGCTGGAAACCCCTCCCCTGTCACCATTTTTGTAGAAGTGATTTATGCTGATAGCAGAGGAACAAAGCAGCAGACAAAAGTGAAAAAAGTGCTGTTAACTGAGGCAAGTACACATTATAGAGGGATATGCTTTGATCATATTTAATGTCTGAGGTTTACAACTGCTTTAAGTTTGTGTATAGCCAATTGTTATTTTGGATGGTGTACAACACCTGTCAGGTTATTCATTGCTATCTGTGTCCTGCTGGAGAGATTTCCCTGCACTTCCTGTTCTAGAGATGAAACAAATTAAGAAAACTCTGCCAAGTGAGGGAAATACAAATCTTAGACAGTTGTCAATGTAACATACAGTACGTCTCGATTGGAAGGTATCCCCTGGATGGGATGACCAGAAGTTCAGGGGACAATAAATCTATGCTACGAAGACCACAAAAAAATTCTCCGTAGTCCAAAGCTTGACCTGCAAAAGGGAGATCTGTGACTAGTGACACGGTCCTGAAGATTCCTTCTGTGAAGAATTCCTCAGTTAAAAATTAGATACCATCATACCAGTAATAAAAGAGATGAATCTTATCTTTTAAGCAGCCCACCTCTTTGGCACTCGCTATCTGCAGCATATATACCACATTTACGGCTGTGTTGAATACAATCTCAACTTCCTCCCTAATAGGGCTCTTCCCACCCTAGGGCCCCATAGCAGCTGCATGAGCTGCTGTGGTCATTGTTATAACAATCTGAGAATTAGCCATTGCTACGGCTGTCCATACACAGTTCGAATCATTAGTGGGCAGACTGAATGTACCAAGTTGATCGATTAATTAACTTGGGTACAACCAGCTTGCCAGATTTGTTTGCGATTATCGCAAGCAGCTGCTATAGCCGCTAGCAATAATCACTCTTTTCCCGGTGGGGGGTGGCTTCCCCGACAGGAGGGATTCCTGCATCAATATCGTCTCCATTGATGGGGAAATCATGCAAATTTCTTTCCGTCATCTATGGCCTGCCTAAGTCTGTATCAATGTTTCTTAGGCAGTACTAGTACACAGATGAACTGATGTGCCAACTTCCAGCACAAAATTCTAATTGTACTAGAATTTCTATTAAAGATTTTAAATCAATTCTTGTAAGGCAAAGTGGCTAGGCTTCTAGCAGCTAAACCAAACATTGGAAGCGCAGCAAGTTTTCGAAGTAAACTACACACTATAGGAGTGGAGCATTCAAAAGAGTAGCCTGAATATTTATGGGTCTCAGCCAATCCTCGGAGAGGTGTGCCCAGTATATGATTGCAGAGCACATAAATAGTCTGGGGTCTGGAGCAGTCTTGTTCTTGTCCAGGAAGAGAAGTTCGCAGCCAGGAGAAGTTCCCAGCCCATCTGGGCAGCCCAGCTGATGATTATACCTGTGCTCATAGAGGATCCAGGTGTGGCAGGGCTGGGGGACCTGTTCTTTAAAAAAAAAGAAAGTCGAACCTCATAACTAAGGCTACAAAGGACTTGGAAACGTGACAAAGTACTACACGTAGTTTGTTCCATAAGGGATAGACCTGTAAAATAAAGAATATATTGCTCTTCTTTAAGGAGGACCTCCAAAAAGTAGTATTTGCATTCAATCTCACCCCTGAAAAAAACCCAACTGCAATTTTAATAACCCTCTCTAAGTGAAAAATACTTATTGCTTCTGGAGACCACATTTGGATCTTCCAACAGATCCACAAACATACTTAAGCCCCAGGGGCAGACTGGCAACTTTCGGCCCAGGTGGGCAAGTGGAAACCAGAGGCCCATGGAGCAGCGACTCGGCCCCCCTCCCACTTTCCCTCACCCCTCCTCCCACTCTCCCAATCCTCCTCCTGACCCCCATTCCAAGCGGAAGCTCTGCTCCAGATACTCTCTACTTACCGGCTGAATCCGTGTTCACGATCTGTCCAACAGGGGGATGTGGGACAGCTCGGTTGGGGCTGGCCGGGGCAGAAGAGTCTCCAGTGGGGTATGGAACCGGCCTCTGCTCAGACACAGTTTACACCATCCAAGCTGGGGGGGCTGCGCTCTGTCCTTGTCTTCAACCCGCACTCAGTAGGTCAGTGGAAGGGGTTTTTTACTTCTCTTCACCAGGAATCCTTTAGGCATGTCTGTGGCAGAAGTGGTGCAGCCTTTTTACGGGGCATCAGAGTGGCCCAGGGGGCAATTGCCCCCCTGCCCCCTGGCCCAGTTCTCCCCTGTTAAGCCCCATGGGCAGGGCAAAACACATTGAGGCATGGCCTGGAAAGAACTAGGATGAGGCTGCTCTTAATATGCCGACCGTCGGGTTGTGTTGGTGTGGGGCAATTGGGATTTCTCTTCCTTCCATTAAATGGGTACTGATCACATACTGTAGCTAGCATATGATTTGCTTTGTGGACAATGTTGTATAATTGACAAAAATAAATTCTCTTACTCTCCCAGCTTTGTGGCAAATCTGCGAGAGTGATAACTCATTTTTTTTTTTTAAATGCAAGGTTTAGTGGGGCAACCTGTATGCAGTTTCAGGACACATTTCAGATGTCAACAGTGTATTGTATAGCTGTGGGTCGGCTGACATCACTGAAGTTCCCTGACACTTACTGCAACCTCATCCCCAGGTACCTTGTATTTAACTGTACCTAAACTGTACTCAAGCTGTAGACATTGCACATGTGGTTTGACTGTAAGCCCGGGTGTGTGTGTTTTTAGCGGCAACGTTGCCCTGTTTTTTAACCCATTGTATGTAGTTTGCTCTATTTTATTCTGCCTTTTTCATTTTTGATATTTAATAAAACTTACCTTTTTAAGGTTAAACCACGGTTTTCCTCATTCCTCTTCTCCCCTCCAGAACTCCTGTGGGTTCCTTCCCAACCATTTTGTATTCTAGTCTTTGTGTTCGGGAGTTGAACAGAAGGGTTCCACCATTACTGGTGAGTTGGTACCCCTTACCTGTGCTGGCCAAAATACTAACCAACACCCTGATCCTATGGTACTTTTTTCACCTTTTATTACTTGAGATATAATTTACATACACCTGTTCTAAGAGAGAAGTCATTGTGAGTTATCTGGCTGCCTGTGGCTTCAATACTTTTATCATGACATGACCCCCTGATGACGTCAGCATGGACTGATGAAACGTACGTGGGGAACGTGAGATCGTAACCACAGAGGAACGTCCAGTCAAGGTGGAAAGCAGGTGGAACGCGGAAGCGGCGTTCCCATCCCTTGTCACCACGATTCCTACAGCTAAAGGCTTTTCTTTTATATGGATATAGTAAGTGCTTTTTTAAATCTATTAAACGATTTAATATGAGGTACTGCACCATGAGAGCCTCTTTCTTTCTCCACTTATGTCACAGTCCTGATTAAAACCAAGGTTTGGCCACACACTCTTCCTGCTAAGAAAGTGTATTCTACATCAAGTGCCAATTTATATGTGGATATATATCAGTGTGAGATTTATACGATCTGGTCTGAGTATATGCTGAAAGGATTACGCTTATGTGACCCCCTATAATCAAGGGGTCCCATATTTCTGGTAAGCAGTAAGATTTGCTTGCACTGGGTGAACGAGTGAAGGTGGAGGCTTAAAGGAATACACACTCCTATCAAGTTTAAGATTTCCTATCAGCTTCTGATATTTGGATTATCTGTTTGATGTTTTGAGCACTAGAGACTTGATATATTTAATTGATTTATTGTCACTCCCTTTTGAATGAGCACTGGAGTTTGACATATTTAATTTTACTAAACTGTTCACTATTAAGCACGTTGTGGTTTATATAATTTACATAATTTGATTCATTTCTTGTTGAGCGCCGTACCTTTATATATTTTGCATTTATCCACGTGCACCACGTTTATGTTGCAGCTCACAGGGTTGAAAGCAATTTCACAAAACGCATGAATCCTTCTTAATTCATTAATATAATTATCACATTCATTAGCGCAGGTCTGTTGGTGGTTCACACCAACACCCCCCCCCCCCCCATTTTTCAATACTTTTATCACTTACCAGGAACATGCATGCAGCAGGTGATGTCAGAACATCTGATCTGCAGATCCTAATTGGTCTGTGTCAGTAATGCAAATGTAATGAAACCATGGGATCATTGGGCATAAGTGCAATCTTTAAAGGGAGAGCTTAGTAATGGCAGCCTATGTGGTTGCTTTAACAGAGTTTCCATTAGGTCTATAAAGACAGCTAATCCAGTGATGACCAAAGGTGTCTCCTACTCATGAACCTGTAAGTAGTTCTTTGCATTCTAGGGTGCTGCGTTTGCTAGGCTGGTATCATAATGCCTGACAATTTGACAAAATTACTTTTTATATATATTTTACTAAACCTTTCAAAGCAGTTGGTTCACCTTAGCGTTTTCTGGAATACTTAAAGGCAAATAGAGGACGTAGTGGCTGAACATGCCAATCAGAGTAATTGTGGCCTAACAATTGTATTTTATTAGATGTGGCAGGCAATATAAAGTTTATTTTAGGGCAGAATAAAAATCTACAAGATTCTGTTTATTTTGTGCAATATTACATGTCACATCTAATATAACACCCTCTTCTCAGGTGTTATGTTGTCAAATAAAATGTCTGGAGATATATTCTGTCTAATATATTTGTCTGTTTTACATGGGGAATTTAAGTAAAAATATATGAGAGATATACAGCGATCAGATTATGAGGTCTAGGGCACATAAAAGGTTTTTCGGGAACTGCTTACATAAATTTGTGTTAATAATGCCAAACATACATTATCCATGAATAGGATTAACTCATGTAATGTCAGAAACTCACTGGAAAAGTGTACTGTAGGGCCATCTGCTGGCCAGAAGAGACAGCACAGCTCATAACTGTTTTATAGTACACATTCTGTATCTAGTATACAGTATGGCTGGAAGGCTGGATACCAAAAACCTAGACTAGGGATGTTCTTATATTATTTTGACTTTGAATATAAAATAAATTAATATGTCATATAGTACAGCGCAGTAATATTTATACCTCACAGTAAAAAACATTTAGGCCTCATGCACACTTGAGCTCAAAAACGCCCTCCATATTAACCTATGCATCCATATACACATAGGCGTTTACAAGAGTTTTGAGAAAGAAAAAAAACATAACTTCCCCATTCTGACAGCAAGAATAAATTATTATTTTGGACAATAGAATGCATTAATGGCAAACACATAAACACACAGAAATGTGCATGCAAAAACATGGCTTTTACCACCTTTTTTCTTTTGCTTATCTCCTGTATTGAGAAAAGGCATCTAAAGAATACAGTGTGTATGTGGCCTTTTATAGTGATCCTAATAACATAGGCGCCATTCACTAAGCTTTACCGCATGCGATAAGGGTATCATGTTATTAATTTGCATAAATTATCGCATAAGGTAAATTGGGTTCAATTCACAAAAAAAAAAAAAAAAAGATTATGTGGTTTTACCGAAAAGAAATTGTGCCGGTAAATATTGCATAAAAAGCTCTCAAGTCCAATTCACAAATGGACCAGAGGGTAAAAAAGCATGCGATAAAATTGCCACCAGGGTTTTGCTGGCAGTATTAAATGCGGTATTTGTTGAAAAACAGCCTGGGGTTGGGGGCTTGCTCCCCCCCTTTCCTGACCTGCCCAGGGGGGCTTGCTCCCCCCCTCTCCCTTTCCTGACCTGCCAGGCTGCATGCCCAAATAAGGGTCTGGTATGGACACAATGTTTTTTTCATACTTTTTAATTGTCTGCTTTTTTTTTTTCAATCAGCTGTTAGCAGGGAAGCCAGTTGACAGCTGATGAGTCATTGGTTGTTAAGGACGTGGCGGCCAGCTTCCCGGCCGCTCCTTAGCAACCAGCATTGTCAAAAAACAGTCATGTAAAAATAATGCAGTAATTACCGCTAAATCAATCCAATACTGTATTTGGTATTTAACAGTAATTCTTGGTGAATTGAACGTTCACATCTGATTTACAGCTTGTGATATTTTACCGCATTTTATTTGCCGTAATTTAAGGCCTCATGTAAACTGCTGCTGATAAACGGAGGTTTAGGAGCAGTTGGGCATTTTTTTCAGCAGCCCCTGAATTACCCTCTGTTATCTTATCTGTCCATGTACACTGAGACATTTATAGTCCTTTAGAGGCAGTTGAGTTTAGTGGCATTTTTTTTTTTTTTTTAAAGCAAAAAAATACGTTCAGATGGAAGTTTATTGGAATTTGAAGTGCTAAATGCTTGTAACAGAGTGAAAACGTGTCCAATCGTGGTAACCCTTTTTTTTTAAGGTGTTTCATTTATAGGTGTTTTCAATGGGGATACATTTCTGCCCATTTTACAATGTAAAAACGCTTCTAAACGCAAACGCAGCTAAACGTGCATAAACGCGGCATGTAAATGTGGGAAAACCGACGTTTTTAACCGTCGGTTACCAGCTGTCAAGTTCCAGCGTTCAGGAGAGGTTTTCAAATGTCCCATGTACATGAAGCCTTAGGGCCGGTTCACACTAATGCGATCACAGACATCGCATAAGATTTGGAGCGCACTGTTCCTAAAATCACATGTGATGTCTGTGCGGGGTGAGTTCAGCCATACAGTATGTATGGCTGAATTTGCACCGCAATCGCAGTGAACACGCACAGGACCCTTTTTTTGATCCGCAGCAAAATCGGATCGCATGGTGGTTCACACCAGTGCGATCCGATTCCTGTGCGAATTTTCAGATCGCACTGCGATATGCGATCTGATCTGGGGGTGTCGTTAACATTGAATTGACACTCCCAGAGTATCGCATATGGCAGTGTGAACTGCCTGTGCTGCGGATGCGATGCAGGCACACGCAGTATATTCGCAGTGTTCCCGCATCGCAATAGTGTGAACCGGCACTTACTCTTAGTGAATCGATCCCAATGTGTCAAAGCACAGATAAAGATAAAATTACAATGGTGTCCTGTGCTGACCTACAAAAACAAATCCAATAGTGATACAAAATGTTTAATAAACAAACTGTATGAGGTATTATAGGCTTTATTTTATATTCTTTGGGGTTATTAACCACTTTCCGACCACACTATAGCTGAAAGATGGCTACAGCGTGGTTGTCCAGTTATAAGAGGGCATATACTGACATCATTCCAGAACCCCCGGCACGCATTCGGCACGCTATGGGATTGATGTGTTCTTCGGACACAGCTCTTCACAGATCAAGGTAAAGGGCCAATCACAGTGACCCTTTATTATGTTATCAGCTGTGTCAAGACAGCTCATCACATGTAAACAAATGCTGGTTATCGGCATTTCCTTTCCTCAGCACTGTCAGTGTGTGAGGAAAGGAATGGAAAGTCGATAACCGGCTTTCCTTTGACAGGGGACATTTACACTGATAATTGGGACACTGATCATCAGTGCCCTGTATTCATGCAGCCCCATCCGTGCAGCCTCATCAGTGCCCATCAGTGAAGAAGTCAATGAAGAAGAAAAATTGCTTACTTACAAAATTTTTTTTTTTTCAAACTTTTAGCAAAAAATAAAAAAACCCAGTGGTGATTAAATACCACCAAAAAAAAGGTCTATCTGTCTCAAAAAAAAGTTGAGAAATTTAATTAGGGTACAGTGTTGCATGACCGTGTTATTCAAAATGCGATGGCACTGAAAGCTGAAAATTGGCCTGGACAGGAAGGTGGTGAAAGTGCCCTGTAGGCAAGTGGGCAAGTATAGTGGTGATTTTTATCATTTGTTTTATTAGGGGTTTGTGTACATTTACATACAATACTGTGCTAAAGTTTTAGGAAGGTTTAAAGAAATGCTGTAAAGTAAGAATGCTTTCAAAAATATAGATTTTAATTATTTATTTTTATCAATTTATAAAATGCAAAGTGAGTGAACAGAAGAAAATTCTAAGTAAAATTAAAATTTGTTGTGACCACCCTTTGGCTTCAAACCAGCATCAACTTGTACGCTTGGATTTTGTAAGATTAGGAGTCAGGTGTATGATTAACCAAACATACCAGGCAGGTGCTAATGGTCATCAATTCCAGTAAGTAGAAACACAGTCAAAAACTAATTTTAAATTGTATTTTAAATTGTATCTTAAACTGTATCTTTAATGTATGTTTTTTAAATATATGTTTTTTAAAAGTGGATAGCCCCTTGCTTCTCCCGTCCCAGCCAAGGTGGATAAGGATTATTGGTTACTGGCCCCTTTAAGAATACACAATTAAATAATTAGGGCCGATGGTATCCCGGGTATATAGGGAGGGGCGTTAGCAGGAAGCAAGGTGGGACCTGAGGAAGGAGGCTCCGCCTCCGAAACGCGTTGTCCGTAGTAACAGCAGAGGCAGTGCACCCGTGTCTTGAATCTCCCACCTCGCAGCTCCGTACAACTTGTGGCTCCGGCTTTGGCTGAGGCTCTCCTGAGGCGCCGTAGATTACGTTGGTATAGTGTGCAGGCGCGCTAGAACCGGCATCCGGTGACCAGGCAACACAGGAAGTGAAGGAGAGCGGGGAAACAGCGGCGGCAGCCGCGAATGAGGAGACCGCAGAGTCACCATCTGGAGGGACGGGAGGAGCGAGTAGCTCCTGTTGGAATGCTGTAAAGCGATTGTCTTAAAGGAAAAGTGTGAGTGCAATTCCAATGTACTGTGTTGTTGTCCTTTATTAAAGCGTTATTGCCCGAGGTTGCATGCGCTTTTCTTTACAGATTTGAATTGTTTTGATCCGCCCCCCCCCCCCCCCCCCAGTGGAGTGAGAGAGGAGCAGCAGCAACCAGGACATTTCAGCTATAAAACATACAAACAAAGGAGGTGAACACATGGACAGCGCCATGGGCTGGTGAAGTACTCCTCTTTGTACTTGTTGTATATCAGCATGTGCAGGATCTGTCCTTTTTGATAGTCAAAAACTAAAGCAGATGTGTAGGAAGCTTAAAACTTTCACACGGTCCGCCTCCGCAGGCGGATCCGTGTTGCTCAGCGGGGATCGATCCGCGATCCCCGCTGAGCCGGGTGGATGACAGCTCCGTCTCCGCTTGCAGAGCGGAGAGGGAGGTGTCTCAGCACCCGCTGCCCTCTATGGGGGATCGGAGGAGAGCGGACCACTTGTCCGCTCTCATCAGATCCGCTCCGCTCCGATTACTGAACGGATGGAAAAATAGGGTTTCCATCCGTCCAGATTTCAGCACAGGATCGGATGCGGATGGCAGCGGGTGTCAGCGGACACGCCCCATAGAGCTGCATGGAGGATCCGATCAGATCCGCCTAAAAAACTGACAGGCGGATCTGATCGGACCGCCCGTGTGAAAGAGCCCAAACTCTTTTTAAGGTGAGATTCTTGAAGACCGTTTCAGGTCACAAGATCATACACCATGGCAAGATGAGCACAGCAACAAGACACAAGGTGGTTATATCAGTGCTGTATTTTGGCTTAGGCCGACAAGGCCCAGGCCTAGGGCAGCACTTTGCAGGGGGGGGCAGCAAAAAATCTGCCCCCCCCCCTCTCCAGCTGAGACTCTATTGGCCACTGGTTGCTAGAGCTGCCTCTCTCACACCGCCTCCTCTCTTTCTCACCCCCTCTCTCGCTCTCTCTCACCCCTCTCTCTCTCACCCGCTCTCTCTCATCTCCCCTCTCTCTCTCATCCCAACCTCTCTCTCTATCATCCCCCTCTCTCTCATCCCTCCTCTCTCACACCCCCCCCTCTCTCTCTCTCTCTGTCTCTCACCCCCTTTCTCTCATCCCCCCTCTTTCTCTCATCCCCCCTCACCCACCCCCCTCTCTCTCCCATCCCCTCTCACCCCCCCTCTCGTGAGATCTCAGGGGTTCATGCTGGGACTTGTAGTCCTTAAATTTTGGAGGGAGTCACATCCATTGAAAAAGGAAGGAGTGGGGCAAATTTACATGGAGGGGGGGGCGCCCAATTTTAGTCTTGCCTAGGGCAGCACAAAACCAAAATACACCACAGGGTTATATGCATCAGCAAGATCTCTCCCAGGCAAAGTTTTCAAGACTAGGGTTTCAAGATGCACCGTTCAAGCTCTTTTGAAGAAGCACAAAGACCCAAGCAACTTTGAGGATCATAGACGCAGTGATCTGCCAAGGAAACCTAATGCAGCAGATAAAAAACACAACATGCTTACTTCTATAGCACTATATAGTGCCTTGAAAAAAAAGTAATCATACACCTGGGCCATACGCCTTTGAATTTTCCATATTATGTCATGTTACAATCAAAAAGTAAATGTATTTTATTGGGTTTGTATGTGATAGACCAACACAAAGTGGCACATAATTGTGAAGTGGAAGGAAAATGATAAATGGTTTTTAAATTCTTTTTACAAATGAATAGCTGAAAAGTGTTTTGTGCATTTGTATTTAGCCCCCTTTCCTCTGATACCCCTAAATAAAGTCTAGTGGAAACAATTGCCCTCAGAAGTCACCTAATTAGTAAATTGAGTCTACCTGTGTGTATAAATACAGCTGTTCTGTGAAGCCCTCCGAGGTTTGTTAGAGAACCTTGGTGAACAAACGGCATAATGAAGGCCATGGAACATGCCAGACAGGTCAGGAAAAAAGTTGTGGAGACGTTTAAAGCAGGGTTAGGTTATAAAACAATATCCCAAGCTTTGAACATCTCACAGAGCACTGTTCCATTCATTATCGATATATATGGAAAGGGTATGGCACAACTGCAAACCTACCAAGACATAGCTGTCCTCCTAAACTGACAGGCCGAGCATGGAAACCATTAACAGAAGAGAAGCAGCCAAGGGGCCCATGGTAACTCTGGAGGAGCTATAGAGATTCACAGCTCAGGTGGGAGAATCTGTCCACAGGACAACTATTATACGTGCACTCCCCAAATCTGGCCTTTATAGAAGAGTGGTATGACAGGAGTCCCTTTGGGTGGGGGGCTCGTGGAACCCAGATTACTTTAGAGAGGTCGGGAAATTCCTTGTCCAGCTTCCCCGGCCCCTCTTATGTGTAAGTCACCCTGTGTCTATTAGGGGCACAGAGTAACCAAGAACCCCAGTCGGGTCTGCACTAATCAGGCTCGCTGTACAACCACACCTCATTTCCTGTTACCCCAGTTATCCTGGGTTCTATATGTGTGGTTTGTGTTGAAATAATGAAGGACCTCTTTTACTAGGGACAATAATATTTCTGCACAATACCCTTTAAGAAATATATAAAGATAAACAATTTTACTTTTCAGATTGCTTGCCTGAATATTGTTGGTGTTGGAGTCTCTCATAGACCCTTGCTAGATAGTGAGGTGGGGTGGGGTTTGTTATTGGTAAGTGCCTGTATCCCATTGTTCTATTGTTTGTCTGCCGTAAGAGCAACCTATTATGGGAGGTATATGTGTATGTGGATTGGCTGCTAAGGGGGGTTGTCTCACAGTATATATCTCTTTGTGCCTGTGTTTGAATAAACAGTTCTTATTTGAGAAGGTTCCAAAACTTATACAATCTAAGTTGTCGGCTAGATTTGTATAGGGCCGGCTGGAAAATCTGATATCTATGTTCACGACTGGGAGGAAGCCGTATACTGACGGAAGTCCACAAGTACAGTGTGGGTTGCGGTTCCGTTACAAGTGGCAAGAAGAAATCCATTGTTAAAAGAAAGCCATAAGAAGTCCCGTTTGCATCTAAAGACATGGATAAAGTCACCAGCACAGTTCTCCCCTTCATTGGCACAGAAACAATACCAACCTTCTTGACTATTTCAGAGGGTCCCTGCCACCACAAGCACCCAATTCCCATGTTTAGACTCTCAGGCCCTGGTAGATCGGTTGTGCACTCAACTCTGGGCCCTTACCAATGGTTGGTGCCAATTTTTAATCACTTTACCCTTCTTGGTTACTCTGTACCGTAATGATTCGCAGAAAACTGGGAGGACCGCACATCTTTCCCAGGATGCTGTGGCTCACCACTCAACAGTGTAACCTGTTCCCTGGTGGGAATCAAAGTGGAGTCGTTCCTCTGAGCACCAAGGAAATGCTCTTGGGAGCCCCAAAGATATGACAAGTTTAGCTCAGAGGGAGAACTCTCCATCTCTAATCCCGCAAACACCTCCAGGGGACCTTGGTCAGCTTCTACAGGTTCACACCTATGATACATTTCATCCCTATTCACATCCTGCTACACAGTATTATTCACTTCATATGGGGGACTCTCCTTTTTGGGGGGAGGCCCCTGAACCTTTGAACTTTTGAATAAGTAAGTCCAAAAATATTGGGCAGTCTCGCCCAATTAGCAAGTCATGGGTCAATCCTGGGATCACTCCAACTCTTAAGGTAGCAGTTCCTACTGATGTGGACAGGGCTACATGGGCCTTTGGATATTCTTTGACAACTCCATGTACAGAGACCTCTGCAATCTTTTTCCCAGGTATCGGCTTTCCCGGCACCCTGTCCGATCAGAGCAGGGTACGCCCACCCCCGAGTAAAGAAGTGCTACAACCTCTTGTCCATTAACCTGCACCACATACTCAAGTGGACTTAGATTGTTTATAGGACCAGCAGCAAAAGCATACATAGAGCCATGTCGCATTCCCTTGGCTCCTCCCGCCTTGGACACTGGGCTGCCACATGATCAAGTTGGTGGCAGGACCAACAGCGAACCTCACGGGGTTCCTTTTCCCCATGCTGACCCTCAGGAGGATTTGATGTTTGGGTGCTCCTGGCTGGAGTGTCAGACACTCTTCTCCTTTGGATTCAGCCAATCCTGGAACATATGCATCAGATGATACAGCTGTGCACAGCCAGGCTTAGCTCTGTCAAAGCGCCAGCCATGAACTCTTCTTGCCCTTGAAGCAACAGTCACTCCCAGCCTGGCTAGCATTTCTGCCTTTAGCAGTTTATAATCCCATGCTGACTCCGAGTCTAAATCACAATATGCCTGATGAGGATCTGCAGTCAGAAAAGGAGCAGCACACCTACCCAGTCTTTTTTTGGCAGACCTTCCCTTGTTGCAATCCGTTCAAACACTGCCATATAAGCTTCCACGTTATCTGTGGCAGTTATCTTTTGCAAAGTCCACTGCAAGGCCCTCCGCAGGTCATTCTTCAAACCAGGTCACCTTTCCCCATTTCAGCCTGCTGGGTCAGTGCCTTCTGTAAACCTGCTATCTGTTCCATCATTAAGCAGTTTGCCTCTTGCAGAGCAGCCACTGCCTGTGCATGAGCCACTGCTAATTGTTAAATCACCTCCATTGCTTTGTCAAACCTTCACAGCCTGTGTAGCTTTAATCCAGGACATTTGGGATCCGAGGGGTAAAAAGGCAGCTGTGAAACAGTTTAATCAACTTAAAATGGCTTTATTCAACAAAAACGGAAAGAGCAACCTTGGGAAAAAAAGTGTCCATGAGTACCGAGAAGCTTGCCGGGGGTCTGCCCAGGAAGGGGACCACTACAGTGGAGAGTCAGTGGACAGGTGCCAGCATTTTGCATTTCATTTGAAAATCAAGGTCCCAGAATCTGGAGGAAGAGTGGAGAGGCACCGAATCCAAGTTGTATGAGGTCCAATGTGAAGTTATCGCAGTCAGTGATGATTTGGGGAGCCAGGTCATCTGCTGGTGTTGGTCCACTGTGGTTTTTCAAGTCCAAAGTCAGTGCAGCCCACTACCAGGGATGGGCCTAAGGACCCCCTGTTCGGTTCGCAGCAGAACTTTCGAAACATTGCAAACATTCAGAACCATATAATGAACCCTATTGAAGTCTATGGGACCCGACCAGGGAAAATCAAAAGTTCCCACTTTGAAGGCTTATATGCAAGTAACTGGGCATACAACAGGGATGGGGGTCCGGGTACTGCCATGGGGGACATGTATTAATGAAAAAAAAAGTTTGTAAAAACATAATTTTTAAATGAGCAGTGATTTACTGATGCTTGTGGTAAAAGCATAAAAATGAGAAATAACAATAAAAATGAAAGATTTATTTCAATATAGTGCCTGGGGTCCCCTTAGTCTGCCTGTAAAGTGGCACACCTGTACCGTGTATAGAAGCTGCTGCAGCAATAATGACAGTTATAAAGCCCAAAAAAATGGAAATTTTCCCTGCAAGCTTTCTTTATTTTGGAAAAAAGGTTTGGGGAGCCAGTCAGTACGATGAGGCCACAATGTAGTTCACGGGGAAAAAGATTTGAGATTTTTTGGATAAATTCTGGTGTCTTTCACAGACTTTGGATAGAAGTAAAAGGTGTTTTTAAAAGTAGGCTTTGGGTGTTGGTGGTGCCTTCACACCGTAACCCTATAGAGGTACTGTTGATGAATCAAGTAATGGCTGTGCATCGTCAAGGAGAAAGTGGCTGATGCTGTGTTCAAATAACTCAGCTGACTCCTCCATGCCTGATGCTGGGGGCTAGGAGAGGAGTAGCTGTGGACAAAGAGGCAGAATAAGCCACTCTGGCAGCTGCAGTGGACTGGGCACTAGTCTCTGCTTGGGTGACTGAGGATAGTTTAGTAAGCCAGTCCACCACCTCCTGCATGCTGTAGCTAACTAGCACGGGCAAAATCACTAAACAGAGGAAATTATGCCCTGCCGAGGACTGACTGTATCCGCCTTTGCCTGTGGACACATACGCTGCTGGACCCCTCACAGTGCCATGGAAACATCTGCCTCTCCTTGTTGACTTTACAGAGGTGATTGGGAGGGGGGGGAAGCTTATTAACAAAATGTAATAAAGATGTGGAAATGTGTACGTGGATGCACTTTAATCAATGGAAAGAGGTGTTTGGTGCACTGAAATATACTGAGTTAAACGTGCAGTAATACACTGAAATATCCTGCGCTAAATGTGCACTAATGCACTGAAATATACTGCAGTAAACCCGCCCTTACAAAATAAACTGATGCTAAAGTAAAAATGAATGGACACCCTACACTCACACTGAACTATCACTAGATTCACACTAATTTAAAAATGGATGGTCACACTACACTCACACTGAACTATCACTAGATTCACACTGAACAGTAGAATCACAATGGCACACTATAACACACTAACTCTCTAGTAGCACTGAACAGAACCCTGTTCAATCTCTGACTATCTATCTATGGCTCTGATAGTGCTATGTGCCCTGATTGGGCAAAGCTTTTATTGCTTCAGCCAATCAGGTCTTCCAATGCACTGTTCGACAGCGCAGTGCATTGTAGTCAATTCGGGTATTCCGCAAACAGCCCGAACTTATGCTTGGGCCGATCCATTCGCCCAACCCTACACTCTACCAGGAAATTCTATAGCACTTCATGCTTCCCTCTGCTGACCAGCTTTATGGAGATGCTGATTTTATTTTCCAGCAGGACTTGGCCCCTGCCCATGCTATCAAAATCCCTGTAACGGCACCCCAGACACAAAAGGGTTAAAACCATTTAGGAGATCTTCCCCTTCCAGAGCTACAGGCACAGCTACTTGCAGGACACCAAACTCCCGAACTGGAAACCAAGGAATGATGCAAACAGTGTAGCTGGAACCTTATGAATGCTGCATACAGCTGAATAGGAAAAACCATATGAAGGGTTTACACTCCTAGCAGTCAAACTGGAACAGCATACAATAAATCCCCCCAATAACGAGACAAAGCTCAGAGTTGAGGGTAAAACAGGAACAACATTTATTGGAAGAACACAGCACACTTTTATACAGAATTTGGAACATCCTTCCCCCAACAACCGCTTTCCCATTGGTCAATTGCACAGTACCTGCAGTTCCCCATAAGGCCCTCTCCAGCCATGCAAATGAGGGCTTGAAAATGAGTCAGCAGTGATTGGTCAGATAGCTTGACCAGAAGGACTGCCATGTGCAAGGGGACAGAAGCCCCCAAGCGGTAATCAATGTACACAATAGCCAGACAGCAGGCAAGTTCATTAGCACACCCGACAATAGGTGAATGGAGAGCCACCTCAGACAGTCCGTCTCCTCATTGAACTTCCTGGAATGACCATATTAGGAGTGCACTTCCTGTGCCTTACAGTTTACAGGAATAAGGTTTAGCTTCCAGGATAGAGGCAAGACTCCATTAGCCACATGGTTAACGAAACACAAAAAGACACAAAAATGCATAACTCCCAGTCTACTGAACAGAACCCCCACATTCAACCCATCCCCAGATAGCCTGGATCTGAGCGCTCAACATATCCAAACAGCGCTCAGATGCCACAAACACAGTCAAATCGCCATGGGGTTTACGTTTAGCATGGGCTGATGAGAGGGTCCATAGTCACATTGCAAGAGGCGAGCAACCAGGCTTCTCCAATGCCCAGTGGCGAGATTGGTCTCGTCACAGTCCCAATACCTGGTTTAATGATCATGGTATCACTGTGCTTGATTGGCCAGCAAACTCGCCTGACCCAATCCCCATAGAGAATCTGTGGGGTATTGTCAAGAGGAAAATGAGAGACACTAGACCCAACAATGCAGAGGAGCTAAGGGCCGCTATCAAAGCAAACCTGGGATTCCACAGGCTAATTGCCTCCATGCCACTCTGCATTGATGCAGTAATTCTTGCAAAAGGATCCCCGACCAAGTATTGAGTGCATACTATACTGTACATGGACAGTAAGTCAACATTTCTGTATTAAAAAATTTTTTTTTTTTATTGGTCTTATGTAATATTCTAATTTTCTCAGATACTGAACTTTGGGTTATCACTAGCTGTAAGCAATAATCATCAAAATTTACAGTAAGAAATGCTTGAAATATATCACTCTGTGTGTAATGCATCTATGTAAAATATGAGTTTCACTTTTTGAATTGAATTACTGAAATACATCAACTTTTTTATGATATTCTAATTTTCTGAGATGAGCCTGTATATGTCTGGCGAGGTCCAGGCATGTTGATTTTACTGTACTGTTTTTTATTTTCAAGGAAATTTGTCATGATTGATAGTCATGTCACGAAACAGAGGGCCACTGCTGACCTATTCCACGGAAAATGCTGGGTTTCCATTTCTTGCTTCAAAACAAGAGTGTCAATAATGACTTCAGATTTAACACACTTCTGATCTTCATACTTGTTAAGAATCATTCGCTCAGTTTTGAAATAGTCACCAATGGCAGCTTCTAAGTTTTCATTACGACAGGTATACATTAGTAAAACTCTGGGTATCCTTCCAGGTTGGCTTTTCTGTTGAGCAGTATGTGTATTTTACCACATGGTGGTGCTGTAAGGTAGCTGTGGAAAGAGTGAATGTACAGGAATCATGGAGGTTGTGACTTTTCCTGTAATCAGTATTTTACAGTGATAATAGATGATATTTTTTGAGTAATGAGTGAGAAATGTAAAATACATTTTAAAAAAAGTAAGCCTATTTGTTTAGGAAAGTTAGGTGGGAGAGATTGTAGAAAAATGGGAGTCAATAATAGAGATAACAGCGTATCAGCAGGTATAAGCCTATATTTGTTCTCATTCAAAAGTTTTATTAAAGGTAACACATCGGTGTACTGGCCTAAATGGAAGCATGTACATAATATTAATACAATACACTCCATTGCTATAAGAAGACACATTTTGCAAGTTATATTATATAAACAACCATTGATGGAACAAAACAAAATGAATCCATTGATGGAAAAAAACAAGATGAATGCATGGACCTCATTATAACCAATGAGACATATGCAATATCCCAGGCATGTGGGGAGAGCAATACACCTAAAAGCTCCTAAACTGCCCATTCAATTAGTAATAAGCCTTTAGTAGGAATAACAGCAACGATAGAGAAGTAAGGATGAAAATTAAAGAGGGAGAAAAGAAAGTTAAAGAAGGGAGCAAGAAGGGATGAGGTTATTGGAATGGAGTCTCTCATTGGGAAGGCAATGCATACTACCCTATTGGCCAAGGGTGAACCTAACCATGCCGCAGAAAGTAACTAGGGTTCCAACAGCAAATGGCCAAACTTGGATGGTAAATAATGGTAAAGCCAAGGTTGCCAGATTTTAAGGTGCTTCGGTACACGGTCAAGCAGTATAGCTTCGATTTTGCTGTATATCATGAATTGGGTAATTCTGGGTTTAGTTCAAGATACATAATGTGGGCTTTTTCCAAGTCTGCTTGGAGGCTGTAGTCACATAAAAAAGCATTTTAAATTGTATGAACATCAGGTCTTGAGGGCGTTTATTAAATAATGCCGTGGTGGGATCGGGTGAGAGGGGGATCCAAAATAAAACAGAAACTATGCCAAATACTTCAGTCCAGTAGGAAGAAACTGTAGAGCACGTCCACCATATATGCATATGAGTGCCCAAATATGTACAGCCTCTGAAACAATTGTAGCTGGGACTAGATACCTTGTAATAGGTTTCTAACACTAATATGTCTACAGAGGATGATTTAATGGACTGCCAAATATCCAACCAATCCTCAGGTTCCAGCAAGTGAAGTGCAAGTTGGGAGCAGAGAACTTGGAGCAGAGGTCAAATGGGCGTAAATTTTAGGCCTCGTGTACACTGGACGATTGCAAACCTCTTCTGAATGCAGGAACTTGATAGCTAGTAAACGACCATCCGTTTGACCACTAACCAGATAACAGATTCTCTCCCTCACTCTCTCTCTCTCCCCTCCCTCCCCACTTTAGACACGTTTGCAAGCTGTAGAAGCTTTTGACATTTCAAATGGCTATAAACTTCCGTACTGAATGCACTTTTTTGCTTTTAAGAAAATGTCTCTAAACGCAACTGCCTCGAAACGACTATAAAATTTTTTATTGTACATGGACAAATAAGTGTCAGGGTGCCAGGAAACCAGACCACATGGGGATGCAGGTAAAATAAAGCAGTTTATTGGAGCAAACAACTATAAACGCACAGCAAGAGTGAGGAAGTGAGAGCAGGAACAAGCCGGGGTCAAGTCCAGAAACGGGTAGTCATCCAAGCTGGGGTCGAGTACAGAAGCGGGTAGTCTGCTGATGCCGGTTTGTCTGCCGAAGCGGGGTCGAGAGCCAGGAGAGTCGTCAGCCCAGCCAGGTCATACATGGAGGAACACAGAGAGCAGAAGACTGCTAGCAGAGTTGCACCTTGGAGCACAAACACAAGGGCAAGGACTGCAACCCATCAGGTGATAGATATCAGGGCCGCCATCAGGGGGGTACAGGCAGTACTCCTGTATGGGGCCCGGGCACACAGGGGGGCCTGGGGAGCAGGAGGATTGGTGTGGAGAGGGATCAATGACAGAGCGATGCACTGTCTGCCTCTTCCTCTCACCGGTTTTCAGCTGTTTGTCCCCGCCCACACTCAGAGCTGGGACACGGGACGGCAGTCTAGAGAAGTGGTGGAGTCGTGGAGAGGTAAGGCCTGGGAGGAGGTGCGCTGGGTGGTGCTCTGTGGGCTCTCCCCTCCTGTCTGAACAACACTCGTCCATGCAGCATAAGAGACAGGATTGCTCTTACATTGCATCGCACTGTACACACACAGTTTGATTACCACCCCCTACCTCCTTCAGAGGCTGCTCATCTCCCGACAGCAGGAAATGTGGGTAGGGGCAGTAATCAAACTGTGTGTGTGTGTACAGTCCGATGCAATGTAAGAGCGATACTGTCTCTTATGCTGTGTGTTGTTCAGACAGGAGTGGAAAGCACAACACAGTGCACCCCCTCCTGGCTTGGTTTCTCCCTGTCGGTTTGGGGGGCTTACAGAAATGATAATGGGAAAATAATTTATGCTTGGGATGTTTGAGGGATTGGCAGCTCTTTGCTAGAAAGTGTAATGGGGATTTGGGGGGGGGGTATGTGCTTGTAGGAGGGTTTGGGGGATTTGAGCCAGAAGGGGGGGATTGGGGGAAAGTTTGTGCTAGGGGCGGAGCTGGGGGATTTGTGCTAGGAGGGGGGAATTTGTGCTGAGGGGATGGGGTTGTGAATTTGTGCAGGGATTTGGGGGGTTGTGCTGGGAGGGGTGATTGGGAGAGATTTGTGCTAGGAAGAGAGATTGGGGGGTGATAATATAATTTTAAGATTTTCGCCGGAAGTGTGGGGGGGGGGGTCCTGTCAAGTAGGCTGTATGGGGCCCTGGGATTTCTAGCGGCAGCCCTGATAGATATAGTCAGGTGTGCAGCATCATCACTGTGCAAAACCCAGGCAGCAGGCAAGTGATGATGCAATCAGAGTTTATGAGAGGCAGCAGTCTGCACATGTCCAAGATGGCTGCCAACAGGGGGGCAAGGTAAGACCTTGACAATAGGAGAACAGAGGAAAGTTCAGGGGCTCCTGACAAAAACACCCAACTGCTCCTAAACGTCTGTTTATCAGCAGCAGTGTACATGAGGCCTTCAAGATCAGGCCAGGAGCCTGAGGGTCTGAAGAACATATACAATATGTTAAAAAATGTTTGCGTTTGTAAGTCTGTTTGACCCCTAGTACAGTTCGAAATAAATGCTTTATTTGTGTGTATCAGCGTGTGTGTGTGTGTATATATGTGTATATGTATGTACAGTAAACCCCCCTCCATTGCAGGGGTTACGTTCCGGACCCAGCCGCGAAAAGTGAAAATCCGCGAAATAGAAAAACCCTATTAAAATGCATTGTAGGCATGTTTATTTTACTGTCACTGTACGTGTGAAAGCATTTTAAGGTCTTTAACCACCTCAATACTGGGCACTTAAACCCCCTTCCTTCCCAGACCAATTTCCAGCTTTTAGCGCTGTTGCATTTTGAATGACAATTGCGCGGCCATGCAGCACTGTACCAAAACCAAATTTATGTCATTTTTTCCCCACAAATAGAGCTTTCTTTTGGTGGTATTTGATCACCGCCAGGTTTTTTCTTTTTTGGTAAAAAAGACCGAAAAGTTTGAAAAAAAAAAAATGTTTTTTTGTTTAGGTTATAAAATTTTGTAAATAGATACGTTTTTTCCTGCACTGATGAACACTGATGAAACCACACTGACAGGCACTGATGAGGAGACACTGATGGGGTGGCACTGATGGGGTGGCACTGATATGCAGCACTGATGGGCACTGATAGGTAGCACTGATATGCAGCACTGATGGGCACTGATATGTGGCACTGATAGATAGCACTGATATGCAGCATTGGTGGGCACTGATAGGCAGTGCTGATGGGCACTGATAGGCAGCACTGATGGGGACTGATTGGCGGCACTGATGGACACTGATCAGCACTGATGGGGGCACTGATGGGCACTGATAGGCAGCACTGGTGGGCAATAATGGGCACTGGTGGGCGGCACTGATAGATGGCAATAACGGGCACTGGTGGGCAGCACTGATAGATGGCATTGGTGGGCAGCACTGATAGGGGGCACCACTGGCAGGCTCTCTGAGCCCTGTTTGCCATCCCTGGTGGCCATTGTGGGCATCCCTGGTGGTCATGGGTGGGCATCCCTGGTGGCTCTAGTGACACCCCCTCCCCCCAGGGCTGCACTGGTAATCAATCATCTGATTACCAGCACAGACCCCCCCTGTGATCAGTGAGTACTTAGAAATACTCACTGATCCCCCCGACTGCAGCACCGATCCTCTGCTCTTCTCCTCACTGACAGGATCTGTCAGGAGGAGAAGAGATCGAAGCCATTACAACGGCTGTATTGACATTACATGACGGCTGTGATTGGACACAGCCGTCATGTGATCAGGAGGGCCAATCACAGGGCCTTCCTGCCTGCATCTTGTCGCTCTGTGTCCTAGGGACACAGGCACATCGAGATTGCGCCGCTGCGCGTGCCCGCGGCGGCGCAATCTATCTCCTTCTGAAGGACGTTCCGGAACGTCCGATCAGAAGGACGAGACTCCCACCCGGCCGTATATGTACAATGGCCCAGGTGGGAGGTGGTTAAACACACTTTTAAAACAATAGAAACTCATTTAAACACAAAAAGCTACTGAGAGTCATAGCAAGAGCTATGGAAAACACAAAAATATTTCATTTTTAATGATTTATATAGTAAAATAACATTACAAAAAAAAAACGCAATATACCGGGACCACAAAAACTGAACCGCGATGGAGCGGGGGGTTTACTATATATATATATATATATATATATATATATATAAAACTGACTGTGGAATCTGATATTGTACTTGTAACGATACAAATGTGTATAACCAGGAGTTTGTAACCAAGTGGCCCAGGCGATGGAGTCCAAGTGACTTCCAAATGTTAACACATTCCAGTCCACCCGCCGCACATTTACTACGGCAGGCTGGCCCTCCTGCACGAACTGACGTAGCCCTACATCGGTCGCGTGCTTGGTGCTGGGGGGGCGAGCGTTTGCCGGCGGCGGTGCGTTTCCGCCCCCACTAGGCAGCGGGGATACCGATGCACAGGGCCAGCGGCCATCGCTCCCAGCTAAAAGGGAAGAACTGTCAGTTGTTGTAAACACAGCTGACTGTTCTTCTCTCTGAAATGATCTATAAAGGATCACCGGTCTCTATGGTCATTTCACAAGCCCCCTCCCCCCACAGTTAATAAACACTCCCCATGGCTCACATTTAACCCTTTGAACACCAACTAGGTTAGCCCCTTCCCTGCCAATGTGATTATTACAGTAACCGTGCATATTTTTAGCACTGATTACTGTAGTAATGTCATTGGTCCCCCCAAAAGTGTCAAAAATGTCAGGGGTTTAAAAAAGTTTAAAACAAGTGAATATGACCTACTTTCCGATCTATTTACTAATGCTAGCAGTATGAGGATTAAAAATAATCAAAGTTGATTGGAAGAGTGAAGTTCCACTTTATGTTTTTACATTTTTAGAGATTAATTTGTGTTGTTTTCCCTTTAACTTATGCAACAGCTTTCGAAATTTCGGACTTTTTTTTATCAATCTTTTACACATCTCTGTCCTCTTCATTAAAAATTAACTATAAGGGAAAAGCAAGCTCTGTTTCTAATCCAGGTTAAACATTGTTTATGCTTAATTCTGATACAGGAGGAGCTCATTTATTAGTGTCTGCAGTCTTGTGATCTGTGTTATCAAATATGTTGCTTGGTCTACTTTTGTAATCTGTGTTATCAAATACGTTGCTTGGTCTGCTTTTATAACCAGTGCTGTCAGACAGTTTAACATACATACAGAGTGTTGCCAAATCAGCTCGTGCTGTTGTGGTCTCTCTCTCTCTCTCTCTCTCTCTCTCTCTCTCTCTCTCCTCTACTCTACTCACACGCTGTATTGGAGTGGAGAGAGAAACACTGCAGCAGCGCAAGCTGACAAGATCCTTTCTGCCATCAGTGCGATCACAGCAGTGCCATCTTGATAGCATTATAGGCCCCCTGGCAATACAGTGCACTGGGGCCCTGCCTACACAATCACCCATGAGAATATTGACATTTAGAAGCCTGCAAGTAACCTTAAAGGAAACCCTATTGCCCACATCCGTGTATGGGTATGTGAACAAAGAAAAAAGAAACGGGCCTCACTGTGTAAATGTAGATATGGACCAAATAACCACAGTGGGTCTGATATTATCGGACTTTAACCACTTAAGCCCCGGAGGATTTGGCTGCTAAACGACCAGAGGGTATTTTGCGATTCGGCACTGCGTGACTTTAACGGACAATTGCGCGGTCGTGCGACGCTGTACCTAAACGAATTTGGCGTCCTTTTTTTCCCACAAACAGAGCTTTCTTTTGGCGGTATTTGATCACCTGTGCGATTTTTTGATCACGCGCTATAAACAAAAAAAGAGCGTAAATTTTGCAAAAATAGCAATATTTTTCCCTTTTTTTTTATATGAAATTCCCCCAAAAAAAAAATGTAAAAATCAAAATTTTTTAATATTTTCGGCCAATTTGTTTTATGCTACCTATGTTTGGTAAAAAAAATCGCAAAAAGCGTATTTTGATTGGTTTGCGCAAAAGTTATTGCGTTTACTAACAAAGGGAAAGATTTTTTTCATTTTTGTTGTTTTTTTTTAACGCGTAATGGCGGCGATCTGCGATTTTTTTTGCGGTACTGCGACATTGCGGCGGAAAGATCGGACCCTTGACTGACATTTTTGACACTTTTGGGGTTACCAGTGACATTTCTACAGTAATCAGTGCTATATATATGCACTGTTACTGTAAAAATACACTGGTAGTGAAGGGGTTAACTTTATTTGAGAGGGAGGGGCTGTGTGTGTCCCTAGGGGCGTGATTCTAACTGTGATTGGCTGTGGCTTCAACTGTATGCAGAGTGATCAATGGATCTACATAGTAGATCCATGTGATCAGCTCTCATACAGAGAGGAGAATGACAGGCAGCTTGTTTACACAAGCTGCCTGACTTTCTCCCTCTCCCCCGCCGATCGCAGAGTGGCCGGCGGCGATCGGGTCCGCCGGTCACACGCGCGGGGGGGTCCGTGACCACGCGGGAGCGGGAGCGCGCCTCCGGCGGCGCGCGCTCGCTCCCTAAACCCTCACAGGCGAGCGACGTAGACCTACGTCACTTTGCCTGTGAGGGGCTGACCGCCGCCGTAGATAGTCGTGCGGCGGTCGGCAAGTGGTTAAAGGGCATGGGTTGACTTGAATGGGCACACAAGAAAATAAAATTCAAAAATTTTTTATTAAAGCTTTGATAAAAACATCAAACTAACTGTTAAACATAAGTTACAGACTTTAGACGTCATAATACAAGGACATCCTATATATTTCAACGCGTTTCGCAATTGAATAAGAAATAGCTTCTTCAGGAACCATCATAGTGATGTTGTATACTTATATCATTATAACACAGTCTACTTTTGGCAAATGTTAGTCCAGTTGACCCTGTCAGCCCGCCAGACAGGCACCTCTTCCAAGTAATCCCCAAGGTTGGTGTGGGTCCACCTAAACCATGGGGATATTGCAGATCGGACCAGGCTTCCTCAGAACCAGGACCGGTTTAACAAGGATAGGGACCCAATTTAGAAAATAGATAATGATATGAATGTGGGTCTCTAAGATGGAAAATGGGGACCACCAGATGTCTTGAGCAGCCTGAGGACTGATATATGCCGTAGTGGCGACTGCTGTCGGCTCCCTATCGGTGAGGTAGTCGAATGACTCTTATCAAGTCCAAAAGAATTTGAATTTACAGCAAGGATAATCAAATAGTATGAGTCCCAGGAAAGAAGGCTGAACTGCTATCTCATGCAAGGAGTGGAGGCCAGGTTCACCACAAGTGCTCAGCGGAAGCGGATATAGGAAAACTCACCAGATACCGTGGATCATCTCTTGTCTTACGACAAAGGGGATCAACCAGACTTGGGTGGTTTCCTCCACCAGGGAATATGTCCGTTATTCCTGGATCCGCTTGTGACTCCTCTCCTTCTTCCTTATGCTCCAGAGAACTCAGCAGGTATGAATGTACAAGGGAAAGGAATACGAGATCCTCATAGTGAACTCCATTGTAAAGGGTTTATTACAATCCTTAAAAATTCCATTAAAAAAGAATCCAGAGGAAATGGCACAGTACAAGAAAACCGCGGGAAGGGATATATACACCCCCAGGGTGTATACTGGGTAAAAACAAGGGAGCGCCGAGCGAACAGCCAGCCTGCGTTCAACTTGCTACTTCCGCCCAATGGTCACGTGATCTATGAGCGTTCCAAAATGACGCGTTTCGTCATCAACGTGAGACGTCTTCAGATATTGAAATGTAAACATTCCAATATCTGAAGACATCACATGATGACGAAACGCGTCATTTTTGGAATGCACGTGGATCACGTGACCATTGGGCGGAAGTAGCAAGTGGAACTTGTTCGCTTGGCGCTCCTTTGTTTTTACCCAGTATACACCCTGCGGGTGTATATATACCATCCTGGGGTTTACTTGTACTGTGCCATTTCCTCCTGGATACTTTATGTAACGGAACAGGGCACCCCTGACCGGGTACCTCCATTGACAAATGCTCCTAGTGCTTCCCGAGGGCTCCAAGAACTCCACCAGACACCGTAAGCACTTCAGACTCCACGAACCGCCGCAGCTTGGTTAGGGTCTTGGCATCTCCTACCCACCCTGGACCTACGACAAGGCTCCAGGTTCCTGTGGGTGAACCTCTTTCCCCAGAGAGTGCAGCAGAACAAGCTCTACACAAGCTCTTACAAGAGCTTAGTGATTCTCTAAGGGAGTATGGAAGACCATAGCAATCCCTGCAGCAGATTCCCCCAATAGGAGACAGGACTCTAGATTGAGGTGAAGGAACTCTCAACAACTTTATTGAACAAGACTTATATATACAGAATTTGGAACATCCCGCCCCCAACAACCGCTTTCCTTTTGGTCAATTGTAAAGTACCTGCAGTTCCCCTTCTGGTCCTCCTTAGCCATGCAAATGAGGAATTGAAAATGAGTCAGCAGTGATTGGTCAGATAGCTTGACCAGAAGGACTGCCATGTGCAAGGAGACAGAAGCCCCCAGGGGACAATCAATGTACACAATAGCCAGACACAGAACAATGGGAGGTCATTAGCACTTACAATGAGACAAGGCAATCCACATTCCCAATACACAAACAAAAGGAAAACCTTGCTGACATTGAAAGATATGTAATATACACAGCATTTAGGAATTACAGATTTCATGGCAAATGGGAATAAATCTTAATAATCCTATATGGAGATATTGCTGGCAAATATGAAACAATCCAAACCATTACTTATCTGTCTTTAAATTCCAGTGGTGGTGAATACCGTCACATATCTTCCCCCCCAAAGGTAGACTAATCCAGGTACCAGACCTCCAATCGGTCTGTGCCGGAGTTAGTAGGGTAACAAGTCCCAAAGAGTCCATCCATCATGGCAGCTTCCTTGACAAAGTTCCACATAGTTTGTAAGTTTGTCTTGGCAAGGCGCATGGAGCTCTCATAGCCGATCAGCCTGTGAAAGTCTGGTTTGGGTAGGCCAGACTGGGCTTCTTGGGCACCCTGGACACAGGGTGATTTAGACATAAGAGGAGCCTAGTAGGCTGAGAGAAGAACTTTCCAACCTCTCTAAGGTAGGCTGTGTTCCATAGGCCTTCCCAATGTCTGCACCCACCCAGTACCCCAAACAAATTGTCAGAAAAACAGTGTTACTCACCCAGCCAACCTCTGCCTCTCTCGCAGAACATACCCACTGCTGGGGATAAGCGTGGACTGGCCCTTCTCCTGGGAGTCCTTTCAGCCGCTGACAGGGTGGTGGGGCTCACTTTGTCAGGCTGTTGGGGATCTGGGCCGACTGTCCAGCATCCCTGGGGTGTACAAATGAAGACTGTACCTTTTTACGGGTGCTGGGCAGAGGTTGGTAGCACTCTGCCCTGTTGCCAGCTCTTCTGCTGGGTTGGGGGTGGCAAATTCTACCCCCAGAACCTCTTTGGGGGTCTGCTGTAGAGAGGAGGGATCGCCTACCTCCTCCTCCTGGTATTCCTGCGTGGCAGGTTGGGGATCTGGACCGGCCGTCCAGCATCCCTGTAGGTCTGGTGCAGAGACTGCGGTCCCATCTGCACCATTGGGATTAGGTCTGTTGTCTCCCTGGGGTGTACAAGTGAAGACTGTAGCTTTTGCGGGTGCTGGGCAGAGGTCGGTAACACTCTGCCCTGTTGCCAGCTCTTCTGCTGGGTTGGGGTTGGCGAATACTACCCCCAGGACCTGGTTGGGGGTCTGCTGTAGAGAGGAGGGATCGCCTACCTCCTCCTCCTGGTATTCCTGCGGGGCAGGTTGGGGATCTGGACCGGCCGTCCAGCATCCCTGTAGGTCTGGTGCAGAGAGCGCGGTCCCATCTGTACCATTGGGGTCAGGGCTGTTGTCTCCCTGTGGTTGGGGAGAAGGATTAGTTGTCTCCTCTCCCTGGGAGGTACACTGCTGCTTGGAAGGAAGGACGACACCTTCAGCTCCCTGTAACTCCTGCTGTAGCTGGGGACCTGGGCCGGCTGCATAGCCTCCCTGTAGGGCCGGTAGAGAGACCACGGTCCCATCTCCACCTGCCATTGGTGGGTCTTCACAGTACCACCAGTCTGTATTGTCTCTCCAACTCAAGGGTTGTGGGTCTTGATCTGCCACCCAGGACTCCGGCTCTGCTTGCAGGGTAGATTGGGGTGGAAAGGAGCAGAGCAGGCGTTGGTAGTCCTGCTCCAGTTCCCACTCCATTCCGACCAGATGAATCAGGTCTGACCCCAAGTCATCCGCTTTGGGGAGACCCAGTAGGGCTTCCCTGGTGTCCTGGATTTCCCAGCGCCGAAACTCGGCTGGACATCCAAAGTCCCTGTCCTCAAAGGCCTTCCACAGCAAGCCCGGGCCACTATAGTCCTCACCTTCCGGCATATTGTCGCCAGCCATCCAGTGGTCATAGCTGGTGGCGTACCACTTTAGTGCCCGGTAAGCTTCATCCAGCCACAACTCCTTCCAAATCAGGTTCCACAGCTCCGTCACCCACTCATGCAGGGGTTGTTCTCCTAGGAAAGGTAACCGCAGGGCAACGTATACCTGGAACCGCTGTTCTTCGCTGGGGAGGTTCTCTCTCCGCCTCCACTGCACATCCTCTAAGGCCTCATACCACATTTCCTTTCTAGTGGCATCTCTCCAGTCCAGTATGGCTTCTTCTGATACAGGCCCATCCTGTTGGAACAAGTGTTGCTGCAACCTCCAGAGAAACTCCTCCTCATATGGGGACGCTGCACGGGTGTTAGCTCGCTCCATAACGTTACCGGTGTCTCCAAGCTGCTTCTCCTCACACTAGGATGCCATCCCACCGCTTGCCACCAATGTAACGGAACAGGGCACCCCTGACCGGGTACCTCCGTTGACAGATGCTCCTAGTGCTTCCCGAGGGCTCCAAGCACTCCACCAGACACCGTAAGCACTTCAGACTCCACGAACCACCGCAGCTTGGTTAGGGTCTTGGCATCTCCTACCCACCCTGGACCTACAACAAGGCTCCAGGTTCCTGTGGGTGAACCTCTCTTTCCCCAGAGAGTGCAGCAGAACAAGCTCTACACAAGCTCTTACAAGAGCTTAGTGATTCTCTAAGGGAGTATGCAAGACCATAGCAATCCCTGCAGCAGATTCCCCCAATAAGAGACAGGACTCTAGATTGAGGTGAAGGAACTCTCAACAACTTTATTGAACAAGACTTATATATACAGAGTTTGGAACATCCCGCCCCCAACAACCGCTTTCCTATTGGTCAATTGTAAAGTACCTGCAGTTCCCCTTCTGGTCCTCCTTAGCCATGCAAATGAGGAATTGAAAATGAGTCAACAGTGATTGGTCAGATAGCTTGACCAGAAGGACTGCCATGTGCAAGGAGACAGAAGCCCCCAGGGGACAATCAATGTACACAATAGCCAGACACAGAACAATGGGAGGTCATTAGCACTTACAATGAGACAAGGCAATCCACATTCCCAATACACAAACAAAAGGAAAACCTTGCTGACATTGAAAGATATGTAATATACACAGCATTTAGGAATTACAGATTTCATGGCAAATGGGAATAAATCTTAATATTCCTATATGGAGATATTGCTGGCAAATATAAAGCAATCCAAACCATTACTTATCTGTCTTTAAATTCCAGTGGTGGTGAATAGCGTCACACTTTATTTAATGGAATTTTTAATAATTGTATGGAACTTTTTTTAGAAAACGTTTTTCAATAAACCTTTTACAACGGAGTTCTCTGGGGCATAAGGAAGAAGGAGAGGAGTCACAAGTGGATTTAGGAGTCATCGACATATTCCCTGGTGGAGGAGACCACCCAAGTCTGGTTGATCCCCTTTGTCTTAAGACAAGAGAGGATCCACGGTATCTGGTGAGTTTTTACCTATATCCCTTGAGCACTCATGGTGAACCTGGCCTCCACTCCTTGCATGAGATAGCAGTTCAGCCTTCTTTCCTGGGACTCCCACTATTTGATCATCCTTGCTGGAAATTCAATATCTTTTGGACTTGATAGAGTCATTGGACTACCTCACCTTATACAACACTATAATATTGTTATCACATTTGTATCACAATTTTTCGGATTTCTTGCAGCATTGTTGGCATATTGCACAGTTTGTGTTATTGGTTAATTTAACCTTTCAAGGGTACACATACATACCTTCTCACTTGCACCAAGTGTTTCAGTACACATATATAAGGGATTTTTACGTTTTCTTTCACTGTTTATTATCAGATATCCCATTATTGTGCACACCCTTTTTATGTACTGTGGGAAAGCTCACATAATTAAAACATTATATATTTTTTCATTATTTATGAAACCTTTTCACCATCCACTGCCAAATAAAACACATTACATTCCTATCCATTTTTATAAATAGGAGTTATCTGAGGCTCTTTTTCAAATATATTTGGTTTATTTGCTAGCAAGTGCAGACCCGTGGGGTTAGGTGTTTCACTACTGGTGATTACTGCTGGTGGTTACTGCTGGTGGTTACTCCTGGCTGGTACTGCTGGTGGGTACTGCTGTGGTTAATGCTGGCGGGAAATACTGGCGGAGAGTGTGAGGAGCGGTACTGGAGGAAAAATGCAGAACCAATGCTTCCTGTATCTCTCTGTCTCCTCACAAGTGGAGTGCATTTGATATCACTCCGCCTGTGACAGGACGGAGCCAAAACTATACAGGAAGCATCGGCTCCAATCTGACCGCTGACACAGACAGCCGGGATATCGTGCGGCACTTTCAGGAGACTTGGGATGGCTGTTGCCACCTGCTAAGTTCAGCAGTGGGACACACACGGGAGCTCGGACTAATGCTTGGCTGGAGCTTTGTCACTGGGCAGGGGGGGCCCCCCGGGCAAGTGGGGCCCCCGACAACTGCCTAACGTGCCCATGTGGTAAGACGGCCCTGCATCACAGTGCCCCATCAGTGCAATCACAGTGCCCCATCAGTGCCATTACAGTGCCAACAGTGTCCAGTGTCAATACAGTGCCATCACAGTGCCCATCAGTGCCAATACATAGCCCAATCAGTGCCAATACAGTGCCCAATCAGTGTCATTACAGTGCCCCATCTTTGACATCACAGTTCCCCATCTGTGACATCACAGTGAAAATAGTGCCCCATCAGTGACCTCACAGTGCCCCATCAGTGACATCGCAGTGCCATCACAGTGCCCCATCAATGCAATCACAGTGCCATTGGTGCCCCATTAGTGCAATCACAGTGCCCTCAGTGCCCCATCAGTGCAATCACAGTGCCCTCAGTGCCCCATCAGTGACATCACAGTGCCCCATCAGTGCAATCACAGTGCCATCAGTGCGTTCACAGTCCCCCATCAGTGAAATTACAGTGCCATTACAGTGCTCCATCAGTGTCATCCCAGTGCCCCATCGGTGTCAATACAGTGCACCATCAGTGCCATCACAGTGCCAACACTGCCCCATCAGTGCCATCACTGTGCAATCACAGTGCCCCATCAGTGTCAATACAGTGCCATCACAGTGCCCCATCAGTGTCAATACTGTGCCCCATCAGTTATCAGTGTCAAAGTGCCCCATCAGTGTCATCCCAGTGCCCCATCAGTATTAATACAGTGCATCACAGTGCCAACAATCCGTGCCCCATCAGTGCCATCAGTGTCAATACAGTGCCCCATCAGTGACATCACAGTACCATCAGTGCCCCATCAGTGTCACTACAGTGCTAATTAGTGCCCCATAAATGCCACCACAGTGCCATCACCGTGTCCCTACAGTGTTAGTGCCCATCAGTGCCACTACAGTGCTAGCCAGTGCCACCACAGTGCTAATCAGTGCCACCACAGTTATAATCAGTGCCATTAGTCCACTTAGAGTGCCCATCAGTGCCCTACAATGCTCATCAGTGCCCTATGGTAACACTACAATGCTCATTAGTGCCACCCTACCAGTGGATCCTTATCAGCGCCCGTCAGTGCCGTAAAAATGTGTTTAAAAAATGCATTTACATTTTCTTTCCACATTTTCCAAAGACTTGTGCAAAAAATGACATGTTCAACAGACTCATCATGCCTCAAAGAATATACGTTGGGGTGTTTGTTTTCCAAAATGGGGTCATTTTGTGGGCGTTTTCATTGTCCTGGTGCTCTTGGGCCTTTGAAGTGTGATAGGTAGTCAGGAAAATAGATGTGTAATTTATGTCCCTAGAACACCTGGCGGCGCTCCCTGCATCTATACATTTGCTATGTAAGAGAAAAACCTGTTAATTTGACAGTTTTGCTGAAAAAAATATCTTCATTTTGCAGAGAATTTTGGGAAAAAACTACAACTTCAAAAAACTCACCATGCTTCTTACTAAATACCTTGGAATGTCTACTTTCCAAATAGGGGTCATTTGTCTCAAGAAATGAGAAAGGCCGTCAGTCAGTATATCAGGTGTGATCAATTTTCAATGATTGGCACCATAGCTCGTAGACTCCATAACCTTCACAAAGACCAAATGATATACACTGAATTTGAATATTTTTACTAAAGAAATGTAGCAGTATAAATTTTGATCAAAATTTATGAAGAAAAATTACTAATTTGCAAAAAAATCTTAACAGAAACAAAGAAAAATACATTTATTTACAAAAATGTTCGTTTTGTTTTTTTTTTTTTTTTTTTTTAATTTATAGCACAAAAAAAAACCCAGTGGTGATTAAATACTCTAAATGGTTGTATGTTGGCTAAATCCACAAAAGAGAAGGCTTTAGGTGTTTTTGGATGATCGCAGACTGTGTAGCTGTTGAAAAAGACAAACAAGCTGTGTCTTATATTAAAAGGTGAATAGGTCTAAGGCAGGGATTGTCAAACTGTTGCCCTTCAGCGTGACTACATCTCTCATACTCCTGTGACAGCCTCATAGCTGACAGAGTCATATGGAAGATGTGGGCCATTAGCAGCTGGAGGGCCGCAGTTTGACAACCCCTGGTCTAAGAGATCAGACCATAATTTTGCCTCTTTATACATCATTGGTAAGACTGAATCTGGAATATGCAGTGTAATTTTATGCATCAGTACAAAAAAAGGACATACTGGAAATGGAATAGGTTCAGTGACTGTTTATCACAAGTACACAGGCAAAATAGCAAGTTATTTGGGGGGGGGGGGGGGGTAATGTAGCATGTGATTTGTCCTCTTGATACGCAATGGCATAGTCCTTTTTTTTCTTTTTGGGCAACAGTATGCAACAGCCATGTCTGGTGTAAAGAAACGCATATGTCTTTCTGGTGCACAATATGCAAAGACTAGAGCAAAAAAGGAGGCTGAAATTTATTAAACCAGGGACAGGGAGTCAAGACAAATCTCTTATGGAACAGGAGCTTCCATCTGAGTAGGCAACTGTTGGCTCAGATAGAAAGGGTGGTGAAATGAGTCCTACTGCATCCACATCCGCATCTCAAAATGCTGAAGCTGTACATGTTACTGATACTGAAGAGGAAAGTCCAGCGGATGTGACCATGGTGGAGGAGCTGGCTGCTGGTGACTCTTGAGTTAATTTCTTTATTTATAGAAGACCCAGGGCTCTGGCCAAATATCAGCAGTAAACTGGGGGACTTCCTAGTAACATATGGCCCACACCAGGTGCAAAGTTTCAGCTTTCCAAAAGACAAGTTACATAGTGAGGTTGAAAAAAGACACCAGTCCATCCAGTTCAACCTACTATGATGAGTGTGTGTATAAGTGTTTATGTCAATAGTACAATGTATACCCCTGTATGTTGTGGTCGTTAAGGTGCCCATCTAAAAGTTTTTTGAAACTACCAATGCTCCCCGCTGACACCACTGCTTGTGGAAGAGAATTCCACATCCTTACCCCTCTGACAAGATGGAACCCTTTACGCAATTTAAGGTTAAACTGCTTTTCATTTAATTTTAGTGAATTGCAGCGAGTCCTTTTTATATTCCCTTTTGCTGAATAGTTTGTTCCCTATGATTGGATCACCGGTACTGTATTTTTACATTGAGATCATATCCCCTCTCAAGCATCCCTTCTCCAGAGAGAATAAGTTCAATGCTTTTAGTCTTTCCTCATAGCTGAGATCCTCCAGTCCCTTTTTTAGCTTTGTTGCCCTTCTCTGGACTCTCTCCAGTTCCAGCACATCCTTCCTAAGGACCAGTGTCCAGAACTGGACAGCAATTCGAGATGCGGCCGGACCAGAGTCTTGGAGAGTGAGAGAATTATTGTTTTATCTCTGGAGTGAATCCCCCTTTTAATACATGCCAGTCTTCTGTTGGCTTTGCTTGTAGCAGCTTGACATTGCATGCCACTGCTGAGCTTGTCATCTACTAGGACTCCCAGGTCCTTTTGCATCTTAGATTCCCCCAAAGGCTCTCCCACTAGTGAGTAACTTGCGTTCGGATTTCTGGAACCCAAGTGCATTACCTTACATTTTTCAACATTAAACCTCATTTGCCATGTAGATGGCCACCCCATTTTGTTCAGGTCATCTTTTAAGGTTTCCACGTCTTGCGTAGAAGTTATTGCCCTGCTTAATTTAGTATCGTCTGCAAATAGAGATTGAGCTGTTTATTCCAGTCTAAACTCAAAAGAAGCTTTCACCGGATGCATTATTGGCAGACACTACCCATTATGTAGTAGATAACAAAGATACTTCTTGAGAAGCTTGAAGAAATGGGAATTGATCTTAAGGATATGAGAGGACAGGGATATGACATTAAAGCTAATATGAAGGAGAAAAACCGTGGTGTACAAACACGAGTGAGAGCGTTAAATCCCAGAGCATTTTTTTGTCCCGTGCAGTTCCCATTCATTTAACTTGATCATCAGCGATGCTGCTTGTTCGGAAGCATCTGAATTCTTTAACCACTTGCCGCCCGCCCACCCTCAAATTATGGCGGAGCGGTGCAGCTCTCATTCTGGGATGACGTCATATGACCGCGCCCCCAGAATGGCCACCCTCACGCGCCCGGGGGGGCGTGCAGTGCGGCGATCATGGCCGCGCCGTGTCCTAGGACCCCGATCTTGATAAAGAGCCAATGACGTGGCTCTTTACTCATGTGATCGGCTGTGTCCAATTACAGCCGGTCACATGTAAATGAGGAAGTGCCATTTATCGGCTCTCCACGCCTCAAACATTCAGTGTGTGGCGAGGAGAGCCGATCAGCAGCTCCTCCTCAAAGGGGAGTCTAGGTCAGGTAATCAGGGCACTGATAATCAGTGCCTACAATCAGTGCCCGTAGTGCTGCCAGTCATTGCCCATCAGCGCCTGCTTATCTGTGCTGCCCATCAGTGCCAATCAGTGCCGCATTTCAGTGCCTATCAGTGTCGCCTATCGGTGCTCATCAGTGTCACCTCATCAGTTTCCCCGTCAGTGCAGCCTATCAGTACCGCCTCATCAGTGCACATCAGTGAAGGAGAAAAATTGCCTATTTTCAAAATTTACTGACAGAAAATAAGAAAATCTTTTTTTTTTTTTTAAATTTCTGTCTTTTTTTTTTTTAGTAAGAAATAAACACATCGGTGAATAAATACCACCAAAAGAAATCTCTATTTGTATGAAAGAAATGATAAAAATTTCATACGGGTACAGACTAGCATGACCGCGCAGTTGTCATTCAAAGTGTGACAGCGCTGAAAGCTGAAAATTGGCCTGGGCAGGAAGGGGGTGAAAGGGCCCTGTATTGAAGTGGTTAATGTAATACAAGGTGTATATGCCTTCTTCTCTGCATCCACCCACTGTTGGCAGATCCTAAAACAAAATCTTGGACATTCACAGATTACAGTAAAACCACTGAGCACCACACCATAGTTGTGTGGCAGCAGTGGAGGCTATCTGAAACCAGGGTGGGAGCTTGTGGCAAAACACTGGCAAAATGCAGAGGAATCACAAGGAATATATGTCATTTTTAATTTCTTTAATTTCTTGTGTTGTGGCACGATGTACTCTTCTAAATAAATAACGTAAGCAAAAGACTGCAAGGGATTGATGTTGATATTTCTGTAGCAGTTCAACATCTCCAGATGACAAAGTCATTCCTCCAGACTTATCCAAGAAGGCACAGAAAGGACCGTTTTGATCTGATATATGGTTGATTGGAATATTGTTGTTGTTGTCTGTCCATGACAAACTGTTTTGCCATAAAATAGAACAGGGGTAGGCAACCTTTTAGTAGTACTGTGCCAAAACAAGGTGTTGAAGTCCCTTGGCATGCTGGTCCTATTTTTTTTTTTTTAATTGATGTGTGTTTATTGCTCTTTTCTGCTTGTGTTAATATTTATGGGTAGTGCAGTTTATTTGTATGGTTGTATTTGTGCATATGTGGGCTGTTATATAGGTGCATAAGTTGTTTGTGGTATTGTGTATCATCATACCTATGAATATGGACTATGCATGGGGGATGCTTGTGGAATTGTGTGTGGATATGTCACATTGTGTGTTTTGTGGTGTGTATGTGTGTGGTTACTTTGGTTATTGCATGTGAAAGCTGCTTGTGGGGTTGTGTGTGTTTGACTGCTGTTGTGTGTGTATTATTTGCATAATAGCAAGGCTTCTTCTGCAACCCTGTAAATATCTAGCTGTGTGGGTGGCTTCCCTGCGGTTTAGTGGGGACCCAGCCTGGACAGGTACAGTTAAAGGGAAGGAGCTGCCATAGCTACTGTGTGCTGCTCTACTCCAGTTCGGGTTCCCTTTCAAAAGCAATAGAGGATGTGATCTCAGATCAATTCCTCCTAAGTGCTGCAAAGAATAAATTGAGGATTGTCCCACACCACCTGCAATCACTGCTCAGTTTGCATTAGCAGATATCCGAAGTTCCACTGGAACCCACGATAGCCCAAGCCTGTTTTGCTGTGGCAGGCTTGAGTGCCATGCAGAGGAACCTTGAGTGCCTTGCATGGCACATGTGCTATAGGTTGCTGACCTTCACCATGTCTATATTTGCAGCAAAGGAGGCGCATATAGCACTGATTTGTTTTGATTGAAATATAGTTGAGTGCAATGTTTTTGTCTGTCCATGGCAAACTGTTTTACTATGTAGTAAAAGTATTAAAACTATTTTTAAAAATTAAGTGCTATAAAGCACCATGTCTGTATTTGCGGACAAGAAGGCATGCGAAGCACTGATTTGAGTCAATTGATATATATAGTTGAGTGCAATATTGTTGTTGTCTGTTGTTCATGACAAACTGTTTTGCAATTTATTTAAGCTATTTATATAAATAAAGCTATAAAAAACAAAATAATACCGAGTTTGTGGTTTGGAATTGAACATAATGGTATGTCATATAATTTTGCAGATGACAAGGTGCTGTTGCATGTTAACAGTGGCGTAGCGTGGGTTGTCAGCGCCCGGGGCAAGGTAAGTAATTTGCGCCCCCTACACAAATCTACTAGACCACTACACAGACCTACCTTATACCTACACTGACACCCCCCATACACTGACACCCACACTGACCCCCCCTCCCACACTGACACCTTCACTGACAACTACACTGGTCCCCCCCATACACTGACTCCCCCATACACTGACACCTACACTGACACCCCTACACTGACCCCCCTTACACTGATGACGTCACTGACCCCCCCCTACACTGACAACTTCACGGACAACTACACTGACCCCCCCCCCCTACACTGACCCCCTATACTGACCCCCCTTCACTGACCACCCCTACTCTGACCACCCCTACATTCCCACATACACTGAGACCTACACTGACAACTGCACTGACCCCTCCCCCTACACTGACCCCACACACTGACACCACACACTGACACCCCTACACTGACCCCCTACACTGACACCACACACTGACTCCCCTACACTGACCCCCCCTACACTGACCCCCCTTAAACTGACAACTACACTGACAACTGCACTGCCCCCCCCTACACTGACCCCCCTTAAACTGACAACTACACTGACACCACACACTGACTCCCCTACAATGACACCCCCTACACTGACCCCCCTTAAACTGACAACTACACTGACCCCCACTCATACACTGACCCCCCAATACATTGACACCTACACTGACCCCCCCCATACACCGACACCTACACTGACCCCCCCCATACACCGACACCTACACTGACCCCCCCATACACCGACACCTACACTGACCCCTACACTGACCCCCCCCATACACTGACACCTACACTGACCTCCCCATACACTGACCCCCCCCCCAATACACTGACACCCCCCATACACTGACACCTACACTGACCCCCCATACACTGACCCCCCATACACTGACACCTACACTGACACCTACACTGACCCCCCCCCCATACACTGACACCTACACGGACACCTACACTGACCCCCCCCATACGCTGACACCTACACTGACACCTACACTGACCCCCCCCCCATACACTGACACCTACACTGACCCCCCCCCATACACTGATCCCTACACTGACCCCCCATACACTGATCCCTGCACTGACCCCCCCCCCTACACTGACCTATCTCCCCCCTCCTATGTCCACTTCCCTGGGCTCCCAGGCAGGCAGCACATCACTCAAGTCACCTCTTTCTATGTCCAGACACTGGGGAATTGAGGAGACGATCTGGAGCAGAGGAGAGACACAGCGTGTCAGCAGCAGCAGCCAGTGTGGAGGCAGCCGGTCCGGACAGCAGGGAGAGACTCCAAGAGCGGTGCTGCACATGCACCGAGCGGCCGGCTGCCATCTTCACCCACGAGTCAGCCCCGCCCCGCCCCCTGGCCGCACATGACAACTTCAGTGTGTCCATCGCTGCTCGTCCTGCACAGTAAAGGAGCCAAGTGCAGGAAAGAGCGGCCGGGCTGCCGGACAGGGCATTATCACAAATAAAGGGATGCGGGACACTATAATCTTGATGGCGGGCGTGGGATGCCTGCCAAAAATGGATGTGGGGGGCCCTTTGGTGAGCGTGATATTTTTTTTTTTTTTTGGGGGGGGCAGCATTTCATTCTTGGACCCAGGCAACACAATGTCTTGGGCCAGCCCTGAGTACTGGGTAAATATCTACATCCCTTTGTCCATGTAAGTAACCCAAATCCACTAAAGTTTGGGGTTCATGATGCGTCATTCTGTCAAGAAACATAGACCCTTGAGGTGTGGTACTAATTGTCCCCTGATACTCCGGAGCACTGACATTTGGGTCTTTAAAGCAGTGTTGTATCCTGGCCTAGGCCAACAAGGCCCGGGCCTAGGGTGGCACTTTGCAGGGGGGGCAGCAAAAAAAATATTTCATTATATGTAAAATGACTATGGACTTCCTAATATACAAGTAAGTGAAATAATCCTATAATTACAATCAGTGGCAGCAAACACAAGTCCAAATATCTTAAAAGAGTAATCTTACTAATCCCATTAAATGGGCACTAATAAGGCTGCACTGGTGACCACTGATGAGGCCACACTGATATGCTGCACTGATGGGCAGTAAAGAGGCGGCACTGATAAGGCTGCACTGATGAGGCTGAACTTATGGGAACTGATGAAGCTATGCTGATGGGCACTGATAGACTGTGGTTATGGTCTGTGGTTTACAGATGACAGGGTGGGTCATAAACAGGAAGAGGTGTGGCCTTTACAGGAAGGGGTGGGTCATATTTAAATTAGGGGGTGCACAAATGTAGTCAGGCCTAGGACAGCACAAAACCTAAATACACCACTGCTTTAAAGTAGTATTAAAAAGATCTATTATCTTGAGCAGCTTCTGGCATTTTCAGCTGAAGTGTATTTCCTAACTCACAGCCATCTAAATTTAATGAGGGGGTTAAAATAATCCCTATCCTGGGTATACTAGCATGGGCCACAATTGTAAATGCGGTAGGTTAAATACATAAAAGTATTCTGCACACTGGGCAAGAATTTCCCTAATTTATTCATTATCTCTTTACCTGAATTCTCAAATTCTATATGAACTATGTTTTTGTTTTTTTTTTCTTTTGATTCTTTTAAATCAGTAAGAACATAGATAAATGTTCTCAACCCTGGTTTAGAACACACACCTATGGGCTGAGGCTTATGTTTTATGACTTTTTTTATCGCTAATCTTGGTTCTTTTTTTTTTTTTTTTTTTAGCAATTCTCTTGGCTTTCCTATTGAGCTCTTTTCATTTCTTCTTTATTTTACCTAACACTTTAAAGCTAGTTTTCATTGCAAAAAACACTTCCTCTTTATGCATCCTGTAAGTACAATGCCCTCATGCCTGTGATCTTCCCTCCATATTAGAGTATGTGTCCATGCACACTAAGCATTTTCAGGATTGGCAGGGGAGTTTACAGGCAGGCAGTACACCAAAGTTTTCAAATCTCATGCCATGGCTGTATTGGAAATATAAGGATGCTTGAATACAGCAGAGACTCTATGTAAGCACTATGGGCTCTCTGTGCCGAGTATTCCTGGCTATATCTGCATTCCAATATGGGCGCAGAGCAGGTACCCTGTGAAGGAGAAGAATCTATACTTTTAATAAAAAAAATATGTCAATACAAGCTTACTTAACTCCTCTAGGCTAGGAAATATCGGTTTGCATACCAAGCACTAAATGATTCACCAGTGTGAGGGAGATGACTGGGGTGGAGTAGTGTAAATTATCCTTGATCATCAGAGGTCTGTGTGTCCCCATCCTCCTGTGTCACCTCCCCTAGACCACGGTGTGGTGAATCCATTGTTTTTTGCCAATAATCTCTAGGATCTACATACTACTCAAAGCTGTGTCCTTGATTTATCTGGGAGCATACAGTATATTCGATATAAGGGATGCATGCTCAGTTCAATGATCTGATTTTTAACAACTTACCAATGGAACTCTGAACATTAGGATTTGATAAATGGCTCACGGCTCTCATCCCTGAAGCAGAGTCTGCTTGACACAACTTCATTAGGTTTGCATCACTAATATCACAAATCCACTGGAAATTTTTTCCATTCAATTCCATTAAGTTGAATTATCATTTTGGTATTCACCATAAATCCTGCTACTGAATACTTTTTGAATGGTTCATACATGTACAAATATCCTAATTTTATAGGCTAAGTGGGTGGAGCAAGGGCACCAGGTAGTTTTTAACTATGTATGTTTAAATGTTGTTTGTGGAGTAATTTTTAATCTACATGGAATAAAGATTTTGATTATATTTAATCTATTGGGAGCTGTTGTATGTATAGAGGCGAGTTGATTAGTATGTTCTACACTATAAGTAAATACAGTAAAACATATACAGTAAAACCTTGGATTGGGAGCATAACTCGTTCCGGAAACATGCTTGTAATCCAAAGGACTCTTATATCAAAGTGAATGATATCAAATCGATTCATGGAAACTCAGATGATTCGTTCCACAACAATTTATTTGTAAATCTTTCAGTTTATAGTCCATTTAAAAAGATTATAGCAATGTGATAGATTGTGTAACCATAAAATGTCCATCCACAAATGGCGCCTCCCAAAGGGGATTAGAAGCAAAATCCAGCAGGAGCTACAGAATATAAAAGAGAAGAGAGACGCCTCTAAGTGTAGCAATATGGTTACATTTAATGAGGGTTCAATATTTAGCAACTCACATGTTTGATGATTAAGAGAGGCACATCTAAAAATGCAAGCATCTGTGGTAAAGCTGTCCACACATAGACCATCGTCCTCACCGCCGGCTCTCACTGCTGTCAGTCATGACCGGCAGAGATTACCCTGCAGTAGAGCAATCTGAAAGCGAGGCTTGAAACACTTGTGGAGCGCAGTGAGGAAGAAGGGATGACATTGATGGCGGTGCGGAGGATGGTCTATTTTGACAGCTTTACCCCAGATGCCTGCATACTCGGATGTACCTGTTTTAATTGTGAGTTGCTAAATGTTTTACCCTTATTAAATGTAACCATGTTGCTACACGTAAAGGCGCCTCTTTTATACTCAGTTGTGACATAAAGCTACTAATATATCAAGACATCGCTTGTTTAACAAGTCAAACTTTTTTTTTTTTAATTTTCTTTCTCCATACAAGATTTTACTGTATTTGGAGGAGTATGGTGATCGATCGGTAGAGCCCATATCCATAGTGTATTTGCCTTTTTATATTTGAGTTTACAGGCAGAACAAAAAAACATCACTTTTGTGTTTTGGAGAGGAGCATTTGAGCATAAAAAGCTCTTCAATATGTATTAAAACGCATTAATACTAGGCACGTTCTAGCTTTAATGCATTCTAATGGCCAGAATTCTGGGCAATAGAATGCATTGATGCCAAATGCGGGAATGCGCATTATAGCCCATAAAAACACAGCGTTTTACCGCATTTTTGATGCTGCTAAACTCCTGTAGGAGAAAAAAGAGTCAAGAACATACAGCATGCAAGAGGCCTAAGGCCTCTTTCACACAGACGTTCCGTATGTCCGTATATCATCCCATCCGTTTGCGGGTGATATACGGACATAATGCATGTCAATGGGATTGCGGATGTCAGCGGATGACCATCCGCTGACATCCGATTTGCGTCCTTTCAGTTCTGGTCCGTTTTTTGGAACAGAACCCTATTTTTTCTTCCGTTTTACAAAACGGGACGGACGCAAAATCTGATGTCAGAGGTGTCATCCGCTGACATCCGCAATGCCCATAGACATACATTATGTCCGTATATCATACGCAAATGGATGGGATGATATGCGGACATACGGACCGGATGACACAAATGTCATCCGTGTCCGTGATAAAAAAAAAAGTGCCGCAGCGGACAGAATAAACTGAGCGGCCGTGTGAAAGAAGCCTAAGGGTTTGCAACCAATTTAAGGTATTCTAAAGAGCAGCTCCCTCTGCAATGTTCACCCTAACTCCATTGCTGTTTCCCTACATGCTCACTAATGTAGCTTGGACCTCTTCTAGGGGCACATCATCAGAACATCCTGGAATCGCAGGAAAATGCTGCAGAGAACTGCATTACGTCATTCCAGGGCACTGCCCTCTACAGCATACAGGCAGGACCCCACCTGCTGCAGGTGGAAGAGGAGAGAAAGAAAACTTGAAACAGTTGGTGAAAAGGTACAGTACCTGTAAAGATTTTTTTTTAAGGACTACAGAAGTGCTCCAGGGTGTGTGTGTGTGTGTGTGTGTGTGTGTGGGGGGGGGGGGGGGGTTAAGTTGGGGTTTAAGACTCTGTTAGTGTTTTGTGATTGAGTGCAAAGGGGACCGTACCAGGTCATTACAGTAATAATGGTGCCTTGGTATTCAGTGCTAGTTGAACTCTCCTACCCATTACTTCCTGGTCCCCTCTTGCACAAGTTTGCTCCAGGTCAATCATATCTGGGTTTGGAGACACAAGTTCTCTTGTGTACATACCTGACTCATTGCTGGAAGTGCTACACAGATAATTTTCTCACAGATATTATTAACACCTGTATGTCACAATGTAGCACTGAATGGGATAGCAGCTCCCCTTATCTGAAAGGCAAATTCTTTCTTTGGGCTTTACTGCTCCCTAATAGCACATAAAAATCACATTATATGGTTCTTGTATTCTGAAAACTGATTATGTTTTGGGTTAAATATCTGAGGCTGTAATAAATGCTTAAAAGAAAAAAAAATACTGGAAACGGTATTTTCTAAAATGTCCATGATTCTTCTAAATTAAACTCTATAAAATATGTACAGTGTCTTGAAAAAGTATTCACACCCCTTGAAATTTTCCAAATTTCTTCAAGTTACAATCAAAAATGTAAGTGTATTTTATTGGGATTTCATGTGATAGCCCAACACAAAGTGGCACATAATTGTGAAGTGGAAGGAAAATGATTTTTACAAATGAATATCTGAAAAGTGTGGCGTGCATTTGTATTTAGCACCCTTTACTCTGATACCCTTAACCTCTTGCCGACAGCCGCACGACTATGTACGGCGGCGGTCAGCCCCTCACAGGCAAAGTGACGTATGGGTACGTCACTAGCCTGTGAGCCAATAGGGGCCGATCGCACGCCGCTGGAGGCGCGCTCCCGCCCCCGCTCGTTCTCTAAGCAGTCCGCACGCGTGACCGGCGGACCCGATGTCTGCCGGTCACTCGTGATCGTCGGTTACAGCGGGAGAAAGGCAGGCGGCTGATGTAAACAAAGCCGCCTGTCATTCTCCCTTGTGTAAGAACAGAGATCATACGGTCCTGCTATGCAGGATCGTATATATATATATGTTGTTACACAAACAGCCACATCCCTGCACAGTTATAAGCACGCCCCTAGGGACACACTTAACCCCTCCTTCTCCAATAAAGTTAACCCCTTCCCTGCCAGTGTCATTTTTACAGTAACAGTGCATATTTTTAGCACTGATTACTGTAGCAATGTCACTGGTACTCCCAAAAGTGTCAAAAATGTCAGTCAAGGGTCCGATCTGTCCGCCGCAATGTCGCAGTCCCGCAAAAAAAAATTGCAGATCTCCGCAATTACTCGTTAAAAAAAAAAAAAAAGACAAAGATCTTTCCCTTAGTTAGTAAACGCAATAACGTTTGTGCAAACCAATCAAAATACGCTTATTGCGATTTTTTTTTTTTTACAAAACATATGTAGCAAAAAAAAAATTGGCCTAAAATGTTAAAAAATTTTGATTTTTCCATTTTGTTTGGGGAATTTCATATAAAAAAAGTGAAAAATATTGTTATTTTTGCAAAATTGTTTTTGTTTATAGCACATGATCAAAAAATCGCACAGGTGATCAAATACCACCAAAAGAAAGCCCTGTTTGTGGGAAAAAAAGGACATCAATTTCATTTGGGTACAGCGTCGCACAACCGCGCAATTGTCCGTTAAAGTCACGCAGTGCCGAATTGCACAATAGGACCTGGTCAGGAAGGGGGTAAAATCTTCCGGGGGGTTAAGTGGTTAACTAAAGTCTAGTAGGACCAATTGCCCTCAGAAGTCACCTAATTAGTAAATTGAGTCTACCTATGTGTGCATAAATACAGCTGTTCTGTGAAGCCCTCCGAGGTTTGTTAGAGAACCTTGGTGAACAAACAGCATCATGAAGGCCATGGAACATACCAGACAGGTCAGGAAAAAGTTGTGGAGACATTTAAAGCAGGGTTAGGTTATAATACAATATCCCAAGCTTTGAACATCTCAGAGCACTGTTCCATTCATTATCGGTATATGAAAAGAGTATGGCACAACTGCAAACCTACCAAGACATGGCCTGTCCTCCTAAACTGACAGGCCGGGTAAGGAAACTATTAATCAGTGAAGCAGCCAAGGGGCCCATGGTAACTCTGGAGGAGCTACAGAGATCCACAGCTCAGGTGGGAGAATCTGTCCACCGGACAACTATTATTTATGCACTCCCCAAATCTGGCCTTTATGGAAGAGTGGTGTGACAGGAGTCCCTTTGGGTGGGGTGCTCGTGGAACCCAGATTACTTTCAAGTTTTTTACAAATAAATATCTGAAAAGTGTGGCGTGCATTGTATTTCGCTCCCTTGAGTCAATACTTTGTAGAACCACCTTTCGCTGCAATTACAGCTGCAAGTCTTTTTGGGGATGTTAGCTTTGCGCATCTAGAGAGTGAAATGTTTGCCCATTCTTCTTTGCAAAATAACTAAAGCTCTGTCAGATTAAATGGAGAGCATTTGTGAACAGCTATTTTTAAGTCTTGCCACAGATTGTCAATTGGATTTAGGTATGGACTTTGATTGGGCCATTCTAACACATGAAAATGCTTTGATTTAAACCATTCCATTGTAGCTCTGGCTGTATGTGTAGGGTTGTTGTCCTGCTGGATCTTGAACCTCCACCACAGTCTCAAGTCTTTTGGACTAACAGGTTTTCTTCTAAGATTGTTCTATATTTGGCTCCCTCCATCTTCCCATTAACTCTGACAAGCTTCTGGTCTATCACATAAAATCCCAATAAAATACATTTACGGTTTTTGGTTGTAACATGACAAAATGTCAAGGGGTATGAATACTTTTTCAAGACACTGTATGTATGGTGTATATATATATTTATACACCAAACAGCCATATTATGACAACTGACAGGTAATGTAAATAACAATGATTATCTCATTACAATGGCATCTGGAAGTGGGTGGGATATATTAGGCAGCAAGTGAACATGCTGCCCCTGAAGCTGATGTGTTGAAAGCAGAAAAAAATTGGCAAGCGTAAAGATTTGAGTGATTTTGATAAGAACCAAATTGTAATGGCTAGATGACTGGGTCAGAGCAACAACAAAACTGCTGCTCCTGTGGGATGTTCCTGGTCTGCAGTGGTCAAGACACACCAAAAAAGGCCCATGGAAGGAAAACCCTTGACCCTTGGTCATGAGCAGACAAGACTCACTGATGGCATGTTGCTAGCGAAGTCCGATCCATGTAATTAGATTCAATAGAAGACTGTAGCACAAATTGCTGAAAAGGTTATCGCTTGTTCCAATAGAAAGTTGTCAAAACACACAGTGCATCGCAGTTTGTTATGTATGGGACTGCATAGCCACAGACCAGTCAGGGTGCCCATACTGATCCGTGTCCACAGCCAAAAGCGCCTACAATGGGCACGTGAGCATCAGAAATGGACCACAGAGCAATGGAAGAAAGTGGCCTCGTCTGATGAATCATGTTTTCTTTTACATCATGTGGATGGCCAGGTAAATATATATATTACAAATTTGCTTTGAAACATATTTAACCCGTTTTTCTCGTTGAACAGGTTTATACAAGTGGCTTAATAAGTTTATTTTGAGCACAACTCAGCTCAGCTCAGTATGTTACATAGCTTGATTACATGACTACTTTACTGACTTAGGCAAAGTCAGTGTATTGTATTTTTTTCCCTTTCATGAGCACCCATGGTCTAGGACACATGGTAGAATTGGTTCTTTTTGCATATTACAAACCGCTTCTCCGTCAATAATGCATAATTGGGGTTTCCTGCTTTTAAAGACTCTTAACAGAAAAGCACAAGTAAACACTATATGTGCTGTAAAGCTAAATGAAACCTCATTCAACTGATCTTTCTCAAAATGTCTTTCAGGACAGCATGTAGCTCCTCCTCCTCTCGTAGGAAACACACACCCACAACAGACTTTAAATTGGAGGCCTCCCCCCACTGTCCTTGGTCATCGTGTTTCCTCCGGCCAGGTAGGAACACACAGGGACTGTGGGAAATATGTTCTCTAAGCACCTGAGAGAGGTCTCCAACTTTTTTCAGCAGGGTCCCCCAAGCAGTGTCCCAGGTGAGGGGGCCTGTTCCTGGCTCCTCTCTCCCCTTTCAGTTCTTGGGGAGAGGCAGCCCCTCATGTCTCCTACATGGCAGCAGCCATGTTTTTGGTGTCCGGCAGCTTCTTGGCATGCCCGTGGTGTCATTTCCAGGTGGGGGCGGAGCTTTCTGGCCAAGCTTGCAGCATTAGTTCTGGCCACTGGACACAGGGGGAGGGGGTAGGACCCAGTCAGTGCCTATTTCTTGTCTCAGGCCTGAGCAGCAGCGTTCGAGGATGCCAGGAAGAGGAGACACAGCCATGCTGAACACTGCTGTCTCTGCAATATAGGAGGCAGCATCGACTGTGGTTTCGGGAACAGGCAGCGGCACTGGCAAAGCCCATGTAGGAGAAGGGATTTCTATGGGCTATTTGAAGCGATCAAACTGGACCATTGGAAGGATCGTCTTCAGGGTTGTCCAGTGTGCATCCATTCGGACAATTCCACGACCGTGGCTTATGTCAATCACCAAGGGGCACAAGAAGTGTCGTGGAAGCTCTGGAGGTAGCCGGCATTCTAAGGTGGGCAGAACGGTTCATTCCAGCCCTCTTTGCCATACACTTTCCTGGGGTGGAAATTTGGCAGGCGGATCACCTTAGTCGGCAGGCGTTGGACCAAGGGGAGTGGTCCCTTCATCCGAAAGTGGACCTGATGGCATCTTGGCTCTAAATAAAGGTGCAGAGGTTTGTGGCTCTGTCAAGGGATCTTCTGGCGGATGCCACAGACATGCTGGTGGGGTCAGTATTGTCTGATTTACGCCTTCCCTCCTCTCAAGCTTCTGCCAAGATTTCTCCGCAGGATAGAGGCAGAAGGGATTCCGGTCATCTTAGTGGCTCTGGACTGGCCTCATCAGGCTTGGTGCATTGATCTGGTGCGGCTGGTCACCGACATTCCTTGAAAGCTTTCTCTCAGGGAGGATCTGCTGTCCCAAGGACCGATCTTCCATCCTGCTTTACAGTCGCTGGCTTTGATAGCTTGGCTGTTGAATGCCAGGTACTAAAAGATAGGGGTTTATCTGAGTCGATGATTCCTACCCTGTTGAAAGCTAGGAAATCTGCTTTCTAGTAAGATCTACCATCGTACATGGACTATTGATCACAAACTCCCTGGTGCGTGCCTTTTTTCACTGTGTCCGACATTGGTTCCTCCAGGGTGGGCTCTGTTGCCGCCTTGGGATCTCAATTTGATGCTTTCAGTTTTCCAGAAGCCTCCCTTTGAGAACATACATGAGATAGCCTTGCTTACGCTGTCCCAGAAGGTGGCCTTTTTGGTGGCTATCACCTCTGCGCGCAGGGTGTCAGAACTGGCGGCATTATCCTGTCGTTCACCTTACCTGGTAAATCACATGGATAAGGTGGTTCTTCGCCCATGTCCATGGTTCCTTCCAAAGGTTGTCTCTGTTTTTCATTTGAATGAAGACGTTGTGTTGTGTTGCCTTCCCTGTGTCCCAGGCCTAAACATCTGAAGGAAATTGCCTTGCATACCTTGGATGTGGTCCGGGCGATTATGGTAAAGGGTTGTCCGCTTCCTCTGCGAGCATTTCCAGATGGATCAGACAGATGGTGATTCAGGCCTATTCTATCAGGGGTCAGGTTCCTCCTTTCCCTGTCAAGGCGCACTCTACTAGGGCGCTTAGTGCCTCCTGGGCTTCCGTCATCAGGCATCAGTGACGCAGGTTTGCAAGGCAGCCACCTGGTCGTCGGTGCACACTTTCGCATAGTTCTTTAAAGTGGATGTGTTGGCATCTGCGGATGCTTATTTTGCCTGCAAGGTTTTGCAGGTTGCTGTTTAAGACGGCCTCTTTGAGGTTGTATTATTTTTTCAGGTGGGCTCCAGTTGGTTTGGTTAAGCTTCTGTTTACCTGGTTGGCTATAGTTTCGCCTTGGGAATTTCTTTTTTGCTGTTCCCACCCCTCATGTTTTACACTGCTTTGAGACATCCCAATGGTTAAGAATATCCGGAACGGTGTCCGTCAATGATCGAAACAGAAAATTGAATTTTTGACTTACTGTAAAATCCATTTCTCTGATGTTTATTGACTGACACAGCACCCACCCCTCTGTGGAGTTGTAATTCTCCTGACACTGCTATAAGCACTCAGTTTAGTTACAAGCAGAGAGAGGGAGTATACGCCCTGCGACTGCCCATGGGCGTAGCCAGACTTTTTTTTTGCCTAGTGTCCTACTCCTGTAGGGGGCAGTATAACCCAATGGTTAAGAATATCAGTAGCTGTATCCGTCAATGAACATCAGAGAAATGGATTTTAAGGTATGTGAAAAATCCCATTTTTTATTTAAGATCTCAAGAGAGGGTTCCCATTTGAGGTAGATTCCTCATCAGTTTGGAAAAAAGTGCCCAAGTTGGATGCTGCCTTCTCCCAAGTCTCAAAAACCACAGACTTGGCTTTTAAAGACACGGGAAACCGAAAAGAAGCAATGGATAAAAGAATTAATTTATTGTTGAAGAGAACATGGCAATCCACATTAGAGAATTTGAAGCAGGCTATGGCTGTCACATGCGTGCCAAGAAATCTAGAACACTAGTTAAACCAGCTTAAAGTGCATATTAGTGCAGGGACCTTGAGAGCAGAGATTATAGCAGTGGTGGCCGGCCAATAGGGGACGCAGGGGCGCCGCCCCCCACAAAAAAAAAAAGTAAAAAAAAAATCAATTTTTAGCCCACTAGGGGCGCCGGACTCATTGGTGGCTATGGGGGGGGGGGGGGTTCCACCCGGCAGAGGTGCCGATTGGCTGCCTTCTGGGGGGTCACCTGGGCGCAGAGTACTGCGCTCCGACACTCCCCCTTTTGTGATGTCCTGGATCATGATTGGTCCAGACTGCTGACCTCATTGGGGGCGGTGCCGGTGCGTGCATCAGTCACTCACCGTCACCGCCCGGTCACCTTTCCGCCGCCGCAGAAGAGGACGGAGTCTTGAGGAGGGGAGAAGCCGCCGCCGGGACTGAAGAAGAATCCGCCGCCAGGTAAGTGCATTGGTCTCAGGGGAACCTACACTGCATTGAAGGGAGCACGCACGCTGGTCTCTGCATTGATTGGGGGGCACGCTGTGGCGCTCTGCAATGATTGGGGACAATGCTGTGGCGCTCTGCAATGATTGGGGACAATGCTGTGGCGCTCTGCATTGATTGGGGATAATGCTGTGGCACTTTGCATTGATTGGGGACAATGCTGTGGCACTCTGCAATGATTGGGGACAATGCTGTGGCGCTCTGCAATGATTGGGGACAACGCTGTGGCGCTCTGCAATGATTGGGGACAACGCTGTGGCGCTCTGCAATGATTGGGGACAACGCTGTGGCGCTCTGCAATGATTGGGGACAACGCTGTGGCGCTCTGCAATGATTGGGGACAATGCTGTGGCGCTCTGCAATGATTGGGGACAATGCTGTGGCACTTTGCATTGATTGGGGACAATGCTGTGGCACTCTGCAATGATTGGGGACAATGCTGTGGTGCTCTGCAATGATTGGGGACAATGCTGTGGCGCTCTGCAATGATTGGGGACAACGCTGTGGCGCTCTGCAATGATTGGGGACAACGCTATGGCGCTCTGCAATGATTGGGGACAACGCTGTGGCGCTCTGCAATGATTGGGGACAACGCTGTGGCGCTCTGCAATGATTGGGGACAATGCTGTGGCGCTCTGCATTGAAAGGGGCACGCACGCTGAACTCTGCATTGATGGGGGCACGGCACAATGTTCATTGCATAGAAGGGGGGCACAGCACAGTTGCATTGAAGGGGGCACGCACGCTGAACTCTGCATTGTGGGGGCACAGCACTGTGTTCATTGCATTGAAGGGGGCACAGCACAGTGTTCATTGCATTAAAGGGGCACGCACGCTGAACTCTGCATTGAAGGGGGCATGGCACAGTGTTCATTGCATTGAAGGGGGCACGGCACAGTGTTCATTGCATTGAAGGGGGCACGCACGCTGGTCACTACATTGAAGGGGGCATGTACGCTGGTCTCTGCATTGAAAGGGGGCATGTACGCTGGTCTCTGCATTGAAAGGGGGCATATACCATCTCCTGTACCATGACCTGTGCCATGCCTGTACCATATCTGTGCCATGCCTATACCATCACCTGTGCCATGACCTGTGCCATGCCCTTACCATGACCTGTGCCATGCCTATACCATCTCCTGTACCATCACCTGTGCCATGCCTGTACCATCACCTGTGCCATGCCTGTACCATCACCTGTGCCAATGCCTATACCATCACCTGTGCCATGCCTGTACCATGACCTCAAAGTCACGCAATTTTTTACCTCATTTTTTGATGCAAAGCAATACCTATTACATTTTTTCTTTTTGCGCCCCCCCCCCCCCCCAAATTTTGAGCACCAGCCGCCACTGGATTCTAGATTATTTTCCTAAAATTTCAAAAACAGTTGGATATATCAACAGTACAAACAAATGACCACTGCCCCCACCTATAATTGGCCTTTGCAGCAAGGAGCACATGGAAGGGCTACGTATGTCAAACAAAACCAAAGAAAATTTGCAGCTCAACTTGCCAACCATCCTGCAACCAACCAAATGATCCTGTCTAACAGTATGCTTAAAAACAGGGGTTTAGTTTGCACACATTTTTAAAATCATGCATAGGTTGCAGAGGCCACTTCACGGCACCCGAGTATTATCTGCAGTCCTAACTCTAAATTGTGAGAGCCTCCATAGTAGAAGTACATGCATTATAAAGAATAGGCAGAGCTCAGATGAGCCCACCTTTTTTGTTCTGTGGGGCTGACTCTGCTGCAGATCAATCGGCAGATGTCAATCAGGTTTCTGATGTCAGCTCTCGGCTTACTAACAGCCTCCATCCAAGCTGTCAAGTGGGCAAGAATACACTTCAGGCCCCTGCAACAATTCATCTTGAGTGTGTGGAATGGGGATTTGGCCTCACTGGACACCAAGGGGTAAAAAGATCCCTCTGGTGGTTGAAGAAGCAAGAGACACTGTCAAACGGCCTGGCCTGGTCTTTTCTAGTAGGAAAGATCCTCACCACAGACACCAGCTCCTGGGTCTTGGGAGCCATCTGACGCAGGGACAGTGGTCAAGGCTTAAAACAGGAAATTCTTCAAACTGGAGAGAACTAAAAGCGATCACTCTAGTGCTTTTAGCCTTTTCTCAGAAGCTCCTGGGTCATTATAGTTAAGTCTGCACAGACAACGCCACAGCTGTAGCCCATATAAACAGGAAAGGCAGCACAAGAAGCAGGAGTCTTCAAAATCTGGCAGAGGAAATTCTGAGTTGGGCAGAAGTCAATTTGGCATCCTTGTCAGCAGTCCATCTCAAGGGTTCTTTGAACCTGGTAGCCGATTTTTTGAGCAGGCACCATGCGAGAGAGGGCAAATGGTGCTTAAATCAAGAAGTCTTTAAAAAGTTAAAGCGGAGTTCCGGCCTCAAAATCGATAAAATCGATTTTGGGCCATCCGCTTGCTAAGGGGAACCTGAAAAAGAAATGGATACTCTGGCGATTTTATTTTTTGGTCACTTACCTTATTATAGAAGAAAATATACTCGCCTTCCTTCCACTTCCCTCTGCAGCAGCGGCCCGCGCCGTCACTTCCGGTTTGCGATGATTCCTCGGAGCTGAACGTCATCGCTCCCAGGAATCAATGCGCCTGCACCGGCCCCGCTCGTCACCTCCGGTGCAGGCGGGGCATTCGCAGCTGTGCAGGGATTCTGCACCTGCACCGGAAGTGACGAGCGGGGCCAGTGCAGTGCATTGTGGGACTCCGACATCACGAAGAGGGACGCTGCGGCTTCAGCTGCCCACACCTGAGATGGCAGCGCTGGAGAAGAAATTTCTCTATCGCTCATTGACAGACGTAGTCTTCTTGATTCTCAAGAGCTGGGTTATGTTGTCTCCGCAGGAGTAGGACTAGGCAGAAAGACAAAACGTTCTGGCTCCACCTTAGGGGCAGTCCCTGAGGGTATATCCTCCCTCTCTCTGCTACAGGAATCAGTTTTTTTCTGTCTAGTCAGGAGTAAGGACCTAAGCTCCTTGCTGGGATCTTTTTGGTCCTGGCAAGATTTTTTCTTTAGAAGAAATATTTTTTAGGTAGTTTTTTCTCCAGTGTTTTTCCTGTGAGATCTTCAAGCAAAAAACGCCGGACTGGGCGACACTAGTGGTCACCCCAGCCGGCCTACGAGCGCGCGCAGACCATTGCATTGCGCTTGGTCGGCCGCGACACATTCAAGTAAGTATGCGGTGCCGGGCGACGGGCTGGATGTTGAGATCCAGTGGTCACCCCGGTTTCTGCCTACGAGCGCGTGCAGACCAGAGCTCCGCGCTGGGTCGGCCGCGACGGAGTCCCAGTGGAGGGACTGACCTTGCGAGTTAAAAGTCTCGCTTGGACGCCAGGAACCAGAGAGTCGAGGCGTCCGGAGTGGTCCACAAACCCCCACCCCGGTGGAGAGGGTATTGTGAAGAGAGGGTGCCTGTCGGTTCGGTATGGTGAGTAAACGTTCCCTTTTTTCTTTCCTCGTTATGAGGCAGTATGAATTATGGGCCCCTCCATACATGGTCAGTATATATCTGACACTAAAAGTCCCCCTTGTAAATACAGTATGTGTTTGTGGGAAGTGGACTTGGTTTGAGAGCTAACACTCTACCCAGCAGACTGTAGCATTACAGCAGACATAGGAGGTATAATCCTACCTTATTTGTAGTGTATCTCCTGTAGATCTATCAATCGCCACTCAGCAGAGATGCAGGTGGATGTGCTGGGAAAAACGATTTCGGCGGTCCGCCGCCATTTTGCCGTAGACCAGGTGCATGCATGTCCTCAGGTCACGCCGGCCGCCATGTTTTTGGAGTCTAATGTCTCCTATATGGGGGCGGCCATGTTTCATGAGCCCAGCTACCTCGTGGAGAGCTGGGAACGCCGGAAGGCGTACACAGGGGGCGGAGCCACGTCCTTCTACCCGGGAAAAAGCAACAGCTCCTTCCAGTCTGTAAAGACAGACGCTGACTGCAGTTGGTTGGAAACTTCACTGCATCGGTTGGTGAGCCTTGGGGGTCCCTCTCTCTCTCTCTGTGGGATCGAGAAGCAGGTACTCTGAGGGGCGCTATTGCGCTAGGGGGAGACACATAAAAAAAAAAAAAAAAAAAAATTTAAAAAAAAAAAAAAAAAAGAGGTATTTTTTATTAAAAAAAAAAAAAAAAAAGTTTTTTTGTGTGTTTTCTGGCAAAGGTGTCCTGAATTAACATGGACCCTGCCACTCATGTATCTCCTCCGGATCTCCTCGAGGGGTCTGCGGGATCCTCCAGCATCCCACTGACGATTAAATCATTGTCCGCTATTATGGAAGCTTGTGTCCCGGGTGGAAGTGGCTTGTCAGGGACAGGGCGCAAGTAAGCGACCCCCGCCTAACCCCTTATTATCTGAAACCTCGGATTCAGACTCTGAGCCTATTTCTGCAGTTGCAGGTACTTCATCTGGTATTGGTGTCTCGTGTACTGTCTTTTCAGACAGTGAGGAGGATGTTTCGGCATCAGCCATAGCCAGAGAGGAAGCGTTGGTAAACGCAGTCATGGTATCTGTTCAAGAGACCTTAAGATTACAGGGTATTCCGTCAGAAATAGCTGAAACTGAAATTCCTTTTGGGACTAAAAACGCATCTAGTGGCGAAGGTTTTTCCATTGCCCAAATGTTTTGGCAATCCAATCAAAGAAGAATGGAGTCTGCCAAAACGCATTTCTACTATTTCTAAACGCATTAACAGGCGTTATCCGTTTGAGGAAACCCTCATTAAGAAATGGACAGAACCACCTGTGGTGGATTCACCAATTGCTAGATTGAATAAAGCCACGGTTATTCCTCTAGAAGACGCTCCGTCTTTTAAAGATCCAGTGGATCGCAAGATAGAAGCTATGTCTCGCACCATGTTTACCTTGATTGGATCAGCTTTCAGACCAATAATTGCTATTGGTCTGGTTTCGCAGGCTGTAACTGTATGGACCAAGTGGTTACGCCGGGACCTAGAAGAGGTCCCTCAGGCGGTATCAGATTTGTTGGAACAGATGATACAGGGGTTACAGTTTGTGTGTGATGCGGCGTTAGACGCCACTTCATTATTGGCGCGCGCATCTGTCTCAGCGGTGGTTCTCAAACGTACACTGTGGCTAAAAGGTTGGTTAGCCGACCAAGGTTCCAAAAAAGCATTGGCTAATTTCCCCTTTTTAGGAGAGCGTCTATTTGGAGCCAACTTAGATGAGATCATTAAGGATCTCACGGGTGGAAAGAGCACCTTTTTACCGCAAAATTTTAAAGGTAAAGGAACTCGTCAAAGACGAGGGCCTTCTTTTTCTGCTCACAAGAGGTTTTTTTTCGTCCCGCGGGTGAAAAAATTAAGTCCTCCAAAGCTCCTGCAGGAGGCGTCAGGGGTCGTTGGTCGGGCAAGCAAAAGCCCGCCCCCTCTAGACCTGAAGATAAACCGTCTAAAGCCTGAAGGTGCGCCCCCCACCCATAACTGGGGTGGGGGGACGTCTTCGCCGGTTCCCGGATCCATGGCTTTCCAGAATCCCGGACAGATGGGTTTGCGAAGTCATAAGGTCAGGGTACAAGATCGAGTTTCGATCTCTCCCACCGGCGCGATTCTTCCCTTCCAATAGCCGACTATCCCCGGATCGTTTAGACGATCTGTGGAGAGCAGTCACAGATTTACTACAACAAGGAGTGGTAGTCCACGTTCCTTGGACAGAACGCTTTCAGGGGTTTTTATTCAAACCTATTTACAATACCCAGGAAAGAGGGCAAAGTGCGTCCAATTCTGGACTTAAGGGCACTCAATTCTTTTTGTCTACATAAGAAGATTCAGAATGGAGTCCATTCGCACAGTAGCAGCCTTTCTGCATCCAGGGGATGTCCTAGCGTCCATAGACATCTAGGACGCATATCTTCACATTCCCATTTTCGCAGGACATCAGCGGTTTCTACGTTTTTCCGTAGAAGAGAACCACTATCAGTTTGTGGCGTTACCTTTCGGTCTCGCCACGGCTCCGCGGGTCTTCACGAAGGTGTTGGCCCCAATGTTGGCACTTCTGCGCCAAAGAGGCATATCGATTCTAGGTTACCTAGATGATCTTCTGCTTCATGCAGAGTCTCCTCAGACCTTGCTACAAAACATAGAAATTACTATGATTTCTTTACAGGAATTCGGGTGGCTGGTGAACCAGCAAAAGTCATTTCTGGTTCCCACCCAGAGGCTCGAATATCTGGGTCTAATTCTAGACACAGTCAGGACAAGAGTTTTTCTTCCGGTAGGGAAACTCCGAAAGATTCAATCAGCAGTCCACCAACAGCTGGTCTTCCCTTCGGACTTGCATGAGGGGTCTGGGGTTGATGGTGGCTTCCTTCGAAGCAGTCCCATTCGCCCAGTCCCATACCCGAATTCTTCAGCAAGAGATTCCTCTCAGATGGAATCGGAATCCGGAATCCCTGGACAATCAGATCCGATTGAGCAAACAGACCAGAGAGTCTCTGGTCTGGTGGCTTCGGTCTCCGATGCTCAGCCAGGGAAAGTCATTTCTGCCAATATATTGGACGACAGTGACCACGGATGCCAGTCTATCCGGATGGGGAGGAATTCTCGGTCAGTTATCTGTCCAGGGACTTTGGTCCCCGGAAGAATCCAGGTTACCGATAAATGTATTGGAACTGAGAGCGATCAGACTTTGTCTGATTCACTGGACCGAGCAGCTCCAGGGCAGCCCGGTTCGGATCCAGTCGGACAACGCCACGGCCGTGGCTTATGTCAATCACCAGGGGGGCACCAAGAGTGTCCGAGCGGCCAAAGAAGTGGCTTGCATTCTTCGCTGGGCGGAACGATTTGTTCCAGCAATCTCTGCGGTGTTCATTCCGGGGGTGGAGAATTGGCAGGCAGATTATCTCAGCCGTCAGACTCTGGATCAGGGGGAATGGTCCCTCCATCCAGACGTTTTCCACCAGTTGTGCCTACGATGGGGCACCCCGGATATGGATCTGTTGGCATCTCGATTCAACAGGAAAGTTCAGAGATTCGTGGCTCGCTCCCGCGATCCTCTAGCAGAAACCGCAGACGCACTGATCGCCCCGTGGGGGCAATACCAGCTAATGTATGCCTTCCCTCCTCTTGGGTTACTGCCAAGACTTCTTCGCAAGATAGAGGAGGAAGGAATTCCAGTAATCCTGGCAGCTCCGGACTGGCCTCGTCGAGCTTGTTACGCCGACTTGGTCAGACTGATGGCGGACGTCCCGTGGAGACTTCCTCTCAGGGAGGATCTACTGTCTCAGGGACCGATCTTCCATCCTGCTTTACGATCGCTGGTTTTAAACGGCCTGGTTATTGAGACCCAGGTGCTGAAGGACAAGGGATTGTCAGCTTCAGTTATTCCTACTCTAGTTAAAAGAAGGAAAGCGACTTCCAGAAAGATTATCATCGTACATGGAAGTCTTATATTGTGTGATGTGAATCCCTTGGGTTCCATCTACATCTTTATTCGGTAGTCCGAATATTGGCTTTCTGCAACAGGGAGTTGAGCAGAAGCTGGCCTTGAGTGTTATCAAGGGTCTGGTTTCAGCATTTGCTATCTTCTTTCAGAAGCTTTTGTCTACTCATTCCTTGGTGCGGAATTTCATCCAGGGGGTGCGACACCTGGCTCTGCCAGTGCATGCGCCGTTACCATCCTGGGATCTTAATTTGGTGCTGTCGGTTCTTCAGACACCTCCCTTTGAAAATATCAGGGAGATTCCCTTGCTTACTTTATCCCAGAAGGTGGCCTTCTTGGTGGCTATCACTTCTGCACGCAGGGTGTCAGAACTGGCTGCATTATCCTGTTGTTCCCCAGATCTGGTGGTTCATAGGGATAAGGTTGTTCTTCATCCGAATCCATCCTTCCTTCTAAGGTGGTTTCAAAGTTTCATTGAATAAGGACAGTGTATTGTCCTTCCTATGTCCTTAGCCCAATCATCCTCGAGAATTTGCATGGCATTCCGTGGATGTAGTTCGGGCGATCAGGATATACTTGAATACTACGGATTCAATTTGTAAGACGGATTCACTGTTTGTGATCACGGATGGCCCTAAGAAGGGGTTGCCTGTTCTGCTGCGACCATCTTTAGATGGATCAGACAGACGGTGGTATAGGCTTATTTTATCTAAGGGTCGGGATCCCCCTTTCCCTGTTAAGGCGCATTCTACTCGGGCGCTTAGAGTTTCCTGGACCTTCCGCCATCAGGCGTCAGTGGTTCAGGTTTTCAAGGCGACTGTTTTAGTAGTCGGTTCATACCTTTACAATATTGTATAAGGTTTATGTGATGGCATCGTCAGATGCCTCTTCTGGCCGCAAGGTTCCTGCAGGCCACTGTTTGAGGAGACTGTTGGTCTACCTCGAGGATTTGTGGGGTAGGTCTCATCTGTTTTCTCGATGAGTCCTTTGATACTTCTGGTTGGCTCCGGTTGGGCCTTCTAGATTGGATTTTGATTCTGTCAATCCCACCCCTCATTTTGTGGCACTGCTTCTGGATGTCCCAGCTCTTGAGAATCAAGAAGACTACGTCTGTCAATGAGCGATAGAGAAAAATGGATTTTTGTAAGATCTTACCGTAAAATCCTTTTCTCTTAAGCTCATTGACAGACGTAGTACCCGCCCCTCTATCATTGAGTTGGGTTGGGTTAAATTCTCTGTACTGCTTTAAAACAGAACTGATTCCCTGTAGCAGAGAGAGGGAGGATATACCCTCAGGGACTGCCCCTAAGGTGGAGCCAGAACGTTTTGTCTTTCTGCCTAGTCCTACTCCTGCGGAGACAACATAACCCAGCTCTTGAGAATCAAGAAGACTACGTCTGTCAATGAGCTTAAGAGAAAAGGATTTTACGGTAAGATCTTACAAAAATCCATTTTTTCAAGGTAAGTATTTCTTCTTACAGGTAAGTGCGACCCGGAACAGTTCAGAGGCTATCCATTATGGAATGTACTAGCCCCGACTGTCCCGGGGGTATTTTTAGCTCAAATTGACCCCCGAGGCCGGAACTCCGCTTTAAGGATTGGGGTCAGCCACAAATAGATCTGTTTGCAAATCAACCGAATGCCAAAGCATTTTGTTTTCCCTGAACAGAGAAGACTGAGCAATAGGGATAGATGCTCTCGTTAAAAAAGGGGGCTTCTAGCTGTGTTACACCTTTCCCCCCTCCTAGTTAGTTCTGCAGGTCTTAAAGAAGATTCAAACATGGAGAGTGGCGGTCATCTTCGTGGCTCCTTTCCTTTCTGGCCGAAAAGGCAGTGGTTTTTAACTTTTCTCTCTTTAGCAATCTAATTGTGATGGACGCTTCCAATCAGGAAGAACCTGCTGTTACAAGGACCCCTGTGTCATCCACAGGTGGAAAGTCTATGACTCATGGCATGGTTTCTGACAGGCAGCTGCTAGAGGAGAAAGGTTTCTCCTAACGTTTAGTAGACACTCTTCTATTAAGCCGTAAGGAGATTACGAGGGCTATATACGGCAAAGTTTGGAAAAGGTACAACTCTTGGTGCCTGTCCAATTTGAGGCATTCAGAACAGCTTACCTCAATCCTAGAGTTTCTTCAACAAGGAGCAGACCAGAAGCTAGTGATCAGCACACTTAAATTCCAGGTCGCAGATTTGGGAATCTTTCTGGAACGCTCTGTTTCTTTGGAACCCCTAATCTCTTAGATTTTTTTAGGGCACTATCCTGTTCCAGACCAGTTAAGTTAAAACTTTTCCTTAATGGGATCTCTCAGTAGTCCTACAAGCTCTAACCAAGTTTCCTTTTTGAACCTCTGCAACCTTGAAGTATGTCACAGTGAAGACAGTTCTACTAATTGCGGTCACTTGCGACTAGTGATATACATGCGTTGTCAGTCAGAGAGCCATTTCTAATGATCTATTCAGACAGGTGTTCTATTCACACAAATGGTGTTGCCCTCATAGTCAACAAAAGAACCAAGAAAGCAGTACTGGGGTACAATCCCAAAAACAACAGGATGATCTCAGTCCGTATCCAAGGCGAACCACTCAACATCACAATAATCCAGGTTTATGCACCAACCTCTGATGCTGAAGAAGCTGAAGTTGACTGCTTTTATGAAGATCTACAACAACTTTTTGAACTCTAAAAAAATATATCCTTCTCATAATGGGAGATTGGAATGCTAAAGCAGGAAGTCAAAGCATTTCTGGAATAACAGGTAAATATGGCCTTGGACTTCAAAATGAAGTAGGACAAGCGCTAATAGCGTTTTGTCAAAAAAACACACTGGTAATAACAAAAACTCTTTTCCAACAACCAAACAGGCGACTGTACACATGGACATCACCAGAAATCAGATTGATTATATTCTCTGCAGGCAAAGATGGAGAATCTCTGTACAGTCAGTCAAAACAAGACCTGGAGTGACTGTGGCTCAAACCATGAGCTTCTTATGGCAAAATTCAGGCCTAAATTGAACAAAGTGGGAAACCCCACTAGACATTTCAGATATTATTTAAATCGGATCCCTTGTAAATGCTCAGTGGAGGTGACGAACAGATTTAAGGGATTAGATCTGATAGACAGAGTGCCTGAGGAACTATGGAAGGAAGTGTGTAAAATCATACAAGACGCAGCAATGAAAACCATCCCAAAGAAGAAGAAATGCAAGAAAGCAGAGTGGCTATCTGATGAGGCAATATAAATAGCTGAACAAATAAGGAAGGCAAAAGGCAATGGAGAAAGAGACAAAAAGGCCTTCGTAAACAATCATTGCAAAGAATTAGAGGAAAACAACAGAATGGGAAAGACTAGATGGCTTTTCAAGAAAATTGGCAATATCAATGGAAAGTTTTGTGCAAGGATGGGCATGACAGAAGCAGAAGAGATAAAGAAGATGTGGCAAGAATACACAGAAGAACTATACAAAAAAGAACTGATTGTCCCATATAATGATATAAACACGATGATGCAGTCACTGACCTTGAATTAGATATCCTAGAGAGAGTGAAGTCAAGTGGACCTTAGAAAGCATTGCTAATAAAAAAACGAGTGGAAGTGATGGTATCCCAGCTGAGTTATTTAAAATCCTAACAGACGATGCTGCTAAAGTGCTGCACTCAATATGACAACAAATTTGGAAAACTCAACAATGGCCAAAGAAAGGGCAGCACCAAAGAGTGTTTAAACACCGTACGATCGCACTCATCTCACACACTAGCAAGGTTATGCTGAAAATTCTACAATCTGGATTTCGAAGAGGCAGAGGAACTAGAAATCAAATTGCCAACATTTGCTGGATCATGGAGAAAACAAGGGAGTTCCAAAAGAATGTCTACTTCTGCTTATTGACTACGATAAAGCCTTCAATTGTGTGGATCACAACAAGATGTGGCAAATACTGAAAGAAATGGGAATACCAGACCCCCTCACCTCTCTTCTGAAAAACCTGTATGCCAGTCAAGAAGCAACAGTTAGAACAGCACATTGAACAACTGACTGGTTTAAAAGTGAGAAAGGAGTGCGGCAAAAATGTACATTATCACCCTGCTTATTTAGCCTATATGCAGAGTGCATCATGCCTTGGTTGCCTCTGGTTGTTTGTCAGCCTAGGACGGATGTGTCCGGTACTTCCGGCCAGGTGCTCCATCTCTATGACCATCCGCTGCTCAGCCTTTCACTTCCTGCCGCCACACTGGTAGGCGGAAGTGACGTTACGGTGCTGTGTCCCGGGGGAGCCACTCCCTGCGTTGCACGGCATCTGACGCCGGCGTTTTGACGCCATAACACGGGCAGAGGGGACTATATTTTCTGGTCCTTTGACCAGATATCTCAGGAGCGACCGCAATTGGACATGTCAAGGAGAAGGGAATGCAGATATTATGATTGGGGGTATTATCGCAACACAACTTGAGGAAATATCCTTATGTGTATTGCTTACCTCTAGAGAACACCTTTGTGGACCATCATTTGCTGGTCCATGCCAAGGAGCTATTGGGATTTATGGCAATGTCTGCTGAATTATAACGTAGTTACTGGGTAGGTGTCTTTTAATCAAGTATATTCTTTACTGGAAGGTCCTTTGTACATGAGTATTGACATTAACCTTCATTGTTGTATTACATATACAGGTTACTTATACACGCTCACATATTTATGTGGAGTGTGTTCTCCTTCTAAATGTTGGACCCATCTGGTGGACAAAATCTCCCTCTGACTCCATTGGTAGATCTGTCTGAATAATTGGACATTTATACTCTCCCCTGAATCGTTATGAGTTAAATGCTCTATATACGTTCTACATTATATCAGTGTGGTCGCTCTCATCTATATGGTCCTGATGCCTGCCCCGGAGGTGATACGCCCGGTCCAGGATCCCACAGGTTCAGTACCTATATGCCTATATACTTATATGCCTGTGTGCTGTGATGCCATGCATATTCAATGAGATTTTATATGTGATCAATACATGTTATCTTTTTTAGAAAAATTGTCTAGAAGGTCTCTCTGGCCCTGAAGAAGCCTCTGGTGAAATGGGTTGGCTCTTTGAGGACCTACAGACTTTACGTAGTGGAGACATTGTTGATGCCAGTTTGGCATTTTGTATCGATGATTCTTTAGGGAACATGTTTTTAGGTGTACCATATTGTATGCATACATACTTTTTAGCTTTCTTATTCAATGAAATTTTGATATATTTTTTGAATTATTTGTGATCATTCCTCCTTCATTGGCCTTGAAAGGCCTGCTTTTCTCTCTTTTTGTTTTTTGTTTTACAAAAGAGTCTCCTAATGAAGGTGAAAGAGGAGAGCGCAAAAGCTGGCCTGAAATTGAACAATAGGAAAACGAAGGTCATGGCAACTGGTCCCATCACTGATTGGCAAATAGAAGGAGAAGAAATGGAAAAAGTGACAGATTTTATCTTCTTAGGCTTCTAGATCACGGCAGATGGTGGCTGTTGCCATGAAATTAAGAGACGCTTGCTTCTTGGGAGGAAAGGCATTGCAAACCTAGTCAACATTATAAAAAGCAGAGACCTCACCCTACAGACAAAGTGCTGTATAGTCAGAGCTATAATATTCTCAGTAGTAACCTATGACTCTGAAAGTTGGACCACAAGGAAGGTTGAACGCCGAAGAATTGATGCTTTTGAACTGTGGTGTTGGAGAAGACTCTTGAAAGTCCCTTTGGCGGCAAGAAGATCAAACAAGTCAATCCTGAAGGAAATTCACCTTAAATATTCACTGGAAGGACAGATCCTGATACTTTGGCCACCTAGTGCAAAGAGAGGACTCATTGAAAAAGACCCTGATGCTGGGAAACATGGAAGAAAAAAGAAGAGGACGACGGAAAACAAAATAGATAGATGGCTTTGTCGAAGCAATCAAAATGAAGTTAAGCAAGCTCCAGGAGGCAGTGGAGGACAGAAAAGCCTGGCGTGCTATGGTTCATGAGGTCACAAAAAGTCATACACTACTAAATGACTGAACAACAACAATTCAGACCGGATAGTGCTGAAAACCAACACAACCTTTCTCTCAAAGTTAACGTCAGTGTATCACCGTTCTCAAGATATGTTTTGCCGATGTTTTGTCCTAATCCATCAGAGTAAAACGAAAGAAATTTTAACTCTTTGGATGTGAGAAGAATTGTTTTACGTTATTTGGAATAAACTAAAGAATTCAGGAGTTCTGAATCTTTTTTTAGATTTTTTTACTGGGACCAAAAAAAGGCAGAAAGCCACTAAAGGATCTATTGCCAGGTGGCTAAGAATGACAATTGAATCAATATATATATACTTTTGGATCTTGTTCCACCGATGGGTATTAATGCTCATTCTACAAGACACTAGGAAAGAACACATGCACCAACTAAGTGTAGCTTTATAAACTTTAATAAGGTGAAAGTTGATGCTCATTCTACAAGAGCTCTAGCAGCCACATGGGCAGAGAAGGCCGGTGCTATCCCTGAACAAATTTGTAAAGTGGCGACATGATCAAGCATATCCACTTTTTGAATTGGATTTCTTATCATCTATAAAACAGGCCTTCAGCAGGAATGTTCTGCAAGCTGTGGTACCACCCTGAGGGGGGTAAGTCCTTGTTTATCCTCTTGTGTACTGTCCTGAAAGTCATTTTGAGAAAATTCAAGTTAGGCATACTGGTAACTTGTTTTCTAGTAGTCTTTCAGGACAGCAATTATAATATTGTTGTGCTTATGTTTTTCAGATGGGCCAGAGGTACTCTTCGATAACTGAGGACTGTGGGGAAAGGCCTGCAATTTAAAGTCTGTTGTGCGTGTGTGTTTCCTGCGAGAGGTGGAGTAGCTACGTTCTTTTGTGCTGTCCTGAAAGATTACTAGAGAACAAGTTACCAGTAAGCCTAACTTGACTTTTTTTGTGTATTTATTATTTGATGTATTTGATTATGTTTTTACATCAGTAACCTGTACTCGTGGTTATACTGTGGACCTGGAGCAATTTATTTATTTAACGAAACCTGAGCTGACAAAATTATGTAGGGCACCATTGCTGATCTCTTTCTAGGAATTCAACTTTCTGAAGAACAAGGAACGTTTTGGGGCCATTGGGGTTGAATTACTGAAACTGGAGAGTGCAAAATCTGGTGCAGTTCAGCAAAGAAACCAGTCAGCTTACAGGTTTTTTGTCAAAGCTTAATTGAACAAGCTGAAGTTCGAAGCTGATTGGCTACCATGCTTAACTGCACCAGATATTGTATTCTCCAGCTTTAGTAAGTCAACCCTATTACATCAGTATGAGAGCCAGGACCTAGTGTTTCTTTAGGTGACCCTGTTGCTAAACTAATGTGCAGAAGAAAAGCTGTAAGAAGACTGTAAATACGCATCTTTCCTGCTACCCACAGCGCAACACTCCTTCAGTTATCAGAAACTGTCCCCTGAAGTCTGAGGAAACACACTTCTGGGGTTGTCAATCTCATGTGTCCCTGTCAGTGCTTAGTAGTTCCTCCAGCCTATTTCCACTCTACTATTGTGCCTTGTAGTGACCTAGAGGTCAGCAGAAAGAACTAGTGGGAAGTGGGGTGGACAAGGGAAATCAACACTCCTAAAGTGTTCGCTCAAAAGTTTGCATAACCTGGCAGAAATACCAAAAGTATTGGGACGCCTGCCTTTACACACACACACATGAACGTAATGGCATCCCAGTCTTAGTCCGTAGAGTTCAGTATTGAGTTGGTCCACCCTTTGCAGCTATAACAGCTTCAATTCTTCAGGGAAGGCTGTCCACAAGGTTTAATAAAATAAAAGAAAGCTGCGCTAGATGAAAATCCAAAACATGAAGTTTCGTGTGAAGTCCTCATAAAGTCCCATAAGCCATTGAGATATATATAAAGTGATAAATTCATAAAAAATATTGTCCAAATGCATCCAGATATTGACTCCTCTGAATAAATGTTTGGAATATATGCTGCTTACCAGAAACAGCAGATAAGTTTGCCTGATAAAGGATGGTAGTGCTCCAAGCCAAACGCAAATCCTCAGAGTGACCCTCAATACGGGATTCCAAACCTCAGATGTTGCACCGAGCTCAACAAGCGTCAAATCACGTGCATATAAAAATATTTAAATTTCATAGCGTGATATTGTATTTAACTTACACACTAGGAATACACCCCTTATGTGAATGAATAATGAATGAGTGCTGAATTAGTAAGAAACCACCACCGACATCTTGATCTGCTTACCAGATATAAAAAAGTGATAGCATAACAAAATAAAGTGAAAGCCTCCACAAATTCCGTGCGACAAATTCAATCCGTGGATGTGACCGCCACCGACATACACTACTGCTTACCAGAAGAAATATCAAATATTGCAGATAACCATCCAGGACTCAGGATATGGCTGATAATGGTGCCCCTCACGCTCATAGAAAGGACCAATCCCAATCGGAAAAGAGGTATATCCAAGGTGTCCCACAAATATTGATTTAGGTCACATGCAGAAAATGAAAAGCCCCATAGCGTAAAACCATTTAAATATTTATTGCCAAATACCAAAGGTTACACTTACAAACAAGCAAGGGGTAAGCGCTAAATCGAAGCCGCCGGCCGGTCAGCTCCAAACACCCGCCCTCACGTCTCGTAGGTGACGTCAGCACACCGCGACCTGTTTGACCATTCTTCCAGAAGCACATTTGTGAGGTCAAGCACTGATATGGCACTGGCTCGCATTCTCCGCTCTAATTCATCCCAAATGTTGAGGTCAGGACTCTGTCTTTATGGACCTTGCTTTGTGCACTGGTCCAAATAATTTGGTGCAGGGAGGGTTTATGGTGTGGGGTTGTTTTTCAGGGGTTGGGCTTGGCCCCTTAGTTCCAGTGAAGGGAGCTCTTAAGGCGTCCGCATACCAAGACATTTTGGACAATTTCATGCTCCCAACTTTGTGGGAACAGTTTGGGGATGGCCCCTTCCTGTTCCAACATGACTGCGCACCAGTGCACAAAGCAAGATCCATAAAGACATTGATAAGTGAGTTTTGGGAGGCAGGCATCCCAATACTTTTGGTAATATAGTGTATGTTGCTGCTGTTTGAATATTTTATATATTATTTGATGGATGGCAGATATTTGCCCTAATGTCTATGGGTACTCTTTTTGGTACTAGTCATTTTTTGTCTCTGAAGTTTTCTAATCTTCTCTTCGTCCTTTGTGTTTGCTTGAGCAGCTTTCTTTAATAAAGAAACATTCTTGCTCTGCTTAGTTAAGAAAGACTTGTTGGTGTGTTACCATACCTCTGGTAATATATTTTACATGTTACCTGGAAGGAGGTGTCTGCTGTCTGTACACGATCCAGGATACTGGTAATGAGAAACTTCTCTGATTTCATTCTAGGTGGTGTTCCTAGGTCTTTGTCACCCAACAACAGAAGCTATATAGTAGCATTGTTTCATGTCACTGGACTGAAAGTATGCAAGTGACCAAGAATGCATCTTTTTAGTCATATTTTATGAGCATAGGCTGAATGTTTCAGCACTAATTTTATCAGCAAGGTAATTACCAACAAACCAAATAAACTGCATAAAATCTTTATAGACATTAAGAGCTCATTCACACCAGGAGGTTCATCCAAGTTCAAGTGCACTCAGTTTTTTTTTTTTTTTTTAGTGTTTCTGCACAGCGCATTAATTTTAAAGGGCTGCTCTAATGCGCAGCAAATGCGCAAAAAAGGTGCCAGCACAATTTCTAAAATAGCGCTGCACCAAAATGTATGGGACTGCAGTACCATGCATTTTGTTGTGTGCAAGCGCGTTTGTTAGAGTAAATGGCACCCATGCGCATCTTCAAAAGGCAGCGTGTTTTTGTGTGGGGCGGGAACAGGTGAGAATTTGTATGCGTTGCCACACTACACTTGGTGTGAACAAGCCCTCAAATACGAGGGTTCTTCAAAAAGTTTCCCAACTTTTTTTTTTTTTTAAATTGTCACTGCCATTTTCACTACAATGTAACAACTCTTATAGGTACTAAACTGCAAGATCAGCCAGCTTGCCAGACAAACTAGTCACATGACACTCGGACATGACCAATTCCTCCCGCCCTCACTGTCTCCAACGAAAATATAAAAGTGTTGAAACCTTTTTAAGACCCCTCATACAAAGAAATAATGAGGTTGCAGTAAAAGATTTATTCCCCTAAACTGCACTAACACACTGAAACCAATTTTTGTTGACTGGAAGGTGTCTTAGTCTTTCAAAATCAAAAATGTTTTACCTTTTCCCAGAAATTAGAATAAACGTATAGGTTTTATTTATTAAAAAGAAATTGTAGTGTAATCGCCTTAATGTAATGTGATATGTCTAATATTTTTTTTACCAATGATCATCAGCTCCATCCCATGGCCATTATGCGGTATTTTCCTGAAATACCGCACTCAGAAAAATCTTGCATTATGACCATTAGACTGATATGACAATACTAGGAAATGCACATATTGGACACAATGTGGGAATTATTTACCACAGCTGTGTGAATGCTGAGACATTTGCTCAACAATTTTTTTATAAATGCAACCATTAATGTCTTTTTAAAGCAAAAGTAATTACATTAGTATTTTACTAATGATACATTAAGTGTCTATTTTTTTTTTTATATGTCATGTTCGGTAAATTTGGCTTTAGTTCCTTCCAGACAACAGGAAAAGAGAGGAAAAATGAGTGAGGGTTAGACAGTTGTCACTGTGACCTGTGCTAATGGGAAGATTTCTCTTTTTCCTGTTCCAGTGAGATTCTAATTTCTGTCCGTGACAGGTCACCAAGACCACCAAGAGAGGGCAAATCTGTCCAAAAAAAAGACACAAAGTAATATATCCTAAATAATCATCTGACTAGGGTAAAGTCACCACGGTGATCGCAATGCACCCTTTTTAATTCCTAATGCACAATGCCCTGTGCCTTGAGAATGTTAAGAGCAGCAGATATTTAGGAATGCACACCTGTGCACATTCCTTTTGCCAACTAACAAGCTTGTAATATATCCCTTGCCCTTGGATTTCGCTGTTGTTTATGTATCATATAGCTCTGACAAGCTAGCGGGGCCCTATAAACCACATCTACACTTTGTGCCACAGTAGAGATTCTGAGGGCAAAGGTAGAGATCTGCCTTGCCACAAATACCTCCAACTGCAAGGATTCAAAAACATTTTGTGAACAATTCTGTGTACAGTGCTTTGTCCACATTGGATATTGGCCTGATCAGTTTATCAACTCTGAGCCGAATATAATTTTGCCCGAAACCTAATCAAAATCTCTTAATGAATAGGAATAGCTGGTGGCGGGTACTGCGTATAACCTGAAAGTATACATCTCTCAGTATGTTGTAGTTGTTCTTGGTCAGATGCCAGCATGTTAAAATAAGTTTGCTGCCTGTTACTATAATCTGCTAGTAAAGCTGCAGGTCTTGGCTAATTCCATGAAGTTGCCTTGGAGAATTGCAATCTTTACAAATTTACCGAATGATTATAAAATGCTTATCTGACATGTTAAACACTAATGTATAAAATAAAAACCTAAGAGCCCATATATTATGTAGTGAGAACTTCCAATGAAATTTCCAATGAAACTGGAAATCTAGATGAAACTTTTTCTACTGGTGGGATTGTAAACCACCCAGAATCCGCTCCTTTCTTAAGCTAAAATTAGAGGACAGATTGGGTTTCCTGACCTATATCACAAAACAGTTCAGGACTAAAGATTGGTTCCATTATATTATATTTCAGAGAATAGCTAGATCTAAATGCTGCAAAGAAATACTGCAAAATCAGGACCCACATTTCTTGTTGGCTGCACACTCAAGTTGTTTACTCGTGATAAACAAAACATACATCATAATCCAGTAACCTCCAATTGTAGTAAATCCAAAGTCCCGCTGGAACTTCAAGAGCCTTTAACCAAATTTTCAAACAAATCAATTCAGACTCAATGCTTCCTACCCCTAAAGGCTAAAAAGCCATCCAAGAAATTGAAGACGTGGCAAACCCCCTTTACATACATTGGGAGCACTCCAGATTCATCACTTTCTTATCCAGAAGTTCTAAATGTTACCCTGTCCCTATTTCCCAACCATCTTTTAGAAGCTCTGCTTGGAATTGATTGCCTTGAGGCTCATTCAAAATCTTACTGTTACATTAGTTACATAGTTTGTGAGGTTGAAAAAGACATCAGTCTATCCAGTTAAACCTATGATGTGTGTGTGTGTTTGCTGTTAACCATATATTGTATACCCCTGTATGTTGTGGTCTTTAAGGTGCCCATCTAATATTTTTTTAAAACTATCGATGCTCCCTGCTGATACAACTGCTTGTGGAAGAGCATTCTACATCCTTACTGCTCTGACAGTAAAGAACCCCCTGCGTATTTTAAGGTTAAACCATTTTTCCTCTAGTTTTAGTGAGTGGCCACGTGTCTTATTGTATTCCCTTTCCCTAAAAAGTTTGTTCCATATGCTAGGGTCCTCACCAGTACAGTATTTGTACATTGATATCATATCCCCTCTCAAGCGTCTCTTCTCCAGATAGAATAAGTTCAATGCCTGTAGTCTTTCCTCATAGCTGATGTCCTCCATTCCCCTAATTATTTTTGTTGCTCTTCTCTGGACTTTCTCCAGTTCCAGCACATCCTTTCTGAGGACCGGTGCCCAGAACTGGACGGAATACTACAGATGTGGCCGGACCAGAGTCTTGTAGAGTGGGAGAATAATCTCTATATTTCTGGAGAGAATCCCCTTTTTTATACATGCCAGTATTTTATTGACTTTGCTTGCAGCGGCTTGGCATTGCATGCCACTGCCAAGCCTGTTGTTCACTAGGACCCCCAGGTCCTTTTCCATCTTGGATTCACCCAGAGGTTTCCCCCCTAGTGAGTAACTTGCTTTCGTGTTTCTGACGCCCAAGTGCATTACTTTACATTTTTCCACATTAAACCTCATCTGCCATGTAGTTGACCACCCCATTATTTTGTTCAGGTCCGCTGATATTGGCATGCTTATTTTAGAATCATCCGCAAATACTTAGATTGTGCTGGATATCCCCTCCTCTAGGTCGTTTATGAATAAATTAAACAGGATTGGCCCCAGGACAGAACCTTGGGGGCCCTTACTTTCCACACCCGCCCAATCCGAGTACTCCCCATTTATCACCACCCTCTGGACTCTCCCCTGGAGCCAGTTCTCTATCCAGGTACTCACCCTATGGTCCATACCTACGTACCTTAGTTTGTACAGTAAGCGTTTGTGGTGAACTGTGTCAAATGCCTTTGCAAAGTCCAGATACACCACATCCACAGGCCTTCCTTTATCTAGATGGCAACTCACTTCATCGTAGAAGGTTAATAGATTGGTCTGGCAAGAAAGATTTTTCATGAATCCATGCTGGTTACTACTAATAATACAGTTTTCATTACTAAAGTCTCGTATATAGTCCCTTAGCATCCCCTCCAACCAACTGACCAATACACACCCCCTTACCTGACTGATGGGAAAAAGACCTAGGCATTACACTTACTGATGAACAAAAGGAACCCACCCCTCTCTTTGCCCATAGAGCAGGGGTGGGGAACCTACGTCCCGGCAGGGGAGGACTTGCAAGGGGGGCAGGGGGGCAATTGCCCCCCGGGCCACTCTGAAAAGTGGTAAAAACTGGTAAAAAGGCCTCACTCAGGGCTGGATTAATGTAGGGGCCAGACACTGTATACAGCTGCAAGTCCAAAACCAGGTAGGCATGGATGGTAAGCTGATTCGATGGTTCAATGGGCCACTTGACTGGACTTGCCCCCCAGGCCTAAGGCTGCCAGCCCTCCTCTGCGTCCCGGGGACCATATGCGGCCCTCAAAGTAATTTGGTCCAGCCCCCCGTGCAGCAGAGTCTATGTCTCTCAGCTGATCTGTCAGAACGGCGCCAATGCTTCCTGTATAGTTCCTGTATAGTTCTATCAATTGCACTCCGCCTGTGACCAATACAGGAACCATCGCCTCTTCCTCCAGCGCGACGCCGCTGCTAGCCAGCATTTACCGCCAGCAGCACACACAGCAGTACCAGCCAGAGCCAGCAGTACCAGCCAGAGCCAGCAGTACAAGCCAGAGCCAGCAGTATCCACAGAAGTATATCCAGAGCCAGCAGTACCCACAGCAGTATAAGCCAGAGCCAGCAGTACCCACAGCAGTATAAGCCAGAGCCAGCAGTACCAGCCAGAGCCAGCAGTACCCACAGCAGAACCAGCAGTACCCACAGCAGTACCAGCTAGAGTCAGCAGTACCCACAACAGTATCAGCCAGCAGTACCTACAGCGCAGTAGCCACAGCAGTACCAGCCTGAGCCAGCAATACCCAAGGCAGTACCTACAGCACAGTACCTGCCTGAATCAGCAATACCCACAGCAGTTCCATCCTGAGCCAGCAGTACCAGCCAGCAGTACCCACAGCATAGTACATGCCAGCAGTACCCACAGCAGTACCAGCCAGCTGTACCCACCAGCAGTACCAGCCAGCTATACCCACCAGCATTACCCGCCAGCAGTTCTTTTCCAAATTTACCACCACAAAGTCGACTGCGCTCCAAACTGACCGACGCAAACCTAGAAAACCAGTTTCGAGTAGCAAAATCATCAATACCGGCTAACATCACACACCTCACCAAACAGAAGCAGTTGCAGCCATCACATTAGGGGGTGAGTTAATTAAATTTTTGACCAAATATAACAGGCACATTTTTAAGTTGATAAGTTTGTACGGCCCCCGAATGATTTTATAAATACCCAAATGGCCCTTGGCAGAAAAAAGGTTCCCCACCCCTGCCATAGAGCATCTATCTCTATCTAGTAAAATTCAGGATACAGGTTTCAAAACTGTATTGTGGTGGCACTGTGCTCCAGTGGATTGCACACAATGTTCCCTCGCACCTCCATTCTGGCATTGCCCTACATTGAAGGGCTTCTGGGACAAGGTGAAATACTGTATATCACCCACAAAATTGCTAAGTTTCTACTGGTCCAATTTTAATTTCTCTCTAGAATTCCACATCCTTCTGTAAACTTCAACAAATTAGGAGAATCCCCTCTTCCAAAATCAGCTAACTTTGAAATAGACACTTTCTGTTTGCCTCATTCCTATGCTATTTATGCTATGCTATTATATGACTTTGAGGAAAGGCCTCTCCCAATCCCTTCCTATCCAATTTTTTTTTTATCCTTTCCCCTCTACCTCTCCCACTGCGTGTTATACAGTGCAGGCTGTGAGAGTAAATGAACAGCGCCACATCTTTTTGGTAGCAGGTGCTGTTTGGCTAGCAATTTTCTAACTGGTTCCTTCTACAAAAGGCGGTTGAAAAATTGACATTTGTTGATCTGGGTGTTGCCAAAAGGGCCATTCATTGAGCAAATTTTGGTTCACTCATGAGAAGTTTGATGCATGTATGGCCAGCTTTAGTACTATCCCCCTATTACTTTTTACCTTCTCATACCTACTTAGTCTTATTACTATACATCAGGGGAGGACTGGGCCATGGGACAGGGGGGCAACTGCCACCGGGCCACTCTGATGCCCCATAAAAAGTCTGCACCGCTTCTGCCACAGACATGCCTAAATAATTCCTGGTAAAGAGAAGTAAAAAGTCCCCACCACTGACCTACTAAATGCGGGATAAAGACAAGGACAGAGCGCAGTGAGTAGAGAGGAGGAGGCTGGGAAAAAAGAGACTGGGAGGGGTGCCGAGTCGCTGCACCATGGGCCTCTGGTTTGTACTTGCCCCCTGGGCCGAAAGTTGCCAGTCAGCCCCTGCTATACATTTTCTTTCTTATCACCCTCATGCAGAGCTGGTGTCCTGTCAGAATGCCGCTACTCATCAAAAAACCCAAGTAGGTACAGGGTACGCCGTCTGGCCACGCCCCAGACGGCGTACCCTGTAACTACTTTGGCGGTGAAGGAAGCACCCAGCGGCGCTTGGCGTGGAGCCATCTACCAGGTCCAGCGGTTGTCTTCCCTCACCTGCATTTGATGTGCGTTGTATTGTCATACTACAAGTGAGTGCAATTGATCTGTGAATTGTTCATTAATAAATGGTTTAAGCGTTATTGCACTAGTGGAGGTTTTATTTATCTCCCACATGTACCAGAGTCTTGGTGGCTGTTTTCTGGATAGAGAAAGCTGATTCAGTTCTGGATGCTCTTTATACAATGCGAGTTTAGCTTGTTCATGAGAGTGAATAAGAATAGAGGTCTGGTGAGTGTCCATTTCTACTAGATCCCTGGCACTTTGGTGGTGGATTCTGGGGTGATCCTCTCCTTTTATTACACCTACCTAGACCCTGGATTTGGAACGTACATCCTGATTGATATCACTTGCAGCTGATGGACTGTGGGACTTTATTATAATTTTAATTATTTTAATTATGTCCACAATTTTTCATTCAAGCTGTGGTTGTGGTAATTAATGACTATCACTCTTTTTTTGCTCTACTGTATTTTGTATTTTGAAGGTTTATCCCTCTGATTCAAAATTTCCTTTTTATGTATTTGCTATTTAAGTAGCTGCATTTTGTTTTATGTTCGGTATGTTCGGTTCCTCCTAAAGCGCATTGGGTTCTCATTGGTTCTTACACCATACATTGTGAGATCTTTTTTACAATATCTCAGAACTGATGTACAAATGTTCTAATTTTGTTATGGGTTTAGATACGCTTAAAAAAACAAAAAGCAGAGCAGAGCCTGTAGAGCAGCCTTTTTCAACCAGGGTGCCTTCAGATTTCTTTAAGAGTGCCTTGCAAAATGCCTACAAATTGCCCAAAAATAGTATACAAGCCAGCAGGTGGATGACGTCTGCCTTTTAGTTACACAAAGCCATACGTTTTCATTGTGCACCATTATAGCCTTTAAGCCGCATGTGTCCTAACAACCAATTATATCAGTTAATAAGGAGGGCACCTGCACAGCATCCATGTTTGTTCCTCCCCTGCTCCACCATCAGCACTGGGGTCACATTAGCTGAGTGGGGCAGAGAAACTGACGGAGAAAGGAAACATTGGAATACTAGTCAGTACCATTGTGCAAAGGTACTTTTGAACAGGGGTCTGCAAACTGCAGCATGTGGACTGAATGTGGCCCTTTGCTTGCCTTTATGCCCTTGGGGCACTAATCATTCCAATGATACGAGGCGCTAGTCCTTCCACTGACTCCAATGATGGGGCACTATTTCACCAACTGACACCAATAATGTAATTTTTTTACTCCCACTGACCACCAAACCTATGGCGTAGTTTACTCCCACCAATGCCAGGGCATTTTCTACTCCTGATGGAAACAGCTCCCCCCTAATATTTGAAGGGCAGTAAACTAGCCCTTTGCTTCGAAAGTTTGGAGGCCCCTGCTTTAGAAGAATAATTTATCTCTAATGTTGGGTGTCCTACATGTGTGGATGTTGCTGCATTATGTAAAACGATTATATTAGTTTAGTATTAGTTATAATATTAAACTATATTTTTAGTTTTTTACATTTTAGAACAGGGTGGCTTGAGATTACGCAGAATTTAAAAGGGTTGACAGACCTTGCTGTAGACAACATGCTGAATAGTTGGTGCAGTTCCGATTTGTATCTGAGCAGCATTGCACAGTGCTTCATATGTACAGTGCATCCGGAAAGTATTCACAGCGCTTCACTTTTTCCACATTTTTTTTATGTCACAGCCTTATTCCAAAATTAATTAAATTCATTATTTTCTTAAAAAATTCTACAAGCAATACTCCATAACAACAAAATGAATGATGTTTGTCTAAAATCTTTGCAAATGTATTAAAAAGAAAAAAAAAAACTTTCTAATACTTTGTTGAAGCACCTTTGGCACCAATTCCAGCCTCAAGTCTTTTTCAGTATGATGCTAGAAGCTTGGCACACCTATTTTTGGGCAGTTTCTCTCATTCTTCTTTGCAGGACCTCTCAAGCTCCATCAGGTTGAATGGGGAGCGTCGGTGCACAGCCATTTTCAGATCTCTCCAGAGATGTTTAATCGGGTTTGGGTCTGGGCTCTGGATGGGCCACTCAAGGACATTCACAGAGTTGTCCTGTAGACACTCCTTTGTTATCTTGGCTGTGTGCTTAGGGTTGTTGTCCTGTTGAAAGATGAACCTTTGCCCCAGCCTGAGGTCCAGAGCGCTCTGTAGCAGCCGGTTTTCAATCTTTGTTTCATCAGACCAGACAATTTTGTTTCTCATGGTCTGAGAGTCCTTCAGTTGCCTTTTGGCAAACTCCAGGCGGACTGTCATGTGCCTTTTACTGAGGAGTGGCTTCCGCTTGGCCACTCTACCAGACAGGCCTGATTAGTGGAGTGCTGCAGAGATGGTTGTTCTTCTGGAAGGTTCTCCTCTCTCTACAGAGAAACACTGGAGCTCTGTCAGAGTGACCATCGGGTTCTTGGTTATCTCCTTGACTAAGGCCCTTCTCCCCCGATCGCTCAGTTTGGCCTGGCGTCCCGCTCTAGGAAAGGTCCTGGTGATTCCAAACTTCTTCTATTTACTGATGATGGAGGCCAATATGCAGCAGAAATTTTTCTAAACCCTTCCCCAGATCTGAGCCTTGATACAATCCTGTCTCCGATGTCTACAAACAATTCCATGGACTTCATAGCTTGGTTTGTGCTCTGATATGCACTGTTAATTGTGGGACCTTATATAGACAGGTGTGTGCCTTTCCAAATCATGTCCCAATCAACTGGATTTACCACAGGTGGACTCCAATAAAGTTGTAGAAACATCTCAAGGATGATCAGTGGAAACAGGATGCACCTGAGCTCATTTGTGAGCGTCATGGCAAAGACTGTGAATACTTATGTACATGTGATTTTTGTTTATTTTTAACAAATTTGCAAAGATTTCAAACTTCTTTCATGTTGTCATTATGGGGTATTGTTTGTAGAATTCGGAAGAAAATAATTTAATTAATTTTGGAATAAGGCTGTAACTTACCAAAATGTAGAAAAAGGAAAGCAATGTGAATACTTTCTGAATGCACTGTATCTGTTCTGTATTTGTATCAAGGCAGTATTGCAGTGTTACATTTGTATGTGTTGTGTATTTGTATTGCACAGTGTTACATATGTATGTGTTGTGTATTTGTATCTGAGCAGTATTGCACAGTGTTATATATGTATGTGTTGTGTATTTGTATTGCACAGTGTTACATATGTATCTGTTGTGTATTTGTATTATACAGTGTTACATATGAATGTGTTGTGTATTTGTATTATACAGTGTTACATATGTATGTGTTGTGTATTTGTATCTGAGCAGTATTGTACAGTGTTATATATGTGTGTGTTGTGTATTTGTATTGTACAGTGTTATATATGTATGTGTTATGTATTTGTATTGCAGTGTTACATATGTATGTGTTGTGTATTTGTATTGCACATTGCTACATATGTATGTATTGTGTATTTGTATTGTACAGTGTTACATATGTATGTGTTGTGTATTTGTATTATACAGTGTTACATATGTATGTGTTGTGTATTTGTATTGCACAGTGTTACATATGTATGTGTTGTGTATTTGTATTGCACGGTGTTATATATGTATGTGTGGTGTATTTGTATTGCACGGTGTTATATATGTATGTGTGGTGTATTTGTATTGCACCGTGTTACATATGTATTTCTTGTGTATTTGTATCTGAGCAGTATTGCACCGTGTTACATATGTATGTCTTGTGTATTTGTATTGCACAGTGTTTTATATGTATGTGTTGTGTATTTGTATCTGAGCAGTATTGCACAGTGTTACATATGTATCTGTTGTGTATTTGTATTATACAGTGTTACATATGTATCTGTTGTGTATTTGTATTATACAGTGTTACATATGTATGTGTTTATATATATTGTACAGTGTTACATATGTATGTGCTGTGTATTTGTATCTGAGCAGTATTGCAGTGTTACATATGTATGTGTTGTGTATTTGTATTGCACAGTGTTACATATGTATGTGTTGTGTATTTGTAGCAGTATTGTACAGTGTTATATATGTGTGTGTTGTGTATTTGTATTGTACAGTGTTATATATGTATGTGTTATGTATTTGTATTGCAGTATTACATATGTATGTGTTGTGTATTTGTATTGCACATTGCTACATATGTATGTATTGTGTATTTGTATTGTACAGTGTTACATATTTAGTGTTGTGTATTTGTATTGCACAGTGTTATATATATATATATATATATATATATATATATATGTGTTATGTATTTGTATCTGAGCAGTATTGCACAGTGTTACATATGTATGTGTTGTGTATTTGTATTGCACAGTGTTACATATGTATGTGTTGTGTATTTGTATTGTACAGTGTTACATATGTATGTGTTATGTATTTGTATCTGTGTATTTGTAGCAGGTTGTTACATTGTATGACAGTATGGTGGCTGAGTGCAGGGAGGAGGGTGTGGAGAGTACACAGTGACAGCATTACACACCCAGACACACACCTAGGGCTGCCTCCTTTCTCCATGGTTACAATTGGGTGGCCCTCAAACTCCGCCCACTGGTGACAACCCGGAAGTAGGAGAGCCCTGTCTTGCTGTGTGACATGGACAGGGAGGGACTGGGAGCTGTGGGTTCGGTAGGCATAGGAGAGGCACAGGGACTGTTACAGAGAGCAGCACAGACAGATGGACTCAGGGACTGACAGCACACAGGGACTGAGCAGGAATAAGAAGGGACTGACAGGTGCAGGAGGAGTGAGATCCATGCAGTGACAGGTGCTGACACACAGATCACCATTGGAGGAAGCTTTATCTGCAGGTAATATTCTGCTCCTTTCTTATGTGACTAATAGGGGGAGGGGAGGTCATGTGCATCTTATAAACACTGGCTCCAGTTTCTTTTCATGACATTTTTCTTCCTGCCTGGTTCTCATTTCCTGATCCCAGCATTCTATTGTGTGTTGTAGTGATGAATTTTTATGATTTTATGAAGTTTCTGTGCTGTATGGAGCCTTATATTCCACTTCTGATCCCAAAGATCAATGACTCACCGATCTCTGAGCTACCTGTCCTGTGATCGCCCTCAGGCAGGTGACTTCTTTGAGGTTGATGTTACATAGTTAGTCAGGTTGGAAAAAGAGACAATAAAGACAAACAGACTGTGCAGTCACCCCAGAGCTTAGTAAATGGGATAAAGGCTCCGCTTTGCAAAGAATACCCAATCACGTGCAAGGAAAATAAAAAAAAAATGCATTTTTGCTTGCACATGATTGGATGATGGAGTTCAGCAAAGCTTTTGCTCATTTACTCATCTCTGGAGTAACTGCACTTAGCAAAGTGCACAGTCTATTTGCCTTTAGTAAATCAACCCCTTTGTGTTGTTTATAAATAAAACCTTCCGTGTCTAAATCAAATATTTTACTTTCCCTGGTGCTCTGTATGCGTGACTTTTTGTTTATTAAGCTCACATGTTTAGCTCTTTTCCATATTCACAATCAGTATGGTCTTCAATTCCTTTCTTTGGATCATGCGTACTCCTGGGCTCAGTATACTGGGGTCAGTATTGTTCCTGTTGGACACAGAACGCTGTCCTGATTTCTTATTCCAGGAATTTAGAAGCCAGTATGGATTGTGACTGTTCTGTTTTGTGTAATTAAAAAGTGAAAGATAAAAAGGTATGAAGCATATTCGGTCACTTTGTGCCCATACACATATAGATTAGCGTCCAAGCTTGTTCTGTGGAGGATGGAGTTCAGTGATAGTAAATACAGTGATTGTATAATTACTGCTGTATAGAATTCAGATTACTCAGCCACTACTGTATTGTATCTGTTTCAGGAGATAGGCGGTGAGGAGCTCCTAGACTGCTCTGCCAGATTTAGCCATTGCTGAGGATTTAAAAATGAATTGATGATTAGGTCACCCTTCACCGAGAAGAAACCTGCGGTGGCTGATTCAGCATGTGACTAGTGTGCTGGCCAGCAATGGGTATGGTAATCTTTTTTGGCCATCTAGCACTGTATGGATCACCTCTCTAAACTGCTTGGAGTGATCAGTACTTGCCCACAATTGTAATTTACAAAAACGGGGGCTATATATACGTAAGGGACTCTTGGAGCTCATGGTTTAGATCAGGGGTCTCCAAAACTTTCTAAACAAAGGACCAGTTTACTGTCCTTCAATCTCTAGGGGAGCTGGACTGTGGCCAGTGGGTGAAGTAAATGTCTTGGAGTCAGTAGAAGTAAACAAAGCCCCTCATTGGTATTAGGGGGAGTAATACTGCCCCATTGTTGGTGTCAGTGGGAGGAATAGTGTCCCATCATTGTTGTCAGTGGGAGGAATAATGTCCCATCATTGGTGTCAGTGGGAGGAATAGTATCCCATAATTGGTGTCAGTGGGAGGAATAGTATCCCATCATTGGTGTCAGTGGGAGGAATAGTATCCCATCATTGTCGTCAGTGGGAGGAATAGAATCCCATCATTGGTGTCAGTGGGAGGAATAGTGTCCCATCATTGGTGTCAGTGGGAGGAATAGAATCCCATCATTGGTATCAGTGGGAGGAATAGTATCCCATCATTGGTGTCAGTGGGAGCAATAGTGTCCCATCATTGGCGTCAGTGGGAGGAATAGTGCCCCATCGTTGGTGTCAGTGGGAGGAATAGTGCCCCATCGTTGGTGTCCGTGGGAGGATTAGCCTTCCATTATTGTTGTCAGTGGGAGGAATAGTGCCTCATCATTGTTATGAGTGGGAGGAATAGTGCCTCATCATTGTTATCAGTGGGAGGAATAGTGCCCCATCATTGTCATCAGTGGGAGGAATAATGCCCCATCATTGGTGTCAGTGGGAAGAATAGTGTCCCATCAATGGCGTCAGTGGGAGGAATAGTGCCCCATCGTTGGTGTCAGTGGGAGAATTAGTGCCCCATCATTGTTGTCAGTGAGAGGAATAGTGCCCCATCATTGTTGTCAGTGGGAAGAATAGTGCTCCATGGTTGGTGTCAGTGGGAGGTATAGTGTTCCATTATTGTTGTCAGTGGGAGGAATAGTGCCTCATCATTGTTATCAGTGGGAGGAATAGTGCCTCATCATTGTTATCAGTGGGAGGAATAGTGCCCCATCATTGTCATCAGTGGGAGGAATAATGCCCCATCATTGGTGTCAGTGGGAAGAATAGTGTCCCATCATTGGCGTCAGTGGGAGGAATAGTGCCCCATCATTGGCGTCAGTGAGAGGAATAGTGCCCCATCATTGTTGTCAGTGGGAAAAATAGTGTTCCATGATTGGTGTCAGTGGGAGGTATAGTGTTCCATCATTGGTGTCATTGGGGGGAATAGTGCCCCATCATTGTTGTCAGTGAGAGCAATAGTGTCCCATCATTGACGTCAGTGGGAGGAATAGTGCCCCATCATTGACGTCAGTGGGAGGAATAGTGCCTCATCATTGGTGTCAGTGGGGGGAATAGTGCCCCATAAAATCAAGGGGGATATCCTGCGCTTAATGATGAATAAAAAAGTATATGATAAATTAACATAAAACAAGGTAGCAGCTAGAACACTGGATTCATAGTAATCCCATTCATATTGTGTGTCAAGTAGTGCAGCGCTATGAACAGCAAAATTAATTGTGCTTAAAAAGTTGATAAATTGATATACAATTGATAACAATGCAATATAATAAAATGAATCAATTGCGCTAAATCATAAGTCCATTCGGCATATATAGATGGTGGAGAGTCCACTAGAGGGTGAAGATCCCAAGATGTGAAAAGCAATGGAAATAAAACAGTCACCCGTGCGGATAGGCAAGATGGCAGCTTACCGCAATGAGTGGGCCTCCAAATTAATGGATGGGCCACTAAGAGCATAAAGTAATAACTCCTATGGACTGGGTTCTCTCCTCTGCGTGAACGGACCAAGTATCACTAGACTGCATCAAACCCTCACTCGCTCATAGATCCAGACACGACTCCAATATGTATGGCAATTCTTAGATAAGTAAAGGCCGGTACGGTAGGTGAATGGGATCATCCATCTTCTTGTCCTGGATACTGTTGCAGAAAGGAGGGGTGCGGGGTGCCGGTGGTGTGTGGAGGCCGTTGTCTGGCCGCCTGTCTGATGGCGCTGTGGTGGTGGAGGAATCTCAGTGGGGCTCCACTTCCTACTTCCTGTCAGCCTGACATCACTTCAGAGCACACAATCTGGAATGAAGACTGCTTGTTTGATGCAGTCTAGTGATACTTGGTCCGTTCACGCAGAGGAGAGAACCCAGTCCATAGGAGTTATTACTTTATGCTCTTAGTGGCCCATCCATTAATTTGGAGGCCCACTCATTGCGGTAAGCTGCCATCTTGCCTATCCGCACGGGTGACTGTTTTATTTCCATTGCTTTTCACATCTTGGGATCTTCACCCTCTAGTGGACTCTCCACCATCTATATATGCCGAATGGACTTATGATTTAGCGCAATTGATTCATTTTATTATATTGCATTGTTATCAATTGTATATCAATTTATCAACTTTTTAAGCACAATTAATTTTGCTGTTCATAGCGCTGCACTACTTGACACACAATAGTGCCCCATCATTGGTGTCAGTGGGAGGAATAGTGTACCATCATTGTTGTCAGTGAGAGCAATAGTGTCCCATCATTGACGTCAGTGGGAGGAATAGTGCCCCATCATTGACGTCAGTGGGAGGAATAGTGCCTCATCATTGGTGTCAGTGGGAGGAATAGTGCCCAATCGTTGTCAGTGGGAGGAATAGTGTTCCATCATTGGTGTCAGTGGGAGGAATAGTGTTCCATTATTGGTGTCAGTGGGAGGAGCAGCGTTACATCATTGGTGTCAGTGGGGGGAATAGTGCCCCATCATTGGTGTCAGTGGGAGGAATAGTGCCCAATCGTTGTCAGTGGGAGGAATAGTGTTCCATCATTGGTGTCAGTGGGAGGAATAGTGTTCCATCATTGGTGTCAGTGGGAGGAATAGTGCCCAATCATTGGTGTCAGTGGGAGGCATAATGCCCCATCATTGGTGTCAGTGGGAGGAATAATGCCCCATCATTGGTGTCAGTGGGAGGAATAGTGCCCCATTGTCAGTGGCGGTAACATTGCCCCACTGTTGCTGACAGTGGGGGAAATAATGCCCCAAGGGCCGGATAAAATCAAAAGCCATATCCACTCGTTGAGATAATAGGGGATTCTAATACAAAATTGTCTGAGACAAATTTTGCCTCAACTGGGACACAGCCAATGAGCTTTAGGGGTCATTCTCATGTGCAGCAGCCCTTGCTGTCCCTCTGAAAAGGAATCCGTGGTGGAACACTTTTAGAGGGTAAATGAGAGGTGATTTAACCCTGAAAAGGCTGAACTATTTTGCTGCAACCATGTACATTTTACAGCAGCCCCGTACATTTAGATGGGTGACATTCTGCAGTGGTACCGCCTGCTGAACATGACATGTGGTTTAATCTTTGCTGCAGCTGTGGCAACCACCTGCTTTTACCATCCTCTGACCTCTTGTGCGAATAAGACCGTACATTTTCATTTTTTAGGCAGTTTGGAGAAATGAAAGGTAGAAGCTAATTGGTTGCTATGGCACCAGTTGAGCTAAAACACGTCTTGGGCGCCTTTCATTAATTCCTCCCAGTATGTGTTATGCCAGATGCGCATCTTTTGCTACCTAAATGAAGCTGACATCTGTTTTAGCAGGAGTTGGTCTTTATAGCAGCAGTTTCTCTCCCCATGATTTATGCAATGCATTTAAACACACTAGGTTGAAGTGCTCCAGTGCACAACCCGGAACCAGTACAACCCACAACCAGCCACATGACCATTCTTGTGGCAGATTCCATAACAAAAACATAATGCTTTAGGTAACAGGATTCTTCTTCAGTTGTCCTCGGAAGTAATGCCACCACTGCCATGCACTGTGATTTTAGAAGGAGTGCAGTAAAAGGTTCTATAAAGATGGTTTCACATGAAATAAAACACAACCATTCCTTCTTAACTCCAACTCTGGAAAGTTTTTGGTGGCATCCATGAAGGTCAGTATAAAAAGAGGATGGGGTGGGCTTTAAACAGATCCTGCCTATTCATTTGAAAGGGCAGGGATACATTCTCTTTAAGGTTTACAAACGATAGTACCTTAAAAATATCCATAGGCGACCTTTACACTTTTTTACAGGTTACCAGCTTAGAGTTACAGAGGAGGTTTAGGGCTAGAATTATTGCTCTCTCTCGAACGATCGCGGCGATACCTCACAGGGGTGGTGTGAGCACCGTTTACATATGGGCGTGACTTATGATTGCGTTTGCGAGACGGGACGCTTTAAAATTTTTTTTCTTATTAAAATTTTTATTTTTACACTGTGCCTTTAATTTTTTTTTTTTTGATCACTTTTATTCATATTACAAGGAATGTAAACATCTCCGCTGTGACCACTTTTATTTTGTAGACATTTGCCCACAGAAAAAGAGGATACCGGGGTTATGGCTGCTAGCCATAGTAATAACGTAAATATACGGATGTACTGTGGGCAGTTGTCAAGTGGTGAGTAACTCCACTTTTGTTGAGAAAACATAAAAGCATTCCCCTCTGGGTGATCTCTGTACTGTAGATTGCAAGGATTATAACAAACTTTGTAGCAGATTCCTACCTTTTATTATTCTGAAGAAATCACTGTTTGTTTCTCTGTGTCCATGTGCACAGTAAATTTATATGGGAGTGGTTTTATAATTATTAATCAGCTGCTGCACCTGCAGCATTCTAATGATGATAGTGGGAGGGTCTGCATCCCTTTAGACGTGTCCCTATTGGAAGTATCTCACCAAAAATGAAATTTTTGTTGCAGAGGATGCCAGAAACCTGACTTCTATCTTAGTGCTGAAAATCAGTGCGCCAATCACACAAAAAATTACATACTGGGGGGTGGGGGGGGGGGCAGTTCTATATACCATCTGTGTTCAGAACACCTCCAGGTTTCCATATTGCATTTTACAGAAAATAACAATGGCTGCAGATTGAGAAGGAAAGGTCATTTTTAATAACATTCAATTACAATATGGCTTGTGTCACAAATCACGCTATATTATTATTTTTTATTATTTGCTCTTTTTTTGTTTCCCACAAAAGTGGAGTTACCTTTTGAGTTATCTATAGGCTGGGTGCAAGTTCCGGTTCACACATATGCAATATCAGACATCCCATGTGATTCGGAGCGCACTGCTCTGCAAATCACATGCGCTGTCTGTGCGTTGCGAGATCAGACATACAGATTGTATGGCTGAATTTGCATCGCATTTGGACCAAAGTCACACAGGACCCTTTTTTTGGTCCGCACCAGAATCGGATTGCATGGGTGTTCACATCTATGCGATCCGATTCCTGTCTGAACTGACAGTTCGCACTGCAATATGCAAACTGATCTGGGGGTGTCATTAACTTTGTATTGACACCCCCAGCGATTCACATATGGCAATGTGAACTGTTACATAGTTACATAGTTTGTGAGGTTGAAAAAAGACATCAGTCCATCCAGTTCAACCTATGATGTGTGTGTGTGTTTGCTTTTAACCGTACATTGTATACCCCTGTATGTTGTGGTCTTTAAGGTGTCCATCTAATAGTTTTTTGAAACTATCAATGCTCCCTGCTGATACGACTGCTTGTGGAAGAGAATTCCACATCCTTACCGCTCTTACAGTGAAGAACCCCTTACGCACTTTAAGGTTAAACCGCCTTTCCTCTAGTTTTAGTGAGTGGCCACGTGTCTTATTGTATTCCCTCTCTCTGAATAGTTTGTTCCTTATGCTAGGGTCGCCAGTACAGTATTTGTACATTGATATCATATCCTCCCTCAATCGTCTCTTCTCCAGAGAGAATAAGTTCAGTGCTTGTAGTCTTTCCTCATAGCTGATGTCCTCCATTCCCCTAATTATTTTTGTTGCCCTTCTCTGGACTTTCTCCAGTTCCAGCACATCCTTCCTGAGGACCGGTGCCCAGAACTGGACAGCATACTCCAGATGTGGCCTTTGACTTGAGTGCGATGTGGGAACCCGTAGTGGATTCTCAGGGTTCCCGCATTACATATGTTTGAACCGGCACTTAGTGACACATTCAACACTTTAATATTTTCATGTTTTGGGTCAGAAAGCTCCACTCTCAAGAACAGTGGCGTTAAATTTTCTATTATTCCAGAAATGAAGTGTAGCGCAGCTAATGGAATTATCACACAATTTCTAAGAAGTGGGGACTCGGCACACCTGCAGCAATTGTAGAATCACATTTAATAGATTGCTATAATTTACATAAAGAGCTTTGGCTGGGCCTGTTGAATGTTTTTTTTTTTTTTTTTTTTTTTTTTGCTGCCCTGGGGTGCTGCCACCTTCCATCTGTCCTGCTGGGTAATAAATGGGAATGCAATATAGGGGGTTGTAATTAGTTTATCCCACACATGGGGTTGGTGTTCTCAGCTGACAGACGCATTGTCCTCCTGGCTCTGTTCTACCTGCGTCATCCCTCTGCACTTTCCTATTTAACCTTATCAGTGACAGAGACACTGTGTTCAGCAGTCACTAATAAGATCATCACAGATATACATCACACAGGAAAAGGCCACCCTTGTCTTTTGGAAAAAGAAAATCTTCTTCCGACTTGAATAACCTTCTGGCTGTATGATAGTTGCTGCAAACCAAAGTAACTTCTGTTTGATGGGTAAATATTTACATATGAAATTACCTCCACAGTAAAGAGCGTGATAGACTAAGGCTTCTTTCACACGGGTGCTCCGTATGTCCGTATATCATCCCATCCGTTTGCGGGTGATATACGGACATAATGCATGTCAATGGGATTGCGGATGTCAGCGGATGACCATCCGCTGACATCCGATTTGCGTCCTTTCAGTTCTATTCTGTTTTTGGGAACGGAACAGAACCCTATTTTTTCTTCCATTTAAAAAACGGAAAGGACGCAAAATCGGATGTCAGCGGTGTCATCCGCTGACATCCGCAATCCCATAGACATACATTATGTCCGTATATCATCCGCAAACGGATGGGATGATATGCGGACATACGGACCAGATGACACAAGTGTCATCCGTGTCCGTAAAAAAAAAAAAAGTGCTTGAGCGGACCAAAATACGATCCGCCCCTTGTGAAAGAAGCCTTATGCTGGCCATGCACCAGCTGAAAAATCGTTAGAACTTGTTTTGGAATAACGAACACTCGGCCGTGAGAGCAAACGATTTGGCTATCATCTCATGACTGAATTTTGATCAATAAATCGTTCAATGGACAAAAATAAATACATTTTTCATTTACTTTGTCATAGAGCTGCACGGTTAATTTATAAAAAATCGCCATCTCCATTCACCGCCCCCCCCCCCCCTCAAGATCTTAAAACGGCATGACCACGATTCATACAGAGCTATTCTCTGCTCACTCACAGCTGTCAGAAAAAAAAAAGAGCTTCCAGCAAATGTTTATTAACATTGCCAAGGCTGGGAGATAACTATAAACACGATGTTTTACAATGTATCATTTCATTCTTTTCGATCAACGGAATAAACTTACGTCTGTAAAGGAGGGCAGTTTAACCTCTGAGTGCCGGTTCACACTATAGCGTGTGCGCCGATCGCATGTAATTCGGAGCGCACTGCTCCTTCATTACATGCGATCGAAGGTGCGGATGCGAATTCAGCCATACACTTTGTATGGCTGAATTCGCACTGTATCCGCACCAAACACGCACATGACCCTTTTTTCCAGCCGCATCAGGATCGGATCGCACAGTGGTTCACACTTGTGGGATCCAATCCTGTGCGAACTGTCAGATCGCACTGCGATATGCGATCAAACTGGGGGTGTCGTTAACATTTCATTGACACCCCCTGCATATCGCATATGGCAGTGTGAACTGCCAGGGGTGCGTTTGCGATGCGGGAACAGGCTGCAAATTCGCAGCCTTCCCGCATCGCACAAGTGTGACCCGTCACTGAAAGAGGAAGTAAACTCTTACTTCCAAATCATTTGGTGAAGGGGGATTATGGTGTGGGGTTGTTTTTCAGGGGTTGAGCTTGGCCCCTTAGTTCCAGTTAAGGGAACTCTTAAGGCTTAGGCATACCAAGACATTTTGGACAATTTCATGCTCCCAACTTTGTGGAAACGGTTTGGGGATGTCCCCTTCCTGTTCCAATATGACTGCGTACCAGTGCACAAAACAAGGTCCATAAAGACATAAATGAGCGAGTTTGGGGTGGAGGAACTTGACTGCACCTCAACTGATAGAACACCTTTGGGATGAATTAGAGTGGAGACTGCAAGCCTGGCCTTCTCCACATCAGTGCCTGACCTCACAAATGTGCTTCTGGAGAATGGGCAAACGTTACCATAGACATACACCCATAGATGAACCTTGTGGACAGCCTTCCCAGAAGAGTTGAAGCTGTTATAGCTGCAAAGGGTGGGCCAACTCAATATTAAATCCTATGGACTAAGACTGGGATGCCATTAAAGTTCATGATCGTGTAAAGGCAGGCGTCCCAATAGGCAAACCCCTACACGGACCGTGAATTATCAGTTTCCCTCCATTACTTTTCCTTAGTACTGGCTTTCAAAATAATATATGATCCAATGGGAAATCCCTTTGTTTTAGGAATGTAAAATGTTGGTGTAAGGATGTTTGTTTTGTATATCCGATAGTACAGCTCTGCATGCATTGGTGACAAGACTGTTGTTATATTGTTGTCTCATTGCTTTAACAGGTAGGACCTCTCTTCTCTCTTTACAATGGAGGACTCTCTTTCTCGTCAAAACACAGGCTTGATGCCATACCTGGTGGCTACATCTCAGATCTTGGGGGTGGCAGTGTTAGCCATCACAGGGACATGGCTGTCCCGTTACAGAGGAGGCTTCTCATGGGAGGGACCAGAGCAGTTCAACGTCCATCCACTTTGCATGGTGCTAGGAATGGTATTCCTATGTGGTGATGGTAAGTACACATGATGTTCAACCTATTATCTGAAGTAATGCAAATAAAACTCATATGAACTTACATAGGTGTTCACGGTGTAGTGTTACTAGAGTTGCTCCTAATGGCAATTTTTTTTTTTTTTTTTTTAATAGAGCAGAATAATTAGCAAAATGGTTTGTTGCAGTAGCCTTGCTTTATGACCGTTTCTGTTTAGTACATATTGATTGTACTGAACATACTCAACTTCGTCCAAAATGGCTATTTCAGTTTTGGATAGGAGACTTTAAAGTGCACTTGTGTCCAGACTGTGGGCATTAAATGATTTACATATTCTTAACAAACAGTAAAGGATCTTTAGGGCAAGCTGTCCATAATCTCTTTAGCTGCTTTTAAAAGAGAAGTATTGGGTCCCCCCCCTAAAAAAAAGTATACACACCTGGATGAATACAGCATCAATACTATGCTGCATCTGTCCCTCACTGCCTCTGCACTGCCGATCACTGAGTTTAGTTCACCCCTATGCTCTGAGCAGAAAGCAAGAACTGTCAGTCCCTGGCTCTTGTCTGCCGCTCCCACGCTCACTGGAGCGCTGAGCTGTGGAGGGGGTGGGAGCAGCTGGCTCAGTCTCCCAGTGGCTCGCTGAGAGGCAAAGCCAGCTGCCGGTGCCCTATCAGATTCTGCTACCGGAAGTGATGTACGGACTAGAACAACTTACTGCGCATGCGCCATGCGTTCCAGCATGGCCGCTATGCGTTCCAATAGGATTCCTAATGTGACAGAACACGAAGCCAAGGCGGACATCTTCCTTATACCCACGCAAGTCTTGAATTTTTCATTTATTTTAGCAGTAAACTCCCCTTATATACTGAATCACAGTGTTACATTTGTGTTATTATTGTATTCTAGTTAGTATAGCAATAAACCTGCAGGTAGAAGGTGGCGACGGCCATCTTGGTACACCCCGCACTGCTCAGCGACAGACTGATTATATAGTGAAATAGACTTTCTCTTACGTCCTCCGACAGTCGCCGCCTCCTCTAAGTCATCACTGCTGGGTATTGACTTCCCATCCGCAGGAGTAGCTAGGCATATAGACTTAGTCAAAAGACAAAAGGCATTAGCATATACACACCCATGGGGGCTGTCCCATCTGGTCAATACCCCCCCTGCATCACCACTCAGTTTTCTCTGTCGCTTATTGACAGACGCAGTCTTCTTGATTAATATCAAATAGGGTTATGCTGCCCTCTACAGGAGTAGGACTAGGCAGAAGGAAAACGTTCTGGCCACACCTTAGGGGCAGTCCCAGAGGGTATATCCTCTCTCTCTCTGCTCCAGGAAGTCAGTTTTTTTCTGTCTAGTTAGGAGTAAGGACCTAAGTTCCTTGCTGGGATCTTTGGTCCTGGCAAGATTTTTTAGAAACTTTTTTAGGCAGCTTTTTTCTCCAGTTGTTCCTGTGAGATCTTCAAGCAAGTATGCTGAAACTGGGCGACGGGCTGGATGCTGAAATCCAGTGGTCACCCCAGTCAGCCTGTGAGCGCGTGCAGGCCATAGCTCCGCGCTGGGTCGGCCGCGACATAGTCCCACTGGACAGGGACTGACCCTGCGAGTTAAACGTCTCGCCTGGACGCCAACGACCAGTTGGAAACTGAGTCACGGCGTCCTTATTGGTCGACAGCCCCCCCACTTCGGTGGAGAGGGGTTCTGTCAGGAGTTGGCGCCCGCCTGGTTCCGGTATGGTGAGTAAAATGTTCCCCCTCTCCCCCTACGGGTGTGTTGGTGGACGCGGGCCCCTCCCTGGGATGGTCACTATCCTATAACAGGTGTTACAGATCCCCCATTTGAGTGTGATTTTGTGTATAAGAAACCAGGAGGCTTGGTTTGGGAGCTGACTATCTAAGGTCACTGTATGAGGGTGCACTGTTTAAAGGACCATGACTGAAGTCAGTGGCTGGCATTACTGTGAATGATGGCCATGTATGGGGGATAGATCCTACCTGATTATAAGGCTGCAATACAGGCCGAGGCCTGGGCCTAGATTACCGCCATCCGCAGGCCGCCATCCGTCCGCAGGTCGCCATCCTCCCACACCTCCCGCAGGCCGCACTGGCCGATACCATCCTCCGCAGGCTGCACATTGCAGCAGGCCGCCGCCATCTTCCCATAGGTGACAGGCCGCCGCCATCTCCCGCAGGTCGCGCGAGGCTGCCATTTTGGCGTAGCCTCGTGTCTCCTGCATGGGGGCGGCCATTTTGAAAACGCCCAGCTACCTCGAGGAGGAGCAGGGCAGCGCCGAGAGGCGTGTAAAGGGGCGGAGCCGCCTCCTTTACCCGGGAAAAATGCTAAAAGAATTCCTGTCTGTAACAAGACAGCGCTGAGAGCAGGTGGATAAAACTTCTGTGCATCAGATGGTGAGCCTTGGGGTCTCTCTCTCTCTCTGTGGGGTCCGGAACAGGTACACTGAGGGGCGCTGTTGCGCTGGGGGATTACAACGAAAAAAAAAGTTTTTTCTTTGCAATTATTTTTTTTTTTGTTTGCTAGCAAGTGTCTTGTATAATCATGGACCCTGCCACACATGTATCCCCACCTGATCCCCTTGAGGGCCCTCCAGTACCCCACTTGTAATTGATGCATTATCTACAGTTTTGGAGTCTTTGGTATCCCGGGTGGAGGTGGCCTGTCAGGGACGGGGGTCAAGAAAGCGACCCCCGCCTACCCCTATTTCATCTGATACTCCAGCGGATTCTGAGCTGGTCACTGCAGCTGCAGGTCCCTCCTCTGGGGCTGTGGTCTCAGGTACGGTCTCCTCAGACAGTGAGGAGGACGTTTCTGCCTCCGCCATAGCGCAAGAAGAAGCGTTGGTGGACGCACTAGTTGTGGCTGTCCGGGAAACCTTAAGAATGGAGGTTACACCGGCAGAGGTAACCGAGACGGAAATTCCCTTTGGTACTAGTAAGCCTACCAAGATGGTGAAGGTTTTTCCCTTACCCAAATGCTTTGGTAATAAGATTAAGGAGGAATGGGATCATCCCAAACGAACTCTTGCTATTTCCAAACGCATTGCTAGGCGCTATCCGTTTGAGGAATCCCTCATAAAAAAATGGACGGTACCACCAGTGGTGGACCCACCGATTTCCAGATTAAATAAATTCACTGTTATCCCGTTGGAGGACGCTCCGTCCTTTAAGGATCCGGTGGATCGGAAGGTGGAAGCCGAATCCCGCTCTGTTTTTTCCCTGATAGGATCAGCCTTTAGGCCAGTGGTGGCCATTGGTTTAGTTTCACAAACATTGACAGAATGGGCCAAGTTGTTACGCCGTGACTTAAAGGGGAGAAGTATCCCCCAGGCAGCATCCGATTTGATGGAGCAGATCATACAGGGACTACAGTTCATCTGTGACGCCGTTTTGGACGCAACTCCCTTGTTAGGGCATGCGTCGATGTCAGCAGTAGTCCTCAGACGCGTGTTGTGGTTAAAGTGCTGGTCGGCGGATCAAGGTTCCAAGAAAGCCTTGGCTAATCTCCCTTTTCAGGGGGATCGCCTGTTTGGGGCCACCCTAGATGAGATTATAAAGGATCTCACTGGGGGTAAAAGCGCTTTTTTGCCACAGACTGCTAAGGGTAAAGGACCTCGTAACAGACGAGGACCTTCCTTTTCCGCTCTTAAAAGGTTTGTTCGCTCCGCTGGGGCGAGCAAGAAGGGCAAAGCTCCTTCAGGGGGTTTTAAAGGACGCTGGTCGGGGAAACAAAAGTCCGGCTCAGCCAAACCTGAAGATAAAACCAATACAGCCTGAAGGTACGCCCCCACCCATCTCGGGGGTGGGGGGACGTCTTCACCGGTTTCCAGATCCATGACTTTCCTGAATCCCGGACAAAGGGGTTCAGGAGGTCGTACGGTCGGGATTCAAAATCGAGTTCCGATCCCTTCTACCGGTGCGATTCTTCCCTTCCAACATTCGTATGCTACAGGGAGCGGTAGTTCCCGTTCCTTGAGCAGAACATTTTCTTCACTTTTTTCAAAGATCATTTCCAGTTCCCTCCAGGAGAATTCTTCTAAGGGAGATTCTTTCCTAATGGAATCGGGATCCCGATTCCCTGGACAATCGGATCCGGTTGAGCGAGCGGACCAGGGAGTCTCTGGTCTGGTGGCTTCGGTCTCCAATGCTCACCCACGGGAAGTCACTCCTTCCGATAGTATCCAGGTTTCCGATAAATGTGTGGGAACTGAGAATGATCAGACTGTGTCTGATTTACTGGACCGAGCAGCTCCAGGGCAGCCCGGTTCGGATCCAGTTGGACAATGCCACGGCTGTGGCTTAAGTCAATCACCTAGAGGATTGGCAGGCAGATTATCTCATCCATCAGACTCTGGATTAAGGGGTAGGGTCCCTTCATCCAGGGGTATTTCACCAGCTGTGCCTTCATTGGGGTACCCTGGATGTGGATCTGTTGGCATCTCGGCTCAACAGGAAGGTGCGGAGGTTTGTAGCCCGCGATCCTCTAGTGGATGCCAATGGCGCGCTGATCGCCCTGTTGGGGCAGTATCAGCTACGGTATGCTTTCCATCCTCTCAAGTTTCTGTGGGAACTTCCTCGCAGAATAGAGGTGGAGGGAATTCCAGTTATCCTGGTAACTCCGGACGGACCTCGTCGAGCCTGGGACGTCGACTTGGTGAGGCTAGTCGCAGACGCTTCTTGAAGACTTCTTCTCAAGGAGGATCTGCTGTCTCACGGACGGATCTTCCATCTTGCTTTACAATAGCTAGCTTCAATGGCCTGGCCATTGAGACTCAGGTACTGAAGGACAAGGGTTTGTCAGCTTCAGTTATTCCTACTCTAATTAAAGCAAGGAAAGCGACTTCCAGCAAAGTCTATTATCGCACATGGAGGTCTTATATTGCGTGGTGTGAATCTCTTGGATTTCCCCCACGTACTTATGCGGTGACCCGAATCTTGGCCTTTCTGCAACAGGGAGTTGAGCAGAAATTGTCCTTGAGCACTATCAAGGGTCAGGTTTCAGCTTTAGCAATCTTCGTCCGGAAACCTTTGGCCACTCATTCCTTGGTGAGGAATTTCATCCAGGGGGTGCGACACCTGGCTCCGCCAGTGCGCGCACCCTTACCACCCTGGGATCTTAATTTAGTGTTGTCGGTTTTTCAGAAACCTCCCTTTGAAGATATTAGGGAGATTCCCTTGCTTACGTTATCCCAGAAGGTGGCCTTCTTGGTGGCTATCACTTCTGCACGCAGGGTGTCAGAACTGGCCGCATTATCTTGTCGTTCTCCATATCTGGTGGTTCATAGGGATAAGGTTGTTCTTCGTCCGAATCCATCCTTCCTTCCTAAGGTGGTTTCAGAGTTTCATCTGAATGAGGACATTGTATTGCCTTCCCTATGTCCTAAGCCCAGTCATCCTCGGGAGTTTGCGTTACATTCCTTGGATGTGGTTCGGGCAATCAGGGTATACCTGAAAACTACGGACTCGTTTCGTAAAACTGATTCACTTTTTGTGATCACAGATGACCCCAAAAAGGGGTTGCCTGCATCTGCCGTGACTATCTCCAAATGGATCAGACAGACGGTGGTACAGGCTTATTCTATTAAGGGTCGGAATCCTCCATTCCCTGTTAAGGCGCACTCCACTCGGGCGCTTAGTGCTTCCTGGGCCTTCCGCCATCAGGCGTCAGTGGTCCAGGTTTGCAAGGCGGCTACCTGGTCGTCGGTTCATACCTTTACAAAATTTTATAAAGTTGATGTGATGGCATCGGCGGATGCCTCTTTTGGCCGCAAGGTTCTGCAGGCTGCAATTTGAGGAGACCGTTGGTCTACCTCGAGGGTTTTTTTCAGTTGGATTTTCAGTTGAGTCTCATCCTTTGGTTTGATGAGCCTTTAAGACTTCTAGTCGGCACCGGTTGGGCCTTCTGGATTTAAAATTTGATTTCTGTTATCCCACCCCTCATTTGTGGCACTGCTTTGGGACGTCCCTATTTGATATTAATCAAGAAGACTGCGTCTGTCAATGAGCGACAGAGAAAAATGGATTTTTGTAAAATCTTACCGTAAAATCCTTTTCTCTTAAGCTCATTGACAGACGCAGTACCCGCCCTCTGTTTTTAAGTTGGGTTGGGTTAAATTCTCTAACACTGCTTTGTGACATAACTGACTTCCTGGAGCAGAGAGAGAGAGGATATACCCTCTGGGACTGCCCCTAAGGTGTGGCCAGAACGTTTTCCTTCTGCCTAGACCTACTCCTGTAGAGGGCAGCATAACCCTATTTGATATTAATCAAGAAGACTGCGTCTGTCAATGAGCTTAAGAGAAAAGGATTTTACGGTAAGATTTTACAAAAATCCATATTTAATCTGCCTAGTGTCAGGAGTAGTCAGGCTTCCCTGTGCTGGGGCTTCAGTCTCAGCCTTCCTAATCTTTTATTTGATTTTCTTTAAAAATGTCAGTTTTCTCTTACTTTACTAGCTGTTTATTTTGTCAGCTTCTAGTGTTAGTCTTCTCTTCGGATGAAGTTGGATCATGCGGTGCTGGGATTCGGACTGACCGCCCTGGTTCTCCAGAGCGTGAGGGTCAGATCGACCCCCAGCCCGTCTTTGAGCGTTCAGCTATGGCTCACCCTGGCACTACGAACGACCCATCCCTGTTCGCTGCAGGGATGCAGCCGTGAGGTGGCTACCTCACAGGACACATCTGCGGTGCTGCAGTGTCATGTCCCTGGCTCACGGCACTCCCTGTCAGGTGAGGACAGCGGTTTTCCGTGCATAGAGGCTTCCCACGCCATCTGGTACAGGTAAGTACTTCTGTGTGGGGCCTCTGTCTGGGGTGGCAGTCTGTGTTGCTGTGTCCCCCCCATGTCTGTGCCTGTGTGACTCCCTGATGCGGTCCCTGCGGGCATCGCTTGTGCAGTTTTCTGTATGTGTGGGGGTCCCCTTCCCTGTGTCACTTCGGTGCATTGTTGGGGGTGCAGACGTTGTGTGGCGACCGCGGCGGAGTGAACTCGCGCGGTCCGCCATCTTTGATTTGGGCAGGCATGGTCAGCCTCTCTGTGAGCGATACTGCATGCTGTTTTGGCGCCATCCGCCACCATTTTGGTGGGTGTAGAACGATCGGTCCGACTGCATGTTCGGCGGCCATTTTCTTGAAGCCTCCAATGCAATCCTATGGGGCAGCCATTTTCCCTAAGACTAAAAGTCTTTAAGTTCAGCCTACTTCAGCAGCACTTCCTTTCCATATGCAGCAGGACATCGGTGGCAACACTCTGCGGGCTCTGCAGGTTATCGCTCTCAATATTCCTCTGTATTATCGCTTCTGGCTCAGTTTTCTCTCTCCTTTTGGGGTCTTTGTCACTGTAGCGGTGGGCTGCGCATTCCGCAGCGATTTAAAAGGGGCAGTACACATTTATTGCACTGTTTTTTTCTGTGAATTCTCAGGAAAGCAAGTTCCCCCCAGCTTTAGTGGGGGTCCCCAGTTCTCCTGTGGCCCCGCTGCGACCTGATTTAGCTGCTGCAGTGGCGACTTTGGTGTCTAATATGGAAATGCTGATGTCTGAACGTGCTGCAAAAAAAGAGGCCCAGATTGTCTCTCCCTTCTGATTCAGATGGGGATATGGCTGCTGCTGTGAGCGTGCCCTTTTCAGGGTCCCGCTCATACCTGGACCCCCCGGGGTCCGAGGGGGAGGCTGAGATGGAGGGGGTTGATACCTCCTCCCCAGGGTCACCCGAAGAGCGGGCGACCATGGACGAGTTAATTGTTTCTGTTAAGGAAACCTTGCATTTAGAGGATGTCCTGTCCTCCGGGCGTTGTGTCCTCATTTGGGACGCACAGGACCCGCAAGTCTGCGCAGGTTTTCCCCTGCCCAGCTGAGTTTCATTACACTATTAATGAAATGTGGCGCACGTTAAAACGTCCATTCCTGGTACCTAGTCAGTTCAAATTGCTTTATCCTTTTGCGCCGGCTACGGAATCACGATGGTGTGTGCCTCCACAGGTAGATCACAAGGCTACCTTGGCTCCTACTGAGGATACCCCGGTTTTCCGGGATCCCACGGACCGGCGGTTGGAGTCTCTAGCTCGCCATTCCTATACGGTGGCGGGTTCGTTGCTCAAACCCGTGTTCGCGTCCGTTCTGGTGGTGGCTGATTGGACTAAGATACTTAGGAGCAATCTCGTGTCTGCTGGTGTTCCACCTGCCCGGCTGGAAATGGTTTATCAGATCCACCAAGGAGTCATGTATTTGTGTGATGCAGCCTTGAATGAGGCCCCCTTAGTGGCTCGCCTCTCTAGTGTCGCGGTGCTTAACCGGCGACTAATATGGCTGAAGAGCTGGTCGGCTGACCAGTCCTCCCGGAAAACAGTTGCTGATTTTCCCTATGCTGGCTCTCGCCTTTTTGGCGAGGCGTTGGACACCCTTGTGAAAGGCGTCATGGGGGGCAAGAGCACTATGCTGCCCCAGAACCCGAAGAACAAGTCTTTTCGAGGCAAGAGGGGTTCTGCGCCTAGATCCAATCAGGGGTCCTTTCGTGCCTTTAGGAACCAATCCAAGGGCAAGCCCTTCAAGGCCCAGGGCAGCCAGAAGAAGCCCTGGGCGGGTAAGCAGAAGTCCGGCAATGCTGGCGTGGCGGGTCAATCCGCCTCTGCCTGAAGGGGTGCCCTCACCCGTTTCACATCGGGACAGGTTTCGGGGGTTTTATTCGAATCTGTTCACTGTGCCCAGAAAGGAGGGCAAAGTGCGTCCTATTCTGGACCTGAAAGCGCTGAACCGCTTCGTGCGTGTTCGGAAGTTCCGGATGGAATCTCTCCGTTCGGTGGTGGCCTCCTTGAGTCCAGGGGAATTCCTGGCCTCGATAGATCTAAAAGATGCGTACCTGCACATCCCCATTTTTGAGGGTCATCAGCGGTACCTTCGGTTTGCTATCGCAGAGGACCACTACCAGTTTGTGGCGTTACCTTTCGGTCTCGCTTCGGCACCAAGGGTGTTTACCAAAGTGTTGGCACCGGCTCTGGGCCTACTGAGGGCTCAGGGCATTGCGGTCTTGGGTTACCTGGACGATCTACTTCTGAGATCACTTGCCAGCCAGGACCTAGTGCGCGATCTGTCCACCACGGTACAGACGCTGCAGGAGTTCGGGTGGACCATCAACGTTCAAAAATCAACGTTGTCTCCATCGCTTCGTCTTCCATACCTGGGAATGATTCTGGACTCTGCTCAGGCAAAGGTGTTCTTGCCAGAGGACAAGTTCCGGACTTTGCAGGACGAGCTCAGGTCCCTCAGGGACAACCCGTCCTCGTCACTCAGGACCTGTATGCGGGCCCTGGGGTTGAAGGTATCGGCCTTCGAGGCGATACCCTTTGCTCAGTTCCACACGCGGGCTCTCCAAGCGGAGATCCTGGCCAGGTGGGACAGACTGCCTCAGTCCCTGGATCTGTGCGTCTCCTTGAGTCGTCAGACCAGATTGGCTCTTCTGTGGTGTCTCCAGTCCCCGTCGGTGGCGGAAGGCAAGTCCTTCCGTCCGTCGGTGTGTACGGTGATTACCACAGATGCCAGCCTGTCGGGCTGGGGTGGAGTTCTGGGCAACCTGTCTGCCCAGGGCACTTGGCCGGAGGAAGAGTCCTCCCTCCCGATAAATGTGCTGGAATTGCGAGCGATAAAACTCTGTCTCTTCCAGTGGTCGGGCCATCTGCGGGGCCGTCCTGTCCGGGTACAGATGGACAATGCTACCGCGGTGGCCTACATCAACCACCAAGGGGGCACCAGGAGTGCTCGGGCGGCCCGGGAGGTGACCGACATTCTGTCTTGGGCCGAGGCTCATGTCCCGGCGATCTCGGCAGTTCACATTCCAGGTGTGGAGAATTGGCAGGCCGACTATCTGAGCCGCCAGACCCTGGACCAGGGGGAATCCCGGAGGTCTTTCAAATGCTGTGTGCAAGGTGGGGATCCCCGGACGTGGATCTGTTCGCATCCCGGCTAAATCAAAAGGTGGAAAGGTTCGTGGCAAGAACGCGCAATCCGTTGTCGGACGCCTCGGATGTGTTGGTAGCCCCTTGGCATCAGTATCGTCTGATGTATGCCTTTCCTCCGATTCAGTTACTAGCCCGGTTCCTCCGCAGATTGGTCTCGGAACTGCACCTGGTGATTCTGGTGGCTCCGGACTGGCCACGCCAGTCCTGGTACGCTGACGTTGTTCACCTGGCAGTGGCGCCTCCGTGGCGTCTGCCTCTACGGGAAGATCTCCTGTCTCAGGGTCCGATCTTCCATCCTGCTTTACAGTCGCTGGCTTTAACGGCCTGGCTGTTGAGACCCAGGTCCTGAAGGACAGGGGTCTCTCTTCTGAGGTCATCCCTACCCTTGTCAAGGCTAGAAAGACCTCCTCCGGTAAAATCTATTACCGTACCTGGAAGGCTTATTTCGCCGGGTGTGAGTCCAGGGGGTTCTCCCCTCGCTCGTACTCGGTGTCCAGAGTGTTGGCCTTCCTCCAGTCTGGGGTGGACCAGCGCCTGGCGCTGGCCACGATCAAAGGCCAGGTGTCCGCACTGGCTATTCTTTTTCAACGCCCTGTGGCGTCTCACTCTCTGGTTCGCACCTTCATTCAAGGTGTGCGACATTTGGCTCCTCCCAGGAAGGAGCCCTTACCTCCATGGGACTTGAACTTGGTTCTGTCTGTCTGTGCTCTCTTTGAAAACATTCGGGAAATATCGTTGCCTCTGCTGTCTAAGAAGGTTGCCTTTTTGGTGGCGATCACTTCGGCTCGCAGGGTGCCTAGCTACTCCTGCGGATGGGAAGTCAATACCCAACAGTGATGACTTAGAGGAGGCGGCGACTGTCAGAGGACTCGTAGAAAGGAATTTTACAGGTAAGATTTTACAAAAATTCAGTTATTTCACTCGCAGTGAAATAGTCCAATTTAGTATATAGGGTGAGTTTACTGCTAACTTAAATGTAAAACTCAAGACTTGTGTGGGTGTAAGAAGATGTCCGCTTCTGCTTCGTGTTCTGTCACATTAGGAAACCTATTGGAACGCAAGGCGCATGCGCAGTAAGTTGTTCTAGTCTGTAACGTAACTTCCGCTAGCAGAATCTGATAGGTAGCTGTATTCTGATAGAACACCGGTTCAGGCATGTGGGTGGATCACGACTGTAAAGTTGGGATCGATCCAGCGACTGGACCGGCTGAGTGACAGACAGCAGACTTTTGCCTGCTGTCCGCTACAAACGGGTCACAGGAGTGCAGAATGAACTGCACCCATGTGATCCATAGGAGAAGTATGACCAAAAAACCTTGTAGAAGCATATTTTTCCTTTTTTTTTTTTTATAAATTCTTAAATATCTTAACAAAGAGAACTTGTATTACTACTATCACACAGTGCATTGCGTATTGTAAATGGAGGAGGAGGAGTTGAATGTCCGCGTCTCCTGTGCCCATTCACAGAATGCAATGCAGCCGGTGCAACTTTTGGCGTGGGTAGCCATCCCTGCTGGGAGAACACAGTGATTACTGCTATCATCTATTGCTGCTGGCAATAATTGCATACTAAAAGAACAGACATGCTGGTTGTAACCAAGTTAATCCATTGATCAACTTTGATACAATTAACCCATAGAGGGATCAAATCTTGGCAGGTCCTTGCTGAACCATGTATGGCCAGCTTTAGAAACACCTGGTGGGTGTTTACATTGAAAGGCCAGCAGGCTGCCAAGATTCTGGTGCAATGGAAAGGGCTAGGATTTCAATGCCTGAGTTGTGAACATTAAAAATTAATTTCTTTATAATGCTAATAGGTGTAAGAGGTTGTTTTAAAGTACTTTCCTGCTTGTTCAGAATATTTAAATATTTTAGTATGCATGACCAATGTGACGCTCATCTTGCCAGCAACCAAGCAAAACAAATAGCGGTTTGGGAGAGTTGACCTTCAGCACTCCCTCCTTTTTAGGCCTTTTTTGGTTTTTAAATCAAAAGCTGACATTGGTTTGCACTTTCACAACTGGAAGCCGGAGACCTGACTTGTGATGTTTTTGCAGGCCAAAGTTCATTGTCTGAATCTAATAAAGCTTAAAAGGTTCTATAAAGCTGGTATCTATGTGTCTGAGTGTTCTGTTCCCTAGACGTGAAACACAATCACGCCTCTTTATTAGAATGACAGGAAAGTTATTTTTCCTGGTTACTCCGTTTGACCTAGAGACCTGAAACATGATCGTTCAGTGCACTGTAGAATTAAAAGGATGCAGGAATAGCGTGCAAGTGTGTCATTGCATGGATTCTACCAATTAGTTACTGACAAAGAGTCCTGCATAATGGAAATCTGTACTAATGCAAGGACTCATTTACAAATGTTCATAGGGTTCTGATCACTTTCTTGGTTGCTTTTGCATATGTTCAGGAGAACCTGTCAGGTTAGAAATCTAAGAGCTGCCATTGCTGAGGTTTTTTTTTAAGGTATTAGCATAAGGTTTTGCATGTGTTTAAGAGAACCTGTAAGGATAGAACTATGAAAACTGCCATTGCTGAGATTTTTTTACACTTTAGGATCCAAGGCAGTAATCTTACCCTGCCTAATCAAGGACAAACAATGTGCTTAAAAGGAGTTTTGTGTATGCATATTCTTTTTTAGGGGTCAGTATCTCAACAAGCAGTAATCATAATTTGCTATATGATCACACAGATGGCCTACGTTACTTTTAAAGCTACAGGCATCCTCCATCCTACCAAATTCATTCTAGTGATTCTGCTTCCTTGGTAACCTTCCCCGGGGTGCTGGTTGGACCTTCCCCGGGGTGCTGGTTGGACCTTCCCCGGGGGGCTGGTTGGACCTTCCCCGGAGTGCTGGTTGGACCTTCCCCGGAGTGCTGGTTGGACCTTCCCCGGAGTGCTGATTGGACCTTCCCCGGAGTGCTGGTTGGACCTTCCCCGGAGTGCTGGTTGGACCTTCCCCGGAGTGCTGGTAGGACCTTCCCCGGAGTGCTGGTAGGACCTTCCCGGGAGTGCTGGTAGGACCTTCCCGGGAGTGCTGGTTGGACCTTCCCCGGGAGTGCTGGTTGGACCTTCCCCGGGAGTGCTGGTTGGACCTTCCCCGGGAGTGCTGGTTGGACCTTCCCCGGGAGTGCTGGTTGGACCTTCCCCGGGAGTGCTGGTTGGACCTTCCCCGGGGTGCTGGTTGGACCTTCCCCGGGGTGCTGGTTGGCCCTTCCCCGAGGTACTGGTTGGCCCTTCCCCGAGGTACTGGTTGGCCCTTCTCCGGGGTGCTGGTTGGCCCTTCCCCGGGGTGCTGGTTGGCCCTTCCCCGGGGTGCTGGTTGGCCCTTCCCCGGGGTGCTGGTTGGCCCTTCCCCGGGGTGCTGGTTGGCCCTTCCCCGGGTGCTGGTTGGCCCTTCCCGGGGTGCTGGTTGGACATTGTGTTAGAGTGATGGTAATCTGCAGTCATAATGGGCCTTGATTGGCTCAGGGTGCTGGCTCTCCTTCTCCCAGTAGACTATTGCTATATAGCATATTATGAGAAGGGTAATAATAAAGAAAAGTTAAGTATTACTTGCTGTATTGAAAAATATATACATTTTTCCTGAATACATATCTTTAGCTGGAGGTCTGATCTACTAAAAATACAACCTTTTTATGATGTCAGACTACCTCCTGATTCCTAACCTAATGCCCCATACACACTATCAGATTATCTGCAGACTTTTGTCTTCAGATTTACCTTTTCTATGTAGTGCAAGGGCCTGCCGGATTGCATACAAATTGAAAGTGTTTAGATTTGACCTCATATTATATGGTTTTGGTAAGTCTGCAGACAAAAGTCTTCAGATAATCTGATAGTGTGTACGAGGCATAAGATAAAGAAAATAAAATTTAAAAAATACATTTTTAGTGTAGCATTCTTGAACAGAGCTAAATAGATTATAAGGTTTCAAATTTCAGGCTTATCAATAGATGTTATAATACAGAGCAATGTGATTTACAATGTCGATGGATAGTTTGAAGTGTTTAGATCCAAGAAAAAGCTGTTGTCTCTTGTGGTCCCATCAGTTGTAATTTAAATAATATAAGCAGGTTGCCTGGTATAGTAAATAAAGTGAAGCAAACAGTTGCAGTAAACCACCTTAAGCAACTTCTACAGAAGAGCCCTGAGGCCAAGTAGAAAAAAGAAATGCTGTGTGAATTTGAAGATAGCAGTTAACAGATAACAGTTCTAAGATCATATCTACGATTTATCTGAGCTTTTTCTTACCAACTTGGCTCTTCTACAATAGGATTTGAAGAAAACTGTACAGAGGCATGATACCAAACATACTGAAAAACAGATAGAGGGTTTGAAACTTTGTCTGGTCAGGTGAAATTTATTTTAAACTTGGAAAAGTAAAAGTAGGACCTCAGTGCCAGCTGTGTGAGATAGAAAATCCTCTTCTGCATGTCCCTTTTGATCCTGGTTTTACTTTGTTACTTAAAGCTTGACTATGTTAACTTTGGGGCAAAGTCTTTGTGTTCCTTTTTAGAAATAATGCTTAAACCAGCAGAGGAACAATGGGATTTCTGTACTCACCACAAAAGTCCATTGAGGGACATAGCTTGATCATATTTAAGCAATCTAGAGTTCTACTGCCATCTACAGGACAAATTGACAGTAGGCACAAAAAAAAATTGAAGGCCAGCCCCTTTGAGGCTATAATCCCTCCCTCCTCATACCTACTCAGTTGTAGCCAGCAGTTCAAAGAGAAAATGATAGCATGTAAGGGGAGGGAACTGTGTCCCTAAATGGAGAAATGGATTTCATAGTTTGTACAAAACCCCTATTTTTTCTATAATCCATTAAGGGACACGGGTTGGTGATAATTAAGCAACCATGGGATGTTGATAATCAGTCCAAACTGGAGGGCAGACACACCTTAACTCAAACCAGACCAACAAGAAAAACAAAACAGAAACAAATTTCATTAAATAGCCATTTACAGAATCTTTTACCAAAACGAGCAACCTTTAGAATGTATGTACAGAAGACCAGTTTGCAGTCTTATAGATCCAATACACAGAGGCCTGAAGATGAAAAACCCAAGAAACACTCACTGCTCTAGTAAAGTAACCTTTACCAGGAAAAAGTACTTGACTGTGCAACTCACAGGCCTGTACTATAACTTGTCTAATCCACTTAAATATAGTGGATCTGGAAGTCCGAGAAGCTATTTTTGGACCATCTAGAAAAAGGTAATAGTCTGTCTAAAAGTAGCAGTGGCAGAAAGGTAAACCATGGCCCTTACCAGATCCAGGCAATGTAGAGAGATCTTTTACTATTGTCTATAAAGCAAGAAGCGGAGCGCCTCTAAGTGCAGTATTCTTTATTAATCCAATATGCACACAGATCATAAATTCAGATTTCCATCTACCCGGTCCATCTCCTGGCTTCCTCACCTCCGGACGCTTGATCCACAAGCCTTTCCCCGCAGACCACCGGACCGTTTTTGAGCCTATTTTAATTCACCAAATGTGAGTTTCTGATCGCTGTGTGCATATTGGATTAATAAATAATACTGCACTTAGAGGCGCTCCGCTTCTTTCTTTATATGCTTCTTCTCACAGAGCCGACTTCCCTGTGTTGTGGAGCTTTCCCTTACTGCAGTTTATTGCTCGGTTGCTACGTATTTTTTACTGGCACACTGCCTCTTCCCTGGGACTTTACATATTATCGTGGACTTGGACACCTCCCATGGTTCCCTATATGTATATGATTGTTTTTTACTTTCTGGTTATTTTGTCCAGATAATTTATCACCCATTTACTTCCTGACCACTGTTGATTTTAGCCTTTTTAATATATTGGCTATATCCGGCCACCTACAGAGGCTTACCAGATCGCTAGCATTTTTCCACTACGCTTTTACTATTGTCTGACACAGGGTAAATACCACAGTATCCCTATTAAGAGGAACGGCAGAGACCACTTTGGTGGGAAAAAATAGGTCCTTGGTCTATAAGCAACCTTGTCCTTCTAAAAAATCAAATGGGGCTCATTATAGTACAATCCTGGTAACACACAAAAACCATTCTAGCTTAAGTGATGACCACAAGTAAGACTATGAGATAACAAAGTTAGGGAAATGTCCTGAATAGATTAAAATAGGGGTCTTTGTAAGACCGACAATACTATATTTAAATCCCATGGTTGGAGTGGGGGCCAAATGGGGGGAGCTTTGTGTGCAACTGCTTAAATGACTGACTGTATGAATCAGTGAATTATTAGCAGGGGAATGTTGATAAAGAATGGACATGGCAGGGCAGACATCTGACTGACCCTTAAGGTTCTTTGGTCTACTCCCAGTTGAAGGAAAGTAGAACACAGCACATTGAAAAAGCATGTAGGGAAATTTCCAGAGACTCATACTCATTTTAAAATAAAGCTCATAAGTGTACATCCCACAGAAAGTTTAAGTATGGTCAAGAGAATGTAACCCGAAATACCCCTGTCTCTCAGGACCTAGGTTTCAACCAAAAAATTAGAAACCGGTAAAAAATTGGTCTTTGAAATAACAGATGTGGCCTATCTGGTAGAGGCCACGGAGCAAGATTGGCATACCAAACTCTCCAAGGCCAACCCAGAGGTATGAGAATGATTGGAATGCCCTTAGCTTCAATGCATTAAAGCAGCCATTTTACCAATGAACCCAGACTGGATGACCAGTCAGAAGGGGGCTCCAGCGAAGTAAGAACGGATGGATAGTAATTCCAGGATGTTGATTGGGAGGTGTAATTCCTGATAAGATTAACAACTCCAAATGAATAGATGATTCAGAACTCTGCCCCAAACCAGGGTTCTGGTGTCTGTCATGACAATCGTCTAATGTAAGGGAAGAAAAAACTTGCTTTCTGACAATCCCATGGAGAAGACAACATGACAGAGATAACTTGGTAAGAGTATGCAACTGGATTTGTTCTATGCTGTGAAAAGGTTCTGTTGCAAAGTTCAGTCCCAGCACTTGTATGCAGCTGCGCAAGGAAGACGGACGCTGGGATTGAAGTTGTTGAACAGGATTTTGCTGTTTCCAAAACTTCCCCCAGGCAGGTAGGACTAAAGCCTGAAAGGTATCCAGGAAAAGGCTCAAATACTGAAAGTTGTGTGACAGAATCGGGGATGACTTCCTAAAGTTTAAGATCCACCTGCAAGTCCTCCAAGGGTCCCCATTGTGATTGACACATTTGAGTCCAAGGCTAGGTATGTCTGCAGCTGCAGCAGTAGATCATCTAAATATCTGATGACTGGAATGTCTCTTAGACAAAGAACACAGGACTGGAACAAGGACTTTTGGCATACTCTTGGAGCAATGCAAGGCCAAAGGGAAGAGCCACAAACTGATGGTGGTTGAAGCTCATTCCAAAATGAAGAAATTGTGGATGACCAGGAATGATGAAAATGTGTAAATATGCATCCTTTATGTTGATGGAAGCTAAGAAGTCTCTGCATTGAAAGGAGGCAGTAGCTGATCAAATAGGTTCCATCCAAAACTTTTGCAGATGACGGAAGGCCCACGGGACTTTCAAAATGGCGTCTTGGATGGCTAGGATCCTGCTGCCTAAAAGGACTGGGGCAGTCCAACAGTACTGCAAACAAGAAACACAAAGAAAGGCGCATCGGCCTAGCGCATTATCCTCAATATAGGCTTTATTGTTAAAACATAGAAATGGCTACTCACAAGCAAAGGTATAAATCAATCACATCGGACTCAAAATCTTGAGTATCGAGAGTAGTCCATACGAATGTCCCTTGTCCTATTAGGATGACGGCTGACGCGTTTCAAGGCAAACGCTTCAGAGCCACCTTCAGGCACACCTTCATGCTGAGGCAGAATCATCAAGGAGGTGGAAAAAGACTTGTGGGTTTGTTAACTGGAACCTAACTTTGAGGAATGCAAAGAACACTGTGACGGCATCAATCTGCGCAATTGATCCTTTTTTCATGTAGCTGAGGTAAATATTCTTATCCTCTGTTGCCTTTTTATTGAGGTTATCCAGCGAGAAGCCAATAAGACCATGTCTCTCACAAAGGGTAGTTGTAAAAAGGGGAGTCTTGACGTGGCCTCGGCAGCTTACACTTATGTTTGCAAATGTGTGTGACTAAACCCCTTGTTTTTAGCGTGAACTATTAGCCAGGGTCAATTTGGTTTTCTTGCAGGTTAGCTGGTAAGTGAGCTCGGAATTTGATGTGCATTGCCCTTCCATGTGCTCCTTGCTGCTAAGGTTAGTTATAGGTTGGGGTGGTTGTCATTTGTTTGTATAGTTGTAACAAGGCCCTCTGCGAGCTCATGCGATTGGGCATGTTATATTTGAAAGATCCTGCTTGCAGCAAGTTGTACAGATTGCATTCCCATGTGCACTTGCCCCTTACACTGTTGCTTTAATGACCAATTCTCCATGTGGAGCTGGACAGAAGAGAAGAGACACCTGAGAGGGGACATGATAGCAATTTATAAATACCTCAATGGTGATATCAACATAGAAAAAAAACTATTCAGTCGCAAAGAATGTATGAAGACACGAGGCCATACAATGCGATTAGAGGAGAAGCGATTTGACCTCAGACTGCGCAGTGGGTTCTTTACAGTAAGGGCTACAAGACTCTGGAATTCTCTACCACAAATGGTAGTTACTGCGGGGAGTATGGCCACTTATAAAAGACTCTTGGACGTACATCTCAAGGATAAAAAACATTCAGGGATATGGGAAATTAATACTTCCACACACACCTACACAGGTTGAACTGGATGGATTATTGCCTTTATTCAACCTTAAAGCGGAGTTCCACCCAAAAGTGGAACTTCCGCTTTAGGGAGTCCTGACCCCCTGACATGCCACATTTGGCATGTCATTTTTTGGGGGGGGGAGCGGGTACCTAGTTTTGACAGGTACCCGCTCCCACTTCCGCTCGGAGCGCCGCGGCGCCCTGAGCGGAAGTTCTCCTCTCCCCCTCCCTCCCTGCAATCTTCTGGGACACGTCAGAGGTCCCAGAAGATTGCCGGCCAATCACGGCGCGCAGCGCGACTCGCGCATGCGCAGTGGGTACCCGGCTGTGAAGCCGCAAACTGTAACAGCCGGGTGCCCACAGCAGTGATGCCGGCGCCGAGGGAGAGGATCGAGGCTTCCGGCGGCCGCATCGCTGGACCGTTGGACAGGTGAGTAAATGGCTGGAACTCCGCTTTAACTACTATGTTACTATGTTACTAAAGGGATACAAGAGGCATATCTTGGCTAGCATCCAATGCCGAATCAAACATAAAGTTCAATGATAAAGGTAGCTGGTCAATGCAATCAGTACATTGAGTGTCAACACCAATAGCCTCCAGATCCCTGTTTAGCAATTTGGTGAGTTGGCAAAAGTCTGGGAAATGAATGCAGAGGTGAGCATGGGTTGAAGGGCAGATATTACCAAGGAGCAGATAGATTGGGAAATTGCTTGTGATATTTATCAACAGAGTTCTCTAAGGGATGGAGCATCTATAGGAATGATCAGAACTTTCTTAAGGCACTGGTGGGTTGATTGCAAGAGGAGAAGTTAATTTAGTGGTGAAATCCTCTGCAAAACGATAGAACATCATAAAAGGTTTAAGGGGTAAGGAATCTGGAAGTTTTCGATTTTTTTTTTTTTTTTTTTTCAAATTTGGTATTCTTTATTAGGTGGTCATACAAAGATGTTGGTTTCCAGTCATAAATCTTAAATAGTATCAAGATAACGGGTTACAAGGAAATATTCTGACACATTAAGAGCCCATTCAGACTAGCACGACACGACTTTGGGGGGCGACCTGTGAAGTCGCGTGCACCGCGACTTCCGCACGACTTGCAGAGACTTCACATAATGGAAGTCTATGCAAGTCGTCCCTCCAGGTCGCCCCAAAGTAGTACAGGACCCTTTTTCTAAGTCGGAGAGACTTGTGTCGCTCCTATTAGAACAGGTCCTGTGCTAATCAATGGACCGCGACCGAGCGCGACTTGTCAGGCTGACAAGTCGCCTGACAAGTCGCGCTAATGTGAATGGGCTCTTAGGGGAATCTTTTCAAAATACTGCCAAAAGAGGTGCATACAAGTCACACTGTCATGATAAAATTAAACAGAATTCCAGATATAAAATGAAAACCACCACCAGTTTTTGACTCCGGAATGATGTTTCCAATTTTTGTAAATAATCAAATAGTGGACAATGAGGAAACACTTTGGGGAAATAGTACTGGTGTAGCAGTCCTTACACTGCAATATACAGCCCCAGAGTGAATATCTATCATAATGCTCCCAATGGCAAGCACTCATTACTCAGCGCAGTCATGTGACCATGCTGACCAATAAGAAGCACATCCGAGGATTCTTCTGGTAAGGTGTCCCAGAAGAAAGAAGCAATTCTTATTGGTTAGTGTGGTCATGTGGAGCATCCCAGCCGCTATGTACATTGAGGTCTGGAAGGGTGCTCAGTGTATTTGGTGTGCGTTTTATTTATAAGTTGTGAAAAGGTGAACCTACCCTTTAATACCCATAATGGGGGTTAGGTTATGAGCCCTAGAGAAGAAAACCTGAATGCTGAAGTTTCTTTTGTTTGTTGTTAAAAAAAACACTTTTTCATTATTCACAGAAACCGCTACCGGATATTTACTATTTGGCTTACTGAGGCAAAATTGGTTAACAATGAAAACGTATTTCCAAACTTTTCATTAAGATCATGTTATTTCTCATTGGCCACAGCCATCTTGCCTCTCCCATAGTACAAGGAGGCTAAAACCAGGTTGTCAGTCACCGGCCGAACATCAGACACCTCTGTCCTGTCCTTTTGTGGTAAATCACAAGACCATAGCCTGTGATATCTGTGCAGGTCATTGGGCATAGATCAGCAGCCAGGGGTAATGCTTAGATGGGGATGAGGGCTTTCGTTATGGACTTTTGACAAAAAAAGGTCAGCATTTTCTTATCTCTAATGCTGTTTAGTCTGCTTAGGCTGCATGGTTTGGGGCAAGGAGGACATTTAAAATAACTATGGAGAAGATTATTACATGCCCTGAAAATCAAAAGGTCACTTGATAAAAAAAAAATTATAGACATGAAAAAAAAGGAATGTTTATAGTCCTAGTAGTGGAACTGTTGTAATTACCGACTAATATAAATGATGTGCCTCTTTCATTGCCACAGCTTTATTGGTGTATCGAGTGTTTAGACATGAAACAAAGAGAGCAACGAAGATCCTGCATGGAGCATTACATATCCTGACACTGATCATCTCCCTTGTGGGTGAGTATCTAGAAGATCTTTCTAGTTCATCTGCTACTTACTTTAACTCTGGCGAGTTGGGGCCGGCCATAGACGAGTTGAAAACGGGACCTTCCCTTCCGTCGATTAATAAACAAACATGGCGCATATGATTGTGCCATCATTTGTTTCATTTTTCTAAAAAAAGAAATCCAGCATGCTTGGTCCGGCACCTTCGATTGTGGCACGAAATCACGTGTCACAGCTGGCACACTAAATGATGTGAAAAACAAACGACCTGAGAATGGACAAGAATAACAAGAATTATGTTTGGTTTTTGACTCGTCTGTGGCCTGCTTAACACCTTGATAGTCTTCTGCTGTGAATAGCTTAGCAGTAACAATAACTATCTGTGAAGTTTTTTCACTTGATCATATATCTTTATTTTATTAGTCTTGCTTTGCCTGCAGGGTGAGGATGCCAATAATCCTTCCCACCAAGAATATCCACAGCAGGAAAGTTTAAAAACAGCCAGAAACACATGTGCTTTGTGTATATCAGATGTTTGCTATACTTATTTATCAATGTGATAGGAAGAAGATAAGAACACTTGTAACGATAGACCTCAAAATATGAATGCATGGCTTACTAGAGATGTACACTCACCGGCCACTTTATTAGGTACACCTGTTCTATTGCTTGGTAACACAAATTGCTAATCAGCCAATCACCTGGCAGCAAGTCAATGCATTTAGGCCTCTAGACGTGGTGAAGAAAACTTGCTGAAGTTAAAACCGAGCATCAGAATGGGGAACAAAATGGGATTAAAGTGACTTTGAAAGTGGCATAGTTGTTGGTGCCAGACGGGCTGGTCTGAATATTTCAAAAACTGCTGATCTTCTGGGATTGTCACACACAACCATTTCCAGGATTTACAGAGAATGGGCCAAAAAAAAAGAAAATATCCAGTGAGCGGCGGTTCTGTGGATGAAAATGCCTTGTTAATGTCAGAGGTCAGAGAAGAATGGGCAGATTGGCTAGAGATGACAGAAAGGCAACGGTAACTCGTTCCAACCAAGGTATGCAGAATACCATGTCTGAATGCACAATACATCAAACCTTGAATCAGATGGGCTACAGCAGCAGAAGACCAACCACACCGGGTGCCACTCCTGTCATCTAAGAACAGGAAACTGAGGTTACAAGGATGGCTCTTCTGATGGCTCCCTCCAGCAGGATAATGCACCGTGTCACAAAGCTCAAATCATCTCACCACTGGTTTTGTCACCATGACAATGAGGTCTCTGTATTCCAATGGCCTCCACAGTCACCACATCTCATCCAATAGAGCACCTTTGGGATGTGGTGGAACAGGAGATTCACATCATGAATGTGCAGCTGACAAATCTGCAGTAACTGCGTGATGCTATCATGTCACTATGGGGCTAAATCTCTGGGGAATCATTCTAACACCTTGTTGAATCTATGCCACAAAGAATGAAGGCAAAAGGGGGTCCAACCTGGTACTAGCAAGGTGTGGTGTACCTAATAAAGTGGCCGGTGAGTGTAAAGTTTGCTAACTAGCGTGTACACATAACTATAAAGGGCTCAGGATATAAGAAGTATGCTTTATTCATTCACAAACTATTGTCTGGTATGGGACTTGACAGGATGGGGTTCCTGCTGGTGACAGGATGGGGTTCCTGCTGGTGACAGGATGGGGTTCCTGCTGGTGTTTACAAGTGGGCTGTAGACATTGATCCAAAGAGACAGAGGCCTTACATTTTAGGTTAAGAACCACTCTGCTCAAAAAAAATGTCTCTGGTTCTTAATGGAATTGAACAGAATAGATCTCTAACTGCTGTCATGTCTTTGGCTGTTCATCTGAGTCATTATGTTTGCCAAACTTAGTGATTTGTCATACATGCCTCTAAAAATCCACTAGAGGGCATAACACAACAGTGCGTGTAGCACACGTCCTCTAGAGCAGTTTAGTTTTTTAGTTTTGGATAGAGTGGAAAGGGATTAGAACATCTGTCGGTTTTTATATTTTTTTTGGGCTGTCTGTGCCCCCATTTGGGAGATTCACCCTCTCTATTTGTCCAGTTTAGAATTATCATTGAAAGTAAAAGAAAATCCCAAATTTTGGGTTGTCTGCAGAAAAGTAATAGAGGGGAATTCTTCCAATAGGGACACTAGTTCTGGTGATCTGGGGGCACCCCAAGGGATTCGCCTCATTTGCAGAGTTTTCCTCTCATTTCCTGTATGGCTATGGGACAGGAAATGAAGGGAAATCTCCACAATGCGACACAGATGGGGAAGAAAATCTGACCGGTGTTATAGCCCTTCCTTGTTTTACCAGAAATGAGAAATAAAGTTTTGCATATAGTTCTACTTTAGGGCTGGATGAGACCCTTTTGCTAGCATTTATTCGTCCCCTAGAGAACTATTCCTCCTACTGACACCAACATTTTGGCATAATTACTGCCACTAATGACGATGCACTATTCCTCCCATAATCAATGATGACCCAATATTCCCCTCTTTGACACCAACAATGGGGTACTATTCCTTCCCCTGATACCAACAATGGGGTACTATTCCTCCCCCGATACCAACAATGGGGTACTATTCCTCCCACTGATACCAACAATGGGGTACTATTCCTCCCCCTGATACCAACGATGGGGTACTATTCCTCCCCCTGATACCACCGATGGGTTACTATCCCTCCCCCCTGATACCACCAATGGGGTACTATTCCTCCCCCTGATACCAACGATGGGGTACTATTCCTCCCCCTGATACCAACGATGGGGTACTATTCCTCCCCCTGATACCAACGATGGGGTACTAGTCCTCCCCCTGATACCAACGATGGGGTACTATTCCTCCCCCTGATACCAACGATGGGGTACTAGTCCTCCCCCTGATACCAACGATGGGGTACTATTCCTCCCCCTGATACCAACGATGGGGTACTATTCCTCCCCCTGATACCAACGATGGGGTACTATTCCTCCCCCTGATACCAACGATGGGGTACTATTCCTCCCCCTGATACCAACGATGGGGTACTATTCCTCCCCCTGATACCAACGATGGGGTACTATTCCTCCCCCTGATACCAACGATGGGGTACTACTATTCCTCCCCCTGATACCAACGATGGGGTACTACTATTCCTCCCCCTGATACCAACGATGGGGTACTATTCCTCCCCCTGATACCAACGATGGGGTACTATTCCTCCCCCCTGATACCAACGATGGGGTACTATTCCTCCCCCTGATACCAACGATGGGGTACTAGTCCTCCCCCTGATACCAACGATGGGGTACTAGTCCTCCCCCTGATACCAACGATGGGGTACTAGTCCTCCCCCTGATACCAACGATGGGGTACTATTCCTCCTCATACAGACCACCAATCCTCAGGCCATGTTTATTCTCACTGATGCTGGGCCCAGGACATTTTCTACACCCACTGGTCACAGTCCTGCCACCCTAAAGTATGAAGAAGAGTAAATTGACCCTTTATTTGAAAAGTTTAGAGAGCCCCCCTCTAGTAGGACTGGTAACAATGTGGCTCAGCTAAGAACAACCTGTCACAGCTATGCAGGTGGGTATGGACAGTTTCCCCAACTTTGGCCGTTTTCTTTCTTTCACTTTTTTGGCAGCAGTAAAGGCCCCTTAGGTTTTGTCCAATAACTATAAATTGTCACCTAGAAATGTTTTTAGTGTTCACTAAGAATTATAGGAATCAGACACTGAGCAGAAAGCAAAGCTAAGGAGTAAATTGGGGGTTATTTATTAAAACTGGAGAGTGCACAATCTGCTGCAGCTCTGCATACAAACCAATCAGCTTCCAGGTTTTATTGGCAAAGCTTAACTGAACAATGAGAAGTTGGACCCTGATAGAATCTGGTGCAGTTGTGCATAGTAACCAGAGTGCTCCAGTCTTAGTAAATCTCGCTCAATGACTGCATTCATGTGGAGGAAGGCAGGAAATGGAAATGTAACTGATTGCCACTTGTGGTCATTTGTTTCTCTTTTTCAGGGATCATTGCTGTATTTCAGTTCCACCAAAAGCAAAAAATCCCAGACATGTACAGCTTACACAGCTGGCTAGGCATTTCTGCATTCAGCTTCTACATTCTGCAGGTAATATAGCGGAAGCAGTTCCCTTCTGTTGTCTGTACGGAGGTTTGCTATTTTTATTTTTCTGTTGGTTGAACTAGATGGACTTTTCTTAACTACTGTATGCAACTACCTACAGGCTCTGCAGAAAACTGTCCTATCTTTACAATAATTCTGAATGTGTATATACAGTACGTTAGTAAGGTCAGCGAGTCAGAACCTAAATTTCACTGGTTCAGGATAGCCATACACTGGTAGATTACAAAGCCATTTGGTCCAAACTACACACCGCTGTATGAGGCTTATTGGCCATCATCAGTGCGGTGCAAGTAAACAATGGCATCTATGGAGAGGGGCTCATTCAGGGTACAAACTTTAAAAAAAAAACCTGAGGAGTTTGGGAGGAGCTTGCTGTACTCACTACGCAATGTTAGTACAGCGATCTCGCTGCTGAGCTATTGTGTTCTGACACTGATTGGAATACCGGCAACTGTTTCTCCAGCATGTCTGTCGGACAGAAGCAGGGCATTCCACCAGCATCTGTCGCACAGGCTGCTGCACACATGAACCAAATATCAGCCGGTTTCTGTGGCCGATATTCGGCTCGTGTGTACCAGGCTTTAGGGTAGCAATGAGAAACTGTGCTTAAAGGATTTGTAAAGTCAGAAGGTTTTTATCCTAATGCATGCTATGCATTAAGATAAAAAAGTCTTCTGTTTGCAGGAGCCCCCCTCGGCCCCCCCTAATATTTACCCGAGGTCCCTCTCTGTCCAGCGATGTCCATGGGTGTCCCAGCCATCCGAGATTCTCCCTCCTGATTGCCTGAAACCCAGCAGGGGTGTTATTGGCTGCTGCTGCTGTCAATCAAAGTCAGCTAGCCAATCAGAAGGGAGACTCGGCTTGGGTGCCCCCATAGCAAGCTGCTTACTGTGTGGGGCACTGAACAGGAGGGAGGGGCCAGGAGTGCCGAAGAGGAGGATCCAGGCTGCTGTGTGCAAATCCACTGCAACAGGGCAGACAAGTTTAAAGTGGAGTTCCAGCCTAAACACACACTCACCTGTCCAACGGTCCAGCGATGCGGCCGCCCGAAGCCTCGCTCTTCTCCCTCTCTGTCTGCGGCGCCGGGATCAATGGTGTGGGCACCCGGCTGTGACAGATTTCGGCTTCACAGCCAGGTACGCACTGCGCATGCGCGAGTTGCGCTACGCGTCGTGATTGGCCGGCAATCTTCTGGGACCTCTGACATGTCCCAGAAGATTGCAGGGAGGGAGGGGGAGAGGAGAAGTTCCGCTCAGGGTGCTGCGGCGCTCCGAGTGGAAGTGGGAGCGGGTATCTGTCAAAACTAGGTACCCGCTCCCCCCCCCCCCAAAAAAACGTGGCATGTCAGGGGGTTAGAACTGCCTAAAGCAGAAGTTCCACTTTTGGGTGGAACTCCGCTTTAACATGTTTGTTATTTTTATAGGAAAAAAAACAGAATTTACAATCGCTTTAATGCTGTTTCATACAATGTGAGCCTATGTAAATGTTTAAATAAATTACACAGGGGCAGCAGAAAAATGATAAGGAATCCGATAAATGCAAAATGGAGAACGCACTATTCATTTTTTGGAAAGTAAATGTCCTGGTTGACTTGCTGGTTTCTTGTATTTACTGGCTGGCAGAATTAATCAGCAACTCTTATTTTGTCTTCATGAACTGCTTATTTATGATGACCACTGTATTTGAAAATTGAGAGAGGGAAGATGAGCCTGTATTATTGGGAATTGTGTATTACATTTCTGTGGCTCATTAGACTGCTGCCTGTTCCGGCTGACCTTGCCACTCATGATTTATGTGATCAGCATTGCCTAACTCTGCCATATTCCTTGTTTTTTTTTTAGTGGATAATTGGCTTTATCGTGTTCTTCGTGCCCGGAGTGGCCTTTGCATACAAAACTTTCTGTAAGCCTCTACACGTGTTCTTTGGTATGGGACTTCTGGTCACTTCAATTGCTGCATGCCTGCTTGGCCTTACAGAGAAAGCGCTCTTCTCAATCAAGTGAGTATATTTTGCCTTTGTAGGTCAGAACATAGTATGTTGGTGCCGGTCTCGGGGGATTCACACATACCACGTATTTAGTGCCAAATCTGTTCACATATGCATTGCACTGGTCTCCATGTACATAGTCTTTATTAACTGTCCGTATTAGTTTAATGCAACAAGTCATGTTTCATCTAGAAGTAAAAATGGCAAACTGGGTAATGAAACCTTGAATCTGGTTGATAAGAGGCAGTACAGAGACTTTTTATAGAAAACTCCGTAAATAAGGCCTGCGGAGTATTTCAGTTCACCTCTGGGATTCTCCGTGACCGTCTGCAGAGTAACCGATTCTGCCAAGATGTTCTTCCCATAGTCAATGTAATCAGTGGAAAAGAATTTGGTTTTGTAAATGTATGAAAGAAAATGCACTTGTATGGTTACCCTCCCTCCTTTTTATCTGTACAAATGATCTGGTAAGTGTTGCTATTTGTTATTATTATTAGCTCCTTATACATTCAGTGGATGGAGCTCACTAGACTGTTGTATAATGGCTTTCCATTATGGGGGATTCTGGTTGTTTGAAGTGTGAATTCTGTGATATCTGTAAGTAAAACCTTAGTGTGTTTTCAGACATTATACATTTTGGTTACATTAGAATATCACCTTAGTCATTTTTTAAAAGATGCTTTAAGTTTAACATGATGATTAATATTTTGTTTTAAATACAAAAGCTCCTCCTAGTGGTCACCTATATATCAGCAAATGTGATCAGAATTTAAAGGAAATCTACCATTTAAATGCCCCCCCTTGGAATCTCAACTTCCCCTTTTAAGTGGTTGTTAAGCCACTTTATACCATCCTGTCTGTTCTGTTTAATAATCATGTGTGCCTGTGTGTCTGTGTTTTAAAAAAATAGGCTGTTCTTTACCAGTTTTCAGAGGGCCGAGCGCCGCTCACGTGACCCGTCTGCTCTCTCCTCTCTCCGGCTGACAGCTGCCTGCAGTGGGCGGGGCCAAGGATTCCTCACTGATGTCAGTTGGGAGGGGAGGAGGAGGGGAGGAGGGGAGGAGGAGGGGAGGAGGAGGGGAGGATGAGGGGAGGATGAGAGGAGGAGAGAGGTGGCGGGTCGCGTGAGCGGCGACTGACACTCTATACTTGTAAAGAATGGCTAATTTTTATAAAAAACAGACACAGGGGCACACAGGATTATTAAACAGACTGTAGACAGGATATGAAACTACAGCAGCAGGAGAGGAGGGGGGTGGGCACTGACACAGGAGCAGACAGGCAGGGAGGGAGGGGGGGAGAGAGGACAGAGGAGGACAAGAGGGCTGCGGATGATGGAGGCACGTAAACTGACCACGGTGTCAGGGCTCAGCAGCCATGGTATACCGTGGTCAGTTTACAGAGGGGAGGACATAGCCAGGCAGGATCAGCTAGGTATTTTAGGTGATAGAAGGGGCCAAATTACACAGCAAAGCACTGTGCTGTATAACATGCTTTAAGGGACTATACTCAAAATAAGTATAATTGCTAAGCCCCTCCCCTTCATGGCATTGTTGAAAAGGGGTGGAGCATGGGTGACCTTACAATTATGCCCCCCCTGAAAAAAGTTCTGCGGACGCCCATGCTGCCATCGTGGACCTCTCCCTCATTACCTGGGATCATGCTGACCTTCTGAACTAAGTACTTTTTAAATCACTAACTTAGAACAATTGTGCAGATCAGGGCTGTTCACTTCACTTGTTGCTCCTGTGACTCAAGTTTACTGAACTCGGGGACAGATAGTGTTTCCAGAAAAGGTCAGCAATGGCAGCCCCTGTATTTCTCTTATGACAGGTGTTCTTTAAAGCTTAAGTTTAGGTATTTAAATTACTCTTTTGTTCATCGATAGACACAGCGCTCAATAAATCATAGCTACTGGGTTATATTGCCTCCAGGAGCAGGACTAGGCAGAACAGAAAAAACACTTGACTACGCCCATGTGCCACCCTCAGCTGGTATAAAACCCCCCTCTCTGCTGTAGGTAATCAGTTTTAATCTGTCTAGTTAGGAGTAAGGCCCTAGGCTCCTGGCTGGGATCTCTGGTCCTAGCTATTTTTTTTTTCTCCTTCCTTACATTTTTTTGTTTTTTCCCTTTGGAGATCTACAATCAACTGCCGGGCTGGTTGATGGGCTGGATAATCTAGATCCAGTGGTCCCCCCAGCCATGCCAGCGAGTGCGTGCAGACCGCAGCTACGCGCTAGGTCGGCCGTGACATTGCCTCACGGACAGAGGCTGGCCCGTGAGTTAAATGTCTCGCAGGGTCGCATACGACTCGGCGTCGGTCTGAGTCGCAAATTTCCCTCCTGTCATCCGTTTTTAGCCAGCAGTGGGCTAAAGTCGGCTGACGTCACTCAGGCGGTCCAAACAGCTGGCACAGCTTCTCAGTGAGCTGCTGAAAATCTGAGCCAGCCGTTCCCGCCCCCTCCACAGCCCCCACTGGAGGGGCAGATCAAAGATATGCTGACTGACAGTCACTGCTCTCTGTTCAATGAAGACTGAGAACTGAGCGATCAGCGCTCTTTGATCGCTCAGTCCTCACTCTTCGAAGCGGCAGGGTACAGCTGAAGCTTCAATCCTGGGTGAGTAGAATTTTTTTTTTTTTTTTTTTTTATGGGACCCAAACTTCTTTTTTAATATAATGAAATAATCATATACAACATGCATTTGTATTTCCTGCTCCTAGAATTCTTGGTTTGACATTATGTGTATTTTATAAATGTATAATTACTTTTTGAAACAAGTCTGGTGATCTTATGACAAAGCGCATGTAAATAGCGTTCGGATGATGAGGTTTCTTTAAAGCCAAACTCCAACCAAACAAAAGAGCTGGATGAAAGCTGCCCTGTAGTGAAAAACGTGAATATTTGCCTCTCCTACCAGGGTGCTGAAGTCTGTGCAGAAACCAGCTCTTTCAGGAGTGTCAATCTTCTGTCCCTGTGTGATCCGAGCTTCCTCCGACTAATCTTAATGTCCGTACAAGACACAGTAGTGGCATGACTGTCAGAAGGAAGAACCACTGAGTACTGCTGGGGGGTCCTTAAAATAAAGACATATTTTAAAATAAGTGGATCCCAATGTTTCAGCTCTGTCTTCTGAAGTAGAACCTTGTGTGCTGCATGCAAGTTTTCATGATGTATGAATAATTATTGTTTGGGAAGTTATTAATTGCCCATTATTATTTTTTTCAGAGACACATACTCTCAGCTGCCACCAGAAGGTGTTCTTATTAATGTATTAGGATTGCTGCTTGTAGCATTTGGGATGGTGATTGTCTACATCCTTACACGGGAGGAGTGGAGGCGACCGCCATTACCGGAAGAGCAAGCTCTCTCCATTGACTTCAAAACTCTGACAGAAGGGGGGGAGAGCCCAACAGAGCCCTGACAAGCACAATGTCCTGCTATCGTAGTCCTTGTTAAAAGTGATCCTTCTGTGTATGGAGGTTATTTTCTGTGTGGTTACAATAAATACATAATGTCTACATCCCTGATATAAATCTAGGCAGTTACAATAAACACCCTAACCCTACAGATGAAGTGGGATCTAAAAGACTCGCTATCTCTGCTCTACATAGCAACCAGACATTTCATCCTTTTAACCTGCACTACAGACATGAAGAGGTGCTAGGTGGTTATGGGTAGAGGTCCTCCTTTCACCTTCATACATGAAACCACCTGCAGTTCTTTATAAATGCTTGAAAAACCATTGAAGGCTTCTTTTAATTAAACTGCTTTTGGATTTCTCTGCTACATGTGGTGGACATGCTCTCTGCCTTACTTCCTTTAAAACCATATTAACGAATAAAGTCCAGGACATAAAAGCCTTTCCTAACACTGTGCCAGAAAAGCTTCTAAAATTCACCTAAAGGATTTTCATGGATTTAGGTGAACTTGTAGCTTGTAGACCTCTTTGTTTCCAGTATAGTTAGGATATTTGAATGTTTCTCTCCAGCCAAATCAGCATTACATGTATGTTTAAATAGGTTGATGTAGTGGCCTCTCTATCTATATAGTGCTGTGTTTTATTCTTCAGCACAAAGAATCTGTACAGATAGAAATATGTCACTTTCTGGAGGAATGTCCTAGAATACATGGGCACTTTTCTTTGCATCGGTTCTTCTCAATACATAGTGAGCATAACTTGGCAAAGTAAGTATATTGTTTATGGGCTGTTTCAGCCATGTGCACTAATCAGATTCCATAGCAGTTGTTTCAGTTTGCATCTGATTTGTGGCAGTTAGCGACATAAAGGGTCTTACTGAAGAGAGAGCACACCAGATGTTACTGTGAGCTGTTTGTAGTCGGAGCTTGGATCCTCAGCACAAACAGCCATATACTTGTGCATGATCTCCCTATAATTTGAATTAGCCCTGAATACGATACCAGAAACTTAGATGAATGCAATGACCAATAGAACTCAGAGTGCCCGTGCATTCTAGTTGAATGGAAATCCAAGTGCCCATGCGTTCTAGTCCTATCAATATTCAGTGCTAGGGCAATCAGACCTCTAATGACAATCTTCAAATGCCTTAAGGTGCACCTGTCACCCTGCTTAGAACAGAAAATATTAAAGAGAAGCTCTACGTACAGTAACTTTGGCAGCCTCTCTTTTTATAATTGTGCTGTCTGCAAATAATTTGTTTTGTTTGCACTAACTGACCACTTGTCGGTGTAGCATGATTCTTACTAGACTAGGACAAGTTACAGTAAGTCATTTTTGGCATTGTACTCCTGTTCATCACAGTTTAAGGCAGGGGTCTCAAAACTTTTCAGTACGAGGGCTATATCATATATTTTACAATTATTGGTGAGCCAAAAAAAAAAAAAAACAGTTTTATAAATGAATGAATACATTTTAAATGCATAAACCCGCTCCAAGAATTAACTACATTTCAGACTCCTCCCCATCACACAAAGTTCCCCTTTCTCATCAGAAGCCCCCCTCCCTTTACATATTAGTGTTCCACCATACATCAATGTCCTCTTCAGAGTCCCCTATTATATTAGGGTTCTCCCTTGCATAAATGTCCCCATCAGAAATAGAGACTGATCTGATTCCTCACTCAGCCACTGACCCAAGTTGCAGGCCAGGTAAAATCTTGTAGCCAGGTGTGCCCTGCGGGCTGTAGCTTGGACCCCTGGTCTAAGGGCTCATGTAGAAAAAAAAACCTGCTTTTACAGGTGTTTGAGCTTTTATTTCTCTCTGCCTGGAAACTTCTCTATGTTAGCCAATGTGTCCATGCACACTATATGCACTTTCAGGAGTTTACAGGCATATGAGCTTGCAGGCATGAAATAAAACTCGATGGGTTTGGGGTTTTTTTTTTTCCCGCCTTTAGTGTGTATGGACACATTGCCTAACATGGAGGGGCGTTTCGAGGCACAGAGAAATGAAAGCTCCATAGCCTGTAGGAGCAGCTTCTTTGTACTGCAGTATGCATGAGTCCTAAGGCAAATGTGTTCAATTATAGGTTAAAAACAAAAGTTAAATTCCAGGCAAACCACTTAATATACAGTTTAATTACAGATATGTTTGTAATACCTGCCATTTTTATTTAGCCATTTATGTGATTTACATATCTCTTCTATGCTATGCTGCACACGGGTCCTGGATCAATTCAGTGCTAATTGCAGAGGTAACAGTGCTGGTTTGCAGTCCATTGAGGAGGCTGGAAAGGTGACCTAGGAAGCTGCATTGCACGGCTAGGAAATAAGTGCATCAGTTACCTAGGTGTGCCAGATAGAAGTAAATGATAGGAGTGGCTGTATAGAATTACAATTCTTCTGGAGTCTATGTATTACAATGTTTTTAACTGTTTGCATGGTATTCTGCTTTAAAATAAACCTTTGCCAGCAATAGCAGCCTCCATATTTCTCTCAGCACAGGTTTTCATGAAACCTTCCCAGCAGCTCATTTTCATAATTCCAGTAGCATATCTGACATCGGAGAGGAGGGACAGAATTCCACAGGTGACATTTTTCTGAAAATCATGTGTGATCTATGGTCCTGCAGTTGCCTAGACCATATATATAGTACTGACAATTAATTCTTAATGTTGTAAAACAGGTGACCTGCTAAATCTAAGCTATCTAATGTAAATTTGTGACAATGAGAGGTAGAGGAGAGTTATCATGCAGGATACAACATAGCCATTCTGTAGAATCAATGGTGACCAGTGGAAATCCACAGCCTTTATTACTGAGCTGACTTTAGTGGTGAGTTGTTTCTATTCCTGCCGTCCTTTCTTTGTGCCATTTGTATACTGTATTTTGTGACCAATGTATAGTCTTTCTTTGTTGTACTTTTTGGATAGAGCTGACTACAGAACAGCTGTTAATGGTGTTTGTGATGTTTTAAGCTCAGGTTTGTAGGATGGGACTAGGAAAGTTGGAGTGCCATCTGTCACGCCAAATACATTTTTTTGTATTGTAAAAATTAAAAAATGCTAAATGTGTAATGCACAACTGTCATTTCCAAAGTGTAAACTTGTTTACAAGAGAATGTGGTATAATATATACGGTATATATAGATTTATTTGTTAATGTTTGACCTATTTTGAAGAGCATTAAAATTGTCAGTTTCTCTGAAAAAAAAACTGTGTGATTTGATACAACATTGCTCTATATCCATGTGTGAATGAGGTGAAATGATCAGGCATGATGATTATTAGTGTTTTATACAGTTTATATTTTTGAGATGAATTAGAGCAGAGACTGCAAGCCAGTCCTTCCCCTCCAACATCAGTGCCTGACCTCAGAAATGCGCTTCTGGAAGAACGGTCAAACATTCCCATAGACACACTCCTAAACCTTGTGGACAGCCTTCCCAGAACAGTTGAAGCTGTTATAGCTGCAAAGGGTGTGCCAACTCAATATTGAACCCTACGGACTAATACTGGGATGCCATTAAATTTCATGTGCGTGTAAAGGCAGGCGTCCAATACTTTTGACAATCTAGTGATGCTTTGTAGGTGGAATCCCTACTACAAGTTCTGCATTGGCCTCTTTCCAGACCTGTATGTACTGGTCAATTAGTTGCAGAGTACTACCCTAGCTTTTTAAACAATGGTACAGCCTGTGTTGTAATCTGTCTTCTGATATTTTTCTGTAAAAATTTAGCTCAGGAAGAGATTGCCGTCATCCTAGTATGTTACCGTCTGATGCTGAGAGATCTGTGTGTCCTGAGTAGAATTGCTGAAAGCACACTCATTTAGAGCAGATGTACTACCTTTGATATACCCTGCTCATAACATACATGGAGAGCGGATGGCGGAGAGTGAGGTTGGTTATTAACTGGAAGACCACAGGAGGATCGGGTCCTATATTGTATCGTATGTGGAGTACCACTTCACAGGATTGGAGATTGGTGGCGATTTAACAGTGGATGTCCCCAGCTGCTTGGTCTATGTGAACTGGGTTTAGTGGTCCCATAACTGCTTACTGCGGTTTACATCTATACCCGTTGGTAAGAGTCAGGGTGTGGTGGCTGGGCTGTGTCACACTTTTTTTTGCCATATCAAGCACCTGGGTGAAGAGTCCACAGATCTACACCTTCTGCTATTAACCACTTATATTGTGGAATTTTTGATGGACTTTACTATTTTAGCGTCATTTATATACTAGCACTGCTCATGTGTGCATCAATTTTAAAACTTTCCAGTGTTTGAGTTGGCCGCTGGTGTCATTTAGGGGCTGCAGGTAGTTTTGTGTGCGCTTTCATAACATGCATGGTCTGTTGTATTTTAAGGTCTCCTTTAGGCTCCGTTCACATGTAGGCGTTTTTGGGCGATTTTCTGCTCTAAGCCTCAGCTCTAAAAATGCCCAACAAGACAAATCCCATTCATTTCAATGGCCCCTGTTCACATCTGAGCTTTCTGACACTTTTAGCAAAATGCCTGTTACTTAAAAAAGTACATGAGCTTCTTTTGTGGCATATTACAGGCGTTTTTATTTTATTTTTTTTTTCATTGGTCACTTTTCAACCTAAAAACACCTGCACAAAAATGCCTGAAAAATAGCAATGCCTAGATGTGAACAAAGCCTAAGACTTTCCACTCTACAATGTCATCTCCCAGTCCTTCTACTGTGCTTGTTAGTGTAAGAGTTTATGTGTCCAAATCTGTAACCACTGATTATAATTAGATGTCTGTTGTACATATTTGACACATGACCTTTATTAACTGGATGCTGCATAAAGCGGAGTTCCACCCAAAAATAAAACTTCCGCTTTAAGGCCTCCTGACATGCCACATTTGGCATGTCATTTTTTTGGGGGGAAGGAACGGGTACCTAGAATTCACAGGTACCCGCTCCCACTATCGCTTGGGCCGCCGCCTCGGCTGGAGAGGAAGTTCTACTTCCCCCCCCCCCCCCCCCTGCAATCTTCTAGGACACATAGCAAGTCCCAGAAGATTGCCCGTCCAATCAGGACGCGCAGTGCGCACTCAGCTGTGAAGCGCAAAGCTGTCACAGCCGGGTGCTCACACTTGTGATGCCGGTGCCACAGGGAGAAGAGAGAGAGAACCAAGGCCCTTGCATTGCTGGATCCAGGCACAGGTGAATGTGTGTTTTCTAAAAGCCAGCAGATACACATTTTGTAGCTGCTGACTTTTAATATACACAAAAACAGGTGGAAATCCGCTTTAAAGCGGTAGTATCCCGCTTTTTTACACTTTTACCTACAGGTAAGCCTATAATAAGGCTTACCTGTAGGTACAAATAATATCTCCTAAACCGGCATGGTTTAGGAGATATTTACAGTGCATGCAGCCGCTCGCGCGAGCGGCGCATGCGCTCTGAAGGTCCGGGGGGGACCTTCAATCTATTTGCCGGGAGCTTGCCGGAAAATCACTCCCGCGCGCATGCGCGGGAGTGACGTCATCGCGGCTCCGGCCAATCATCGCGCCGGAGCCGTCTCTTCCAGCCAATCACCTCGCCGGAGCCGCCGAACCCGGAAGAGACGGCGAAGGATCATGGCAGCGCCCGCAGCGATGTCCGGGGGTCCGTGTCGGGGCTTCGTTCTAAGGTAAGTAATACATAATGAGCTAGTATGCGATGCATACTAGCTCATTATGCCTTTGTCTTGCAGGTTTTTTTTTTTTTTGATCTGTGGGTTTACAACCGCTTTAAGTAATAGTACAATACAGTCCTCCATCCAGGCCTAGAGCGGTGGTTTCTCTTTTGGGTGTGATCCTGTCCTTTTCACTCATTTTATGAGCAGAGTTTTGATGCAGAAACATCAGGGATTGCCTCACAACTGAAGTAACACAAATGGCCTGTGAGATATCACTCGCAATAGAGCACTACACACACTGTTCAGCCTGTTTCTAAAGCCCCGTACACACGTACCGATCGTCGGCATACAAACGTTCGTCTTTTCTCCCCGGGATGTCGGTGTCTGTTGAAAAGTGCAAAGACTGCCCAAGAATTTTGTCCGCCGACTACAGCCGACTGCAGAAGTGATGTCATGTAATGGTTAACTTTCCCTGTGTTTTTTCTTTTCTGAGCATGCCCAGTCTTGCAAATCTGGGGTCTGTCGGCAGAATTCTGTACTGACTGGCGAACAATCGTCCGTTCTGGTGTCGGCATACAAAAATGTTAATGTTTGCAAGAAAGACTCTTGTCCGCAGAATGTGCGCAGACAGCTGTCGGAGGCACCATACTAACAAGCGTACAATCGGCAGATCTTTCGTCCACCGACGTTTGTATGTCGACGATCGGTACGTGTGTACGGGCCTTTACTCTTGTGGAGGAAAAGACTTGAGCTGCTGCTGCTCCTAATTATAAGCACCATGTGGATTCTCTGTCCTGATCCACTGCCTGCCTTCAGGGATGGTTCTCACCTCTGGCCACCTATACTTCACTCCACCTCAATCCGTTCTGGTTTGTGGGTGAGGCCTTGCCTCAATTTGGGCCTAGTTATTTACTGCAATAACTTACAGAAGCAGATCTTAGAAGTTTAGAGGACATCGCTGTTATCCCAGATGACCTTGTCCATGTTCCCCTTGTATTTCTGGGGATGATTTGCCAGGCTACCCAGTGGTGGCGACTGGTGCTCAAAATTTTGGGGGGGGGGGGGCGCAAACAGAAAAATGTAATAGGCATTGCTTTGCGGCAAAAAAATGCTGTAAAAAATTGTGTGCCTTTGAGGTCTCAAAAGTGTAAAAGGGGTCTTCAGTAATTAAGCTATAGTGTGCCCCCTTTAAATGCACAGTGACCCGCGTGCCCCCTTTCAATGCAGTGACCAGCGTGCGTGCCCCCTTCAATGCAGTGTGGCCCAGAGACCAGTGCACTTACCTGGATCAGCAGCGGCGGCTTCTCTCAGTCCCCCGGCGTGTCTCCTCAAGTCCTCCCGCTCCTGCCTCCTCCTCGGCCAATGGCATGGGGTTTGCCTTGCGGCCAATCAAGAATCAGGTATTAGATCCGCTCCCTGATTGGCCAGGAGGAGGATCCGCGTGACAATAGCGACATTGATTCGCTATTTTCACACAATGGATGGTCCCGGGGCGCACTACTCTGCGCCCCGGGTCCACCCTTTGCTGTAGCCTATTAGAGCCTCTGGCTCTAATCAGGTGATGCAAAAAAAAAAGCCCCATTGAACTCCATGCGTCCGGCGCCCCGCATGTAGATTAGGGAGCCGGACGCATGGATGGGGGGCGGTGCCCCAACACACCGGCCGCCACTGCTACCCAGCAGGAAGCAATTTCTGTAGTCAAAAATCTTGGGACCGCTTATAGGTTTGTCCTCCTCACTGACATTTCCTATTTAATTACCTGAGCCTGGTAACTCTGCTTAAGTTACCAGGCCTCTTTAATCTTCACATCTGACTTTGTCAGTTTGTTCATGATTAGTGAATCAGTCTGCTGGCAGATGTTCAGAGCTTTCTACTGCTACCTCTTCAGCAGCTAATACTTCTAAGCCTATGGACACTTCACCTATATGTATATGCCTGAGGCTCCTATCATTTATGACTCCTGCTTCAGAACCTTCACAGCCTACAGGCAGTCCCTGGGTTACTAACAAAATAGGTTCTGTAGGTTTTTTTTAAAGTTGAATTTGTATGCAAGTTGGAACAGGTCCATTTTTTTTTTGGTGCAACTCCAGCCAAAAAAAAAAGTTTACTTTTTTTGGATAGCATAGTAAAGGGTTAACATCCCTGTTATGTTTGTGCCCCTGTTCAGAAGATTTCACCTCACTTTTCTGTCCCTGTGACAATTGGATTTTGAAAATTTTGGGTTGTCATGGAAACAAGGATTGATGATAAAGCTTCAGTGGAGACACTTTTTCCCCCATAACTCTTACAGGAGTGAATTTCCCTTCCTAGGAGTAGATTTCCTCTCACTTCCCCGTTGTCTGCCCCCCCCCCCCCCATTTGTATGAGTCATATATGTAAGTCGGATGTTTGTAACTCAGGGACTGCCTTTATTCTGGTAGGATCTGTTTTTAATTTGGTCATAAGTAAATATGACATGCTCAATGTTATGTCTAATCAGATGCTCTATGAGTGGCTGTGCCTATAAGATTTCAATCTGTTGATTGCGATATAAAAGAATGACAGCTTCCGAAGCTCTGGTTGCTCCCTCCTGATCATGTAAGCAGTATTTTCCTCTGAGAAACCAATTTCTACAAATGGTTCCTATCTTCTATAGATTCTGCAGTCCTTTAATGGACATCTGATCACCTTGGTGAATAATGTCTTTAACAAAGACTACATTTAGAGACTTCACTGATGCTCACTCAGTTAAAGTAGCCAGAAGAAGGCAGGGAGTTGTTCTAGGAAGCTTAAATTAGATTTTAAAGCTGTGATCCATTTAGGCATGCATTCACAATTTCTCTAACTCTACTCATGACCCTCGAGTTTTGCAGCTCCTTACATGATGTATAGGTTTAGCTCTTCACTTTGCCATGTGAAACACTAACTTTGAGGCCAGCACAGCTAGACACATCTGCCCATGTGTGCATAGCACATGTGCTTGGGCCACAGATCTGGGTGCCCACTTCACTATAGGAGACCTGTTAATGATATAGAAGAATCTCAGGCTGCGGCTGGTACAGGCAACCTGCTTTGTTGAAAATCAAAATCCTTCGCTCATCTGCACTGCAGATTTTACAGTTGTACACCTTCTGTTAAAACCAGACCCCTACTTTTCTTTCTATTTTTTTCTGTTCTGATGGAAACGACCTTTTCTGCTAAAATGCTCAGATTCAGCTGAAGCTTTTACTCCAATGTTTGTTAACTCTATGCTGCGGTAGAGAGATACAGAATGTTATCAGTAATTTTAAAGGTTCTCCTCCCCCTGTACCTTTCTCCTTCTATAAGATCTGGAGCGTGGTTTGGGGTATATACACCCCCCTTCTCTTAATATATAAAGTCTTTTGGATCTTGTGATTATTTTAGTAAGTGCTTTCTCTCAAAAAGAAGGTCTCTTGCCTACATGGTCAATAGACATCACCTGACTAAAGGTTCCTGATGATTTAGGACTCACTGACTATTATGGTTCTAATTGTGCTCAGAGCTTCCCCATTGCAGAATACAATACAGTGTGTTAGTTTCTAGAGGTTTCCTGTTATACTCGAGAGAAGGTGACTTTTAGCATAACAAAATATCCAATTCTCCATCTAAGAGTTTGTGAGATTAATCATTTTTTCTTTTCATACTGACCCTCCCTACTTTGTTGTTTTGTTATCCTGAGTTGCAAATTCTGATTTCTTTATCGTAAATCACGGGACCCAGAGCCATATTCATTACCATATGGGTTATACGCCACCTATAGGTGAATAGAAACTGCCAACCAATCAGATAGGAAGTCCCCCTATATAACCCCCTCCTACACAGGAAGTGCCGCAGTTTTTTCGCCAGTGTCTTAAAGGTGATGTCACGGTGGAGAGGCTCTCCACATTTTTTATGTTTTTTCAAAGAAAGAAAGAATATGTTACATTCCCCAATCAAAGATCTCTGAATCTAAGGGATTAGTAATCAAATCCATCCAAAAGAGCCAAAGACTAAAAGGATGGTACCTGAGCCTCTTGAAAGGAGATAAATGGATTTTTGTAAAATCTTACCGTAAAATCCTTTTCTCTTAGCTCATTGACAGACGTAGTCCTCGGTGATACAGCACCTTCGGGTTATGTTGCCTCCACAGGAGTAGGACTAGACAGGAAATGAAAAATGCTCTGGCCACACCCTAGGGGCAGTCCCAGAGGGTATATCCCCTCTCTCTCTGCCTCAGCAAATCAGTTATGTCATAAAAGCAGTCTTTAGAGAATTTAACCCAACTCAAAAAAACAGAGGGGCGGGTACTACGTCTGTCAATGAGCTAAGAGAAAAGGATTTTACGGTAAGATTTTACAAAAATCCATTTTTCTCTATCGCTCATTGACAGACGTAGTCCTCGGTGATACAGCACCTTCGGGAAGTCCCAGAGCAGTATCACAAATGAGGGGTGGGAAAATGGAAATCAAATCCAAATCTAGAAGGCCCAACCGGTGCCAACTAGAAGTTTACAATGCTCATCCTTAATGATGAGACTCAACAAAAAAAAATTTTCAAACAGAAAAAAACCCTTGAGGTAGACCACCGGTCTCCTCAAATTGCGGCCTGCAAAACCTTGCGGCCAAATGAGGCATCCGCCGATGCCATCACATCAATTTTATAAAATTTTGTAAAGGTATGTACCGACGACCAGGTGGCCACTTTACATACCTGGACCACTGACGCCTGATGGCGAAAGGCCCAGGAAGTACTGAGCGCTCGAGTGAAGTGCGCCCTAACAGGGAACGGAGGATTCCGACCCTTAATAGAATCAGCCTGTACCACCGTCTGACTGATCCATGTAGATATGGTCGCGGCAGACACAGGCAACCCCCTTCAAGGGCTATCCGTGATCACAAAAAGTGAGTCCGTCTTACGAAAACCACTTTAGGAAGGAAGGATGGATTCGGAAGAAGAAACACCTTATCCCTATGAACCACCAGATCTGGGGAACGACAGGATAATGCGGCCAGTTCTGACACCCTGCGTACAGAAGTAATGGCCACCAAGAAGGCCAGCTTCTGGGAATGTAAGCAAGGGAATCTCCCTAATATCTTCAAAGAGAAGTTTCTGAAGAACCAACCACACTAAATTAAGATACCAGGCGGTAAGGGTGCGCGCATTGGCGGAGCCAGATGTCGCACCCCCTGGATGAAATTCCGCACCAAGGAATGATTAGCCAAAGGTTTCTTGAAAGAAGATTGCTAACGCCGAAAACCTGACCCTTGATCGTGCTCAAGGATAGTTTCTGCTCAACCCCTTGTTGCAGACAGACCAAAATTCGGGTCACCGAATAGGTATGTGGGGGAAATCCAATAGATTCACACCATGCAATATAGACTTCCATGTGCTGGAAGTCGCTTTCCTTGCTTTAACGGGAGGTAGGAATAACTGAAGCTGACACTCCCTTGTCCTTCAGTACCTGGGTCTCAATGGCCAGGCCATTAAGCCAGCGACTGTAAAGCAAGATGGAAGATCGGTCCCTGAGACCGCAAATCCTCCCTGAGAGGAAGTCTCCAAGGAGCGTCCGCGACTAGCCTGGCCAAGTCGGCGTACCAGGCTCGACGAGGTCAATCCGGAATTTCCAGAATAACTGGAATTCCCTCCACCTCTATCCTGCGAAGAAGTTCCCGCAGCAACTTGAGAGGATGGAAGGCATGCCGTAGCTGATACTGCCCCCACGGGGCGATCAGCGTTTCTGCTGCGTCCGCTAGAGGACCGTGGCGCGAGCTACAAACCTCCGCACCTTCCTGTTAGGCCAAGGTGCCAACAGATCCACATCCGGGATGTCCCAATGAAGGGACAGCTGGGGAAAAACCTCTGGATGAAGAGGCCATATGCGATTGGATCCGAATCGGGCTGCTCTAGAGCTGCTCGATCCAGTAAATCAGACAAAATCTGATCGCTCTCAGTTCCGATACCCTTATTGGTAATCTGGATACTATCGGAAGAAATGACTTCCCCTGGTTGAGCATCGGAGACTTCCTGGTCCGCTCGCTCAACCGGATCTGATTGTCCAGGGAATCGGAATTCTGATTCCATTAAAAAAGAATCTCCTTCATTTCGGGTATGAGACTGGGTATACGGTACTGCCTCTAAGAAGGCCACCATCAGTCCCAGCCAATTGACGGACAGCAACTTCCGAATCGTTGACTGAACCTTCTGGAGTTTACCAGCAAGGAGAAACTCTCTTGCCCAGGATGTATCTCCAACCTTAGGCCCAGATAGTTCAGTCTCCTGGTGGGAACCAGGGATGATCTTTGGGAAAGCGAAAAAACGCTGATGTCCTGCGATGATGGGGATATAAAGATAGGCATCCTATATGTCTATGGACGCCAGGAAATCTCTTTGATGCAGGGAGGCCACCACTGTACGGATGGACTCTATTTCTTCCCAAGTCCAGATTTGGACGCACCTTGCCCTCTTTCCTGGGCATTTGTGAATAGGTTCGAATAGAACCCCTGAAACCGTTCAATGTTAGAAGGGAAGAATCGCACCGGTGGAAGTGATCGAAACTCGATCCTGTGTCCTCCAGAAACCGGTGAAGACATCCCCCCCCCCCCCACCCCAGAGATGGGTAGGGGTTCATCAGGCTATATTCTTCAGGCTTGGCTGAGCCGGACTCTTTGTTTACCCGACCAGCGCCCTTTGAAACCCCTCTAAAGGGGCTTTGGAGGGTATCGCCTTATCGCCCGCCCTCGCGGAACGAACAACTCTATATGAGCAGAAAAGGAAGGTCCTCGTTAGTTATGAGGTCTTTTTATCCTAACAGTCTGTGGCAAGACAGCAGGTGGTACCGTCTATCCTATAAAGAGGAATTCCTCAAACGGATAGCACCTAGCCATGCGTTTGGAAATAACAGGGGTTCGTTTCAAAACGACCCCATTTGGGTAAAGGAAAATCCTTCGCCCTTTTGGTAGGCTAACAAGTACCAAAAAGGAATCTCAGTCTCAGCTACCTCTGCCGGTGTAACCTCAAGACTAAAGGTTTCCCGGACGGACACAACTAGTGCATCCACCACTCTTGTGCTATGGCGGAGGCAGAAACGTGCTCCTCACTGCTGAGGAGATATTACCTGAGACAACAGCCCCCTAAGAGGGACCTGCAACTGCATTGACCAGTTCTGAATCCGTATCTGAAGTATCTGATAAACAATAGGGGTAGGCGGGGGTCGCTACTTGACCCCCGTCCCTGACAGGCCACCTCCACCCGGGATACCAAAGACTCCAAAACTGCCGATAATGCATTAAAAACAAGTGGGGTACTGGAGGGTCCTGCGGCCACCTTGAGGGGATCAGGTGGGGATACCTATGCGGCAGGGTCAATGATTATACAAGACACTTGCCAGCGACAAAAAAATGACAAAGTAAAAAAAAAAAAACTTTTTTTTTTTTTTTGGTGTCCCCCAGTCGCAACAGCGCCCCTCAGTGTTACCTGCCTTTTTGGACCCCACAGAGAGAGAGACAGACCCCAAGGCTCATCCCTGATGCACAGAAGTTTTCATCAGCTTGTTCAGTGCTTGTCTTGTTACAGACAGGAAGTCTTTGGCCCTATTTCCTGGGTAAAAGAGGCGGCTCCGCCCCTTAACACGCCTGCCGGCTCCTCCCCCTGGCTCCATGAGGTGTTTGAGTCACCTCAAACATGGCCGCCCCCATGCTGGAGACACGAGGCTACACCAAAATGGCGGCCTCGTGCGATCTACCAGACAATGGCGGCGGCCTGCACAGAATAGCGGCATGTCTGCAGAAGGATCTCGGCCTCACAACCCTTCACCCTCATGGTGGTCAGCGTGGTCGGAGGTACCGGACCCTAGCGGGCCGTATGCGGTCCGTGTCCGTCGGGAGGCATCTGCTTAGCTGGAGGAATGATCTGGAATGCAGTATATATGTATAGACATCGCCCTGTGGCTACTGACAGGTAGGATACCTTATACTATCACAGTAAAGTTCTAGTACTGCCACTGACTACAACCATTTTCATATTTTTACAATTAGATTGTCAGCTCCCAAACCAAGCCTCCTGGCTTCTTATACACAAAAATCACACTCAATTAGGGGGATCTGTGACATGTTGTAGGATAGAGGGGAACCCATCCTTACCATTACAGAGAGGGGCCCGCGTTCACCACAAGACCCGTCAGGGGGAAAGGGGGAACATACTACTCACCATACCGGAACCAGGCGGGCTCCAACTCCTGACAGTACCCCTCTCCACCGAGGTAGGAGGGCTGTCGACCAATACGGGCGCCGTGACTCATGGTCTTTGGCGTTTCAGCGAGACGTTTAACTCGCAGGGTCAGTCCCTGTCCAGTGGGACTATGTCGCGGCCGACCCAGCGCGGAGCTATGGCCTGCACGCGCTCGTAGGCTGAACTGGGGTGACCACTGGATCTCAACATCCCGCCCGTCGCCCAGTTCAGCTTTCTTGCTTGAAGATCTCACAGGAACACTGGAGAAAAAAAGCTGTCTTAAAAAATTCTTTTCTAAGAAAAAAATCCTGCCAGGACCGAAGATCCCAGCAAGGTATCTAGGTCCTTACTCCTGACTAGACAGAAAAAAACTGATTTGCTGAGGCAGAGAGAGAGAGAGAGGATATACCCTCTGGGACTGCCCCTAGGGTGTGGCCAGAGCATTTTTCATTTCCTGTCTAGTCCTACTCCTGTGGAGGCAACATAACCCGAAGGTGCTGTATCACCGAGGACTACGTCTGTCAATGAGCGATAGAGAAACAAGGTTTTACCAGTAATGTTGTCCTTTTTAAGCACTGGACCCTGGGTAAAACCAACCCCTAAGTCGCTTCTGCAGGGTGCTCTAAAGGGTCCAAGGGAGTGGCCCCTCAAAAACAAGTGGACCCAGTCGTTGAAGGTCAGCAAGTGACAGAAACTCACCGTGATGGGTGAAGATTGGATTCCTGTGGCAGAATTGGATTCCTGCGACAGAATCCTGCAGCAGGACTGCTAAGTCCACTTTAAAAATATTTTTATGCACTGTTCCCTTTAAAAGATAAGATACCATGTGCCATATTGGTCTCTATAAAGAGACAATAGGTGTATTATCTGTATCAAAGCACACCTTGTTTGTTTAAACGTTTTCTTGCTCTCCCTGTGCAAAACAGTAGGTGTATCAGCTGTGTCAAAGCACACCTTGTTTGTTTAAACATATTATTTTGACCCTGTGCTGACCACCTGTAAGGTGTATCAGCTGTGACAAAACGCACTTTGTTTGCTTAATCTGCTCTCACCCAATGTTTTACGCACAGATTTTCACCTTGGCGCGAAAGCACCCACTTATTCGTCTCCTAAGAAAGCTCCGGCAATGCAACGCCTTCAGTGGCGTGTCTGTGGCGAAGGATCGTCCGCTCGCATGCGAATATTCGCCATTCAAGCAAGAGGAAGCATGAAGCCAAGAGAGGCGTGTCATGACGCGATTGGCATGCACATGGAGAGCACGCTGCGCATGCGCAGTACAAGCGCAAATGGCGGGATTTCTTAAGGAAGGGTTTCCAGCGAGCAAGCGTCTGTCAGAGGCTGGAGGGGATGCAGAGTAGAAGCAGCTGGGTGCATGAGTCATTGTGGGTTCATATTTACAGGCACGGTCTGGTTCTGTTACTTTGGGATAATCAGTGCTAAAGTTAGTACCTCAAGTTTGTCTTGCCTAAGAATAATGTCCTCTCAAAAGAGGAGTGGGGTGGGGGGCACAGCTGGAATGCCGCCGACAGGACTTGAAGTTGTGCTTCCTCTGTGTTTACCTCCCCTAAAGGGCCAGAGGCAACTAGCCAATCTGAGCCATTACGGTTGTCAGGCATAGTAGCCACATCTAGTGCTTATGCCGCAGCATACGTCACCAAGGACGATTTGGCATCGGCCTTAAGGGTAAGATTGTTGGCATGATTCCAGCATTGCACGGGGGGAGGAAATGTGATAGATCCCCCCTCACCAGAACCATCCCCTAAATCAGCACAGGATTGGGCAGAGGATGTGGAAGAAGTAGCTGTAAATAACGCTATAGAAGGTCAAAATGAGGTTTCCACTTCTGGGGAGTCAGGACCTGAGGAGTCATATTCAGCCTCTCAGTCCCAGAGATTGTTCATTCAGTCTCTTACTGAAATGGTCCGGTTTGGATACAAATTACCTCCCTTAGAGGGGGGTGCAATGAGCCTAAAGAGGAAAAAGAAGACCTCAGGCTTTTCCCTTACATCTGCTCTTGGAGCAGATAATGCATGCTGATTTGGATCATCCTGATAGGATTTTTGTTCCTCCCAAAAGGTGTTCACTATTGCATCCTATGGAGGAAAAATTCACGAGAAAATGGAGTATACATTCTGTGGATGCTGCCATTTATTCTGTTAACAAAGTTTAACTTGTCCTGTGGATAATGCCCAGGTTTTTAAGGATCCAGCTTTAAAGAAGTTGGAATCTTTGGTAAGGCCTTCTTTGCTGTTGCAGGGTCTGTGATACAACCAGCAGTAGCAGCTATAGGAGTTTATCAGTCTTTAAACGACCATATTGAGCGAGTTTCCAGGATGGTTCCTTCTGAAGAAGAATCTGTGGAAGATTTCACAGATCTACTTTGCACTTTATGTTTTGCAGTGGCTGCTCTTAAGACTCCATACAACAAATGTCACGGTTTGCTCGTTTAACAGTGCATATGCACAGAATCCTATGGCTAAAAAGCTGATCTGCGGAACTATCTTGTAAAAAGTTGCTGGCGTCACTTATACTTTCATGGAGAATGCCTATTTGGGGATGATCTGGATAAATATATCCAAAAGATTTCAGTGGGGAAGAGTGCGTTGCTACCAAGTCTACCTCTAAGCCTACTTTGTGAAGGTGGGGGGAAGGCTGCTTTGGTTCTCGAAGGTCTGGGTAGAAATTATTCAGGACAGCTGGGTTATTTCCACTATCTCGCAGGGATACAAACTGGGATTTCGGGTGTTCCCGCATCCTTGGTTTGTAAAATCAAACATACCTGCAGATCCTCTAAAAAGAAGATCTCATTTTCGGGCTCTGGACCATATACGGTCTCAAAGAGTGATTACAGAGGTTCCCGAAGACGAAAGATTCAGGGGTTTTTACTCCAACCTTTTTGTAGTCCCCAAGCCAAACGGAGAATTGAGACCTATTCTGGATCTCAAGGCTCTGAACCAGTTTCTTCTAAACATTCCTACTTTCTGAATGAAGTCAATTCACTCAGTCATGGCACGTGAAGGTAGACAAGGATGCATACCTTCACGTGCTTATTGTTCAGGCCCATCAAAGGTTTTTACGCTTTGCAGTAGAAAACCATTTTCAGTTTCTGGCCCTGCCCTTCGGGTTGGGCATGGCTCCAAGAGTGTTTACAAAGATCCTAGCTCCAGTATTGGCCACTCTAAGGTCTCAAGAGATATCAGTGATAGTAATAGATTGTCTAGATATCCTAATAGATCGATCGGCTTTGGCTCTAAGCCGGAATGTTTTCCAGACAGTTCAGTTCTTAGAATGTCTGGGCTGGATTCTGAATTTGGCAAAGTCAGCATTACAGCCGGTCCAGGGTCTGGAATATCTGGCTTTCCTTGTGGACACAATGCAAGCAAAGATATTCTTGCCATCAAGAAAGGTCACAGACCTGAAAGATCTGGTTCAATCCGTAAGAAGGCAAAAGTATTCTTCAGTATGTCTTAGCATGAGGTTATTAGGGAAGATGGTATCCTCATTTGCAGCAGTTCTCTATGCTCAATTCTATGCCAGACCTTTACAGAACAACATTCTGTCAGCATGGACCAGAAAGGTCCAGTCCCTAGATTGGTGCATGTCTCTGTTACCAAGAGTACGTCAGAGTCTACATTTGTGGTTGATGACCAGAAATTGGGAGAAAGGGAATTCCTTTCCTCCAGTAGTCTGGAAAGTAGTAACTAGAACTGCTCCCCCTCCCCAGACTGGCATCTTTAGAGGATGCCACTGTCCAGGGAAAGTGGTCTGGGGTAGAAAAGAGTCTGCTCAGATTTCCAAGACATTGATGGGAAGTTTGTCAGGCTTTAAAGTACTGGACGCCCAGACTTGGGGGTTACCCTGTCAGGGTACAATACGACAATGCCACGGCTGTGGCTTAGATCAACCATTAGGGAGGCACCAAAAGTCAGTCAGCCCAGGTGGATATCATCCTATTATCCTAGGCTGAAAAGTTTGTTCCATGCCTTTCAGCAGTTTTCATTCCAGGAATATGTTTTCATTCCAGGAATAGAAAACTGGCAGGCAGAATTTCTAAGTCAACAGATGTTTCCAGGTGAATGGTCCCTACACCCTGAGATCCTTGCAAGGTTTTGATATGCAAAAATTGGCAGTGGCAAGGCCTTGGGGTTCTTCCACTGCATCCGAACCTACTCTCTCTCAAGGTCTGATATTCAACCTTGCTTTACAGTCTCTAAATTTGACGGCTTGGCTATTGAAGCCTTGATTTTGAAAGAGCTGGGTATATCTGGCCCTGCAGTTTCTACCCTGATAAATGCTTAAAACCAGTCTCTAGAGGCATTTATTACAGAGTCCGGAAATCTTACATTACCTGGTGTAAGGCCACAAAATGGCATTTCTGCAAATATATTGTTGGGAGAATTATAGCCTTCTTGCAAGTAGGGGTAGATATGAAATTACCCTTAGGCACTATTAAGGGTCAAATTTCAGCCTTATCGTTTTTTTTTTTTCCAGAGACTGATCGCTTCACATTCCTTGGTTCAAACCTTTGTTCAAGGTTTATTACCTATGCTTCCACCAGTGAAGCCACCAATATGTCCTGTGGATCGAAATTTGGTGCTGGCAGTTTTACAGAATCAGCCTTTTGAGGCCAATGGGGCATATTTCCCCCTGGTTCTTTTGACCAGAAATTGGTCTTTTTAAATTGCGATAACTTCAGTCAGAAGAGTATCAGAACTAGCAGCTCTTTCTTGCAAAGAGCAATTCTTGATTTTACAGATAGGGTGATTCTATGTCCACCTATAGGTGGTGTATAACCCATATGCTAATGAATATGGCTCTGTGTCCCATGATGCACTCCAAGAAATTGATTTTACAGGTAAGCTGTAAGAAAAATCCACATTTTTGGACTATGTCCAACTTACAGATCTTATGCTGGTTTCTAGGTGGGGCTTGGGAAATCCTCTATTTCAACTTTTTTTATTTAAATGTATAAGTATTTATATTTTACTCCCCCTTAACACTTGAGTGCCGGTTGTTTGACTGGTTTCTGTTGAACATACAATGAATGGTACACAAGTACTGAATGTCATCCAGTCCCTGCTAAACCAGCTGACTTTCTTATGTGTATACCCAGCTCAAAGCGTAACTCCACTTTTGCTGAGAAAAAACAATCCCCTCTGAGTGATTTATGTACATTGCAAGGAATATAACGACCTTTGTTGCAGATTCCTACCTTTTGTTATTTTGAAGAAATCACTGTTTGATTCTCTGTTCTGAGTCTAAAAGGAGTGGTTTCATAATTATCAATCAGCTGTGCAGCTGACGAGCAATGAGGAAATCTGATGGGCCTGCATCCCTTTAGACACATGTTCCTACTGGGATTATCCCACCAAAAATTACATTTTTGTTGCAGGGGATGCCAGAAATCTGACTTGTATCTTAGGCAGACTTCTGGGAAAATTAGTGAACCAATCACACAAGCAGGAAATTATGTTTCTGGGGTGTGGTCAGTATACATTCTGTGTACAGAACACCTCCAGGTAGCCATATTGCATTGCATTTTCAGAAAATGACAACGGCTGCAGATTAAAAAGGAAAGGTCATTTTTAAAAACATTTAAGTTACAATATGACTTGTTTCACAATTGTATATGCTAGATTATTTTTTCTTTATTTGCTAATTTATTCCCCCCGAAAGAGGAATTCACCTATCACTATTAAGTTCGGTTTCCTTTGCTGGATGGTGCTTGCAGTCTTGTAGTGATTCCAGCAGAACTCAGCCTCTGGTTTATGGATCCCTGCATAACATATTAGATTAATGCTTGTGCTGCCAGAGCTGTTTTGTTCACACATTTAAAAAATAATTTTAGGTCTAAAGATTAGTAAAATCCTACAAATATTTTCTGAAAGCAGAGACACCCTGGAGAGAGTAAAATGGTGGTAGTTCCAATTTTTTGCCACATGATGTTTGCAGAACAGTTTATCAAGCACAACATTTCTGCTAAAACAAGACACTAGTTTATTTTGGGGCACGCAAATGTAATACATTACATTCATTTTGGTGAAAATATAAAAAATAAGGTTGCGCCAGGTAAATATACTTAACCGCTTGCCGACCGCTGCAAGTACATATACTGCTGCGGTCAGCCCCTCCTGGGCAAAGCGACGTATTGGTACGTCACTCGCCCACGAGCCAATAGGGGGCAAGCTCCAATGTCCACCAGTCACTCGCAATCTCCCGCTGGTGAGGGAGAAAGGCAAGCGGCTGATGTAAACAAAGGCACCTGTCATTCTCCCTGGTGTAACTGCAGAGATCATACGATCCTAGCAGGATCGTATGTCTCTGTGGTTTCATCAAAAGCCCCGTCCCTTTACTGTTAGAATCACGCCCCTAGGGACACACTTAACCCCTGGATCTCTAATAAAGTTAACCCCTTCCCTGCCAGTGTCATTGTTACAGTAACAGTGTATATGTATAGCACTGATTACTGTAGTAATGTCACTGGTCCCCCCAAAAGTGTAAAAAATTTAGTCAGGGGTCCGATCTGTCCGCCGCAATGTCGCAGTCCCGCAAAAAAAAAAAAAAAAAAATGCAGATCACCGCCATTACTAGTTAAAAAAAAAAAAAAAACAAACAATAAAAATGACAGAAATCTTTCCCTTAGTTAGTAAACGCAATAACTTTTGCGCAAACCAATCAAAATACGCTTATTGCGATTTTTTTTTTTACCAAAAAATATGTAGCAGAAAACAAATTGGCCTAAAATGTTAAAAAATTTTGATTTTTAAATTTTTTTGGGGGAATTTCATATAAAAAAAATGTGAAAAATATTGTTATTTTTTCAATATTGTCGCTCTTTTTTTGTTTATAGCGCAAAAAATCAAAATCACACAGGTGATCAAATACCACCAAAAGAAAGCTCTGTTTGTGGGGAAAAAAAAGGACGTAAATTCCATTTGGGTACAGCGTCGCAAGACCGCACAATTGTCCGTTAAAGTCACGCAGTGCCGAATCGCAAAATAGGCCCTGGTCTTTGAGCAGCCAAATCCTCCGGGGCTTAAGTGGTTAACATGTCAAAGTTTTACATTTGTGCATGCCCCAAAATGACGAGGATTTTTAGTACCCTAGATTTTCCATAAGTGACGCTTTAAACTGATGACCTGTTGAGATTTTTACACCTGTGACTAATGGCCCTAGAATTATTGCTCTCCCTCCTATGTAACATGTATCGCAAGCAGCACCTTTGTATGTAGGTATCTCCGACAAGTACATTTATATTCCTGTAAGCAGGGGGCTAAAAAATAAAAATAAAAATTTTGTATAACTTAAGTGCTTGGGTGTAACTTTTTTGACTTTTTATTTTACATCACATATTTAATATTTTTTAGGAAAGGTTCTTTCTAATGAGACATTAACCACTTAAGCCCCAGGCCTATTTCGGACACTTTTTGTTTACAAGTTAAAATCAGTATGTTTTCCTAGAAAACTACTTAGAACCCCCAAACATTATAAATTTTTTAGCAAAGACTCTGGAGAAAAAAATGGCGGTCATTGCAATATTTTTTTGTCACGCGGTATTTGCGAAGCGGTCTTTAAAACGCAATTTTTTTGGAAAAATTACATTTCACTGCATTTAAAGAAAACGAAACAGTAAAGTTTAGCCCCATTGGGTTGAAAAAAAAATAAAAAATAGTGGCGTGTACAAGGCTTAAGTCTCTCCACTCAATGGATATCAATGAAAAAAAGATTTTTCTACTTACCATAAAATCTTTTTCGAGTCTACTCTGTGTTGTGGTTCCTCCGTACTGTTTTCTCACAGACAGAGGTATGACTGGTATAGGTGGGGTTTTAGTGGGGCTGACTTTTTGTTCTGGTTGCCTGTGTGCACCTCCTGAAGGCTGCTCCATCTAACACACATCTATGATTTATCCCCGTGTCCCTCTAGACTAGATTTTTATGGTAAGTAGAACATATTTTTTCTCCTTTTGCTGCTGTCTGGGGCTCAGTTAGAGAATTTCCGTCACTTCCTGTACTGCTCATATATTATCACCAAACAGGAAGTAAGGGGAAATCTTTAACGGCAACACAGAAACAAAAATGTTTTCTTTAGGGAAAGTTAGAATCTCCTTTTATTGTAGTCTGTGTTCTGGTTGCATATTTTTTTATCACTGTCTCTGGTAAAAGTGTTGCCTGCATGATAGGAAGTCAGGGAGAATCCTTCTAAGGGAGTTCCCAAAAAGCATTGGAAAAAAAAAAAACAACCACACATTCTAATCCCTCCCCTTCATCTAAAACACATTTTTGGCTAGGTACACACTTTTATTGGAATTAACAGCTTCTAGCACCATTATAATGGTAAACTGTGTGGTATCCATTACATTACCCGAGCAAATAGACGATTCTGGGGACAGCAGAGAGATTAGAACATACAGCTTGAACTTTCTGTTCTCCGCACTACCTGCCACCGATATGGCACAACGGAGACCTGGTCGCTGCTCCCTTTTTTGAGTAATTAGGAGCAGAATCTGCTCCATTTTTACGTTTAGAGGAGTGGTGCAAGCTTGTGTTGGCACCATTCCTTCTTAATTCCCCCCATTCAGGCCTCATGCACACAGCATGTTTTTCCTTCCCTTGGATGCCTTTGCTCTTTGGCATATGTGTTTGGCGTTAATGCATTTAATTGGCACTGCTAGTTTTTTTTTTTGCTCAAAACCACTGTACTAACTACCCAATGTTACATGTGACCATTTTCGGTCATGCCCCTACGACAGAATGTCGGCCAGCTTCTTTTGAACTGGCTGATTCGGCCCGTGTGTATGGGGCTTAAGTGTTCACGTTTGGCATTTATCTCACCCAAATGCTCCTCTCTCCTAAATGCGTTAGTGACGCATTTCTCCCACCCAAATGCTCTACTGATGCGTTTCTTTTTCTGCCTCTGGACACAGGATAACAGAGGGGCATTTAGAGGCAAAAAAAAATAAAAATCTATCAGAAATCTTGCCTGTAAAAGCAGTATTTGTGATGTCCTGTGTGCATGAGGGCTTACCTTCATTTGCTGTGCTGAAACCGGAGGCCACTGTACAGATATACCTGCAATACTACAGACAGAAGTGGTTTGACCTAGTACACCTAAAACACATGTTGGCTCATATAAAAAGAGCCATTTATTATACTTGGATAAAAACAATGTAGCAAACTCAGCAACCTTAAAGACATTTAGGCTAAGCTGTGATTACAACATTGCGGTTTTCACAGTTAAATAATCCAACTGCAGAGCCAACCTCTGTGGTAGGTAATGTAAAAAAAAAAAAGGCTAGAATTGATGTGTTAGCCATATAAGAGGTGTAAGAAAAAAAAAAAAAAGCCAAAATATAAAAGGGTAACTCTACTTTAGTAAATATATCCTTGCAAATGGCAGCAATTCAGTAACCTGTATGCATACAGAATGCTCTCAGAAATGGAATTAGCTCTCATAGGTTAGGTTTGCTGCTTTTCCAGTTCCCTCTTGTAACACTAGGACTAATCGTGTGACTTCAATAAGCACAGCCCCCCCCCCCCCCCCCCCTTAGCACTTAGGGAGGGAGAAATTGTTGGAAAGCAGCCGTTACTAGGTATAACATTTACCACTCACCTTAAAGTAGAATAAAGACCAAACATTTTTTTTTATTTTGTACAGAGTAAGGGAGGGTTATAACCTTTGCCACCTTTTTTGCCATCTGTGTCCCATAGCTAAAATAGGAAGTGAAAAGTAATTCCTGGTCATCGTCATCCTCATTTCCCATCTATTCCTGTTGTGGTGACAACCCAAATGTAGGATCTTCTTTCACTTTCATTCTGAGTGATAATAGTAAACAAGACAAATAGGGCGAATCTCCCTAACAGGGGCACAGACCGCAAATAAAACCTGACAGGGGTACTAATCCATCTACACTCTATTCAAAACATATTTTTACCTTTTAGTTATACTTTTTGTGTTTGCAGTTGTTTTTAATGCCGAGATCTAACAGCAGAGGACATCCAGCACCAAAAAGTAAAACACTGGGGGGGGCTTTACTAAAACTTGTGCAGCTGTGCATAGTAACCAATCAGCGTCTAAATTCAGCTTGTTCCATAAAGCTTTGGCAATAAGACCCCTTTCACACTGGCAGAAGTCTGCCAGCAGATCTGCCCGGTCTCTCCACTGATCTCTGATGAGCAGGCAGATGACAGGTCTGTGTCCACTCCGCTCATGCAGAGCTGACACGGACATAGCCCGCTGTTATGACTGTCGGATGAAAACGGACCACCTGTCTTTTTCCATCCAACTCTCATCCAATTGATGGATGGGGAACGAATCCCTATCCGTCTGTTTTTAGTGGACAGGATCGGATGGGATTCTGACGGGTGAGAGAGCTATGGATGGTCCTGGTTGGGTCTGGCTGTCAATGTGAAAAGGACCTAAAACCTGGAAGCTGATTGGTTTCTGTGCAGAGCTGCACCACATTCTGTGGGCCCCAGTTTTAGTACATCCCCCCCCCCCCCATGATGTGTTACTGACATGTTAGAGCAGACCCCTCTGCTCAGTAAAGTGTGTCCGCTGTTACAGATCAGGGAATAAATACAGCAGCCGGTATCTGAACTTTCTCTCACTAACAGGCAGTAAATCTGCACTTGCAGTTGTGTAGTAGCATAAACAACAGCATCATTAAAACTCTTATAATGAAAAGATAACGGTGTCAAGAGGCAATTGTGACATAGGAAACCCATGTAATACAATTGTGAAGCAACTTGTGTTTTCGGTTTAATGACCCTTTAATATATAAACACCATACTTTGCATAGCTTTGTCCATTGACCGTGACCCAAAGAACAAGTCCTCTGCTCACATCTGTTCTAAAAACATCTCACAGGCACCGTATAGAAACACAGTCACAGCTCCATCTAAGATCCCAAGCATATCATACATTAATAATCTTTAACATCATCCCCATTCTCCACAAGACACGGCATCAGACACACAGAGATGGCTGTTTTGATTCCAAGTGTTATTAACCATTTATAAATAAGTACATTTTTTCTCTTTTGTCTCATACAGTTTTTCTTGTTCAATTTACAGTTAAAGTCTGTATAGAGAAGGTGACTTTAGGGGAAGGGAGGAAAGACTTTTCACATCTATCTCACATCTCACATGTACAGACAAGAAAAAACAGAGCAAGCAAATACAGTGTAACTGAGAAAAAGAAAAAACCCAGGAGTGGTGAGGGGAGGCCGTAGAGGGGATTTTTATACCCCGGCACCTAGAGTGCAACCTCCCACCTCCTCTGCCTTCAGAGACCAAACACATCGCTCTGCGCTGCACTGCAGGAGGCCCTGAAAGCAAAGGAGGAATCATAAAACAGAAATAAAAACAGAAACAAAACAAATAAAACATGATTTTTTTCCCTTGTTTTCTTATTTACAAGTTCAATGCTCAAATCTGCAGACTCTTCCTCGTCTCTGGGAGGAGGCAGGGAGAGGAAAGGGGTGACTTAGTAATAAAAAACTAAAAATTAAACAACCCCCATGACCTGAGCACTGCACAATATATGTATTTTATATACATATATATATTAAACAATGGTTGTGTTCTGTATATTTTTTTTTTTAAAGAGAACGGACCATGCATTGAATAAATACACTGTACAGAGAAGAGAGTCCTTCTGACTTGGGGTGGCGAAGGCCCCGCTCACCCTTCACAAGGTTCCTTCAGTCTTTCTGATGTGTGCAATACAGCCGCAGCATGGAGGAGAAGGCGAGGGGGCTGCTGACAGGAAAAGCAAGGGAAGTGAGCAGCCAGGAAGGGAAGTATCGCCAAAAAAAATAAAACAGAAAAAAAAAATAACCTTTCCAACATTGCATTGGGGTTCTTGAGCAGTGATCGTTAATAGCAGGTGTCTATTTTTACATAGCAAAGGCAACTCACTCTCCTCCCAGTTCAGATCTGTTGTGCCTAATCACAGCATGGGGTGTCAAGCAGGAGGCCAGTGAAAGTCTGCTTTTTTTTTTTTTTTTAGATACTGTCTAGGGAAATAGAAAAGAACCCTGCCACGACCACAAAAATCCCTGAACTGTGATACTCTGAGGACTTCGTTAAATTGAACGAATGACGTTTTGTAGGCCTAAAACTTGCATCTGTTCTCTATCCACAAACAGCACCGTCTCTGAAATATACACAATGGCTATCACTTTGTAATAGAAGTAAAATAACAACATGTACAGTCTCCATAGAATTAGCTAAACATTTCCAACAATGGAATGCACCAAACCCAGCTTGGGAGCTTTCCCAATGTTTGTTACTATTATGTTTTAGTAACAGTTACTTATAGGACAGAATGTAGTATTACCTTGGATATTTGTGATCACTGCAGTGCCCTCTACTGGCTAGAATTTCAGACAATGTACTTTGCCTAAACAATGGGCTATTTCCTGTGCTATCAAACTTTGTATTAAATGTGTATTCAGTCAATTTGAATTAAACTGAAATTGGGTTAGTCTGCCACATTGTCCAAATTTTGAAAATTCTTTTTTTTTTACATTGTGTTTACACAGACACTAAGCCCGCGTAAAGGGTCTCTACTGTCCTGGTCACTGTTCTCTACATACTAAACCCTGTCCTCCATTCTATCTTTACCATGGCGGTAGGTGCTTACCTCTTTTACAAGTATATAGAGGGGGCCCAAGCCTGTGTAAACATTATAGCAGCCCCCAAATCAGCTGGGCAGTAAGAATCGGGTGTTTTGCTGTGAAACAAGATAACTGCTGATCCTTTAATTGTACTGCAGCCCATATTCTTATTATGTATTCAGAAGTGTGGTTTAGAGCATTACCCTGCTGAGAAAATTTGTTTGCATGGAAGCAAAGTGCCTTCATTACACACTTCAAATCACAGGGAAGTGTCTTTTCACATTACTGGAATGTTCTCTTTATCACAATATACAATATACAGCAATTATCTAGTCCCAAACAAGGTTTTGGTGCATCCTGTTTTTTTTTTCATTTATATAAAATATTGTAATTAAATAGCAAATAACTAAAATATTAAGTTGTATTTACTTAGAACAACATGCTCCAACAACTTATCCTTAAGTCTGTTTCCATGAGAATGGAAACTGTAAGGGTTTTTTCCTTCATTATTGCACATATCACTGACACTAGAAGCATTCAACAAGAATGGTGGGTGTATTTGTTGTGTTGATGTGGAGACTGTCATTCTAATGTATTTCAAACTGGCCATTTAGTAAATCTGCCCCTTTACAACATGAGCCCTTCTGGTCTGGTCTATGACTACCAGCAGTCTGGAACATTTAGGAGAATCTGATGGATGTGGACAGGTCACAAGATATGTACACCTGAGAACATTGCTGTTTGATAGCAGAAAACCATATTGTAGCTACTGGTAGATTTCCGCTTTATGAATAGGTGTGATCACGTATGTCTTGGTCATCCCTCCAGTTTTTATTTATGCATAAGGTCTGGGCTGAATTAAACTCATCCACTTGCAAATGATGAAATGAATGGTTTGCCGCCCACTGCAAGTCAAATTCCTTCCCACCTGTCCTCCAAGCACACTGATGCTCTTATGCTGGCTCATGGTTCACAAAAGCCTCCTAGTAGCAAAAGAAAAAGGAGATTTAACTTGATACTAAACTGAAGATTATGAGATGGTGAATTTACCATTAGTGGACTAGTCATTCAGACTGCATTAGCCAATCCATACATAGCTTTAAAATGGGCCTTTTCCCTGCTGTCATCCACACCCGAGTCTGAGTGCTAAGCTCAGGAGGTAAAACAATTAGCTGCATTGGAGTGCAGAGAATTGTTAAAAATAAAAGATAAAATAGGCGCTCATCTTATCTTAAAGTTATGTTGACAATTTATGCAACATTAACTTTTCCCTGCATGTGTCGCAATGTAGCGTCGAAAGGGGAATAAAGCTCCCCTAAAGTTAAAAAAAAAATAAAAAATACATTTACATTGAGCTTTACTATTCCGCTACGCTACATAAAATTCGTACCAATAAGCAGACTTTGCTGATTTATATTTTGGGGTGCACAAATCGAATAAATGTTGTGCTGGGAATATTTTATTTTTTTACCAAAAATTCCCGAAAAAATATTTAAAAAATGTATGCTAATCTGGTACCAAATTAAATCCTTATCTGTCCCCAAAAACATGACCTATAAATTAGGGTAGACTACAAACCCTAAAAGGTATAATGTGCGGAACTGAGACATCACCAAAACGCTCTGGGACTCGAGGTTTAGGAAGAAAAAGGCTCGGGATTTAAGTGGTACAGTTTACTCAAGTTAAAAAGAGCAATAAAATGTAAAGTGCAACAATTTACAGTAATCTACTGAAGATTAGTGAAAGCTGAATTCTGATCCATTGCCCAATATCTTCACTGCAGATTAGACTGTCTTATTGAGTAGGCCTGCAAGAATTTAAATTCAAAACACTATAATGCCTAAAGAAAAGATTCTCCGTAATTAATGACTAATAAATGGGCACCAGTATTAAAAAAATGCCCTCTAGAGGTTTCTAGCTTAACAAGGTGAAGAGTAGTGGATTTAGAATACAGTCCCTTGTAAAAGCATACTGTACATCTACCTATAATAACTTACTTTACATCTACTTCTCTTGCTTCCTCTAGTTAGAAAAGGACTGAGGTTTTGTGATCCCAAGAGCCAGACCCTGTAAAAAGCCTCAGTAAAAGCCTTGCATCCCCAGTGTATGTTACATATAGTGTTACATGGCTATCAATGTAATAATGACAATGAATAGAGCCCTTATTTTATCAGATTCCCAGATGCCTATTGTGCTGTAAGTGGCCTTAGATTTTTCTATGTTCCAGCTGCTGTACTCCCACATGCAGGGTCAGTCTAGTTACTCAGGGCTGTAAAACACACTGCCAGTAGAAGCAATGCTATAAAGGAGGAAACATGGGCTTGCCGCCAATAAAATCCACAGGATGGCAGAAATATTCTGAGACCAGGGGCTGACTTCATTTTAGTGATTTAAGTGCAAATAATTTAATTTCAGTCAATTGAAAAGAGAATACCAACTGTATACTGGGCAATTAAAAAGAAGGTGCCCATTGGGTTCCATGACCCAATCAAGTCTAGAGTGTTTTTTTTTTTTTTTTTTAAGAACACCCTACCACACTAAAAAGCCAGCTCTGCCCATCTTGGGTCAGCTAAGAACACTAAAGTGGAGGGTCAATGGCTGAGGGTCTGGGACAGGACTGATACCTTTAGAAGAGTTACTCAGCCTCTAGGTTTGTGGAAGGTATACGTAAAGAGTGAGGAGAAGGTTAATACCGAGAAAGAAAGGGAAAAGCTAGGGGAAAGTCTGTTGTTCTACACATTGGACTCCACAAATGGTCTCTTTGGTTTGATGGGCGAAGTCTGGCCCTGCCGAGAGTCTCGAGACAGCTGTCTGTACAGGTTGTCCTGGTAAGCCTGTGCAACAGGCAGTGTTCTGGCCACTTTGACATCCGGGTAGGAGGAGGCCTGTGTGACTCTCTCCAATATGTCCCCTCGAGAACCATTGGCTAGCACACCGTGCGGCCCATAGTAGTCGTCTTCAAGGAGATGTCCATTCTGTGCATTGTTGGTTTTGTTATAAAAGGCGATGTTGCTGATAGAAGAAGGGGGGCTGAAAGATTCTGTCTGGGGCAAGATGCCAGGAGATGTGGGACTGAGGACTGTGTCAACAGAAGAAACAGCCCATGTCCGGCTTTGCTGATGATGGTGGGGATACTGCTGAGTCCGTGCAGTCTTGTCAATTATCCCCATAAAGGGGGTGGTCCTAGAGCGTGTGGGTTCACCAGGGTAACTTCCCTGGGGTGGGGACACTGGAGACAGTTCATCACAAAGTCTCTCATAAGCTGGTTTGAGAGGAATCTCCATTTGTTGTATAGAAGCAGACGGTCTAAAAGTAGCAGACAGGCTGGAAGAGGATGAAATGCTGTTGCTGGATGGGGAAAAGCGAAGTCCTACACTCTGCGAATGCAACAGTGGCCTTGGAGTGGGCGGGTGAGGCTTTATTTCACTAGGATTAATGCTCACTGGCCGTCTTATTAGGTGGGAGACATCTGGAGAACCTAGCTGGCTGGAAGGTAGAGAAGAGCGTTCAAGATCCAGCTTGGAGTGACATACAGGATAATATGATGCAGACTGGCTGCGCCCAATCTGTGGGGTCTGGTTATACCTCATACCACCTCTATAGGCTGAGGTTGGCCTTTGGGGGATGTCTTCCTTAGCAATGCCACCATGCTGACAAATAGCCCCTGCACTTAAACTGGCTTGCACATGCTGGGGGCGTCCCTCGGCTATGAGACCACCAAGGGAAGCTTGGTATACTAGACGGCTTTGACTTATTTCTCCAGAAGATGTTTGGTATTTGCTTGACATACCGTGTGCCATCTGTCCATATGTTCCCCCTGGAATCACAGCACTTGAGTGCACAGAAGAGCTGGGCTGGTTGCTGCGTACAATTTGTGCCTTGGCTGGCTGTAACCTGTGTGCAGGTTGCGGAACGGCTGTGGGGAGCTGTGACATTTGGAAAGATCGCTGTGATATCTTGGACAAAGGAGACTTGGGTCTTCCTGGATGCTGGCTTACACATGGCTCTTGCTGATATCTCACTGGAGAACCAGACTGTTGCCTATACATGCCAATACTTTCACTTGGCGGACTAGCTCTGTATTGCGGTGCTCTTCGTAATGGTGAAGGAGGAGGGCTTGGATAGTCTATTACTTGACCGCCCACTGGAGGTGGACTAAAGCGATAGGAAGAGCTCTGGTGCGCAGGTGATGTCTGTGGAGGACTGGGCCGATAGTGAGAGTTCTGATGTGTTGGAGACAGGGACGGGGAAGTAGACGGATACCCTTGTCGTGTAGGTGAGCCCACTGAGCTGTTTGATCTAAAGTCAAATACTTGGTGTGATCCAGACATATAGGCAGAGTCCCGATGCGCAGGAGACTGAGGTGGGCTCTGCAATCCTGGAAGGCCCTGACACTGCCTTCCTTCAGACTGTAATCCAACAGCATCCAGGTCTTGTTCGAGATATTCTTCTTCATACATGTCTTCCTGTGTGGAGTCAACGTCCTCATTTGGAACTTCAGGTTCTGGTTCATCTTGTAACTCTTGAGCCTCCTCTTCTTGCTGCATCTGCCTGCATTCTTCCTCCACCCTCACTAGGAGTCGCTGGATCTCACGGTTGGTAGGGCAAAGCTGAATAGCCTCATTGAGATCTTCCAAAGCTGCTGTAAATTGTCTGCAAGATACAAAGCAATACTGGTAAGGAACACAATAATGTAGATAGCCTTAATTATGTATGTTGTTCAGCTCCTTTGATAGCATTTTTTTCTTATTAACAATGACAGTCTGCAAAGAATGTAAATAAAATAAAATAAACATATTTTAGAGAAATAGTGGGTATAGTTTCTATACATTTGAGGTCAACCATACAGTATCGTCATCAGATAGAAATGACACTTGCAATTTCCTCACTTTCTGGTGAAGCACCTATAGAGTGTTGGCAAATATACACTAAATGTTTTACTAGATCGCTCCTTTCTGTTTTTTACCAGACCGGAGGTAGGCAGGTGTAAATGGACATTTACACCCACTGGTCTATAGGGATGAATGGACCATCCAATCAGGTCTATCTAAAAAACTGACAGACGGGCCTGATCAGACCCTTCGTCTAAAAGTGGCCCTTACAGAGGCTGTGCCCTGAGAGTGTGTTCCAGGGGAATAAAAGGATAGGAATTGTAAATGTTCCAGATTTGGTTTTATGATACATACATGACACTATGGGGGAGATTAATAAAACTGGTGCACACCAGAGTTTGTGTCAAATAAAATATCACTATTTTAGTTGACTAAAATACGACTAAAACTAAAATGGAATTTTAGTCAAAAGAATATGACTAAAACTAAATCAAAATTTGACGTCAAAATTAATAACACTGCACTACCACAAAAGAATAGGTAGGGGGCATCTACTATGCTGCTAAAAGAAAAAAAAAATTAAGAAAAAAGGCCTTTCTTATTTTTCGTAATATATTCAGATATGTGCAATGGCATTACAGCCAATAGAGTTTACAGTTTTTTTTTTATATTTTAAAGTTGCACTTCTGTTTGTCAAATAGCCATATTTTTGTTTGCTTATAAAACTTGGTTTTATTTATGCATTACAATTTTACTAAACCTATTTGATTTTAGTTTACTAAAATACGACAAACTAAAACCATTCAGATGACTAAAATACAACTAAAAACGGCATTTTAGTCAAAAGACCAGGACTAAAACTAAATTGAAATTTGACATCAAAATGAACACTGGTTCACACAGAATCTAGTGCAGCTGTGCATAGTAAGCAATCAGCTTCTAACTTCAGATTGTTCAATTAATCTTTGACAATAAGCCCCGGTTCACATTGGGCCGATTTGACATGTCAAATCGCATGCCAAATCAGAGCTTATTGTCGGCAATGGAACCGCCCGAATCGGCCCGAATTTTTGCCTTTAGTATAACTAAAAGGCAAAACTTTTTTTTTGTTTTGGATAAAGTGGAGAGAGATTAGAACAGCTGTAAGGTTTGTATTTCTGTGTGTGCCCCCATTAGGGAGATCCACCCTATTTGTTCTGTCAACTGATATAACCGAGAGTGAAAATGAAAGAAAATCACAAAATTTGGGCTGTTCCCAGAACAGGGATAGAGGGGAAATCTTCCAATGGGGGAATTTCTTACTTTGGAGCCATTTCCTCCCACTATGGGACAGGAAGTGAAGGGAAATCCCTCCAATGTGACACAGATGGTAAAAAGGAAATGGACGGGGGGGGGGGGGGTATAACCCTTCCTTACCTCATAGTTAGTCCTTTTTTATACAACAGCATTAGCTCCAATGTAAGGACATTGGAGCTAATGCTGTTGCAATATTACAACTCAAAGCCACAAAACAACTCCTGCTGAACAGTAACACACTATCTTACCTACTGCTTCGCTTGGCTCTAGCTCGAGCATAAAACGCCTCATACGATTTTGGTTTTAACTCCAGAGCCTTAGTGGCGAACTCCTCTGCCATTCCAAAGTCCTGTAATCACACAAAAAAGGGGTTGATGTTGAAAATAAAATGACACATTTCAAAGCAAAATATTATCTGTGATACTATTATATGTGAACAGTGTAAAGCTGGCCATGGATTGGTCAACATTCAGTCAGTTCTGCAGGGGCTGGCTGAATTTCAATTCATTTATGGTTTTCCCATCTGAAGGGAGTTGCTCTAATGATCGACTCTTCTCAAACAGGACTGCTGGTATAATTTCATTGGGTCAGCGCTTGTCAATCAGCATGCAGTGCTGATTAGTTTATTCTGACAGTGGAGGGATCCTACTGTCAGAATACCGTAATGCAGAGGGGAGGATTTCCCATCCACCTCACTTGTGTGGATCAAGAAATCAGTTCAAAAGCAGAGTCATCTATGGCCAAGCTTCAGTGCCATATCTAATCTAGAAAGAAGCAAATCATGTAGGAAGAACCACACAAAAAAAAATATAGGACAGAGATGTTCCATGACTTAAAAGAAAAGTGTGGGAATCAAAAAAGCAAACATTCATACTCACCTAGATGGCTGCAGCATTGACCTGATGCTGCTGCTCCCATCCGCTGACTCTACACTGAGAACTGAGAGTTCATATGCTCAGTTCTCGGGTCCACCCTGAGTGGTGACTGTCAGTCACTGGCTCTCTGCTCTGCCCCTCTAGTGCTCACTGGGGTGCTGGCTTGTGGAGGGGGTGGGAGTGACTAGCTCAGGCTCACTGAAAAGCTGAGTAAGCTGCCAGTCAGGTATCTTGGTGGATCCTGACATTAGTGTCAGGATACCTGCATAGCCTGGAATGGTTCTGTGATGTGGCTGAATCTGGGTCAAAGGAGTGCAAAAAGAAGTGCATCGCAATGGCCACCATGTGAAGGAAGTTGGAAAATGTGCCAAACATACTAAGCTGTATGTTTCTTAAAATATGTAAAGGTTCACTTCCAAGAACTGGTAGAAGTAGTAGCAGTTGTGGCTTCTAATGTACTCTTCGCTTTCAGGACATCATGAGAAATCTCCCAGTATGGATGACAACACATAAGAATCTGTATATACAGTACATATAGAGTAGCCACATCCAGGCAGATCTCACTGAACACAAAGGCCAGTGAAAGATCTACCTATGGTATCTTTGCTTGAACTGCAACCTGGGACCCACCAAAACCTTCTCTTCTAAAGGCGGCCATACATGATTCATATTTTTTTTCTCAACCAGAAGGTTGAATGAAAAAAAATTAGCAGACTTCCCCATCAATACATTGAATGTGGATGGGGGGAGTTTTTCCCACTGAGCTATTGTATCCTGGATGGGAAACTTCCCCGCTATCACAGGAAAATGATCACTGTTTACAGCTATAGCTTCCAGCACTGATTATTTAGCAAAAACCCGACACGCTGGTTGTAAACATGACTTGATAGACTAAACATGGCTTGATAGACTGACTCGTGTACAACCAGCCTGCCCTACATAAATTGAAATTCAGCAGGTCCCAGTTGGACTGGCTGAATTTTGATCCACGCATGGCCAGCTTAACTTGGTAGATGAGCAAATGTGGGGCAGGCAGTGGCAGGTTTGTTTCCTTTCCTCTAAAATAAAGGGAAACATGAAAATTCAATCATGCAGTGATTTTCCAGCATCTTTGGAAATGTTTGCATGCAGTAACATGCTCATGAACATTCAATATCTTTCTCTAGGTGATAATATATGGCTGCTGAAGAAAAACTGCAAATAAAAAATTTCACATCTGAGAAACAGCTCAGGCATAATTTAGCTGGAATTATAAATCTGACTCTAAAATAGGTTTAGCATTGCCCAGTCATCAGAGTGGTTGAACCTATGTGTACACACAACCCACTTTCTTTTAAAAGACTTTTATATAAATGCACATTAATATGCATCACAGCAACATGCATGTTTATGGCTTTGGCAAAGGTCCAGGGTCATCAGCCAAAAATCCTTGATCCTGTACATGGAAAAACCAGTAGTGTTCAGCTGAAACCACCCAACAGGGCAATCATTATTTCCCCTGAGAAGAATCCGCTACCTGCAGTTCTCTCCATCACTGCTGTAGTATAGCCTAAGTTCGAAGGTTCCTAAATCTCCTATTTAGGAAAATTAGGGATTGTACTATGTCAGATGCAACAGTAATTTTCCTAGTGCCAGGATACATGTTCATGGCAGATAACAGTATAATTGAGTGCTTGCACAGTTTTACCCAAGAGTGGCCGCTCCTTTTTCCATATAAAACATATTATTAAAGGCATCATACACACCACAAGCTTATATAACATCTAGTGACTTGATCAGAAAATCTAAAAGAAGTTCTTCACTCACATTCATCTTCCGACGGCAACGGGACAGATTGAGAAGAAGCGACACCTTGAGTTCTCGAAAAGTCTTCAGATCCTCTCCAAATCCCTCACGAGGAAACTTCTTCATGGCGTACTGGTATCTCTGTGCTGCTTCTTTTACTTTCCCTTTCTGAGGGAGCAAAGGCATGGTACTCACAAACACTATGTTCTCTAACAGTTCAACTACCTGTAGCTATTAAACTTCTAGCTTTAGTTTTTTTATTGTCACACCTTGCAATTCTCAACAATCTTTCCCCATAGTATTAGTCTGGGTAGAATCCATTTATGTTTATTACCCTCTATTAATTCCTTACTAAGGACCTTATGACTGGCTGTGCTTCCCAAAGCAACCATCTCAATGGCAGACTAAGAAAAGATAGAGGCTAAAAGGTTGCTGGAGGAAACAAAGATTGTTCATTCAGACACCATGAGGCCCTCCTATTTATCTGATACACTCAAAGCCCCCTTAAGGTGGTTTACCAGTTCTAAAAAGCATGCAAAGAAATCCTTGTCCCTGACATTGTAGCCACTATATTAGGCCTTTTCTCTCAGATCCCCACTGTCCTGGCAGTACTCTGTGTGCAAAAGTATCTTCAGAATGTCTTCTGATAAAAAGAAAGCAGTACAGGTCTGAATGTTGCAAGCAGATACAAACTCATCATGCAACACCTGAAACTTCAGTTGGATCAGAGAATATTGTAATGTTTGCAGACCTTAATAACATGGGTGTGATAGTCCTATCACTTTAATTATCTGACTGGAGGTCCAGAAATATTTGTGTGTCATACGATGATATTGCAAAGTGTATTTACAAGTCCTTCATACACCTCCAACAATAGGTTTTATTTTTAAGGTTTTTTTTTTTCTTTTTAAGTAAGCCTCCCTCAAAGGATCTTATTATACAAACAACTTCTGATCAGATGTCAAGAAAAATTCAGGAATTGTATGTGGACTAACTGAAATAACTATGTGGGGCCAGAAGAACAGGCCAGGTAGGCCTTATCCATCAGCCATCTACATTACATCACTGCAAGCAACCAGATTCAAAACTGCAAAGCAAATCACAGTTGGAGAATAGAGGGTTGGCTGCTCTGGGCCAGTTCATATATAGTAGTCTATATGAAGGACAATTTTAAAATGTTTTGATATATGAAATCACATGTGTGGGACACAAAATTCTATTTTCTTGCTGGAAGTGGAAATTCCAAACGTTAAAATATCACTATCTCTTCTCAGCTACTGTCCACCCTCTTCCTGCAAGCTCACCACCAACCTCATATCCTGACATAAAAATCACATGCCTCCATTCTGAACCATCTTACTAAGTTTGCATTTTCCAAACTTCTCCCAGGCTCCTCACCTTGTAGAACATGTCTCCCTCTTCCATCAGTTTACTCAGCAGAATGATCATGATGTCTGGCTTGGACGTTGCCATGGCCCAGGTGGCTGGACCTGTAGTGTACAGGATGCATGATGGGTAAAAAAACTAATACAATGCAAGGGGAAGAACCAAATGGGGGAGGGGGGAATCAAGAGAAGGAAGAAGATACAACATTGGGGTCGTACAAATGGGAGACAGAAAGGACAGGGTGAAACAAGAGAGACCAGGGCTAAATGTTGGATGGGGATAAATACTGGGACCAGGGGGAACAAATATAGGCGCAGTTTGAATGAAAGTGGTTTAAAGTATACAGGAAAGGAGGAGGACCATTTATAAACTGGTGAGACTGAAAAATGGCCAAGTTTTCTGCTTTACTAATGCCTTTTTATATATATAAAATATAGACACTTAGCAATAAGAAATGTAGAATTTGTCCAGTTTTTCAGCCTCATCAAGGTTTGTAAATGTGCAGAGAACAGAGAAGAGGAAGAAAAGAGTTCTCAGGAAGAAATGTTTGTACCTAAGCGATAAAAATGTTTGAGTGTGACCCCATAAATATGTTTCTATTGTCCTAAAAAAAACTGATTTATCAAACCATCTGAAACAGGAACTGTATGTGATCCCAGTAGCAACAGATTTGGAGTGTCATACTTTTTTGTATGTAAAATAGAAAGTTATAAATTCAAAAGGGTACATTTTTTATTCAGACACTTTGACAAATGAGTCTGAACATGCACCAGGGTGTCAGACCGATACCCAGTGGGGTTTATAGATAAAAAATCCACATATTTATTCTGCACATCCCTTTGATAGTCTATGCAGCATATGATAATATGTGCTTCTAACTGTATGAGGCAGGAAGAGTCACTAAGCAGCAACATGCTATTAGGTAAGGGCAGTCAGTAAATCATTAGCTCAAACAAGCCAAATGTGTTAGTAAATGTTCCCCATGCTTTTACGATCATCATGATATTTTTTTGTTAATTCTAACCATTAGGGTTTTATATGACTAAATTAAGCCACATCTATATGTCTAGTTATAAAAGATTTAAATGAGAACTGCACTTTTAAAACATGTTAGCTTTGCAAATAAAACCCCTTACCTCAGCCTTTTCTTCCCTGTGCTGTGAGGGCTGTCATCCCAGGACAATGGAAACATTGATTTGTTTACATTCAGCCTGTCTGCATTGTACAGTATAAAGAGCATCAAGTATGCAGTTCAAAAAGTATTACAAGAAAGGCCTTAGCTCCACATATCTGTGGAAAGCTAGGAACCATAAATTACTACAGTTGTTAAAGGGAACTGCACTCATGTAATCACTAGTAAAACAAACCACAAACTGCTAGAAGCCCTGCATAATAAATAAAGAACTAAATCCTGTCTTCCCCCTCTTCCACATAACTACAGACTTTCAACTATGAACAGCAAAATGCAAATGTAGAGGTTGTCTCCATATCTCTGGCCTGGTCTGCAGGCATTTTGCACTCTACACCTTATGTACAGACAGGATGTATATAAACAAGCAATGTTTAAACTGGTGTAGGCCTTTGATGAGAGTTCCTAACACCCTCCTGACCTCCCCAGCAGCCCTTTAACATGGTCTTTATTCCAGGTACAGGACAGACTTCCAATCAAGTGATCACTGTGCTTGACCGTCATATGATCAGGAGCCCATCCTGCTGGTTCCCAATTATAACCAGAGTGAGCACGCTCTGCACAGAAACCACACCTGGTCACCAAGTGGTTAAACCACAGGGACAGAAAATGAGAGTAGTATGGTAATATTTGCAGAATTTTCTGTTATCCCTGGGTATATTTAGAGAACTAATGTGTTTACAAAGTCAACTCATTCTCATTGGCAAGCATTACTTTATTTGTAATACATTCATCTTAAAGCCTAAGTGCTGTCAAATAACACAAAAATCAGCCCAAGGGACATAACTTAGTCAGTAGGACGCGTCCCTTGTGCTAATGCCTCTTCTGTTAGATGAAATCCTCCACCAGCGATGGACCCACGCCGCTGTAATTGTCCAATGCTGCGGAGGTTCATATTCATAGATCTGTGGGACTTGTCACCGGCTCTCATCAAGAGTGTCTGACTATGCTCAAACTTTCCACCCAGCTCCTCCATTCATAGAAGCCAACAGCTTCTATGAATGAAACACAATCTATGAATGGGGAGAGGACTTTTAATTCATCTGCCCATTCACAAATGTAATTCACAAATCACAAAAAGTGTCAACCTTAAATTCCAATTACCCAGGAATGGTCATCAGCCCATACTCAAAACATTTTCTACTACAGCACTTAGGGAGAGAGGTAAGTGTAATGTGTAAATGACACTAATCCCAGTGGTGGCCTGGTATGGCTGCAGGAAAACTGTTTACTCAGTGACTGCAGAGTTCAGTTGCTTCCTTGTGCTCTAAGTAGACAGGAAATCTCCAAGAGCTGAACACCTCCATTGAAAGGTTGCAGAGGGACCAGAAGCATGTGAGCCCCGAGTGAACAGCAGGCACAGCAAGCACAGGATGCTACAAGGGGTGAATGTAACTTACACATTACATTTCCCAAGTGCTTCCTGCAGTTTTCCTGGGAGAGCCCATGCTGTGTGAAGTCTTGGCCATTACTTGAAATCAGCCATATGGAGACAGAATGGCCTGTTGGTAACTGCAGTCATAGCCACTCAGACATAAGGACTAGAAATCGCTGTACAGTCCACCAAATCTCTTTCCTGAACAATTGTTTTTATCATCATCGCAAGACTACAAACCTCAGCACTTTCTATAATGTCCTCTGATATTTATCAAAATATAATTTGAAGGTTGACATATCTATGTTTAAAAATATGAATGATTTCTAGCCCAACATATGGATTTTAATATATAGGTTGTAAGTCAGCTGTGCATAAGAGAAAAAGAAAGATTTTCACTTATGGTAAAATCAGCTGAATCCACGACTGTGTCCTCATATAGAGAGAGACCACAATACGGCCACTAGAGGGACCTATATTGACACAAGAGCAGCCAGAGTAGCGCTCCAAAATAATATTTCAAAATGAAGAAAATTATTGGGAAACCAGTGGACAGTAGATCACACAAATGGTGTAAGTGAAACCTAAACTCAGTCAGTGCTTCAGCTATTTAGTGCTCGGTCCATGTGCGTAACTGGTGAGTAAGCATGCGGAGCAAAGCTGTGAGGAGAGAGCAAGTTCTAACCTTTGGGTCGGCTTGGTAAGGTCTGACAGCCTTAAAGCAGCAAAGAAAGTCAGAGTGGATAACAAAACAGAGGGAGAAAGGAGTGTGCCATGTGATCAATGAAATCAAATTCGGAAGATAAATGGGCAAAGAGATGGAGGACATTGAAAAGTTGGGATAAGAGAAGAGGGAACAGAGCAAAGTGAACAGGATAGACATAGGGGGGGTGCAGAGTTAAAAAAAAAAAAAGAAAAAATATTGGGGACCAGGAAGAACAACAGTAAGGAACGGGGTGGTGTGGAAAAGCAACAGACACAGAGGAAGTGAGAGGGAGCATTGGCGATAAACGGATGGAGTGACGGAGGAGAGAAAACAAACCATGTAGCAGGAGTGAGAGAGCAGCGAGCACAGAAGCTTAATGTCTGAGCAGCAGATCATCAACAAGCAGCAGTGACGGGGCAGTGAGAACGTGGCTAACCAGTGATGGACATTACAACACGCAGCGACAAAGATTCTGGCAGCAGTGGGTTTAAAAAGGGATTCTGCTGTGCCAGGCATAAAAACTCTGATTAGAAAACTGGCAAGCTAGTCAGTGATATGGTTAATAGTCGCTGTTTTGGTCTTTGGAATATACAGTAGAGGTGCAATTCTGTGATCTTAATTCTTGTAAGGCTCACAATACTAAGCTAACTGACAAAGAACATGCAAGCCTGTTTATACTGACAATAAACACAATGGGAAACTTAACATCTGGACATCTGAACTTTCTGTAGGACGAGGGGGGTAGCAATGGCATGTCACTGCTTTGTCACTTACCTATCTTGGCTCCTTTCTTTAGAAGAGCCACAACAACTGAAGTGTTCCTGCAACCTACGGCTCTGTCCAGTGGGCGCATTCCACTATAATCCACGTGCTCGATCATTGCACCATGGTCCACTAGAAACTGGACCTGTAAACAAACAGAAGCAGATGAACTCGATCAGGACTAAGTAAAGTACTGGAAACTGGTCTGTACATCATGCTGGAAAGAAAAGTGTACTGAGGTGTAATTATCTGCAGCAGGCAGCTGGAAGGAGACTGCCAATGGGAGCTAGTCTTGTTACTAAAGACTGAAGAACAGATACGTTCTACATGCACTGGTTATCAATCTGATGGATATTATACAGAATATAGTAGGATGGCTGAACACAGCCCTTTAAATTCAAGTGCTGGATCAGAATCAAGCAATGCTTTTAAGAAATAGATCACACTGTTAACAAGGCCGCGATACTGAGCACTTCCAGGGCATATAAAGCGCTTGTTCCGGCACACAGAATTTATCTAACACTTTGGAAGGCCACCACAAGCAACTGTAATCAATTATTTCCCTTTATTTTGTGTGTATTACGCAAGTCTGAAAGAAAGATTACACAGGGTTTTGCTTTGCAGTTCAGGTAAGAATCGATAGATCCATTGGCACCTGTTGTTCTGGTTAGAGATCTGTCTAATAGCTGCTGCAAACTAACCCAGATCATGACAACTGTGAGGCTATTACAACCTACGACCCAACTCAGCAAATCTGCCTTCTATAACCTATTAATATGCATCTCCTTACTATATGCTACCAATGTATATCAGATTATTGTATCACATGGATTACTCACCACATCAGCATCCCCATAGAAGGCTGCGAGATCCAGGGGCGTACGTCCGTTCTTATCAGCATGGTCAGTAGCTGCTCCATTTTCCACCAGTGATCTCACCACAGGAAGGTGTCCCTTCAGACAGGCCCAGCTTAAAGCGGTCAGACCCTCCTTATCCATGAGGCCTATGGAAGCTCCTAAAAGAGGGTGATAAATCATATTACAAAGGGGATTTTAAAATAAATGCTTCAGCCTACTACAAGGCAGAACGTGACAAGGTCACTGTCATACTTTTAAAAATATTTTATTCTATCTTTTCATGTGACAACACTGAAGTAACGACACTTTGCTACAATGTAAAGTAGTGAGTGTACAGCTTGTATAACAGTGTAAATTTCCTGTCCCCTCAAAATAATTCAACACACAGCCATTAATGTCTAAACCGCTGGCAACAAAAGTGAGTACACCGCTAATTGAAAAAAGTCTAAATTGGGCCCGAAGTGTCAATATTTTGTGTGGCCACCATTATTTTCCAGCACTGCCTTAACCTACTTGGGCATGGAGTTCACCAGAGCTTCACAGGTCGCCACTGGAGTCCTCCATGACGACATCACGTAGCTGGTGAATGTTCGAGATCTTGCGCTCCTCCACCTTCCATTTGAGGCTGTCCCACAGATGCTCAATAAGGTTTAAATCTGGAGACATGTTTGGCCAGTCCATCACTTTTACCCTCAGCTTCTTTAGCAAGGCAGTGGTCATCTTGGAGGTGTTTTGGGGTCGTTATTATGTTGGAATACTGTCCTGCAGCCCAGTCTCTGAAGGGAGGGGGATCATGCTCGGCTTCAGTATGTCACAGTACATGTTGGCATTCATGGTTCCCTCAATGAACTGTAGCTCCCCAGTGCCGGCAGCACTCATGCAGCCCCAGACCATGACACTCCCACCACCATGCTTGACTGTAGTCAAGACACACTTGTCTTTGTACTTCTCACCTGGTTGCCGCCGCACACGCTTGACACCATGTGAACCAAAAAAGTTTATTTTGTTCTCATCAGACCACTGGACATGGTTCCAGTAATCCATGTCCATAGTCTGTCTTCAGCAAACTGTTTGTGGGCTTTCTTGTGCATCATCTTTAGAAAAGGCTTCCTTCTTTGACAACAGCCATGCAGACCAGTTGGATTCAGTGTGTGGAGTATGGTCTGAGCACTGGCAGGCTGCCCCCCCCCCCCCAAAACCCCTTCAACCTCTGCAGAAATGCTGGCAGCACTCATACATTTATTTTCCAAAGACAACCTCTGGATTTGATGCTGAGCACGTGCACTCAACTTCTTTGGTTGAATATGGCGAGGCCTGTTCTGTGTGAAACCTGTCCTGTTAATCTGCTGTATGGTCTTGGCCGCTGTGCTGTAGCTCAGTTTCAGGGTCTTGGCAATCTTATAGTCTAGGCCATCTTTATGTACAGCAACAATTCTTTTTTTCAGATCCGCAGAGAGTTCTTTGCCATGAGGTGCCATGTTGAACTTGTAGAACCAGTGACCAGTATGGGAGAGAGAGCGATAACACCAAATTTAACACACCTGCTCCCAATTCACAACTGAGACCTTGTAACACTAAGGAGTCACATGACACCGGGGAGGGGAAAATGGCTACTTGGTCCCAATTTGGACATTTTCACTTAGGGTGTACTTACTTTTGTTGCCAGCAGTTTAGACAATGTCTGTGTGTTGAGTTAGTTTGAGGGGACAGCAAATTTACACTGTTATACAAGCTGTACACTCACAACTTTACATTGTAGCAAAGTGTAATTTTTTTCAGTGTTGCCACATGAAAAGGTATAATAAAATATTTACAAAAATGTGAGGGGGTGTACTCACTTTTATGAGACACTGTATGTATAAATATATATTTACTGCATGACAAACTATTCCCATACCACTACTGGTTAGATAAAAGAAGGACAGAGGGGTGTTGGGCGCTTGTGCCAAAGGAAAAGACCCCAGTGTAATCAACCAGGTGGTCAAGGGCTGTTGTAAACTTGGCTTCACAGATGATGCTGTGGCTCAGGGCAGCTCTGGCAGGCAAAAAAAACGGAAATCCCGCTGGCAACAAAGGAGAAGAACAGGCGCCGCTGAGTGTAGCAAAAACTTTTATTACATGACAATATACAATAGTAACTCACATAGAGGTATCCTTGAGTCCATGTTCCATGTCCTGGATCACTTCCTGTATGCAGTCTCTCCGCATCCTGACTGGCCCCCAGCCGGGTGATTACAGTACAGGAAGGATCGCGGAGAAGCTGGTTCAAGTGAAGGCAGCGGTGAACCGCAAGTCCTCCGGAAGTGACGTAACGCGTTTCAGAGCATTCACACTCGGCTCCCTCATCAGACATATGCAAACTCTCTACAGCGGCGGTCATAAAAAGACACACACCGGAAAGGACTATGGCAGATGTCAGAGGGCAAACCACACAACAGGAAATGTCATATTGCCATAAATAAACTCTGATTAACTTTATGCTATATATTTTAAAATATATATATATTTTTATTTCCATTCTGTATTTAACCGCTTGCCGACTGCGCACAGTATATTTACTGCGGCAGTCAGCCCCGGCCAGGCAGAGTGACGTAGATCTACGTCGCTAGCCTGTCACCGGGTTTTGAGCCAATAGTGGGCGAGCGCGCGCTCGCTGAGGCGCGCGCCCGCCTCGGCTCGTTCACAGAGGAGTCTGGGCGTGTGACCGGCGGACCCGATGTCCGCCGGTCACACTACGATTGTCGGTAGAGCGGGAGAAAGGCGGGCGGCTTATGTAAACAAGCCGCCTGTCATTCTCCCCTGTGTAAAAATGGAGATCAGACGGTTCTACTATGTAGAACTGTTGATTTCTGTTTTTACAATAGGAGACATGTCCCATCACAGTTAGAGACACACCCCTAGGACACACTTAACCCCTCCCTCTCCAATACAGTTAACCCCTTCCCTGCCAGTGTCATTTTTACAGTAACAGTGCATATTCATAGCACTGATTACTGCAGTAATGTCACTGGTACCCCCAAAAGTGTCAAAAATGTCAGTCAAGGGTCCGATCTGTCCGCCGCAATGTCGCAGTAGCGCAAAAAAAAAAAAAAAAAAAAAAAAAAAAAAAAAAAAAAAATCGCAGATCGCCGCCATTACTCGTTAAAAAAAAAACACCAAAAATGACAAAAATCTTTCCCTTTGTTAGTAAACGTGATAACTTTTGCGCAAACCAATCAAAATACGCTTTTTGCGTTTTTTTTTACCAAACATATGTAGCATAAAACAAATTGGCCGAAAATGTTAAAAAATTTTGATTTTTAAATTTTTTTGGGGGGAATTTCATATAAAAAAAAGTGAAAAATATTGTTATTTTTGCAAAATTTACGCTCTTTTTTTGTTTATAGCGCATGATCAAAAAATCGAACAGGTGATCAAAAAACACCAAAAGAAAGCTCTGTTTGTGGGAAAAAAAGGATGTGAAATTTGTTTAGGTACAGCGTCGCACGACCGCGCAATTGTCCATTAAAGTCATGCAGTAAAAAAATCGCAAAAAACCCCCTGGTCAGGAAGGGGGTAAAATCTTCCGGGGCTTAAGTGGTTAAAATGTAATCAGAGTGTATTTATGGCAATATGACACTTCCTGTTGTTGTGTGGTTTGCCCTCTGACATCTGCCATAGTCATTTCCGGTGTGTGTCCTTTTATGACTGCCGCTGTAGAGAGTTTGCATACGTCTGATGAAGGAGCCGAGTGTGAATGCTCCGAAACGAGTTACGTCACTTCCGGGGGGCTTGCTGTTCACCGCTGCCTTCACTTGAACCAGCTCCTCCACGATCCTTCCTGTACTGTCATCACCCGGCTGCGGGCCAGTCAGGATGCGGAGAGACTGCATACAGGAAGTGATCCAGGACATGGAACATGGACTCAAGGATACCTCTATGTGAGTTACTATTATATATTGTCATGTAATAAAAGTTTTTGCTACACTCAGCGGTGCCTGTTCTTTTCCTTGGTTAGATAAAAGAACAGCATTAGAGAGCGGATTTCTTTGAGGTACAATTTACTTGATTAAAACATCTCCGGTAAGGGATGAGTCACTGCTGATGAGTCATTGAGCTGTTTAAAACAACAGGCTTGTTTAATCAAAAAAGCAAATAGAAAATTGAAAACATTTACAGGAACCTAAAGCTCCACCTGCTGGCTTAAAAGCAGAAAGCAATATTATCATATGCTGTACATTATTTCATAATTAGCAGATGAAAACAATTTTTGAAAGTTATCTTTTTTTTTTTAGTCTTTGACCTGTAAAGATAAAGAATGAACTATGCACAAAACCAGAGTATATCTAAAATTTAATTAATTACAACTAGGTGTTGTGGAACATTTTCATACAAATTCCTACACAGCAAAGTAAAATCTGTATGTACACATTCAGATCTAGGATATTAAATAATGAAATATATTTGATCGTCATGTTTAATATTAAAAGATAATATAATTATATTTTGGGAGGTAACATGACAGAAACATTCAAAAACAATTTGAAGCAAATAGCAAGTCCAAACGTTTGTTTACTGCTATCAGAAACGATTAAACTTCATTCTACTGAACATAGCACTGAATTTGTTATAAGATAAGCGGATTGCTCTGTATGGATTCAGTAAGGCCTCATACACACGGGCAGTGTGAGACATCTGTCCAAAATGTATGGTTATTTCTGCATGCAGGAGACACATCTGCAGCATACAGCTGCCTACAGTAATGGATGGGTGTATGCAGGTATAGACCATGACTATGAAATCTCATACAAGCACATAAATCCTGGAACACACAAGAGCTCTTTTGTGAGCTCTTGCAAGCACAACGTAAACCTGTGTACAACTAACTTACAGCCAGTCATTACTATGGGTAAATGTGTGCTGCGGCTGTCTCTCCTGGGCGTAGAGATGCGCCCACAATTAATGCCAAATCCCTCAAAGCATTCAGATGCATCACTGAGTAACTAAAGTTAGGAATAACTTTTTGGTTTGGATTGTTTTTGAGTGTCTCTAACATTTTACTTCCACATATTTAATATTATCTTCTTTTATTTTATATATTAAACATAAATAATAAATATATTTCACTGTTTATTAACCCTTGACCTTACTGTGTAGAGAATTTTTGTATAAAAAGGTTCCACAACACTTAGTTATAATTTATAATTGTGCTACTCTGTTTCAGAGGTGTGCCGTGTGCATGAGATGCAAACTTCAGCAGTTTTTTCAAAGCTGGTTTGGGTTAAAGTGTACCTAAACCCAAATAAAAAATGTGACATACACTAATCAGCCATAACATTAGGACCACTGACAGTTAAGTGAATAACATTAATTATCTCAATGGCACCTGAAAGTGGGTGGGATATACTAGGCAGCAAAAAACATGATGTCCCTGAAGTTGAAAGCAGGAAAAAATGGGCAAGCGTAAGAATTTGAGTGACTTTGGCAAGGGCCAAATTGTAATGGCCGGAAGACCGACCAAATCCAAAACTGCAGCTCTTGTGGGACGTTCCCAGTCTTCAGTGGTCAGGACCAACCAAAAGTGGTTCAAGGTAGGAAAACTAGCAACATGGTCATTGATCCGTGTGGATAGCAAAGTCTGGCCCATGTAGTCTGATCCAGCTACTGTTGCTCAAATTGCTATAAAATTCATGCTGGTTCTGATAGAAAGGTGTCAGAACACAGTGCATTGCACTTTGTTGAGTACGGGGCGGAGTAGCTGCAGACTGGTCAGGGTGCCCATGCTGACCAGTGTCCACAGCAAAAAGCACCTACAATGGGCATGTGAGCTTCAGAACTAGACCATGGAGCAATGGAAGAAAGTGGCCTGGTCTGACGAATCATGTTTTCTTCTACAACATGTGGATGGCCGGATGTGTATGTCGTTTACCTGGGGAACAGACGGCACCAGGATGCACTATAGGAAATCCAATCAATAGAGGTCCCTCCTTGCAACTTACAGGACCCAAAGGAACTGCTACTGATGGCTTGGTGCCAGATACCTTCAGAGGTCTAGTGGAGTCCATGCCTCAATGGGTCAAATATTAGGTGGGTGGTCATAATGTTTTGGCTGATTGTTGTAGATTACAGCTTACCCATTCTTAAATGTGATGTCTGCATTGTGTTTTTTTTTTGTTTTTATGCTCTCTTTCTTTTAGTATCACCTGACGATTCTGCCGTTAACCTACTGTCTCGCCAAGGGTGACAACGCTTACAATTCTGAATCTATGGAGCAGCTGTGCGGTCAACCCTAGGTCAGGAAGTGTGTTAGGACTATAGAAGACCTCCTGACCACAGGAAGCACAACATTGTTTGAGATTTCAGAGCAGCATTGTCAGCTCACTAAAGGAGGTCAGAAACTCATTGGATTTCTGGCAGAATTGACAGGTATTTTTTGCACTCATTGAACAGATATAACAAGCCCTTTCAATTGTATAAATTACAGACAAAAGGGATTAGAGAAGTTCCTTATAAAAGGTTTACATACACAATAACATGTAACTCCTAATTCCCAGCTTTGCTGTTCAAATGGAAGCTGCAGTCCTGGGACAGCTCCACTACAACCACATGGCTGTACTAACCTTGTGCCAGCAGAAACTCCACAGTAGCTACATGTCCTTCTGAAGCAGCGGTCATTAATGGAGTACGGCCCTGCTTGTCTGCCATGCTAACATCTGCACCATGTGTAAGCAGCAAATCAACAATCTGTAAAAGAACGAACTGGTCAGTCTTCGTATCCATCAATTATTTACCTATACAAGACAAAGTAACCATCTGCATTGTTACCTGCCAATGTCCCTGTCGGACAGCACTAAATATTGGAACAACGCCTCTCCGGTTAGGTTGGGATACGGCAGCCCCTTGTTCTAACAATAGGCGGCAAACCTCAAGCTTTCCACGCCCTGCAGCAGCTGTAAGAGCTGTGAGAAGAGGATGAGAGTAAGAATAGGTATGTAAAAAAATTATAGAACAGAGAATTAATAAGAGAAGATAAAGGGACAGAAATTATATAAAAATGACTGATGTAAATACATTGCATCGAACAGATTCCAGCATCAATGAAATGTAGACAATGTCATATTTCAGCTCCAAGAAAACTCCCTAAAGAGCGCACAGCCTCAGCACTCACCCGTCTCTCCCCATAGACTATCAAAGCTGTTGATCTGAGCTCTCTGTTCCTCTTCTTCATCCTTTTCTGGTAAGTCCAGGAGGTAAGAGACAATCTGAAAAAAAGAAAAGGCAGATGCTAAATAGCGCTCAAAGAAAACATTTATTTAAAAACTGGATCGATGTCATGATGAGGTGTGCTTTCTCCAATCAGTTTGTTTCACCAAATTCTTTCGCACACATGATGTGAAACAAACTTCTTCAGCACAGGGAAAGACCGACCCCTAAACACAAAGGCTGTGACCTTAAACAAAAAGAAAAAACTTTTACTGTGATATGGAATCCCATTAGTTTAACGCTTTCTTCCATTTACCTCATCGAAAACTGTCATCCCTGGGGCCCTGGAAAGGATCCTCGGATATTAAAAACATTACGACTAAAAGGGCCATTGAACCCCCATTACATCATAAATTATTTTATGTATAGGAGAATATAATTTTTTAAAAATGGATGAGAAAACATTTCAGAAGATTAAAGAACAACTGTCATGATACATTGAATTACAGGTAGAGCAATGTATAAATACCTTGCAATCTTTTTCTAGCTTTGTCTGATCCCTCCTCTCTGCTCCTCCCCTCATAGCAGCCAACATTTGTGGGCAATAACCTTAGGAGCAGTGGTAGAGCGCAGCTGCCACTGCCCCTTTAAAGAATATTAAAAGGCTTACTAACCAGCCAGGATCTGTGTATTGCAGTGATGGCGAACCTTGGCATCCCAGATGTTTTGGAACTACATTTCCCATGATGCTCAACTACACTGCAGAGTGCATGAGCATCATGAGAAATATAGTTCCAAACATCTGGGGTGCCAAGGTTCGCCATCACTGGTATAGTGTATTAGGAAGTGGAGATGAGTGAAGCACCCATAGAAATTAAAAGAAGATTTCTTCTGTAGGCCTCTTGTACACAGGAGTAAAAAACACTACTTTTTTACTGATCCGAACACAGGTGCATTGTCCATGGAACAATTCACACACCTGAATAAGGATCAGTAATACAGTGATGAGTATAAAGCTGTGAAATAAAAATGGAGTGCAGAAATTTACACACAATGCCTGTGTTGACAGGCTTTAGGTTTGAGTCTGTGGCATTAGTTTGAAATTAGTTTCAGACACTTCTGAAATCCTTCATTAGTCATTGACAGGTGCATTTGATCTGCAGTTGACCTTTTCCTGACCTGGCATTGACCAGCTTCAGGGTTGGTTCACACCTGAATCACAGGAACGTGGTCTGCATTTCTGTGCCAATGGGCTGAAATCACACTGGATTGCACCAAAAGTTGTTCATGTACTAATTTTCATTTACAAATCTTATTAGAGTGATATTAACCACTTTACGACCAGTCACTGTGCCTCTACTGCGGCACAGTGGCTCGTTCCCGTCCAGCGACGTAGACCTGTGGGCGGTGCCCGCGCGCCGCCGGAGGCTCGCACCCGCTGTTTTCAGTCACAGCGGGAGTCGGGCCAAGGGAGGAGCGGCGGTGATAACCACCGCTCTTCCCCGATCGTCGGGGGATCGAGTTTGGAGATCCGCCCGCCTGTGTAAACAAAGCGGGCGGATCTCCTAAGTGACAGACAGTGACAGATTGCAGGGTTCAGCATAGCTGAACCTGCGATCTGTCCCTGTGTCACTCAGTCAACCCCCCCCCCCCCACACACACACACGTTCGTAAGCACCAGGCATACATTAACCCCTCCCTCTCCAATAAAATTAACCCCTTCCCTGCCAGTGTCATTTTTACAGTAACAGTGCATATTTATAGCATTGATTACTGTAGTAATGTCACTGGTACCCCCAAAAGTGTCAAAAATGTCAGTCAGGGGTCCGATCTGTCCGCCGCAATGTCGCAGTCCCGCAAAAAAAAAATATCGCAGATTGCCGCCATTACTCGTTAAAAAAAAAACACCAAAAATGACAGAAATCTTTACCTTAGTTAGTAAACGCAATAACTTTTGCGCAAACCAATCAAAATACGCTTATTGCAATTTTTTTACCAAACATAGGTAGTAGAAAACAAATTGGCCAAACATTTAAAAAAATTTTTGATTTTTACATTTTTTGGGGGGGGAATTTCATATAAAAAAATTTGAAAAATATTATTTTTTCAAAATGTACGCTATTTTTTTGTTTATAGCGCAAAAAGTAAAAAATCGCACAGGTGATCAAATACCTTCAAAAGAAAGTTCTGTCTGTGGGAAAAAAAGGACGTAAATTTTGTTTGGGTACGGCGTTGCACGACCGCACAATTGTCAGTTAAAGTCGCACAGTGCCAAATCGCAAAAAGCGGCCTGGACGTAAGACAGCAAAATCTTGTTTTTTTCATAGAATGCATGAAGATAAAAAAACCTTCTGCCTTTACAAACCCCTTAAAGCTATTTAGCCAGGATAACTACAGTCACCACAGGCCACAAAGGCATTCAAATAGATTTCTACACACTTGTTCAGTTGCATAAAATATAACGAGCCAGCAAGGCCTGGGTTTAGTTTCACAGAACTGTCGATACACTGCATTTTCCTACCTACATCTTGAGAGAGGAGACTCTGAATGGATAAGTCATTACCACTGAGACTGCATCTAATATTCCAATGTAGATTTCATTAATAGAAAATAAGTGTGCGGCAATATCAAATAATAGAACAAATGAACAAATCATAAAGATACAACCAAAGGATTCTCTGCAGATCTCCGACAGTAAAGTTCTCATATCCTTGAATGTCAAGCTATTAAGAATTTGGGAGATGGAAATGAGCGTAGGTGTTCTATCAGAGGCTATATGGATAAACCTTGTTCTGTATTCAGCTTCAACAAACAGCGGGAACAGTCTTGTTCAAACCTGATTGTTATTTTAATGTTCGTAATACTCCAGGGGGTACAAAAACAGCAGGCAAGAAAATAGTGCTAGTCCGTTCTAACATGTAGCAAAAACTGAAGTGAGGAGAATCTATTTCTTATCATTTTGTAATAATATATTCCTGTACAATGAACCCCGGGGGGCCCTCCCCCGCCCTTGCCATTCTTCTTTAATGATGTTCTTACCTCTGAGTATCCCATGCTGGCGGCTGCAATCAATGCTTGCTGGATGGCCTGGCTCTTCTTTAGGACTCCTGACTGCTGTCCAGCCATAGTCCAGTCACACTGGATGAGGTATTTCACTACCTCCAGGTGGCCCCGGAGAGCAGCGTGGACAAGGGCACACTGCCCGTTTTTATCCAAGAGGTCCACCTGCAGGCACAGACCAAAGGAAGGAAACAATAAAGAATGAAGAGATCAGATTTTTTGTTTTAAGGGCTTAGTGAACATGAACCAACAAATACTTGTCACATTCTGTACTGTTTGGTCTTTTTTCTTTTTTTTTACGTTGCCATGTCGTCTGGCAGTCAGTCAACTGTCAAGTGAACAACCTGCAGGCTTGGGCAGGTTCCCAGGCACCAGGTTATGCGGGGGCGAGGACAGAATGTCTGTGTTGTACACAGCCCCTAGATATCACCCCCATGGTTCTACCTGCAGGAGGGTACTGTGAGCATGGCATGTATAACATAATACAGCCACACAAAACTAAAATATACCGTCTAATTAACTCCTGGCAGCACGAAATTACATTCTCTGCATCAATACATTACAATTGTAGGACAGGTAGTGATAAATTAAAAGTTCTGTGACGAGATTTTAAAGCCACCAAGCTTATCTATAGACATTTTAAATAAACTTGTTATTGCAATTATTATTAATTAAACGTAGGCACAATACTTTCTATTATCTCTGTTATGACTTAAAACGGTGTGCAGGCCAGTTCAATATAGCCCATTAGTGTTATGGTGACAACAGGATAATAAACTATTTTATATAGCGCCTTTAAAAGGTAGCTTCTCAAAGCGTTTCACAAAGAAAACAGAAGAAATGCACAGGATAAAAAGGGACAATTATGTGAAAGCTTGTCTAAAGAAAAATGTTTTTAGATTTGATTTGAATGAAGAGGGTTTTACGGTGATGCCAATAGTGTCACCTAGATGACTTGCAGGCCACCTTTAGACCCTAACCACAGTTAAACCATTTTTATTCCCTTGTAGCAGACTTGTCCAAACTCACCTTAGCTTTCCTCTTGCACAAAAGCATGGCAATAGTCAGGTGACCTGAAGCAGCAGCATACGCTAGAGGGGTCATTCCACTCTCAGAACTGGCATCCACATTGACAGAGAACTCAAGCAGCAGAGCCACCATTTCCGTGTATCCTAAATGGGCCTGAACACACAGGATGGGGGCATTGTTCAGCACCTCTGTGCGGTAATTAACATTAGCTCCGCCCATGATCAAGAGACGGCTCACCTAAGAAATAAGTAATACAACAGAGATTAATGAAGGATACAAGACAAAGATGGACACAGAAATATTTTTACTCAGGAATTTCAGTGCAGGAACACAAACAAATCCTAAAATAACTTAAGATTGTACCAACCAAATCTGTTTCAGCTGTTCTAACAAACCATAAAAAACAGAAATCTTTACATGTAATATATTTGCAGATATGCGATCAGTTTAACAGCTCAGGCCCACCTTGATGTTGGGAGTGTAGAGATTTCTGAGAGATGCAAGGGCCATGGAGAGGCCATCTGTGCTGTATGATATCCACAGGGCTTGCAAGATGGATGAGGAAACGCCAACTTTCTTGCTGAGACCCTATAAATACAGAATTACGTCAGTAACATTTACATTCACTGGAAAAAATTCAGAGAAAAATAAATAAATATCACAGTCTGTTTTTAAGACAAAAGGGAACTGTTTATAGCTCTCAAATATTCTTCGCTTGAACCTCCCTCTTTCCTTCCCAACAATGTCTACTTTTTCTTCAAACATGTGTATTGCCTGATTATTATCACTAAGTCAATTATTACACTAACAACATTATATTAAAAAGCCACCTTTTATATGAAGTTATTATGGGAGTGTGTATGGCTTCAGATCTTTATTAATTGTTCTCTCTGTGTTTTGAATGGTCACCTACCAAAATGGGGGAGATTTACTAAAACTGGTGATTCTGGTGCAGCTGTGCGCAGTTACCAATCAGCTTCTAACTTCAGCTTGTTAAATTAAGCTTTGACAATAAAAGCAGATTGGTTACAATGCACAGCTGCACCAGATTCTGTATGCACCAGTTTTAGTAAATCTCCCCCAGTGGCTCTAAGTGTGATCTAGGAGGTGTGTCCAGAAAGTAATGAGAATGATATTTTAAAAAATTTTATTGAAAAATTTTACAATTGAACATGGTCTCCTTTAAAGTATGAGCCTTGCGAGTATACACAACCCTCCCAGCAATTTTTCCATTCTTCATAGCATCCCTGGAAGTCTTCAAGTGAGATGGCATTCAGAGCCTGCATAGTGGCTCTTTGGACTTTATCCATACTATCTAAACGGTGTCCTTTCAAACCCTTCTTATCTTTGGGAATATGAAAAAAGTCACAAGGAGCCAAGTCAGGGCTGTAGGTGGATGGAGAAGCACCGTGATGCGTTTTTCAGCCAAAAACTCCCTGACAGTGAAAGCATTGTGACTCGGTGTGTTGTCGTGATGAAGGATCCAAGAGAAGCCGATCTCAGGACACACACAAAAAAACGCTTTGTCTCAAGCGACTGAAAGCTTCCAGGTAAAATCTTTGATTCACAGTTTGACCAGCAGGTACATATTCATTATGGACATTTCCAGGTGAATCAAAAAAATCAATGACCATTGCTTTGACTTTTGATTTGCTCATTCCAGATTTCTTGGGGCCCGGTGACGTGGGTTTGTGACATTCTGAACTTTGTTTCTTCATCTTGGGATCGTAATCAAGCACCCAGGATTCATCTCCCATGATCACTTGACTCAAAAAAATCAGGCTCTCTTTACAAATGGGCCAACATGTCTTGGTAAATGAGTTGATGGTATTCCTTCTGATCAGGTGACAACTTCTTTGGAACAAGTGTTGCACAAACTTATCTCATGCTCAAATCCTAAGGCTTGCTTTCATGAACAATTGACTCGGTCACGGTTGAGAACAGACCTCACTGCATCCACATTCTGTTCTGTTTTTGACAAAGAGGGGCACCCTGATCGTAGTTCATCTTCAACACCTTCTCGTCTTTCCTTGAAGGCCTTGTGCCATCAGTACACTCGTGCAGATGATAGTGCAGCTTCTCCAAAAGCTTTCCTCACCATTTCCAAAGTTTTGAATGCACTTTTATCCAATTTCACGTGTACCGATGTTCCAAACTCACTTGCATTTTTCTTAATACGAGGCACTTGAACAGGGTGTCACAAAAAAAACATGTCTTGACTCTTGACAGGGCTGAATTGCAACTGATCAGTGTTTTAATGTATACCTGGAACCCCACCTCAAGTGACAATATATGTATTAAAGATAGGATTTCTATTGATCCTATGTATAAAATTATGATATATGTTTTTGTTTTGTTTGCCTCCATAGGAGATAGGGACTAGCCCAGTTGACATATTCCTGAAGAAGCACCAAAGTGTGAAACATGTAGAGTCTAGTGTCAAAATTAGAATCCACCTCACCGCTGTTGAATACCCATTTTTACCATAGCATGTCCCGCCTTGGGTTGGGGTGCAATTTTTGAGGCTCTCTGGAGGTTGTGTTCCAACACCGGATAGGAAGGTGGTTTTCAGGGCGGCTTGTATACTAGAGAGGATTTTCTATTTTGTTGAATATACATTTTATTGCTGTTTATGTGATATATATATATATATATATATATATATAAAATTAATAAAATAATATTTTTAACTAAACTAATGATGTTGTAAACTGTGGTGTGCCACTAAAGTCCATTTGATTTTTTTCACATTATCTAAACTTGATTCGGGATGAGGCACTGATTATTGTAGTGTCCATAGCGCTGCCCTATGGTGACACTTACAAATTGGACTCATTATATTCTGGACACACCTTGTATAATCTGTACCAGTGTGATTACTTACCAAAAGTATTAATGCTACCCCAGAAAAAAAAAACAATATGATACTAGGGATGGTATAACTATTTTTGGTTTCATCAAGAATATTGGAAATCATGTACCACTTAGGGTAATGGCAATGGTGTGCCTAAAAAATGTTGGTGGTAAAAGGCGCTCCATCTCATATTGTTAGAAGTTATGCAATGTGAATGATTTGGTAATAACAGGAGGAGAAAAAGGAAAATACAATAAAGAGCCCTCAGGTTTAATCATGGTAGTGTCCAGTGCTATTCATACCTTGAAGATATGTGCTTTCAGTATGTGGTGCCCAAGCTCTATTGTCTGCTGCCTGTTCAGCTTCCCTTCCTGACGAGAGAACCAGAAAGCCAGCAGGATATGTCCACTCCTAAGGAAGACACACAGAGTTTTTTGCTTATATCCATCAGTTACTCAGCATGATCTTTCATAGACAAACTAGAACGGCTACCACAGCATGGCATGAAAATAAAACAATGAAAGCTGAAATACATTTCCTAATTCATGCCCTAAGACCATATAAACTATTCACAATAAGGGGATTTAAGCAAGATAATACCTTAGAAATGATAGCATGCACAGATAAGCCACAAAAATATGTTTAAATATTCCTACCATTGTTTTTATACACTTGTCTCCTAACAAGATCTTCCACTGTAATGACACTGTAGTACTACATAAGATCCACAAATACAGGGGTTGAGAATTTCTGGACACTTTAGGAGCCAACAGGCAATTCTTAGGAGCCAGAAGTTTGGCCTACCACTGACAACCTTAGAGAACTTAGCCAGCTGTCATTTTTTTCTCTAAAGTAATAAAGAGTAACTCCACTTTTCTTGAGAAAAAAAAAAAAAGGAGCATTCCCCTCTGGGTGATCTATATACATTGCAAGGATTTTTATCAAACTTTGTTGTAGATTCTTACTGTTTGTTATTCTGAAGAAATAGCTGCTTGTTTGTCGTGTCCATGTGCCAAGTGGATGTGGATAGGAATGACTTTTTGATTAGTGATCAGTTGCTGCACTTGCAGGGTCCTAATAATGGCAGGGTCTGCATCCCTTTAGACCCTTTGGTAGCATCTCACCAAAACTGAAATGTTTGCTGCAAATAATGGCCAAAATCTAACTTGTATTTTAGTGCAGACTTCTGGGACAATCAGTGAGCCAATCACACAAGCAGGAAATGATGTTTCAGGGGGACGTCCCGTACACCATCTGTATACAGAACACCTCCAGCTTGCCATATTGCATTGCATTTAACAGAAAATGACCGCGTTGAAGATTGAAAAGGAAAGGTCATTTTTAATAATATTAAATTACAAATGTAAATCACTATTGTATGTGCTTTATTATTTTGGATTTGCAATAATTCTTTCCCATTTTTTCCCATTAAAGTGGAGTTACCCTTTATATCAAACCTGTGCTGCCCCCCTCCTTAGCAGGACATATTCCCTTCATCAAGGTTAGTATGTGCTGCTGGAAAGAGGGAAATAAAGACTTCAGCTCTCATACCTGTTTGGAGACGTTTCTACATTGCCACAACTGTTTGTAGTTTGTGAAAACTTTGTCATTACATAACAAAATAATACATATATTTTTGGGGGACAAACTAGGGTTTTTTTTTTTGGCAATATTTATTTTCTATGTAATCTATAGACAAAAAGTAATTTTTTTGTTGAGCAGTGTTTTTTTTTTTAAAGTTTTACTGTAAATAAAAAGAATATTTTTATCCTTTAAACTGTCCATTTTAAAATGACACTAAGATTATGTTTCCGGTACAAAGCATGGCTTATTTGTTAAATGAAAAATCTGATTTTTGTAAGATCTTACCGTAAAATCCTTTTCTCTTAAGCTCATTGACAGACTTGGTCTTCTTGATTCTCAAGAGCTGGGTTATGTTGTCTCCGCAGGAGTAGGACTAGGCAGAAAGACAAAACGTTCTGGCTCCACCTTAGGGGCAGTCCCTGAGGGTATATCCTCCCTCTCTCTGCTACAGGGAATCAGTTCTGTTCTAAAGCAGTAACAGAGAATTTAACCCAACCCAACTCAATGATAGAGGGGCGGGTACTACGTCTGTCAATGAGCTTAAGAGAAAAGGATTTTACGGTAAGATCTTACAAAAATCCGATTTTCTCTATCGCTCATTGACAGACGTAGTCTTCTTGATTCTCAAGAGCTGGGACATCCAGAAGCAGTGCCACAAATGAGGGGTGGGATTGACAAAAATCAAAATCCAATCTAGAAGGCCCAACCGGTGCCAAACTAGAAGTTTTAAAGGCTCATTATAAACAAAGAATGAGACTCAAAAGAAAAATTTCCAACGGAAAAAAACCCTCGAGGCAGACCACTGGTCTCCTCAAATGGCGGCCTGCAAAACCTTGCGGCCAAACACGGCATCAGATGATGCCATTACATCAACTTTATAATGTTTTGTAAAGGTATGCACCGACGACCAGGTAGCCGCCTTGCACACCTGGACCACTGACGCCTGATGGCGAAAGGCCCATGACGCACTAAGCGCCCGAGTGGAGTGCGCCTTAACAGGGAACGGGGGCTCCCGACCCTTAATAGAATAAGCCTGTACCACCGTCTGTCTGATCCATTTGGAAATGGTCGCGGCAGATGCAGGCAACCCCTTTTTGGGTCCATCCGGGATCACAAAAAGTGAATCCGTCTTGCGAAACGAGTCTGTCGTTTTTAAGTATACCCTGATCGCCCGGACCACATCCAAGGAGTGTAAAGCAAACTCCCGAGGATGACTGGGCTTAGGACACAGGGAAGGTAATACAATTTCTTCATTCAGATGAAATTCTGAAACCACTTTTGGTAGGAAGGATGGATTCGGACGAAGAACCACCTTATCTCTATGAACCACCAGATATGGGGAACGACAAGATAATGCGGCCAGTTCTGACACCCTGCGTGCAGAAGTAATAGCCACCAAGAAGGCCACCTTCTGGGACAACGTAGGTAGAGGAATCTCCCTAATATCTTCAAAGGGAGGTTTCTGAAGAACCGACAATACTAAATTAAGATCCCAGGGTGGTAACGGCGCGCGCACTGGCGGAGCCAGATGTCGCACCCCCTGGATGAAATTCCGCACCAAGGAATGAGTAGCCAAAAGGCTTCTGAAAGAAGATAGCTAATGCTGAGACCTGACCCTTGATAGTACTCAAGGCCAGTTTCTGCTCAACCCCTTGTTGCAGAAAAGCTAATATTCGACTAACCGAATAAGACCGTGGACGGAACCCCAGAGGTTCACACCATGCAATGTAGGACTTCCATGTACGATGATAAATCTTTCTGGAAGTCGCTTTCCTTGCTTCAACTAGAGTAGGAATAACTGAAGCTGACAAACCTTTGTCCTTCAGCACCTGGGTCTCAATAGCCAGGCCGTTAAAGCCAGCGATCGTAAAGCAGGATGGAAGATCGGTCCCTGAGACAGTAGGTCCTCCCTGAGAGGAAGTCTCCACGGGATGTCCGCCACCAGTCTGACCACGTCGGCGTACCAAGCTCGACGAGGCCAGTCCGGAGCTACCAGAATTACTGGAATCCCTTCCTCCTCTATCCTGCGAAGAAGTCTTGGCAGTAACCCGAGAGGAGGGAAGGCATACATTAGCTGGTATTGCCCCCACGGGGCGATCAGTGCGTCTGCGGTCTCTGCTAGAGGATCGCGGGAGCGAGCCACGAATCTCTGTACTTTCCTGTTGAATCGTGATGCCAACAGATCCACATCCGGGGTGCCCCACCGTAGGCACAACTGGTGGAAAACTTCTGGATGGAGGGACCATTCCCCCTGATCCAGAGTCTGATGGCTGAGATAATCTGCCTGCCAATTCTCCACCCCCGGAATGAACACCGCAGAGATAGCTGGAACAAATCGTTCCGCCCAGCGAAGAATGCAAGCCACTTCTTTGGCCGCTCGGACACTCTTGGTGCCCCCCTGGTGATTGACATAAGCCACGGCCGTGGCATTGTCCGACTGGATCCGAACCGGGCTGCCCTAGAGCTGCTCGGTCCAGTGAATCAGACAAAGTCTGATCGCTCTCAGTTCCAATACATTTATCGGCCACCTGGATTCTTCCAGGGACCAAAGTCCCTGGACAGATAACTGACCGAGAATTCCTCCCCATCCGGACAGACTGGCATCCGTGGTCACTATCATCCAATATATTGGCAGAAATGACTTTCCCTGGCTGAGCATCGGAGACCGAAGCCACCAGACCAGAGACTCTCTGGTCTGTTTGCTCAATCGGATCTGATTGTCCAGGGATTCCGAAATCCGATTCCATCTGAGAAGAATCTCTTGCTGAAGAATTCGGGTATGGGACTGGGCAAATGGGACTGCTTCGAAGGAAGCCACCATCAACCCCAGAACCCTCATGCAAGTTCGAAGAGAAGACCAGCTGTTGGATAGTAACAACTGGACTGCTAATTGAATCTTCCGGAGTTTCCCTACCGGAAGAAAAACTCTTGTCCTGACTGTGTCTAGAATTAGACCCAGATATTCGAGCCTCTGGGTGGGAACCAGAAATGACTTTTGCTGGTTCACCAGCCACCCGAATTCCTGTAAAGAAATTATAGTAATTTCTATGTTTTGTAGCAAGGTCTGAGGAGACTCTGCATGAAGCAGAAGAACGTCTAGGTAACCAAGAATCGATATGCCTCTTTGGCGCAGTAGTGCCAACATTGGGGCCAACACCTTCGTGAAGACCCGAGGAGTCGTGGCGAGACCGAAAGGTAACGCCACAAACTGATAGTGGTTCTCTTCTACGGAAAAGCGTAGAAACCGCTGATGTCCTGCGAAAATGGGAATGTGAAGATATGCGTCCTTGATGTCTATGGACGCTAGGACATCCCCTGGATGCAGGAAGGCTGCTACTGTGCGAATGGACTCCATTCTGAATTTTCTTATGTTGACAAAAGAATTGAGTGCCCTTAAGTCCAGAATTGGACGCACTTTGCCCTCTTTCCTGGGTATTGTAAATAGGTTTGAATAAAACCCCTGAAAACGTTCTGTCCAAGGAACGTGGACTACCACTCCTTGTTGTAGTAAATCCGTGACTGCTCTCCGCAGATCTTCTAAACGATCCGGAGATAGTCGAATATTGGAAGGGAAGAATCGCGCCGGTGGGAGAGATCGAAACTCGATCTTGTACCCTGACCTTATGACTTCGCAAACCCACTTGTCCGGGATTCTGGAAAGCCATGGATCCGGGAACCGGCGAAGACGTCCCCCCACCCCAGTTATGGGTGGGGGCGCACCTTCAGGCTTTGGACGATTTATCTTCAGGTCTGGAGGGGGCGGGCTTTTGCTTGCCCGACCAACGTCCCCTGAAGCCTCCTGAAGGAGCTTTGGAGGACTTAATTTTTTCACCCGCGGGATGAAAAAACCTTTTGTGAGCAGAAAAAGAAGGCCCTCGTTTTTGACGAGTTCCTTTACCTTTAACATTTTGCGGTAAAAAGGTGCTCTTTCCACCCGTGAGATCCTTAATGATCTCATCTAAGTTGGCTCCAAAAAGACGCTCTCCTAAAAAGGGGATATTAGCCAATGCTTTTTTGGAACCTTGGTCGGCTAACCAACCTTTTAGCCACAGTGTACGCCTGAGAACAACCGCTGAGACTGATGCTCGCGCCATTAATGGAGTGGCGTCTAACGCCGCATCACACACAAACTGTAACCCCTGTATCATTTGTTCCAACAAATCTGATACCGCCTGAGGGACCTCTTCTAAGTCCCGGCGTAACCACTTGGTCCATTCAGTTACAGCCTGCGAAACCAGACCAATAGCAATTATTGGTCTGAAAGCTGATCCAATCAAGGTAAACATGGTGCGAGACATAGCTTCTATCTTGCGATCCACTGGATCTTTAAAAGACGGAGCGTCTTCTAGAGGAATAACCGTGGCTTTATTCAATCTAGCAATTGGTGAATCCACCACAGGTGGTTCTGTCCATTTCTTAATAAGGGTTTCCTCAAATGGATAACGCCTGTTAATGCGTTTAGAAATGGCAGAAGTGCGTTTTGGCAGACGCCATTCTTCTTCGATTGGATTGCCAAAACATTTGGGCAATGGAAAAACCTTCGCCACTTTGATGCGTTTTTTAGTCCCAAAAGGGATTTCAGTTTCAGCTATTTCCGACGGAATACCCTGTAATCTTAAGGTTTCTTGAACAGATACAATGAGTGCGTTTACCAACGCTTCCTCTTTGGCTATGGCTGATGCCGAAACATCCTCCTCACTGTCTGAAGAGACAGTACACGAGACACCAATCCCAGATGAAGTACCTGCAACTGCAGAAATAGGCTCAGAGTCTGAATCCGAGGTTTCAGATAATAAGGGGTTAGGCGGGGGTCGCTTTCTTGCGCCCTGTCCCTGACAAGCCACTTCCACCCGGGACACAAAAGTTTCCATAATAGCTGACAATGATTCAATCGTCAGTGGGGTGCTGGAGGATCCTGCAGACCCCTCGAGGGGATCCGGAGGAGATAAATGAGTGGCAGGGTCCATGTTAATTCAGGACACCTTTGCCAGAAAAAACAAAAACTTTTTTTTTTTTATGTGTCTCCCCCTAGCGCAATAGCGCCCCTCAGAGTACCTGCTTCTCGATCCCCACAGAGAGAGAGAGGGACCCCCAAGGCTCACCAACCGATGCAGTGAAGTTTCCAACCAACTGCAGTCAGCGTCTGTCTTTTACAGACTGGAAGGAGCTGTTGCTTTTTCCCGGGTAGAAGGAGTTCCGGCGTTCCCAGCTCTCCACGAGGTAGCTGGGCTCATGAAACATGGCCGCCCCCATACAAGAGACGATAGACTCCAAAAACATGGCGGCCGGCGTGACCTGAGGACATACATGCACCTGGTCTACGGCAAAATGGCGGCGGACCGCCGAAATCGTTTTTCCCAGCACATCCACCTGCATCTCTGCTAAGTGGCGATTTATTGATCTACAGGAGATACACTACAAATAAGGTAGGATTATACCTCCTATGTCTGCTGTAATGCTACAGTCTGCTGGGTAGAGTGTTAGCTCTCAAACCAAGTCCACTTCCCACCAAACACATACTGTATTTACAAGGGGGACTTTTAGTGTCAGATATATACTGACCATGTATGGAGGGGCCCATAATTCATACTGCCTCATAACGAGGAAGGAAAAAAGGGAACGTTTACTCACCATACCGAACCGACAGGCACCCTCTCTTCACAATACCCTCTCCACCGGGGTGGGGGGTTGTGGACCAGTCCGGACGCCTCGACTCTCTGGTTCCTGGCGTCCAAGCGAGACTTTTAACTCGCAAGGTCAGTCCCTCCACTGGGACTCCGTCGCGGCCGACCCAGCGCGGAGCTCTGGTCTGCACGCGCTCGTAGGCAGAGACCGGGGTGACCACTGGATCTCAACACCCAGCCCGTCGCCCGGCCCCGCATACTTACTTGAATGTGTCGCGGCCGACCAAGCGCAATGCAATGGTCTGCGCGCGCTCGTAGGCCAGCTGGGGTGACCACTAGTGTCGCCCAGTCCGGCGTATTTGCTTGAAGATCTCACAGGAAAAAAACACTGGAGAAAAACTGCCTAAAAAAAAAATCTTTTTTTTTTTTTTTTTAAAGAAAAAATCTTGCCAGGACCAAAAAGATCCCAGCAAGGAACTTAGGTCCTTACTCCTGACTAGACCGAAAAAAACTGATTCCCTGTAGCAGAGAGAGGGAGGATATACCCTCAGGGACTGCCCCTAAGGTGGAGCCAGAACGTTTTGTCTTTCTCCCTAGTCCTACTCCTGCGGAGACAACATAACCCAGCTCTTGAGAATCAAGAAGACTACGTCTGTCAATGAGCGATAGAGAAAAGAGCTTTCTTCCCTACTTTTGCAGATTTTCTTTTTATGACTACACTGCAAAAAAACAAAATAATGAAAATAAAAATTATATATTAAAAAGGTAAATATAGGGAAAGAGTAGAAAAGTTTTAGCAAAGGGAAGGAGGAGAGGACTCCAGTTGTACAGTAGTAAACTCCTTGAAGAAAAAAATAAAAATGTGGCCCCCCCCCCCGGTGGTTAAAGCCATAATGTGCTAATATGCACAAGATATTAGCATAACATAGTAGACTTCCCTTAACCACTTAAGCCCCAGAGGATTTGGCTGCTAAAAGACCAGGCCCTATTTTGTGATTCGGCACTGCGTGACTTTAACGGACAATTGCGTGGTCGTGTGATGCTGTACCCAAATGAAATTGATGTCCTTTTTTTCCCCACAAACAGGGCTTTCTATTGGTGCTATTTGATCACCTGTGTGATTTTTATTTTTTGTGCTATAAACAAAAAAATAGCGTCAATTTTAAAAAAATAACAATATTTTTCACATTTTTTTATATGAAATTCCCCCAAAAAAAATGTTTTTGACATTTTAGGCCAATTTGTTTTCTGCTACATATTTTTGGTGGAAAAAAAAATCGCAATAAGCGTATTTTAATTGGTTTGCGCAAAAGTTATTGCGTTTACTAAGGGAAAGATTTGTCATTTTTATTGTTTTTTTTTTAACTAGTAATGGCGATTTTGCGATCTGCGATTTTTTTTGCGGGACTGCGACATTGCGGCGGACCCTTGACTGACATTTTTGACACTTTTGGGGGGACCAGTGACATTGCTACAGTAATCAGTGCTATAAATATGCACTGTTACTGTAAAATTACACTGGCAGGGAAGGGGTTAACTTTATTGGTGATCAATGGGTTAAATGTATCCCTAGGGGCATGATTCTAACTGTGGGGGGCGTGGCTTGTGATGTAACCACAGAGACATACGATCCTACATAGCAGGATTGTATAGTCTCTGCAGTTACACCAGGGAGAATGACAGGCGGCTTTGTTTACATCAGCCGCCTGCCTTTCTCCCTCTCCAGCGGGAGATTGCGAGTGACCGTCGGACATCGGAGCCGCCGGTCACTCGTGCGGGGATGTTAGTGACCGAGCGGGGGCGCGCCTCCTAGAGGCTCGTGGTCGAGCAACGTAGTATTACGTCACTTTGCCTGTACGGGGCTGACTGCCGCAGTAAATAGTCGTGCGGCGGTCGGCAAGCGGTTAAAAGTGGCACTCTGTCACTGCTGACAGGGCTTCCATTTTCACCCAGTCTTCCTTCCAGGTCCACAGGCTCTGGCTGTTTGATTAGCGGGGCTGCGATGTCACTTCCGCAAATGCGCACAGAAGTCATGGCTGCAGCACAGTGCTCTGATTTGAAGGCATACTCAGTGTGGTCTAATACGTCACTTCATGGAAGCGATCGTGGGAGCGCCTGCACTCCCATTCGCCAGCGGGGAAGCTGATCTGCGGGGCCCGTGGCTGCGATTGCTGCCGAGGACCTGCGATCACTTCCCACGGAGATAGGACGACGGTCTGCTGTTGTAAACACGGCAGACCGTTGTGCTGTCAGCAATCAACATAGGGCTCCTGTGTTCCTATTTAGGAACACAGGTCCCTGTGTTGATTCCATAAGCCCATCCCCCCCACAGTTAGAAACCACCCCTAGGCATACATTTAACACTTTGAGTGCCCCTAGTGTTAACCCCTTCCCTGCCAGTGTCATTATTACAGTATCAGAGCATAATTTTAGCACTGATTACTGTAGTAATGTCACTGGTCCCCCCAAAAGTGTCAAAAAATGGATTTTTGTAAAATCTTACCGTAAAATCCTTTTCTCTTAGCTCATTGACAGACGTAGTCCTCGGTGATACAGCACCTTCGGGTTATGTTGCCTCCACAGGAGCAGGACTAGACAGGAAATTAAAAGGCTCTGGCCACACCCTAGGGGCAGTCCCAGAGGGTATATCCTCTCTCTCTCTGCCTCAGCAAATCAGTTATGTGAAAAAGCAGTCTTTAGAGATTTTAACCCAACCCAACTCAAAAAACAGAGGGGCGGGGACTACGTCTGTCAATGAGCTAAGAGAAAAGGATTTTACGGTAAGATTTTACAAAAATCCATTTTTCTCTAGCGCTCATTGACAGACGTAGTCCTCGGTGATACAGCACCTTCGGGACGTCCCAGAGCAGTATCACAAATGAAGGGTGGGAAAATGAAAATCAAATCCCAATCTAGAAGGCCCAACCGGTGCCAACTAGAAGTTTACAATGCTCATCCTTAATGATGAGACTCAACAAAAAAGAGAAAAATTTTTTTTTTTTTTTTTCAAACAGAAAAAACCCTCGAGGTAGACCACCGGTCTCCTCAAATTGCGGCCTGCAAAACCTTGTGGCCAAATGAGGCATCCGCCGATGCCGTCACATCAATTTTATAGAATTTTGTAAAGGTATGTACCGACGACCAGGTGGCCGCCTTACATACCTGGACCACTGACGCCTGATGGCGAAAGGCCCAGGAAGTACTGAGCGCTCGAGTGGAGTGCGCCCTAACAGGGAACGGAGGACTCTGACCCTTAATAGAATAAGCCTGTACCACCGTTTGTCTAATCCATTTGGCAATGGTCGCGGCAGATGCAGGCAAACCCTTTCTGGGGCCATCCGTGATCACAAAAAGTGAATCCGTCTTACGGAATGATTCCGTAGCTTTTAGGTATACCCTGATTGCCCGAACCACATCTAAGGAATGCAACGCATGTTCCCGATGATGCTTGGGCTGAGGACACAAGGAAGGTAGTACAATATCTTCATTCAGATGAAAATCTGAAACCACCTTAGGAAGAAAAGATGGCTTAGGATGAAGTACTACCTTATCCCTATGAATCACTAGGTATGGGGACTGGCATGATAATGCAGCCAGTTCTGACACCCTGCGAGCAGAAGTAATAGCCACCAAGAAGGCCACCTTCTGGGATAAAGTAAGCAAGGGAATCTCCCTGATGTTTTCAAAGGGAGGTTTCTGTAGAACCGACAAAACCAAATTAAGATCCCAGGGCGGTAAGGGCGCGCGGACTGGTGGAGCCAGGTGCCGCACCCCCTGGATGAAATTCCGCACCAAGGACTTGGTAGCTAAAGGCTTCTGAAAGAAGATTGCTAATGCTGAAACTTGACCATTGATGGTGCTCAAGGCTAGCTTCTGCTCAACCCCTTGTTGCAAAAAGGCCAATATTCGAGTCACCGAATAGGTACGTGGAGGAAATCCTAAAGATTCGCACCACGCAATATAAGTCTTCCATGTGTGATAATAGACCTTGCTGGAAGTCGCTTTCCTTGCTTTAATAAGGGTAGGAATGACTGAAGTAGACAAACCTCTGTCCTTCAGTACTTGGGTCTCAATGGCCAGGCCATTAAAACCAGCGACTGTAAAGCATGATGGTAAATTGGTCCTTGAGACCACAGACACTCCCTGAGACGAAGTTCCCACGGAACGTCTGCGACTAGCATGTCCAAGTCGGCCAGGCCGGCTTGAGGAGGCCAGCCTAGAATTTCTAGGACCACTGGCGCTGATAGAATCTGAGCCAGGCGTCCCTAGAGGTATCTGGCCCCGACCATCCGAGAAAGTCTGGTCATTTTCTGTTCCCACACATTTATCAGATACCTGATTGTTATCAGGAAGGGTGATCTTTTCTGGTTGAACCTCAGGGACCGAAGTCACCCGACTAGAGGCTACTTGGCCTATCTGGTCAACCAGATCCGATTCCTGTGAGGTATAGGGACTAATCTTAGGAAAAGGTAAAGGAAAAGATCTATTCAGGGAACGGTAACTACCGCTTCCTGTAGTACTTAAATGTTGGAAGGGAAGAATCGCACCGGTAGTAGCGGTTGATGCTCGATCTAATGTCCTGAATACCGGTGAAAACGTCCCCCCACCCTGAAACCGGGTGGGGGCGCACCTTCAGGCTGTGTACTCCTTTGCTTCGGGTTTGGCTGGGTTGGTCCTCTGCTTGTCCGACCAGCCCTTCTTGAACCCTCCTGGAGGAGTCTTGCCTTTCCCGCTTGTACCAGCCGGGCGCCCTTTATGGGCGGTAAAGAAAGGTCCTCGCTTGTTGCGAGGTCCCTTAGCTTTAGCAGCCTGTGGCAAAAAAGTGCTCTTGCCCCCAGTGGCATCCTTAATGATTTCATCTAGGTTGGCCCCAAATAGACGATTCCCCTGAAAAGGGAGATTTGTCAAGGTCTTTTTGGAACCTAGGTCAGCTGACCAGCATTTTAACCACAGCACACGTCTGAGGATCACCGCTGACATAGATGCATGCCCTAATAAGGGAGTAGTGTCCAAGGCTGCGTCACAGATAAACTGTAGCCCTTGTATAATCTGTTCCATCAAATCAGATGTCTCCTGGGGAATATCTTTTCCCCTAAGGTCTTGGCGTACCATTCTCGCCCATTCCGTAAGTGTCTGGGAAACTAGACCAATAACAATTACTGGTCTAAATGCTGACCCTATCAGAGAGAAGATGGTGCGGGACTCTGCTTCCATCTTTCGATCCACCGGATCCTTAAAGGACGAAGTGTCCTCCACTGGGATAACCGTGGCTTTATTCAGCCTGGAAATAGGTGGATCCACCACTGGTGGTACCGTCCATTTCTTAATGATGGATTCCTCAAACGGATAGCGTCTAGCAATACGCTTGGAAATAGTAAAGGTACGTTTAGAATGCTCCCATTCTCCTTTAATCTGATTACCGAAACACTTGGGTACAGGAAAAACCTTCACCGTTTTGATGGGCTTATTAGTACCAAAAGGAATCTCTGTTTCAGTTGCCTCTGCCGGTAAAGCCTCAAGTTTTAAGGTTTCCTGCACTGCCACAACTAGTGCGTCCACCAATGTTTCTTCCTGGATTATAGCGGGAGAAGAAGCGTCCTCCTCACTGTCTGAGGGGGCTTTACCTGAGATAACAGCCCTTGCAGAGGAACCTGCAACTGCAGTGACCATCTCTGAATCTGAGTCAGAGGTGTCAGATAGTATAGGGGTAGGCGGGGGTCGCTTCCTTGACCCCCGTCCCTGACAGGCCGCCTCCACCCGAGCCACCATAGACTCCAAAATTGCTGTAAATGACTCTACACTCTGTGCACCGGCGGGTCCCGTGGCCCCCTCGAGGGAAACAGGTGGGGGAATATGTGTGGCAGGGTCCATGATAATTCCAGTCACTTCCTGGATAATATAATTCAAAAATAAAAAACTTTTTTTTTTTTTTTTTTTTTTCAGACCCCCAGCGCCACAAAAAGCCCCTTAGTGTTACCTGCTAGGGATCCCTATCGATCAAGAGAGAGAGAGATAGACCCCCAGGCTCACCACTTGATGCTCAGAGTTTAACTGCAACAGGTTACAGCGCTGTCTTGACAAACAGGAAGTCTTTTGGCTGGCTGCCCAGGAAGAAAGGAGGCGGCTCCGCCCCTCTGCATGCCTTCCGGCGCCTCCCCTAGCTCCACGAGGTGTTTGGATCACCTCAAACATGGCCGCCCCCATGCTGGAGACACGAGGCTACGCCAAAATGGCGGCTCGTGCGATCCAGCAAAAAAAAATGGCGGCGGCCTGTACTGAATAGCGGTGTGCTGCAGGGCACACAACACTCTCTCTACATGGGGATTTGGCGTGGTTGGCGGTACCGGCCCTGGCGGACCGCATGGCCATTCGGGAGGCCTGCTAATAGCTGGAGATCTGATTAGGAAGGCAGTCTACATGTCCGTGGCTTCTGACTGATAGGTAGCTTATTCTTATCACCGTAAGATTCCCAGAATGCCACTGATTACAATCTTTTTAACATGTATACAATTAGATTGTTAGCTCCCAAACCAAGCCTCCTGGCTTTTTGCACATAAAATCACACTCAAAGTAGGAGGATCTGTGTCATTTATAGGATAGAGAGGGACTCTATCTTACCATACAGAGAGGGGCCCGCGTTCACCACAAGACCCGTCAGGGGAAAAGGGGGAACATACTACTCACCATACCGGAACCAGGCGGGCACCAACTCCTGACAGTACCCCTCTCCACCGGGGCGGGAGGGCTGTCGACCGATATGGACGCCGTGACTCATGGTCTTTGGCGTTTCAGCGAGACGTTTAACTCGCGGGGTCAGTCCTTTAATGGGACTTTGTCGCGGCCGACCCAGCGCGGAGCTATGGCCTGCACGCGCTCGTAGGCTGAACTGGGGTGACCACCGGATCTCAACATCCAGCCCGTCGCCCAGTTCAGCTTTCTTGCTTGAAGATCTCACAGGAACACTGGAGAAAAAAAGCTGTCTAAAAAAATCTTTTAAGAAAAAATCTTGCCAGGACCTAAGATCCCAGCAAGGTATCTAGGTCCTTACTCCTAACTAGACAGAAAATAACTGATTTGCTGAGGCAGAGAGAGAGAGGATATACCCTCTGGGACTGCCCCTAGGGTGTGGCCAGAGCTTTTTAATTTCCTGTCTAGTCCTGCTCCTGTGGAGGCAACATAACCCGAAGGTGCTGTATCACCGAGGACTACGTCTGTCAATGAGCGCTAGAGAAATGTCAGTTAGGGGTCAGATCTGTCCCACTAAAAATCACTGATTGCCACCATTACTAATAAAAAAAAATAAAAATGACATAGATCTTTCCCCTAGTTTGTAGATGAGATAACGTTTGCGCAAACTAATCAAAATACGCTTATTGGGATTTTTTTTTTACTAAAAATATGTAGCAGAATACAAATTGACCTAAAAGGATGAAAAAAATTTTATTTTTATTTTTTTTTTTTTGGGGATGTTATATAACAGAAATTGAAAAATATTGGGGATTTTCCAGAGTCGTCGCTTTTTTTGTTTAAAGCGCAAAAAAAAAATTAAAATTGCACATGTGATTAAATACCACCAAAAGAAAGCTCTATTTGTGGGAAAAAAAGAACATCAATTTTATTTGGGTACAGCGTCAGTTAAAGTAACGCAGTGCCGAATCACAAAAAAATGGGCTGGTCATTATATATCAATATAAACTCTTCCGGTACAGAAGTGGTTAAAGGCATAACATCTTCTACCGTAAAGCAGTTCTAAAGGCTCAGGGTTTTTTACCTTCATGTATTTCTATGCATGAAGGTAAAAACCTTCTCTCTGTGCAGCCCCCTTCAATACTTACCTGAGCCCCATCGCAATCCAGCGATGTGCACGAGAGCAGCAGCTCTCTGGGGGCTCCCCCTCCTCATTGGCTCAGACAGAACCGGAAGCCATTGACTACCGCTGCTGTCAATCACAGCCAGTGAGCGAATGAGGAGAGAAGGCAGGGCCGACTGTGGTTCTGAGTGTGAATGGACATGCAGACCAGCACCTCAGCAGTGAGCCTCCTTGCATGCCCCATTACAAGCTGCTTGCTCTGGGGGGGGGGGGGGGGGAAGACGGCAGGAGGGAGGGGCCAGAAGTGCCGGCATGGGACCTATGAAGAGGAGGATCGGGGCTGCTCTGTGCAAAACCACTGCACAGAGCAGGCAAGTATAACGTGTTTGTTATTTAAAAAAAAAAAAAAATGCATTCCCAAAATAATTAGTTGCAGACTTTGGACGTGCTACACACGACCAAAGAAATGCCATCATTGTACACAGGGCATGTGTAGCACACCCAGTCTCTCTATTCTGCTTCTGCGTCCCCCCTCCAAGTATATCATAATTGTGAACTGTAATCAAAGGCAGCATTACAGTATACTCTGAGAAAAAGTCGGCATCTCTAACTGTGAAGAACGCAGTCTGAAAACCCACGATTGTAACATATTGTTACTTTTGTATCTTCCTGTTCATTCATCTGCAGATCAAGAGGTTGAACTTCGATCTGCAGATGATGGTAAAGCAACCTGACAAGTTAAGAAAAAATGTTTTAAATAATAGGTTACTTGGTTTAACCCCCTATTAACCCTTTGTTTACTCTAATCAGCCCTAATTCTCCTTCTCTATTCAACTATTATTTTCCTGCAGATTTTTTGTTTCTATTTTTTATAACTATTAATAATTAAACTCTTTTTTGTTTGTTAATATTTTTACGGAATAAAATACAGTAACACTATTTATTTTTAAATACTGATAAAAAAGAAAAAGTTAATTTTGTTTAGTTTTGTCGTATTTTATTGTCTGAGGATTGTGAAAAAAAATTATTGTTACAAGACAACAAGAAAAAAGCATTGTTTGCCCCTAAAAAAAACCACAAAAAAAATAATAATATATGTATTACATTGCTATCTTTATTAATGACAAATGTATTGCCAAACAAAGAGATCTATAGCAGAAATGTATGTCAGAAACATAGCTAAATATAACAAGATGTGTTACGTTTTTATCCTTTACAGACATCATCACATGAACGAACCTCTAATTGCTCCTTGGCACGGTTCTGTTTTCTGATTTATGATCCTGAATATAAACAGAATTGCCATTTCTCTTCTTTCTCTGAAATTTTGATAGAAAATTCTGCCCTGCTAAATTATGTGTCTCGCCAGTGGAATGTGACAGAAATGGGATCTTGCATTCCAGATGAAGGGTCTTACATTGGTGCCATGCTGGCTTGGATCAAGCATCATGGTACCACAATAAAAGGGTTTTGAAGCGGATTACTTTATATAGCAGAAAAGCTACAGACCTGATAGAATTAGAAAAGACTAGGCGATTATAAAGTCGATTTTTTGTTTAAAACAACAAACATGTTTTACTTACCTGCTCTGTGCAGTAGTTTTGCACAGAGCAGCCCTGATCCTCTCTTCTCGGGTCCCCTGCCGGCGTTCCTGGCCCCTCCCTCCTGCCAAGTGCCCTCACAGCAAGCAGCTTCCCGAGCCACTGCTCTATGTGAGCGTTCATACACAGCCGCGGCTCTGCCCCGCCCCCTCCTTATTGGCTGCAATTGACTGTAGTGGGAGCCAATGGCTCTCGCTGCTGTCTCAGCCAATGAAGAAAGAGACCCGGGAGAACCAAGGCTCTCTTGCACATCGCTGGATTGAGAGGAGGCTCATGTGAGTAATAGGGAGCTGGGGGATCTGCTACGCACAGAAGGCTATTTTACCTTTAAGCATGTAAAAAATCTTCAGCCTTTTACAACCACTTTAACCTTGGTTATCACGGGCTGAAAAATGGACGGTTCAGCAGGAATTAGCCTAAAATTCAGCCCTTGTGTGCAGCTGCCTGTCCGATAAATGCCGGATTACTGACCAGCTTTTGTCAAAAGGGCATGCTAGAGCCATTGGCTGTGACTGCTGATTAGTGTGTTCTTGTGGGGTGGGGGTCCCCAAGTCAGAATACAAGGCACAGCAGGGGAAATCGCCACACCAAAATTGCTTGTGTTGGTACAGCAATCTGTCAGCGTGTGCACTAGGCTTTATGCTAACCATTCATATAGATTTTTTTCCATTCAACCAGCCTGAATGGAAAAAAAAAAGTCTAACAGATTCCTCTGTCCAGGCTACAGAGAAAATGGACGAATCTCCTGTTGCAGCTATTTTATTTGGACAGGCAACCCCACAGGATGCAAAAAGAACAATATTTTTCACATTTTTTATATGAAATCCCCCCCCCAAAAAATGTAAAAATCAAAATTTTTTTAACATTTTTGGCCAATTTGTTTTCTGCTACATAGGTTTGCTAAAAAAAAAAAAAATCGCAAAAAGCGTATTTTGATTGGTTTGCACAAAAGTTATTGCATTTACTAATTAAGGGAAAGATTTCTGTCATTTTTGGTGTTTTTTTTTTTTTAACGCGTAATGGCGGCGATCTGCGATTTTTTTGCGGTACTGCGACATTGCGGTGGACAGATCGGACCCTTGACTGACATTTTTGACACTTTTGGGGTTACCAGTGACATTACTGCAGTAATCAGTGCTATACATATGCACTGTTACTGCAAAATTACACTGGCAGGGAAGGGGTTAACTTTATTGGGGAAGGAGGGGTTAAGTGTGTCCCTAGGGGCGTGCTTTTTACTGTGATTGGCTGTGGCTACTAGTGTAGGAACAGTGATCAACGGTCCTACATAGTAGAACCGTATGATCAGTGTTTCTACACAGGGAAGAATGACAGGTGGCTTGTTTACATCAGCCGCCTGATTTTCTCCCTCTGCACCGACGATCGACATCGGGTCCGCCGGTCACACGCACTGACTTCCCTGTGAACGAGCCGCGGCGGGCGCGCGCTCGCCCGCTATTGGCTCACAAGGAAGTGACAGGCAAGTGACGTACCGGTACATCACTTTGCCTGGCCGGGGCTGACCGCCACAGTATATAGTCGTGCGGCGGTCGGCAACCAGTTAATTGGATGCAGCTGCTGTTCAGCCAACAAATTTCTGCTTGGTTCCTTCAATTTTTCAATTAAGGGATTCTAGGTGGAAGGCAGCTCACAGGACCAACCACTGTGCGAATTTCATCAGGAACTAGCCGAAATTCGCTCCATGTATAACCAGATTTATGGGCAGCCTCATTAAAATTATGCAGATTTAAAAAAAAAAAAAAAAAGAACTTTAAGAATGCAAAACTTGCTCACCTTGGGTCACATAAAAACTTGGTTTTCTCTCCATCTTCTCTCCAAATTAGCCATTCCCTGAAGGAAGGATGAACAAACATTCGAGTCAAGTCCCTTCTTTTGATGAGGAACATAGAAAGGTTCTCCATTCGTTGTTGAAAGTCCTCCCACTCCAGACCTCCATCCACACTGCCTGCGTTAATGGCCTGGAAGATGTGCTCATCAGTCAAGGGATGGAGGGAAGCTACAGCAACATTAAGAAGAGGGAGAGCCCTTTCAAAAGAGGACTGGGTTGGGAACCTCATGTTACACTGCAAGAGATAGACCTCAGACAGAGACACTGGAACCACCTTGTAGCTGGAGCTCTTGAGTACTAGGTAGCCCTTCTCTATAAGGTCAAATGTAAGCTTCAAGTACAAATAAGAGCCCTGGCTCAAAGTCTTTAGGTGGGAACTAAGCTTTCCAAATGTGGTGTTGTCCATCTTTCCATTGAGAGAGATGTTGTTCTGGATTTCTGAACTGCTGTGAATACGTTGCAGTATGTAGGCCTGTAAATCCTGATCTATGGCCTCATTTTCTTCCAGTCGGTCCAAGAATATACGGTGGAAGGGAAGCATCTTGGTAATCTCCTGTTATGGGAATAAATAAAGTGTGTTTAAGGACTAGGCCACACGGTTGACATGATTAGCGCAAACATCTCCATAAGATCATTTATGGAATCATGTAATTAACTAAAAAAACATTCCAAGTAACTTATAATAATCTAATAAAGAATGCTGATTGTATTTTCCTGCAAATGTTGGAGCACAGTGGTGGAAAATTATGTCAATAGGTCTTGTTATTATGCTCAGTTATCAATAGTTAAAGCTTTCACATTAATGATGGCAAAAACCCAGCATCAATAATGGGAGATTTTCGGTTACACAGCTACTGCACTTCAATATCTCATGCAGTTCAAGCCTACAAAGGAACAGTAGTAAATAGGAAACCTATGATAATAACAGTCAAGAAATAAGATGGAGACAATGATAGCGGGGGGGAGGACAAGATGTGAAATATAAAAACTAAAAAAAGAGAAAAAGAAGAAACGAGGGATTCCTCAACAGATTTGCTAACCTGCAGGGTTGTCCTCACAGTCACAATGAGTTTCAGCCAATGGGGAAACTTTCCTATCATCTTGCTCAAAAAAGACACAATTGTGTCTCCATAATCTGGTTTGTGGAACTCTGCCTCGTTCAGTCCATCTATCAGAATGATATAATCCTCATCAGGAATCTTCCTCTCTGAAAAAAAGTGAGAAAAAAAAAGTATTTAGATATTGAAGGTTTAGGAAAGATATTAGGAATGGTTTCATTCAAGGTGCTTTAACATTTACCTTTATACAGGTTTTCCAGGGGCTCCAGAACACCCCTACGGAATGAGGCAGCTGGATCCTGCACACAGGAGCGTAAGCTTAGTAGGCTTTGTAAGTGTGGTTCTCGCAGGAGCTGTTCCCGGTAAGCTACAAGCTGGGGGGCACGGCAGAGCAGGGCAGCCACATTGTGAACAAACTCAGGCACTAGACAGGTATATGCATTATCGGCCTGGCAGTAGTGATATGCCACCACCTGAAGAAAGCAACCAGAAGACATTACCATAGATAAGATGTCCACTCTTGGTAATCAACCAGATTGGAGGTAAAAGGACTGCCCAACAGAGAAGCAGAGAGTTAATGATATATGGCAGGATTATTCAGCAGTAACAAGTATAATTAACATGGAAATGGGTTGTCCCTCTAAAAAGCCAATTCCATATTTGTGCCCTTCTCGCCACAAGGATCTGGCTTGTTTAGATACAGAGTATTTCACGCTTTTACTTTCTTTTTTTTCTTTTTTTTTTTTCAAATACCAGTTTTATTGATCATTTTTTTTCCAAGAACAAAAGAAAAATACATTCGAGGATATGAGCACTATGTTCATAACAAGTAGAGAACACTCCAAAATACAATAAGAACATTTGAAACAGCTACAGCAGTAGCAACTACAATACATGAATATAAGAAGTCTCAGAGAGAGAAATGAGAAAGAAGAAGAAAAGAAAAGTCCAATTAGCAGGTTCTCAGAACTCCTCTGTTTCTCTCCTCCCCCTCCCCCAAAAATCGCTAGGGTAGTATAGTGCAAGATAACTTCATTAAGAGAAGATATGATATTACTTAGAGGAAAACATAGAAGGAAAGGGTTAAATGAAAGGACAATAGAGAAAGAGAAAAGGAAGTGGAGAAGGGAAAAAAAAAAAAGGAGAAGGGGGAAGTAGGGGCCATCGCAACCGCTCGTCAGAAAGAAGGGAGGGGAGGGGGAAGGGATCTCAGGGTAGATCCTCCTGGAAATTTCCATTCTGTCCTATATTCTGGCAGTCAGATTCTCTATCATCTTCACATCCTTGACCCTGGCATACAAGGCATAAGAGGAAGGGGGGGGGTGGAGCACTTTTTCCAATTAAGAGCTATAAGGCAGCCCACAGCCGTAAGAATATGGAGCAGTAGCTTCTTATAGGGTTTAGAGAATTTTAGGGGGGATAGGCCCAAAAGGAAAAAATGTTGGTGTCATTGGAATAGGTATCTCAAAAAGGACACCCAGCAATTGTGACACTTTTACTTTCACTGCCACTATCCATAGACTAAACAGATGGACTCACACCTCTCACCAATGCACCATTCCACATGCACTAGTCCATTGAATTACAGCATAGTTCATGCTCTAAATGACACAGATTGTTTTATGGAAACTGGAGCATAGAAAGGCAAAGCTGTTGCCCATGTAACTATGGTGATGCATTATGCCATCACTGTACTGGAGAACTGATGGTAAATCTCATACAATTATCAGCTATGTTTTCCTTTACACTAGTTATTACAAAATCAATCTATATGTATATAAACCTCTAAGCACTGCAGTTTTAGATCATGCCTGCCCACCCTCCCTCCTCTGCTAGTAGCACAATGTTGCAGTCTATGATCTGACTCACCTGGCTGCATTACAGCACAGGCACAGCCTTCACCATACTGTAGTACATTTTTGGACTGGCTTTTTTGCACTTCAGAAAAAGCCAAACATTGCCTCTTGCACTGCAAAACAGCCTCTTGCTTCAGAAAACAATGTGGAATGTTCCCCTTATTGAGAGTATTACATGTTGTAATTAATCACTGTCCTCGTTACCTGTGCAGCTATCCTTCTCATGGATTCCTCTTGCCGTCTACGCATTTCAGGTGTTCCCGGACAGCTGCCACTAGAGATGCCGGTGTGTGTCTGCCCTGGCTGTGCAATTTCACGGTTGGCCTCTGAGTCTGATTACAAAAAGGTGTAAAATTTAATTTAATAGTACTTTATAATAAAATATTAATCATGGACATAAATAGCATTCATTTTTATAACACTGGATATCACATGATCACTTAACTAAAAATACAGTGGAAAAAAAAACATAAAAACAGGAAGATATACATCTGTTACAGGTTACATTTGCAATGATCTTTTTTTGTCTCAAAACCTGTTTGTTTTATTTTCTCGCTAGCAGTCTCAGATACTCACGTTTTGGCGAGGCATGGGGGCTGTCAGATGCTATTTGCCTCATACGCGTACCATGGCAGCTCAGGGACACAAGTCGAGAAATAATGGCGGTTTTCCCAAAGCCAATGTTGCCACAAATTACTACACCCCGATTTACATTCTCGTCTTCACTCTGCAGCTGTGCGTCAATCTCATGGAAGAGCCAATCCCGGCCCACAAATGTGGCATCTGTGGTGATACTCGGCACCTCAAACAGTAGTGGCTTCAAGGAGATGTCAGGAGGCCGGTAGGGAGCAAAGCGAACTAAGCAGAGAGAAAGAAGTGATTGTTGTCAGAAAGGGAACTCTGGCTCTTTCATATTCATGAATAACTTGGGGAGCAGAGATCATTTAACAAACAATTTTAGCTCACCCATCATACAAAGAAGGTGATGTACGGGATTACTATACTCCTGCTGTTCTTACCTCGTAGATCTTGTGGGGTACGTGGTCCAGCAAGGGTCTGTCGTGGCATTCGCAAAGAGGTACGTAGAGGGGTGTGTCTTTGCTCATCCAAGTAGGCAAGGTCCTCTAAGTGTGCGGAACTGGTGGCTAAGGTGGTTAAAAAAGCAAAAGTGAGATAAAATAGAGTATATGGGTAAGGAATAACGAGGGGAGAAATTAAAATCAGGCGTAAGGAAAAGTAAAGACAACAAAGAGGTCAGAGAATGAGAACAAATTCATGGAATGAAGAAAGAACTAAAAAAGGAAGGCATTATGGGAAAAGTTATAGAAGGAAAAAAAACCCCAAACATAATGTATATATAAATATAAATCTACTAGCAGCAGAAAATGGTAGCCAGAGGAAAAGGAGGATTGAGAATTATGAGATGGTGAAAGAGAAAACTACAATCTAAATGAATAATTCTGTGATGCAGGAAAATATATTCCCTATACAGAACAAGATGTCAGTACACTTCATGTCCAGCTGTGATTTCCAACGGATACATGCTCAGCTGGATTCCACATTTACATACAAGCACACCAGGCTGTTGCATGTTAACTACTCCATGTTATACCTGCAAACAAACATTCCACCTCTTTGTGCACACCGAGGCTCCATTCACACCTGAGCGTATAGTTTTCAGGGCTTTTTTCTGCATTTTTCAGGCGTTTTTTGCAGGTGTTTGGAGGCAGGCATTGACATCTAACAAAAATGCTTGTAATCTGCCAAAAAAGAAGCTCATATACTTTTTTGAGCTTCAGGCGACAAAACAGGTGAACAGGGGCCATTGAAATTGATGGGATTTTGCTTGTTGGGCATTTTGAGACTTCAGAGATGAGCGTTTTACGAGCTGAAATACGCTCAGGTGTGAACGGGGCCTTAATGCCCCATCATTGTGGACTTCAACCAAATAAACTGCCAAGGAAATTCCATTCACCTATCTACTGTAGTTAACTTTCTGAAGGTAAATGTGTAGAGTTGGCACAAGTGCAGCAATACTGCACACATACCTGTAAAAGCAGCAGTTGGATGTATGCATGATGTATCTCTGTAATTACTGAATTCAGAAATATGTGCTGCAAAGCTGGCAATATGCAGATCTAGTTTAAGAGTTGATCTGTCAGATCAACAGACCAGCAACCAGGGCCTACATAATCCAGAGTCAGGTAAACTTCACACTACATAGTTGCAGGTAAATTTTGCAGATCTAGAAGATCAGAACTAAAATAAAATCAGACAGTGCCTGAATGGCCAGCTAGAACACCCCGTTATTTGTTAAATGGAAAAATGCTATCATCTTTCAGGCGCCCAACATTTGTGTACACGCTAACACTTTGCAAGTTCTTATTAAATCCTGGAGATAATATAATTCTAGGACAGGTATATTCAGCACTGGTCCTCATCCTCCCAGAGTCATACTGCAGAATAAGGAATGCTGCTACCTGCACTGCTGCAATACCCCACTATACCTCTGACACAATTTCCATTAACAAAAACCAACCACACTCCTTGACCCAGTGAGCAGCTGTTTATCAGATTAACCTTTTCACTGTCCAAGTAAAGAAAACAGATTAATTAAGAATAATGGTTTATTTAAGCTTGATTCATTTTCCTCCCACCATCTGCAGTCCTGTATCTCTTTTCCTCCCCCTCACACCCACGTTAAGAGAGCAGCATTAAGATTCTAGACACACACACACACACAGGCTTGTGATCAAGCCTCTGCCCCAATGAACATAACTTTGTGCACAGTACAATCATACTAGTCTGGGACAACCCAGACAGCGACACCTTTTCTCACCTGCAACCGAATTAGGGCGGGGCATGAGGTAGAGCGGGATGGACTGCACGGACTGGGAGAGCCCAGTGTCCAGTCCCCTCTCAGGGATCTTGTTTAAGCTGAAGGTAGAGGCCATTATATTCTCATCCAACCGGTACAAACTGGAATCCATGGACTTCTGAGGCTGTTTAATACACCCGCGAGAACTGAGGTCTTTGTTGCTGTCTGCGCCATACTTGGATCGGTCCACATTCTCGGAGTAGCTGGTCAGGGTGGCTGCAGGTAAAAGGAGGGAGTCAACATTATGATGAACACCGAAGTACAATAACATGCCCAGTCCCACAAAGTGTTATGCTAGAAAAATGAATCAGCTTCTTCTTCAGCTGGATGTTCTAATATCTGCACTGCAGGTTGGTAGCAGAGCAAATTCTATTCAGGGCATGTGTGGGCCCTGCAGATGGGAATTAACAGCACACGTGCCCAGCGCACACCCGCCAGCATGAATTTCAAGCCAGCATTCTCATCATTGACAAATTTACTAAGAAAAATAATGGGCAATGCTGGAATCTGACACATCGATTCATAATCTTCGATCTTCTGCTTCAGCATGAGGCAGAGAAGGAGACATTGTCATTCCTCTCCCCCTCCACTTCAGCAGCGGGAGTCGGAGAGGCAGATCGATAGGATCTTAAGGCAACGGCTTCCTTGTAGAAATAACAGTCTGCGTGCAGGAAAGCAGAGAAAACACACAGGCATTATACATCCAAACCACGGACACACTGCGTACGTCAGAGAATCTTAACCCATAATAAAGACATCATGGCCATGTCCCCATCACCTTCTACTGACAGAAGAAAGACGCAGGGAGAAGTAGAATTCTGACATCGGCCTCCTATACAGCTTGTCTGACATTTTGCCAATATACAATGTATCTGATAGCTTCTAATATAGAGTATAAAGATATTGTGCAAGGTTTATATTACATACAATAAATCTGACATTGTTGTCAAATAAATCACATGCAGTGAATGATTTCTGATAGTGTTCAAGGATAAAGGATAACGCTTTGTGAATTGAGCATTATAACAAGCATAAAATGCTCCTCTCCCCTCCTTCTAATACATAGACAGCTTAACAAGACCCTCCTAATATGCAGGTATCGTGATCTGCTCCTCTCTCCCCTCATTCTAATACATAGACGGCTTAACAAGACCCTCCTAATATGCAGGTATCGTGATCTGCTCCTCTCTCCCCTCCTTCTAATACATAGACAGCTCAACAAGACCCTCCGAATATGCAGGTATAGTGATCTGCTCCTCTCTCCTCCTCCTAATACATAAGACAGCTTATCAAGACCCTCCTAATATGCAGGTATCATGATATGATCCTCTCTTCCCTTCCTGACTGGACCCTCTCATCTGATATAGAAGTGTGATTCTATAGGAGTTATTTATTCATCAATTATCACTTTAAGTAAAACTAAAAGGCAAAAGATTTTTTTTTTTAGTTTTGAATAAAAAGGAGAGGGATTAGAACACCCCGCTGAGCAGGAGGATGACAGCTGTGTGCGGAAACACAGCTGTCAGGTCCCCATGCATCTCTATGGGGGAATAGGATGGGAACGGACCGTCTGTCCGTTGTCATCCGATCCGCTGGACGGATGGAAAATAGGGTTTCCATCCGTCCAGATTTGACGGATCGGATGTCAGCGGACATGACTCCGCTGACATCCGATGCCCCATAGAGATGCATGGAGTGACCATTCAGATCCGCCAAAAAAACTGATAGGTGGATATGAATGGTCCGCCTGTGTTAAAGGGGCCTTACAGTGTAAATTTGCTGTCCCCTCAAAATAACAACACACAGTCATTAGGAACTGAAAAAATAATTGTTGCACTACATAAAGATGGCCTAGGCTATAAGAAGATTGCCAAGACCCTGAAAATGAGCTGCAGCACGGTGGCCAAGACCATACAGCGGTTTAACAGTACTGGTTCCACTCAGAACATGACTCGCCATGGTCGACCAAAGAAGTTGAGTGCACATGCTCAGCGTCCTATCCAAAGGTTGTCTTTGGGAAATAGGCGTATGAGTGCTGCCAGCATTGCTGCAGAGGTTGAAGGGGTAGGGGGTCAGCCTGTCTGTGCTCAGACCATACGCCGCACACTGCATCAAATTGGTCTGCATGGCTGTCATCCTAGAAGGAAGCCTCTTCTAAAGGTGATGCACAAGAAAGCCCGCAAACAGATTGCTGAAGACAAGCAGACTAAGGACATGGATTACTGGAACCATGTCCTGTGGTCTGATGAAACCAAGATAAACTTATTTGGTTCAGTTGGTGTCAAGCATGTGTGGCAGGAACCAGGTGAGGAGTACAAGGACAAATGTGTCTTGCCTACAGTCAAGCATGGTGGTGGGAGTTGTCATGGTCTGGGGCTGCATGAGTGCTGCCGGCAATGGGTAGCTACTGTTCATTGATGGAACCATGAATGCCAACATGTACTGTGACATACTGAAGCAGAGCATGATCCCCCTCCCTTTGGAGACTGGACCACAGGGCAGTATTCCAACAGGATAACAACCCCAAACACACCTCCAAGCTGAGGGTAAAGGTGATGGACTGGCCAAGCAGGTCTCTAGACCTAAACCCTATTGAGCATCTGTGAGGCATCCTCAAACAGAAGGTGGAATAGCGCAAGGTCTCTAACATCAACCAGCTCGGTGATGTCGTCACGGAGGAGTGGAAGAGGACTCCAGTGGCAACCTGGGAAGCTTTGGTAAACTCCATGTCCAAGAGGGTTAAGGCAGTGCTGGAAAATAATGGTGGCCACACAAAATATTGACACTTTGGGACCAATTTGGACATTTTCACTTAGGGGTGTACTCACTTTTGTCGCCAGCGGTTTAGACATTAAAGGCTGTGTTGAGTTATTTTGAGGGGACACAAAATGTACACTGTTATACAAGCTGTACACTCTCTACTTTACATTGTAGCAAAGTGTCATTTCTTCAGTGTTGTCACATGAAAAGTTATAATAAAATATTTAAAAAATGTGAGGGGTGTACCCACTTTTATGAGATACTGTATCATGCTGATGCATTAAAAGTCATTGTAAAGTGTTTTTTTTTTTAAACAACAAACATGTCATACCTACATGCTCTGTGTAATGGTTTTGCACAGAGCAGCTCTGATCTTTCTCTTCTGGGGTCCACCGCAGGCACTCTGGGCTCCTCCTCTGCTCCACTTCTGATAGGGGCACACATGCAGGCTTGACCCTGAGCCACCCTGTGTCTATTGACAAACACAGTGCGGCTCTGCCCCGCCCCCCTGCTCCTTACTCACTTGATTTGATAGACAGTAGCAGAAGCCAATGGCTCCCAGTGCTCTCACTGGGTCCAGTGAGGAGGGAGAGAGTGAGCGCAGCGCCACTGCTCTTTGGCACAGCGCTGGATTAAGACCAGGCTCAGGTATTTGGGAGGAGAGGAGAGCGGATAATAGAAGGTTTTTTACCTTAATGCAGAGAATGCATTAGGGAAAAAACCCTTTAGCCTTTACAACCACTTTAAGCACAGGAAAGATTATGGTCTATGATTTTGTCCTTGTACTGTATGACAAAGACAGCTACCGAGATACGGGAACAAGTGCAATTTATTATAATACAAATAATAATGATTATCTTCATTGGATGTGGGCTATATATTTATATTTAATGTGCTTTACATTTAACGTTTCCCCTATTCTACATAAGTCGTATGTACCCCTATTAACATTACATTAAATTACCAGCATCTTCTCCTTTCATTGTTGGCACTGGCAGCTACACAATTTTTGCCATGCTTACAGAGGAGGCGTTTATTCTTATTCTTGTATTTATTCTTTTGAAGAAATTATGATTCTTAATTTACCTGTAAGCCTCCTTCTCTAGGTAAGGTTTCTGTGCTCTAGCTGCTATTACACTGAATGTCTGAGAAAGTCACAGGAATGTCTGCCATCCTTGAAACTGGATTCTTAAACTACCCCAACACCCAGTCCCAGTACAAGGTCATTCAGCGCCCAGAGCAAAGATGCGAACCTTTGCACCCCCCTTAGCAGTGATGGTGCTGTCACTACCCTTGTAACAGAAGCAACTGCCACAGGACACCCCCATCCCTGCAAAGAACCATGGCGCCCAGGACAGTCGTCCCTCCTGCCCACCCTTTGTCCCGGCCCTGCCAACACCACTTATACTGCCATCTTGAGTTCAATCACCCACATTCCTCACCAACACTACAACTTACACTTTCAACTTTCACAATTACCATGTCACGTAAAGATGAACATAAAAATGTAGATTATTTTGGTTCATAACATGCAGTAAGTGGGACACTATTAAACAATCCAACAGCACTAACATCATATTAAATGATTATTAGGGAAAAAAAAAAAAAAAAAAAAGGTAGCATGAGTAATAGAAACCCTGCTATATCAGTTCAGGCGTAGAGGACACAGTAACAATGTTTTACCTTCAGATATCCTCACCTTGGTTGGCATTTCTTGTAGAGCACTTGGGAACCTCAGAAACCCATGCTGTTCTACCACCAAAAAATGGACCAGCTCTTGTGGTTGCTGGCTCTAGCCCACTCCCACATATATTTTTTATTTTCTAAAACTGAATAGAGGAGCTTGATTTGCTAGATCCAGCGACTATAGAAGCTGACCTCTGTTTACATAAAAAAGGGACATGGGGTTTTGGGGACCCTGTGTGCTTTTCAGGAAGCCTGTGTTAGGCAATGGCCTACTTCAGCAGGTTCTGGTCAATATACTAGACATTGCGTATTATTTCTACTTAGAGAATTGTCTGCTGCAGGAAAAGGTTTTCCAACATGCAGTGCACATACTGCTGCAGCCCAACAACTAGAGTAGTGTTTCTCAACCTTTTTTCAGTCAAGGCACCCTTTAAAATTCTGCACAATCTCCAGGCACTCCATTCTGAAATATAAAGAACAAAACTAATAGTCTTACATAATGCAGCAACATCCACACATGTAGGAGACTCAATGTTAGAGGTGATTTGTTCTTCCAAAGCAAATACATCTTTGCACATGGATAATTCTTTAACCGCTTGCCGATCGCCGCACGACTATTTACTGCGGCGGTCAGCCCCTCACAGGCAAAGCGACGTAGGTCTACGTCGCTAGCCTGTGAGGCTCTAGGGAGCGAGCACACGCGCCCCGCCAGAGGCGGGCTCCCGCACAGTCACGGACCCCCCCCCGCGCGTGTGCCCGGAGGACCTGATGTCCGCCGGGCACTCGCGATCTTCCGTTAAACCGGAAGAAAGGCAGGCGGCTAATGTAAACAAAGCCGCCTGTCATTCTTCCCTGTGTAAGAATGGAGATCACACGGTTCTACTATGTAGGACCGTTGATCTCTGTTCTTACACTAGTAGCCACAGCCAATCACAGTTAGAAACACGCCCCTAGGGACACACTTAACCCCTCCCTCTCCAATAAAGTTAACTCCTTCACTGCCAGTGTCATTTTTACAGTAACAGTGCATATGTATAGCACTGATTACTGCAGTAATGTCACTGGTAAACCCAAAAGTGTCAAAAATGTCAGTCAAGGGTCCAATCTGTCCGCCGCAATGTGGCAGTCCCGCAAAAAAAAAAAACGCAGATCGCCGCCATTACTCGTTAAAAAAAAAACAACAAAAATGACAAAAATCTTTCCCTTAGTTAGTAAACGCAATAACTTTTGCGCAAACCAATCAAAATATGCTTTTTGCGATTTTTTTTTACCAAACATAGGTAGCATAAAACAAATTGGCCTAAAATGTTAAAAAATGTTGATTTTTAAATTTTTTTGGGGGAATTTCATATAAAAAAATGTGAAAAATATTGTTATTTTTGCAAAATTGACGCTCTTTTTTTGTTTATAGCGCATGATCAAAAAATTGCACAGGTGATCAAATACCACCAAAAGAAAGCTCTGTTTGTGGGAAAAAAAGGACGTCAAATTAGTTTAGGTACAGCTTTGCATGACCGCGCAATTGTCCGTTAAAGTCACGCAGTGCCGAATCGCAAAATAGGCCCTGGTCAGGAAGGGGGTAAAATCTTCCGGGGCTTAAGTGGTTAAAGGAGAAGTAAAGTCTTTTGGTCCTACTTCTCCTAGGGATCAAAGAAGTGAACTTAGTTCTGCACACCTGTGACCCGTATTCAGCCGACAGTGGCTAAAGTCTGCTGCCAGCTGATGTTAGTCAGCTAGTCCAGACTCTGAAGAGACCCTAACTTTATTGTTGGGATCCACCCAGATGACTGGCCTGGCAGCTGTCTCAGCAAGCCACTGACAGCCTGAACCAACTACCCCTGTGAGTGAGGGAAGGGCAGAGCAGAGAGCCGGAGACTGACAGTCGCCGGCTCTCTGCTCACTGAAGACCAAGAACAGAGCGATCAGCGGTCTTTGATTACTCAATTCTCGGGGCAGAGGTGGCGGGGGACCAATGCTGCATCCACCTAGGTGAGTAGGAGTGTTCCTTTTTTAAAATTCCAAACTTCTTTGTAATATACAGAATTCCAGTAAAGAAAGAATGTACAAATTTGGAACAGGAAGGATGTAAAAACATGAAAGTCACATCAAATATTTTTTTCTCTGAGGCAAAAATTACAGTAACTAGAATGTACATTTTATGACAATACATGGTGGTGAATCAAAAAAAAAAAAATCCATAAAAATAGTGGCCCTGCCTTACAGAAGTGGAGCAACAGATAACTGCCATTGCCCAAAGCAATCAATGAAACATGATGCTACAATTCCTGATCTGAACTAGAAAGACAAAATTGGATTATAATCATCTGCTAGAAGCAACACCTTCACATTTGGTTCATTCATTTGAAAAATCATGTTGTGTCTCTAGGACAAAAATAGGGATGGCATGTAGGATGAAAGGCAGCATTTTATGAGGACGTGCCCACAGTTAAAACAGTTGAACATCTGCAGCAGCTGAGCATCTGGGTCATGGAAGGGGTTAACTTCAAGTGTGTGCTTCAAGAGCTCTGAAGGGGACAATGTCTACTCTGAATAAGGCTGAACACATCCTGGGAAGTTGTCTCTCCAAAAAAATGACAGGGAAGGAGACATTCACCTGTCATCTGAAGTGCTGGCATCAGCTGCTGTTTATTATGCAACTCACTCCATGGACTAAAGTGATGCATGACCAATGAGACAGAGGGATTGGCCAGGTATCTCTGAACAATAACAAGCACTTCTGAAAGTTAGAGGCACTTGTCATCTCCTCCTAGGTATCCCAAAACAGACCAGTCCTCATTTGAGCACTGCATTGGGCAAAAAACAGGTTACCAACTGTGTCTGGAAAAAAAAAAAAACAGCCTAAAGGGAATGTACGTGGATAAAATACCTTTCAAGGCACAGGGAGGCAAGATGGAAACCTGAGGAAGTCATTTCTAATGAGTTGGAGCACGCAGTCTAACAACAGCACACTGGTGCATGCACACTGGGAGCGTATTCCAGTATTGATATTTACCCTACGTGAGTAAGTTTGCTTACAATAAACCAGAGGTTTAAAATAGTGTTACGCTAGGTGCGATGTGTTTTTTCCTTCTAAATTCATGGATCCTCGATCAATGATGTTTGGGGCTGATATTCGCCAAATCCCTCTGCAGCAAATGTCCTGTGAGCCCGAAAGCAAATATTGTATGGTTCTTGTGGGTTGAAAGCGATTGATGACCTCCATTAATAAGAGGTCAGACCGCATGGTAAGGAGTTTGGCTATCTGGTGGTGGGTGTGAAGGATTTTTGCGAACACCATTTTTAAGAAGATAATATCCCTTGGAGTGTGATGGATAATGCACAGAATGGGATGGGACTAAATATTTACTTCTTAATATAATTTGTGATATCAGGGATGTTTGAAATGACATATCAGCATGGATGTCGCACCAATTCCTAAATCTCTAAAACAGAGCTGCTAATATTCCCCCCTGCCCGTCCCCCCCTCCCCATCAAGGTCAATAATGCAACCATCAATTCCTCTGCTCACACCAGGGTACTAGGTGTAATCCTAGACTCTGACCTGTCCTTTCAGCCCCAAATTCAATTGTTGTCAAAAGCTTATAGACTTCACCTCCGTAACATCTCTAAAATTCACCTCTTATTAACTAATGAAACCACCAAGCTACTCATTCAATGCCTTGTTATCTCTTGGCTTGACTATTCCAACTCCCGTCTCATAGGTCTACCTCTCCATAGGCTATCCCTTCTTCATTCTTTCATGAATGCTGCTGTCAGACTCATCTACCTTACCAACCTCTCAGTGTCTGCCACCCCTCTCTGCCAATCCCTACACTAGCTCCTGATCGCCCAGCGAATTAAACTCAAAATACTAACATCATCATACAAAGCCATTTACAACTCTGCCCAGAGCTACATCACCAATTTTGTCTCCTAATATCACCCAAACCATCCTCTCCCCTCCTCTCAAGACCTCCTGCTCTCTAGCTCCCTTGTCTCCTTCTCCCATGCTCGTCTCCAGAGCCTCTTCCATCCTCTGGAACTCTTTACCTCAATCTGTCTGGCTATCTCCTACACTGGCTACCTTTAGGGGATCCATGAAAACTCATCTCCTCAGGGAAGCCCATCATGCCTCCAACTAATCTTTCATCACCTCACCCCCCCCCCCCCCAGTTAGAAACTTGTGTACCACTTGCCCCACCCTATAAGATTGCCAGCTCTATTGAGCAGGGCTCTCTTAACTCTCTTGTATTTTATGGTATTGCAACTGTACTGTCTCCCTTTTACATTGTAAAATGCTGTGTAAACCGCTAGCGCTTTATAAATCCTGTATAATAATTATAATTTTAAAAGGGTTGGTGGTAAAATTGTTATATTTTTTTCTGCACTTAAAGGGACATCAATTTACATATATGGTATGTAACCTACACCTCAACCTGATCTTCCCCTGCGCCTTTCCTTAATCCCATTCTCTTCTATATATACACAGTACCTAGTGGGCTCATTATCTTATATTTTCCATTGTTTATCTTACATTTTTTCCTCCCCAAGAGCTGTGGTACTTTGCAACTCTGTGTATCTGACATAGAAGGATGAGAGGATGGGGCTTTTCTAGTTTATTGGTGATTAGTTGACCTATCTACATATCATGCCTGTGAAGTCTTTATGCAAAGGTATTGTGAGCATATTTCCAGTGCCTTTTAGTTACTAAGTACAATGGGAATGCTGGAGAAAGTAACCACACTGCATTTTCATATTTAATTTTTTTTCTTGGAAATCAATAAACATTATTGTAAGTAAAGGGAAAGTTCAGTCTTTTTTTTTCTTGCCATCTCACTAAAAAACAAATGGACTCCCTTAATATCATATCTCAGCAGCTGTCAAGCTGAGAGGTAGGGTGATCGTGGTGGCTAATCTTTACTTCTTTTGGTGCCTAATCTAAAACAAGCTCATAAAATGTGAACGTCACATCAAAACTTGGTACAGGTTAACTCTGCAATAGGAATTACAGAATATATTATAGGAATACTTCAAAACCAAAAAATAAATCAAACATCTGGTTTGGTTTCGGAGTATTACATAGCGTAGCACTGGATCATTTTAGGTTGTGATTTCGTAACATTCAGAGTGAATGGAACACTCCTAGATCTCAGCAACACTCATTCTTTATATTGTATGTTTTTTTTCACATAGGTGTGCGCAAGGTTATTTGTTTTTGTTTTAATAATAATCACAGAATATACAGTATATTAGGCTTTGCCTTTAATGTTGTAGAATCCAAATTGTTGTAGAAAATTCTACACCTACAGCAAATGAATACATGGCACACCTTCATTAAGGCTGGTTAGAAATTTGTGAAAGCCTGGGGTGTGTGCTGGAGGCAGAAAGAGTAATTGCCTCTAGGATAACAAGGAATTACGGATGACACCATCCCTGAAGCAAATGAAGATTTGCCTCAGTTTGTGGTGCAGGTAGGGGTAGGATCGCTGTCATCATGACTGAAGCAGGAGGGGGTTAATGTGGGAAGCCTAACCCTGTGGCTAAGAAGAATCAATCAAACAGTAAAAATTTCTCTCTGGGAGGAAAGAGATTGATTTCTGCTTTGTAGGAGTCAGACTGGGTAGTTTTTAGTCAAGCCTTGGTGGGACTATTCAGCGCTGAGAGAGATAGGGTGTATGCTGGAAGACTGTTAATGTGCCGAGAAGATATGATAGCACAGGATTGAGGTCAGCAGGAGGCCTTATGAATAATGAGTATATGAGGCTTGCAGGCTGGTGAAGCACTGTATAAACAGGATCAGCATTTCATAAGTGGGCTATAGTGGGGGGTACACGCAGGGTCGGGAGGTAGGAATCTAAATCAAGAAGAAAAAGGGTGATAACAGTACTAAACTAGAGTCAAGGTGGCCGCAAATAGAACCATCTTTCTTTGATTCAAGTCTAATTGACAAACAGAAGATTTATACCACTCCATAACCACTACTGGATGACTCAACTAGTTTAATTGCAGAGGTGACCATCAAATAAGAGATAAAAAGAATAAAAAATTATAAAAATGTTTTTTCTGCTTTTTTATTTTTCCTGACCCACATACTCTTCTTATTGCCTTATGTTTCAAGCAAGCAATAGGGATAGTTTACACTAGCGTTGCTTTTTGAAGAGCGATCGGCATTCAGACTGCTCTTGAGAGAGCATTAGATAGGTAGTGAGGTGGCCTTGTATCGCCTCCTTGCTGACTACTTTTTTCCCATGAAGCCCGCACTAGCATGCTGTAGGGTCGCCCCTATTTAGTTGAATAGGTCGTGTCGAGCAACTAGGACAACCCACTGAACATGACAGCAGGGATAATTTCTGATGTGCCGTGGTGCCTATGCATATGTACTAACCCCTTTGCTACCTTTGCAGCATAATGGGAGCAATGAGGAGCAATGGGGGGGGGGGGGGGGAATGACATCATAAACATGTCTCAGCCACACATTTATACCGCTAACAACCACCCCCCCCACCCAAACACAAGTGTAAATGAGGCCTTCGTTAAAAACAAAAATGCTTGATTCTGTTTATGCTATAAAGCAGGCATCACTAAATGGTGGCCCGGGGGGCAAGTCCGGACCCAATCAATGTTCCGTCCGGCCCCGCAGCGGTCGCACCATTTAGGATCTGTTTATTTTCCCTCTGCCGCTCTGTCTTTATAGAGCTGACATCGGAGGAGCAGAGCAGTTATTCACGGTTGCTAGAACTGCCCTGTATTCTAGCAACCAATCAGTTACCTGGGGCAGGTCCCGCCCTCCGTCCATCCCTTTGCTGCACTTCCGATGTCAGCTGCTGTGCCTCAGATGTCAGCCACGCTGCCCTGTTTAAGGTAGGACAGGGAAGAGGGCACTGCTAATGTAAAGGAGGAAAGAGGGGTGATATAAAACATCCAGGGCAGAAATGTAAAGGAGTGATATGAAGGGGGGTGGGGTTCTACAAAGGGGGTGAGGATTGGAATGTGAAGGGGGGCTGGAGACTGCAGTGTGAAGGGGGTTTTTAAAAAATAGGGGATGAGCACAGGAATGTCAGGGGGTACTATAAAGGGGGTGAGGACAGGGATGTTAATGGGGGGCTGGGGACTGCAGTGTGAAGGAGGGGCGCAATAAAATGGGGGAGGACAGTTATGTGAAGAGGGGGTGTTATAAAGGGGGGGGGGAGGACAGTAATGTGAAGGGGGGAGGACAGTTATGTGAAGGGGGTGCTATAAAGGGGGGGGAGGACAGTTATGTGAAGGGGGTGCTATAAAGGGGGGGGACAGTTATGTGAAGGGGGGTAATATAAAGGGGGGGCAGTTATGTGAAGGGGGGTGCTATAAAGGGGGAGGACAGTTATGTGAAGGGGGTGCTATAAAGGGGGGGGGAGGACAGTTATGTGAAGGGGGTGCTATAAAGGGGGGAGGACAGTTATGTGAAGGGGGTGCTATAAAGGGGGGAGGACAGTTATGTGAAGGGGGTGCTATAAAGGGGGGAGGACAGTTATGTGAAGGGGTGCTATAAAGGGGGGGAGGACAGTTATGTGAAGGGGGTGCTATAAAGGGGGGGAGGACAGTTATGTGAAGGGGGTGCTATAAAGGGGGAGGACAGTTATGTGAAGGGGGTGCTATGAAGGGGGAGGACAGTTATGTGAAGGGGGGGGGGTGCTATGAAGGGGGTGAGGACAGTTATGTGAAGGAGGATGCTATAAAGGGGGTGAGGACAGTTATGTGAAGGGGGGTGCTATGAAGGGGGTGAGGATAGTTATGTGAAGGGGGTGCTATAAAGGGGGGAGGACAGTTATGTGAAGGGGGTGCTATAAAGGGGGGGGACAGTTATGTGAATGGGGTGCTATAAGGGGGGGGGACAGTTATGTGAAGGGGGTAATATAAAGGGGGGGCAGATATGTGAAGGGGGTGCTATAAAGGGGGGAGGACAGTTATGTGAAGGGGGGTGCTATAAAGGGGGTAAGGACAGTTATGTGAAGGGGGTGCTATAAAGGGGGGGGGAGGACAGTTATGTGAAGGGGGTGCTATAAAGGGGGGAGGACAGTTATGTGAAGGGGGTGCTATGAAGGGGGGAGGACAGTTATGTGAAGGGGGGGTGCTATGAAGGGGGTGAGGACAGTTATGTGAAGGAGGATGCTATAAAGGGGGTGAGGACAGTTATGCGAAGGGGGGTGCTATGAAGGGGGTGAGGATAGTTATGTGAAGGGGGTGCTATAAAGGGATGGGACAGTTATGTGAAGGGGGTGCTATAAAGGGGGTAAGGACAGTTATGTGAAGGGGGTGCTATAAAGGGGGGGGGACAATTATGTGAAGGGGGGTGCTATAAAGAGGATGAGGACAGGAATGTGAAGGGGGTGCTGTACAGGGGGTGAGGACAGAAATGTGAAGGGGGGCTGGGGACTGCAATGTGAAGGAGAGGTACTATAAAGGGGGCGAGAACAGGAATGTGATATGGGTGGGTGATATGAAAGGGGCTTTGAATTGCAATTTAAAGTAGGGGTGATATAAAGGGGGGTCACTGACAAAAATGTGAAGGGCTGAGGACTGTAATGTGAAGGGGGGATGATGTGCAGTGGGACTGAGAACACTGATGTAATAAAAAGGATTGTGATGTGAAGGATTGTAGACTGGGCTCACATTATTGTGTAACGCGTGTAGGCGGCCCATTTATTTCAGTGGGCTGCCTTGTAAGCAGAAACGCAGAAAAATAAGTCCCTGACCTTTTTTTTTTTTTTTAATTGCCCCATACCAAGCTGCATGGTACTGTGGCACCATGTGATGTGGCACTCGTAAAGACGCGCCATGTTTGCGCATTGTGCAGAGGTGCCATTGAGAGCCAAACATATGATCCGGACCTCGGTTAGAAGAAAATTTTACCTACTGGACCTTAATGAATTTTAATTCATTACCCCTGCTATAAAGCATAGATGGGGAAGTTCATGCAGATGCCTGCATCCTGTATGCCTGGGCAAAATAACAAAAAAATAATTCAGTACATCTTATGTACATACTTTGCTCCATGTTTTGATACTGCCAGAAATCCAGTGAGCTCAGAACTTCCTGTAGTGAGATGACAAAACAATGCCTCTGCTACATTGAAGAACACCTCACCATTATAGAGACAAGAGGGAAGGAGTTCTGTAGTCCAGCAGGGCTGACAACACTGCTTGCAGTTTCAATGCAGAAGAGGCAGCTCTCTTCAGAAAGTTGGGAGCACACTTGATTTCTGGCAGATTAACAGGCATTGTTCTCTATCTGTAATGTTCGTAAATGGAAAAAAACATGGGGAAATGTGCATGTACTGCAGAGATGTACTATTATTACTACTACTACAGGTAATTAAATAATGTGGACATTTTACTCAGCGTTATACATATTGTACATTCACATCAGTCTAAATAGGTTTTCCTTTCAATTTTGCCCACACAAACTAGAAGAGTAAAACAGCCGCAATCACACAACTTTTTCTAACTTGTCTAAGCACTATTTTGGCCAGATTTCTGACTGTGAACTAGTAATTTTTTGATCAATTTAATTCCAAAATTATTGGCCACACAGCGCCTGCGTCCAGTCAGATGCAGCCACTGATCCATTACTTTGACAGCAGACTGGTATCTGCAGCAGGAGATTCGTCCCTCCATATAGCATATGTATGTACTGTATAGCAGGCTGATCAAAAAACTGAATAGTGTATGGCCACATTTAGTCTACAGGTGCCCACAGATGTGAGATCAACTAACCCAGATGATAGCCACCTAATGCTTGTCACCACAATAAATCCCCTGTATCTGGTAATGTCCTTTTCATGTCCTCATCCTCCTTTAGAACTGACAAGTATTCAGAAAAGGAAAAGGCAAAATTGACCTAAGGGGACACAAACATTATGAATGACAAATGACATCAACAACCAAATTGGTCATATTAACATTCCTATAGGGGTCATGAAATCAGTGAGAGAGACTCTCCATCATACCTACTGTTTAGTAAAATTTGCCTCTTTGTGACTGCAGAGACAACAGACCTATTGATCAGCAGATCTTCCCTTGTGACTCTAGAAATACTTTCCCAATCATATTTGAAAATGTTGGATTTGTACCCTTACCAATAATGCCGCTGTCCCTACTCTCCAGGGTGGATGTGGGGCTGCAGTCCTTGGTCGCCCCAGTAGTATTGGGTGGAGGAAGGGTCGAGCATGGGCTGTTGGCAGGAGGAGAAGCGGTACTACTGGTCAAGGTGGAACAGGGGCTGATCCTCTGAGTCGCCGCAGAGCCCTGAGGGGGAATGAAGACAGTAGCAAAGTAAGGTTAGAGAAAATTAACTCTGAAGTCACTCACAGTAAAGCTAATCAAGTCATAGGACTGCTGATCAAGAATGCTATGAGCAAGCACAGGCCATAAAGGTAAAGATAAAGAAATTCTTAGTTTAACAACATGAGATTTCTCAAATCAAGTTATGATAAAGTCTATACAGTCATGGCCATAAATCTTGGCACCCCTGCATTTGTCAGATAATGCACCGCTTCACCCCGAGCAAATTGTTGCAATTAGAAATGTTTAGAAATTCTTATGTTCATTTCCTTTGTTTGCATTGGTATGACATAAAAGTGGAGAAACAAAAAGCCAAATTTGACACGTTCCACGCAAAACTTAAAAAATGGACTGGACAAAATGGTTGGCACGTTCTCAAAATTGTAAGAAATAATTGCATTGCAAGTTTTTGATGCTACTGTAATTTGTAATTTAACAAACCTGTATCAATTAACAGGTGCTGAAAATATAGAAATCACACCGGCAACCAGTTAAAATGGTGAAAAATTGACTCAACCTTTCTGTTGTGTCTCTCTGTGTGCCACAGGGAGCATGGAGAAGAGAAAGAGCAGCAAAGAATTGTCTGAGGATTTAAGAACAAAAATTGTCCATCTCCAGAGATCTTAAAGTTCCTGTGTCCACTCTGCACAGCATTATCAAGAGGTTTACAGCCCATGGCACTGTAGCTAATCTCCCTGGACGTGGAGGAAAGAGAAAAATGCATCAAAGAGTTTGCCAAAAATTACCCGAGGAAGCCAAAATCCTTTTGGAAGAATGTGCTGTGGACAGACGAAACAAAATTATAAATGTCTGGGTGAAGCCCACCCTTCTGCTGTTTTCAGAAAAAGAAATGAGCCCTTTAAAGAAAAAATACAGTCCCTACAGTCAAACATGGTGGATGATCACTGATGTTTTGGGGTTGCTTTGTTGCTTCCGGCACTGGATATTTTGACCCTGTGCATGGCATTATGAGATCTGAAGACTACCATAGAATTCTGGGGTCCAATGTAGGGCTCACTGTCAGAAAGTTGGGTGTCCGTCAGAGGTGTAGGACAAAGCGCTGAAGAGAACTGAACTGGCCAGCAATGAGTCCAGATTCACACCCCATACAGCACCTGTGGAGAGAGCTCAAAACAGCAGTTGGGAAAAGGAACGCTTCGAATCTGAGCGACCTGGAGCAGTTGGCGAAAGATGAGTGGTCCAAAATTCCAGTAGAGAGGTGTAAGAAACTCATTGATGGTTACAGGAAGCGATTGATTTCAGTTATTTTTTCCAAGGGGTGTGATAACAAATATTAAATTAAGGGTGACAGTCATTTTGTCCAGCCCATGTTTGGAGTTTTTTGTGGAATGTGTCTGATTCGGCTTTTTGTTTCTCCACCTTTTTGTGTCATACCAATAAAAAAAACTAAAGAAATAAACATGAGAATGCCTAAACATTTGTAATTGCAATACTTTTTTGGGTGAAGTGGTGCATTATCTGACAGAAATGTAGGGGTGCCAATATTTTCAGCCAAGACTAAATGAAGATATATCAAGATATGTGAATAACACAAGAGGAATGGTATTGCCAATTACTAGTGATGCACTGAAATTTCGGCCGCTGAAAATTATTGGATGAAAATAGTATTTTCTGCGTTGTGCATAAAGAAAACAAGGTACCCATAATGGCCGTCGAAAACGCACGTGATTTTGTCATGATTTTACCATGCTTATGGAGTGTATTTCATAGGTCACGGTACTCACAAATTGCATCAAAAACACAACACAGGTGCATTTGCTGCCTTTTCAATGGGGAGGTGTGTTTTTGGTGTTTTTTTTTTTACCAAAATATGCACCAAAAATGCAGAAAGCAGGAATTTTAATACCACTTCAAAAGGTTACAAATAATAACCGACAAAAAATGAACATTCTTTTAAATTCATGATATTAATTAAGAGTCAAATATAGTAATCAATTATTAAAATGTACCGTATGTAGTTTTTAAAAACCGTCAATTTCAGTTTTGGCCAAGTGCCTCCTGAATTTTTGATTTCGGCACTGGAATTTTCATTTCAGTGAACCACTGGTAATTACCACTGACTGAACTAATTAAATTAATGTCTAAACTAATGATTTGATATGGCAATACATTTAACAGTTAGGATTCAACAATACCCTAGAGAAAAAGTATTGTATTAAGAAATGTCAAATCTGCCCTCCCACCATGCAGCACTGATGACAACTTTCAATTACACTGCAGGGGACGGCTGAGAGCATTGGAGAAGAGAGCTGGTAATGGTAAAGCTGGCCATACATTATACAATTTTATTATTCAATTCCCTTTAGACTTACCTTCAACTATGTAGCGCAAGGGCCTGCCTGACTGCTTACAAATTGAAAGTGTTTAGATTTGACCTCCTATTATATGGTTTTGGTAAATCTAAAGGAAAATTGTACAAGAAAATTGTATAAAGTATGTTCAGCTTAAGTATAGACAGTATAGGATGATATAGCACTGTGTAGAGGGGATGTACAGTGCCTTGCGAAAGTATTCGGCCCCTTTGAACTTTGCGACCTTTTGCCACATTTCAGACTTCAAACAAAGATATAAAACTGTAATTATTTGTGAAGAATCAACAACAAGTGGGACACAATCATGAAGTGGAACGAAATTTATTGGATATTTCAAACTTTGTTAACAAATAAACTGAAAAATTGGGAGTGCAAAATTATTCAGCCCCTTTACTTTCAGTGCAGCAAACTATCTCCAGAAGTTCAGTGAGGATCTCTGAATGATCCAATGTTGACCTAAATGACTAATAAATGATAAATAGAATCCACCTGTGTGTAATCAAGTCTCTGTATAAATGCACCTGCACTGTGATAGTCTCAGAGGTCCGTTTAAAGTGCAGAGAGCATCATGAAGAACAAGGAACACACCAGGCAGGTCCGAGATACTGTTGTGGAGAAGTTTAAAGCCGGATATGGATACAAAAAGATTTCCCAAGCTTTAAACATCCCAAGGAGCACTGTGCAAGCGATAATATTGAAATGGAAGGAGTATCAGACCACTGCAAATCTACGAAGACCTGGCCGTCCCTCTAAACTTTCAGCTCATACAAGGAGAAGACTGATCAGAGATGCAGCCAAGAGGCCCATGATCACTCTGGACGAACTGCAGAGATCTACAGCTGAAGTGGGAGACTCTGTCCATAGGACAACAATCAGTCGTATACTGCACAAATCTGGCCTTTATGGAAGAGTGGCAAGAAGAAAGCCATTTCTTAAAGATATCCATAAAAAGTGTCGTTTAAAGTTTGCCACAAGCCACATGGGAGACACACCAAACATGTGGAAGAAGGTGCTCTGGTCAGATGAAACCAAAATCGAACTTTTTGACAACAATGCAAAACGTTATGTTTGGCGTAAAAGCAACACAGCTCATCACCCTGAACACACCATCCCCACTGTCAAACATGGTGGCAGCATCATGGTTTGGGCCTGCTTTTCTTCAGCAGGGACAGGGAAGATGTTTAAAATTGATGGGAAGATGGATGGAGCCAAATACAGGCCCTTTCTGGAAGAAAACCTGATGGAGTCTGCAAAAGACCTGAGACTGGGACGGAGATTTGTCTTCCAACAAGACAATGATCCAAAACATAAAGCAAAATCTACAATGGAATGGTTCACAAATAAACATATCCAGGTGTTAGAATGGCCAAGTCAAAGTCCAGACCTGAATCCAATCGAGAATCTGTGGAAAGAACTGAAAACTGCTGTTCACAAATGCTCTCCATCCAACCTCACTGAGCTCGAGCTGTTTTGCAAGGAGGAATGGGCAAAATTGAGAGACATACCCCAAGCGACTTACAGCTGTAATAGCAGCAAAAGGTGGCGCTACAAAGTATTAACTTAAGGGGGCTGAATAATTTTGCACGCCCAATTTTCAGTTTTTTATTTGTTAAAAAAGTTTGAAATATCCAATAAATTTTATTCCACTTCATGATTGTGTCCCCACTTGTTGTTGATTCTTCACAAAAAATTATAGTTTTATATCTTTATGTTTGAAGCCTGAAATTTGGCAAAAGGTCGAAAAGTTCAAGGGGGCCGAATACTTTCGCAAAGCACTGTATTTGCAATTTTTAAAAGTGACAAGTTTACTTTAAGAATCAAAGGTTACCTTCAAAGTTTAGTGAGATCATTATGAAGAAAAGGGCAGAATCACACAAAACTCTCCTTATATTTTGATAAATTAGATCTACAGACTTAAAGTAAACCTGTCAAAACCCAGAGAAACTCAAACTCAGCACCAAACAAATGCTACCTTCAATAAAAATGCATGTCAATAATTAGCAGATCCAAAGATATGGGTGGTTAAGGTTACCGAGTAAGTTACTATAAAAATCAGGCACCAATATAGTGAAAATCAGGCTGCTTCTAATCTAGGCAAAGGCTTCTCAATGCAAAAAGGTTTTAGGTGTATCTGTGACCCTTTTGCCTGCTATCCTTGGAATGTGATGTGACGAATTTGCAAACATTTGTGAAACCTACTATATATGAGGACGGCCCTTATGGCCCGTACACACGATCCGAAAATCGGACGAAAATTAACGATTGTGAAAGGATCGGACGATAATCGGATCGTTAGTACACAGCTTACGAGAGGCGATCACAACAGTTCACCCGATATTATCCGGTCGTGCAAGCATAAAAATTTTGATCGTATTATAACACATCGTACGATAATCGTATTATCAGTATGTTGTTCGTCCGAAAAAAATGGTGAGCAGTAGACAGCGCATGAGCAGTAGACATCATTTTCCCCTCACACGCTACAGCGTGGTTACGCATACCGGAAGCTAAGAATTATCGTCCGAGAAAATTCGTATCATGAGTAACCTCTGCCTTTAAGCGAATATTATTGAGAGCTGCTAGAATACGAAAAATAACGGATGGAACGTCGCCCGATTTTCGGATCGTGTGTACTGGGGATTAGGCTTGCTAAGGTCAGGCTACCCTACCTGTAACCTTAAATCAAAATATTTTAGCCAAACATAACCCTAAGTGAACACACAAGCCTAATTTTAACAATAAATAAACAATAAACCTCCTAAAATTTTAAACTAATTTTAACTGCACCAAAACCTCTTCAACATCTCCGAGTACCTGCATACACCTAAAAGTATACTAGTCAACCGGTCAGATTTTTATTACTGTCTGTGTATTTATTGTGGAGAGTCGTCCCTCTATATGTCCTGGACATAATGACCTAGTCATCAGAGAAGGAAGGATGGAAAATCCTCCAGTTTAGACACTTGTTCCTGTGACTGTGGTTTAAGACAGGAATTCCACTAGCTTAGGAGAGGTTTCCTCCCAATGTCCTGTTCCATCCCAAGAATAATAAGTGAAGGAGAGTCACCTCAGTGGGACACCAAAGCCAAAAAAAAACAAGAAAAACTGAAAACCTGGTGGGAGATTTAACTTCCCAATACTTGTTCTCTAAAACCTAAAAAGTGGCATTTTCATACACTATCTCCAGGGGACACAAACTCTTGATACAAACTGAAGACCAAGCTTCTGTGCTGTTCCTTCCCACCCCCGCTATCTCTTTTCTGAATAACAAATCTTCACTTCGCATTTAGCAAAATTCAAGTTCTTGTCGGACTTTGAATAAAACACTTTGATTTTCCCATGGTTCTTGACATATGTATACTTGAAGAAAAAAAGGAAATCATCTATACATCATTCCCATCTGTGGAAAGAAAGCAACCCTTTTGTCATTTCTTTAAAACCTTAAAATTAGAGGTTATTTTTTGTTTTCTTAGACAATTTGAAAAATGACCCTAAATGGAATTCTTTTTTCGGTATTCCGGTTTGGTCAGAGACCTTTCTGCCAGCATTACCCCTCACCTGATTCTCTTCCTGCCCCTCCATGCTGTACTGCGCACTGGCAGCTTGGACCTCAGAGACTTTTTCTCCCAGGAGGAAGCCCAGTCGGGTCATGAGGGTGTTGGCAGCCTCATCAACAGATGGAGGAGGGCCCAATACAGACTCCTCTTCACCTAGTGAAACAAAAACATGGACAAAGTCATTATCACTCCTCAGTGACCCATAGAAATAGCCAGCACAGTCAGACAACAGTTCTTTCTTGGAAAGATCATACCATAACCATGCATGCTTAGCTCATATGATGTTTATGGGGACACTCAGGGCCGGTCTTTGGGATGTGCGAGCTGTGCGGCCGCACAGGGAGTCATGGGCAACAGGGGCGCCATACGGCCATCACAGCTCGCAGCCAGGGCCGGTACAAGGGGTGGGCGGAAGGGACTACAATAGGCTGCCTGCAATGATGTGCCTAGTGCTTTCCTGCACCCGGCACAAGCCTGGAACCCAGCCTTTACTTCCCTGACAGGCACTTCTGAGTCCCAGCGAGGCGTGACATCACCGAGAGGCAGGCTGGGAGAGTACTATAGAGAGCAGCCGGGCAGCAAGTGAGTGTGACTTAGAGGAGGAAGCAACCAGGCAGTCAATCTAAAAAGTAAGCAGGGGGGCGTCTACTGATTATTCAGCTAAGTGAGGGGGGTTTTGAGGGGTGAGGTAATTAATTACCAATGGTATTTAAAATATGCAGCATGAAGGGGATTAATGCATTAGTGACCATTGTCCGTTAATAAACCCCTTTATGCTGCAGGATGTAGGTGTTTATCAACACTGACACTAATGCAGCACAAAAGGGGTTATTTAACTGACAATGGTCACTAATGCATTAATCCCCTTCATGCTGCATATTTCAAATACTATTGGTATTTAACCTCTTCATGCCCACGCTATAGCCAAAAGATGGCTACAGCGCGGGCCTATATTGCCCGGAGGGTGTCCATTTACATCTCCCCTGTACCATGCCCACAGCCCTGCATGTACTATGCCCACAGCCCTGCATGTACCATGCCCACAGCCCTGCCTCTCCTACACCATGCCTGCAGCCCCTGCATCTCCTGTACCATGCCTGCAGCACCTACATCTCCTGCCCCATGCCCGCAGCACTGTCTCTCCTGTGCCATGCCCACAGCCCTGTATGTACCATGCCCACAGCCCTGCATCATGCCCGCAGCCCCTGCATTTTCTGCACCATGCCTGTGGCCCCTGCATCTCCTGCACCATGTCAGCGGCCCATGCATTTCCTGCACCATGCCTGAAGCCCCTGCATCTCCTGCACCATGCCTGCAGCCCCTGCATCTCCTGCACCATGCCCGCAGCCCCTGCATCTCCTGCACCATGCCCGCAGCCCCTGCATCTCCTGCACCATGCCCGCAGCCCCTGCATCTCCTGCACCACGTCCGCAGCCCCTGCATCTCTCTCTTATTTGTTACAAATATTTTTTTCCTTTTTGTGTATGTTTAGGTGACCAGGGGGCGAGGGGTGAGGATGGGGGGGGGTGGGGGGCACCACCAGATTAGCTCGCACAGGGCGCCTGAACAATTAAGGCCGGCCCTGGTGACACTGGAGGATAGCAACAAGGTATCTCCACTGTCACGTTATCTTGAGGAAACCCTTTACCATCATTAAAACACAAGCTCTAAAGCAAAAAGTTTTAAATATGAAAGTGGGCTTTGTAAAACTAAGGGTAACAATGAAAGCCAGACAGGCATGCACAACCACACACACAGCTCAGAAGTAAGTGATTAGTATTGCATAATATGCATGTAATGTGGTGTTCCCCCTGGTAATCAATTTTTCTCAGACAATTCAAAATCTCCCATGATGGACAAAACAGGTGCAGTTGAATACAGGTATCCTTACTTACCCTTTAAGCCGGCCATAGATGGTTCAATCTCAGTCAGTTCAGCAGGGACTGGCTGAGATGCAAACCATTTATGGGCACGCTGATTGTACCGGATTGATCTATCAACTTGGGTACATCCAGCATGTCAGATTTTTCATGCGATTATTGCCAGAGGCTTTAGCCGCTAGCAGTGATCACTATGTGTTCTACCGGTCGGGACGGCTCCCCGTGAACACACACATACACCATCAGGAGAACACAATAGCTATGCTGGAGAGATTCCCCCATGGAAATAAAATCACTCCATCTATGGCCGGCTCTATTCTCAGCAAAAACCTGTATAAGCTACAAGTCACCAAAATTGTAGCTTACAAAGGGGTATAGACTTTACATGTGGCTGTGCTGGCTGGATTATATCTCAAAGTGCATTTGTTTCAGCATCCAGCACTGAACCCAGTGGCAGGGGTGTGATGAAAATAAAAGTGTAAGCTATTGGGTTTTAGGCTTCCGGGAAGGATAAGAACTGCTGTTTATGCACATTTAACAGACATTAACACTGAGGGAAGCTATATGTAAAATGGAAGACAAGAATGGAAAAGAAATAGTAACAAAGGATTCAGGCTCATGGGAAAAGTGGATGCAAAGGAAGACCAATTTCTGTCTATAACAAAGTCTTATGAAACAATGGGTCAAAATCAGGGGAGGACTGGGCCAGGAAGCAGGGGGGCAATTGCCCCCTGGGCCTTTCTGATGTCCTGTAAAAAGGCTGCACCGTTTCTGCCACAGACATGCCTAAAGGATCCCTGGTGAAGAGAAGTAAAAAGTGTCTGCCACTGACATACTGAGTGCGGGATGAAGACAAGGGCAGAGCGCAGCCTCCCTTCCTGGCATGGATGGTGTAAACTGTGTGTGTCTGAGCAGAAGCGGGTTCCGTGCCCCCACTTGAGACTTTCCTCCCCTGGCCAGCCCTGACCAAGCTGTCCCAGCTCCCCCCAACTGCCCCCTGCTGGCCAGGTTGGGAACCCGGATTCAGCCGGTGAGTAGAGAGTACCTGGAAAAGGGCTTCAGCTTGGAATAGGGGGTAGGAGGAGGACATGAGGAGGGGGAATGGGAGGGGGGGCAAGTTGCTGCATCATGGGCCTCTGGTTTGTACTGGCCCCCTGGGCTGAAAGTTGCCAGTCTGCCCCTGGTCAAAATTATGATATCAACGCACTTGATATAAAAATACTGTATATTGTCAGCTGCTGGATTTTATTCCTCCATTTATTATCAACAAAGGGTAGTCCTCAACCCATACAATGCATATCATCTCACTTTGTATTTAAAAAATGCACACACATATTTTCAAATATTTCATGCTGTTGGGCCTCCAAAAGGCTCTTCAAAGCATATGTCAGCAGTGCCAGCATAACAGACGGGACAGGCTGACTACTAAAATGCAGACGATCTCCACTTCAGTGACTAGGAACAGATCAATAGACAGGACAGTGCTTTACACATGTAAAACAGTTACTGGACTGCAGTGGCTGTGGGACTGCACAGTAGATGCAGCCGGGTCTGACACTTGTGCGGAGCAGGATGTCACATTATGCTAGATGACTCAATCCTGCAGCAGTTGCAGGTTGAGTGTGTGAAGGATGCAAGATTCAAATGTAACACCTGGAGGTCTGGAACTGCATCATGGTTTTTCCCTTTCTAAAGTAGATGTACTGTGTATGCTCACAAGCCCATTGCTTGACTACGAGAACAGTGACTTCCCAGAAGTGTCACAAAGCTGGCACGAATCAGAATCATAGCTAGAGGTCCCTGCAATCCACATAGGCACAGCAATAGCAGAACCACTGAGAAAACAGTCAGAGCTTCTATTTCTTTTGATAATGGTAAAGGTTTTCCTGCAAATCATTATCCACCTGTTTTAAAGAAATCCACTGATGGGTGTTTTCAGTCTAGCATTAGCTACCTCATGCAGGCCATCACCCAGAATGCTTTTGGGCCCACCGCTGGTTGGTTGCTATAGAAACTCTGCATATTTTATGCTGATTCACTTTGCAAGCTGTCAGCGAGCAGCCTGCCGAGAAAGAGGGGGGGGGGGGGGCAAGTGAATGAGAAGGAAGGGGTTGGTTATGTGTCCGTTCCAATAATACTTCCCATCATCAAGGTGGGAGTAGGAGAGGTGACTGCTGGCAAATAATATGATGAGGAAACAAAAGGATTGTATATTTCAGCCACAGAAAATCAATTTTTTTAACCATTTTTTTTTAATCTAGGCAACTCATACAGTTTATAGTCGGTTTAAAAAATTTTAAACGACTTTATGAAGAAGCTGGAAAATACACAGTTAGCTCATGTCAAGCATTCTTGTAGATCATAATCTGCAAACCCTGACCAGGAGCCCTGTGAGAAGGGTTAAGGGCCGTACACACTTGACGAAAATCGGACGAAATATCCTCCGATCTTTCTCTGTCTTCTCAGAGTTCATTACCGTTTTTAGTCGACATGTTCACAAAATTTCTCGTCCGACTTTTCTTTTTTTTGGCACATTTGTTCCTAGACTTCCGGGTTGTCAGCAACTTCAGATCATGCGCGGTCTTTCGTATCCGATTTTTCACGGACGTACTGCATACACATTAAACGAAAATCGGTCGTCTGGGGGCGGACGAAAAAAATTTTGGTGTTTGTCCCTCCGTTTTTTTTCGTTGAAAATGTCCGCATCGGTTGCTGAAAGTTGTGTACACACTAGGCGAAAATCGGACGATTTCACATCGGGCGGGAATTTTCGGCAGATTTTCTACTAGTGTGTACCCTGCTTTACACTGCCCATAGATGGATCAAATGTTCTATAATCATTTCCGCCTGACAAAGTCAATATTGGGGTTCGGAGGAGTCCCACTGTCAAAATCAATAGGCACAGCAGGGAGGATTCCTCTATCCACCTCTATTGTGTGGACTGATCAAAAAAAAACAAAAACAAAAAAACGAGGCATCTATGGCCAGCCTTAGGTCAGTTTCCCCTGCCATCTGTACAATAAAACTAATTTTTTCTACAATTGTTATATAGAATTTTGTAGATGAACATTTGAGGAGCATACGCTACTAGCATCATCAGCACCATCTCAGATAAATGCTAGCCTCTGTCAAAATAATACAACCTGTCAGATGAATGATCCCTTCCATTAGACAGCAAGGCAAAGGGGTTTGTCTAGGTCTGAAGATGCATAGACATTTTGTATGGTTGTGATCATTTGCACACAGAGTCATCTATTCTTATGTAGGAACAGTAAACCTATGTTTACTTTTCACATTCTTATGGTCACCAGACATGTACAGCAGGCACCTAGTGATGCTCAATAAATGGTCATATACCTGGTAGAATGCTCTGAGAGGCACAAAACCAGAATGCTTTCACATGTAAATTTCAACAAGGTCAGTATTTGTCAGGTCACCTGTCATAGTTATGGGCTAACAGCAAAGTACAGCAGGTGTAGGGGCTGGCCCAAGCTGTTCATCATCCAGAGCTGGTAGAGATTTGCATAAGAGACCATAAGTCGATGTTAGGGTCAGAGGAGTCCCACTGTCAGAATACAATGGCACAGCAGGGAGGATTTCTCTATCCACCTCTAGTGTGTGGATGGGGAAATCCGCTTGTCCTTTTTGATCATTTGTCTGGCTGATCAAACAACGGGGCATTTACGGCCACACTTAGATCCGTTTCACCTGCTGTACAATAAAACTAATTGTTGCTACACTTTCAAAAAATTTGGAAATTTATAGATGAACATTTGAGGAGCATACACTACCAACATCATCAGCACCATCTCCAAGATAAACTAGCCTCTGTCAAAATAATACAACCTGTCAGATGACTAATTTCTTCCATTAGACAGCAAGGCAAGGGGTTTGCCTAGGTCTGAAAAAGCATTCACATTTTGTATGGTTGTGATCATTTACATACAAAAGAGTCCTCTATTCTCTTGTAGGAACAATAAACCTATCTTCACTTTTTACATTCTAAAGGTCACCAGAGATGTACAGCAGCCACCTAGAGATGCCTAATAAATGGTCACATACTGGAAGGCACAAAATCAGAATGTTTTCCCATGCAAATTTCAACAAGGTCAGTATTTGTCAGGTCACCTGTCATAGTTTTAAGCTAACAGCAAGGCACAGCTGTGGTGTAGGGGTTGGCCCAAGCTCTTCATCACCTGAAGCTAGTAGAGATTTGCATAAGAGACCACTCTGCATTTTGTTGTTTCCAAGACATTTAAAACAGGATGTATAGCCAAAGCTTGTTTGGCTATACTTCAATGAATCACAGGAGTACAGAACGTTTTGCACTCCTATGACCCCTTTTCAGCAAACAGCGGGCTATAGCGTCACAGAGCCGGTCCAGGCTTTGAAAAGATCCATATGGATGGACCGGCAGCTGGCCGCCCCCTGCAAAGCCCAGAGCTCCAGTGAGCACTGGAGGGACACAGGCTCTGGAGAGAAGAGAGCCACTGGCTCTCTGCAGCCTGAAGATTAAGAGCTGAGTGATCAGCGGCGTTTGATCGCTCAGTTCTCAGACTTAAATCTGACAGGGGACAGATGCAGCATCTACCTAGGTGAGTGTGTATTATATATATATATATATATTTTTTTTTTTTTAACCTAAATCCATAGTTCTCTTTAAAAAGACACTATAGAAGCACAGAATGTACCTTTAGGTACCTCCATATGTGTGACTATACATTAAGATATTTGGTTTCCAGCCTTAAATGTGTGGTGACATTTGAATAAAGACCTGAGACTTTCCAGCCAGAAAGGCAACTTTTTTTTTAATTGATCAACTACAAAGTGCTTCACTGGGCTTGGGCAATTTGTCACTGAAAAAACAAAGAGGCTACATTTACAGAAAAAATTCTCACTGGCTTCCTGTACGTATACTAAGAACAGATAATGAAGGCAGCAAAGCGAAATTATTTCAACTCATGCCCAAGAAAGACCAAAAAAGTACCATCTGGTTTACATTAAGGGGCTCTAGTGCAACCGCTGACAGTTGTCACTTCCTGTACCATCACATTTGACCCTGGAAACCATGTGCTACTAACAAAGCCATTCACTTACCCAACAGGTATGCATCAGCGTCCAGTTTCTGAGATGAGCTCAGGGTTGGGGATCCAAGTTCAGACTCTGGAATTCTGGGGCTCTCCACAAATTTTGCTTTCCTCAGTGGGGCTAAGAGATGCAGTTTAGAGGTGAAAAGGAAAGGGGCAGGAAGTGGGTTAGCAGGAGACAATAGTAAAAGTAGGAGGAGAAAGTGTTGAAGAAGGTAAAAGGTAAAGGGGGAATAAGATAAGGTAAAGAAAGGAAAGAAAGAAAGAGAAAAAAGGCTGTGAGCACACTGAGCAGATGGAAACCGTTAACAGCATGCAAACACACTGTCCAACATAGATCATGTTACCCCTAATTTTTCCCCTCTCCTCTTTTGTGTACTGGAAAAAACAGCCATGTGTCAGCTCTGCATTCTTTTCTGGGGATATGTGCAGAATGCAACCCCCCTTCTCCCCCAACAATGACACTGGTGAAGTATCGGCGAAGAATAAATTGTATACAAGCATCAAGAGAAACTGCTAATTAGGACTTTTGAAATAAAATAAAGGCACATGACTGATATGTCACTTTATCCCCCTAGAGAGAGTGCAAGATCTGAACATATTAACATGATCATAGCAAATTAACAGTTTGGAGAGATTTGAAGGTCTATTACTGTGCATATATAAATATATTAAGTATAGTTGCACTAATCATATGACAGTGTATAGAATAAATTAATAATTCCAGATACTCAAACAAAATATCCCTTAAAGTTCATAAGTGAAAGTCTTTCAGGTAGTTTATCCTTCTTCAATAGTGAAAAACATATATCCGTGTTCACAAAGGAATCCAAACAAAACAGTGCTCAAAGCAGATCCCTTCACCACATATACAAACCGCTTACCAGAAATTGTGGATCTCAAATTAAGAGAGATTACACACACCTTAGTCACTCTCAACGGACTCAGCAGCCAAGCTGGAGAAAGGTATTGATTCCTCTGGTTCTCATATGGAAAATCCCATAAGATTCAATAATGAAGCAATCGACTGGCAATAGCTCCCCAAGTATATAGATAAAAGAGGGAAACCTTGTAGTGTAATACGTTAAAACAGCGTTTATTGACACAACATAAGTTACACTTACAGGAATGAAGATACAAATCAGCGTTGTCTAAACACTTGGTATCAAACATGGCGGCGGTCAGCATTAGCCTGCTCTTGCATAATAACATCACAAATATGGCTCCGCACGACGCGTTTCCCCGTAACAGGCTTCAAGTGGTAAAGGAGACTCATCTGGGACGTCAATTACCATCATTTAAATACAAAAGGATGCAGAGACACCGGAATTAAAAAAAACATCCCCGTGTCCGAAAAATGTGTCACTACTGGTTCATAACAATAAGAATATCATAATTAATTATAACAGTAAAATAATTCAATTTAATGAAGTAATTAATTCACAAAACCATTTTAAAAAAACATTTAGAGCTGAAAATCTATTAGGGGGAATGATGGCCCTCCTTTGCCCTATCAAGGGGGGGGAAGAGACCATATGGGTATTAAAATGGACCCAGGGAATTTCCTCTAACTAATTATATTATTATAAACATTTCTAAAAACCACAGAATCCACAAGGGAAAGGTCCCCGACCACCTCAGTGGCAACAGGGGGGCCCTAGGGGAATGGAATATTCCCAACTGGGACGGGGTGCCTCAGGGATGGACCCATTTGGAAATAGATCTGATCATTTTTTAGGAAAAGGTCAAGGTCAGAGAAAAGGAAAACAAAGAGGATGTAAGGAAGGGAAGTGGAAGCGTTCCCAAGAAAAGAAAATGATAAGTAGTGAAGGAATTTTCAACCTCAGCGGAATCGAACGAACTGAAACTGAGACAATTACTATAATTTACTATAATTACTAAAATTATTTACATATACATTGCACATTCACATCAGTCCCTGCCCTCAAGGAGCTTACAATCTAAGGTCCCTAACTCACATACATAAACAGTAGGGCCAATTTTTTATACAGGATCCAATTAACCTACCAGCATGTCTAATCCCCTTGGGAAGGCTGGATATTGTGGATGGACATTTTAAAGTTACACAACCTATCACATTGCTATAATCTTTGTATATAGACTATAAACTGAAGGGCTTGTGGAACGAATCATCGGAGTTTCCATTATTTCCTATGGGGAAATTCATTTTGATATAAGAGTGCTTTGGATTACAAGCATGTCTCCAGAACGAATTATGCTCGCAATCCAAGGTTTTACTGTATTAGTTTATTCTATACACGGTCATATCATATGATTAGCACACCTATTCTTTATATATTCATAATTTTTGGGTCCTTGTGTTCGGATTATATTGGTTGCAGCTTTTCAAAGATTAATTTATTAAGTATATGGTTATATGGTTTTGGTTTAAAAACCACATCACAGGTTCAATTTATCACTGATTATATGGTTGCCTTTTTCTCACTTCATAGTGATGGGGATAAAGCGCAGTGCTTTTTTTTTTTCTTTTTATACTGTGCATATATAACTGTTCGTACAAGTGATGAAAAACGTGCAAACATTGAATGCAGTACGATCCTGAAACAATGGAGCCCTATAATAACAGTATAATTATTTAAAGAAGAACTAAAGTGGGGGGAAATGTGCTAGCAGCTAGAGCTACTGGAAGAAGAGGCAAGAGCTGAAATTGCTTTAATTTTGGAATCTGTTCCACTGAGTGGCATATATATATATATATATATATATATATATATATATACACACACACACACAATATTTTCATAAGTATTAGGACGCCTGCCTTTTTACACATGAACTTTAACAGCTTCAATTTTTCTGGGAAGGCTTTCCACAAGGTTTAGGAGTGTGTCTATGGGAATGTTTGACCATTCTTCTAGAAGCGCATTTGTGAGGCCAGGCACTGATGTTAGAGAGAAGGCCTGGCTCGCAGTCTCCGCTCTGATTCATCCCAATGGTGTTCTATGGTGTTGAGGTCAGGACTTTGTGCAGGCCAGTCAAGTTCCTCCACCCCAAACTCACTCATCCATGTCTTTATGGATCTTGCTTCTTGCACTGCTCCAAATCATTTTGTTAATGGGTGATTATAGTTTGGTGTTGTTTTTCAGGGGTTGGGCTTGGCCCCTTAGTTCCAGTAAAGAGATCTCTTAAAGCGTCAGCATACCAAGACATTTTGGACAATTTCATGCTCCCAACTTTGTGGGAACAGTTTGGGGATGGTCCCTTCCTGTTCCAACATGACTGCACACCAGTGCACAAAGCAAGGTCCAAGACATGGATGAGTGAGTTTGGGGTGGAGGAACATGACTGCGAGCCAGGCCTTCTTGTCCAGCTTTAGAGCTTGACCTGCTCTTCTCTGAGAATGGTCAAACATCCCCATAGACACACTCCTAAACCTTGTGGACAGCCTTCCCAGAAGAGTTGAAGCTGTTATAGCTGCAAAGGGTGGGCTAACTCAGTATTGAACCCTACGGACTAAGACTGGGATGCCATTAAAGTTCATGTGCGTGTAAAAGACAGGCGCTCCAATATGTTGGACAATACAGTGTGTAATATATATATATATATATATATATATATATATATATATATATATGAATTATTTTTATTTCAACAGATCAAGCATTCTAGGACTTATTTAGTGTAAGTAAATTTTTACATTTTACAATACACCTATCTATATGTTAAATACAGCCAAAAAGTTTATTTAAACAAAGGCTTATAGATTACTTAAAAATATTACTATGGTGACCTCAATGGAATATAAAGTAAAAGATATTCATATATTTTTTTTAGAACTACAACCGACAGGTTGTCACTACAACCTGTGTACCGACAGTCTGTGGGCTGGGATTTATCAAAACATACAACACTGTGCAAACAATTTGCAAACTCTAAGATTGTGGGACTTGCAACAGCCTTTCTGAAAACCTGGGACAGATTAAGTTATTCCGTCAATGAGTGTCATAAGATAAACTAGCTTTATGATATATTTAAACTGTATATATCATTTCCTTTGGAATTTTCCATCCCTTCATTAATCAAGAGATAAGAAATGCTGCACTTTATCTCATTTGCTATGCATGTCTGCAACCTGGGTATTATTCCATGTGGCTGGTGTCAGAATGAGTAGCCACTCACTGCAATTTAAAACAGTACCCATAGATAGCCAATGGCAAGGTGTCCTAAGCAGATAGTTTACTGGTGATGTTGCCCCCTTAACAAGGGCATCCCCTGAACACAGCATTGTTTCAATTCTCAAAGCTTTGTTCAGGAGCTAGAATAAAATAATTATATAACCCTGCGCTATCTGATGGGGTTTTGCGTTTTGGTGTTTGCAGTTTGTTAGGGAGCTGCTACCAGACCCCGGTGACAAAACAGCCTGGGGAGGAGAGGTGAGCAGCAGGTGGGAAGGGGCAATTTGATACACCTGGAAGTGTTGTGAGTTTTGTCATTTTCTGGTGCTTAGAACGTGGCATTTAGTTAAGTAAAACCAGATTACATTAAATTAACCACTTCAGCTCCAGGAGGTTTTAATCCCTTCCTGACCAGGCCAGTTTTTGAAATACAGCACTTTGTTACTTTAACTGACAATTGCACAGTCGTGCAATGCTGTACCCAAATAAAAGTGATGTCTCTTTTTTTCCCCACAAACAGAGCTTTCTTTTGGTGGTATTTGATCACCTGTGCGATTTTTATTTTTTGTGCTATAAACAAAAAAAAGAGCGACAATTCTGAAAAAAACATTATTTTACACATTCTGCTATAGAACATTACCAAAAAAAAAAATAAAAAATCAAATCTTTTCATCCTTTTAGGCGGATTTGTATTCTGCTACATATTTTTGGTAAAAAAAAAATAAAAAAAATCGCAATAAGTGTAATTTGATTGGTTTTCACAAAAGTTATCACGTCTACAAACTAGGGGAAAGATCAATGTAATTTTTATTTTTTTATTTTTTACTAGTAATGGCGGGACTGCGGCATTGTGGCGGACAGATCGGCAGGGGGGGGCAGTGACATTACTACAGTAATCAGTGCTAAAAATATGCACTGTTACTGAAATAATGACATTGGCAGGGAAGGGGTTAACCTAGTGCGTGATCAAGGTGTTAAATGTAAGCCTAGGGGAGTGATTACTAACTGTGGGGGGAGGGGCTTTTGAAAAGACCATAGAGACCTGTGATCCCATATAGAAGGATCATAGGTGCTCTGTGATCATTGCAGAGAGAAGAACGGTCAGCTGTGTTTACAACAACTGACCTTTGTTCTCTCTCAGCGGGGAGCGATCGCGGGTGGCCGGCGGCAATCAGGCCCGCCACCCCCCGTGCTTCGGCGTGCGCTTAGCCCCCAGCACCAGGCGCGCGACCGACATACCTCTACGTCGGTTCGCACAGGAGGACCTGCCTGCCATATTAGATCTGCGGCGGGCAGTCCGTAACTGGTTAAATATTGTATTTTTATTGTAATATTGTGTAGTTATAAACTACTTGAAAAGGCGTATTCTTTTAAAGGGTAACTCCACTTTTGGGGGGGGGGGGGATAGCAAATAAAGAAAAAATTATCTAGCCTATACAATTGCGACACAAATCATATTGTAATTGAATGTGATTAAAAATTCCTTTTCAATCTGCAGCAGCTGTAATTTTCTGTAAATGCAATGCAATATGGCTACCTGCAGCTGTTCTGTACACAGAATGTGTACTGACCACACCCCAGAAACATCATTTCCTGCTTGTGTGATTGGCTCAATGATTTTCCCATAAGTCTGCACTAAGATACAAGTCAGATTTCTGGCATCCCCTGCAACAAAAATGTAATTTTTGGTGAGATACTCCCAATAGGAACACGTCTAAAGGGAAGCAGACCCAGCAGATTTCCTCATTAGAGCCCTGCAGCTGCCACAGCTGATTGATAATTATGAAGCCACTCCGATTACACCCACTCAGTACAGAAGGTCAGAGGAACAAACAGTGATTTATTTAGAACAGGGATGGGGAACCTTTTTTCTGCCAAGGGTCATTTGGGTATTTATAAAATCATTCGGGGGCCGTACAAAATTATAAAAATCTGTCTGTTATATTTGGTCAAACATTTAATTAACTCACCCCTAATGTGATGGCTGCAACTGCTTCTCTTTGGTGAGGTGTGTGATGTTAGCTGGTATTGATGATGTTGCTACTCGCAACTGGTTTTCCAGGTTTGCGTCGGTCAGTCTGGAGCGCAGTCGACTTTGTGGTGGTAAGTTTTGAAAAGAACTGCTGGCAGGTAATGCTGGTGGGCATAGCTGGCTGGTACTGCTGGTGGGTACAGCTGGCTGGTACTGCTGTGGGTAATGTTGGCTCAGGCTGGTACTGCTGGCTTGTACTGTGCTGTGGGTACTGCTGTGGGTACTGCTGGCTCAGGCTGGTACTGCTGGCTCTGGCTGGTACTGCTGGCTCTGGCTGGTACTGCTGTGTGTGCTACTGGCGGGAAATGCTGGCTAGCAGCGGTGCCGCACTGGAGGAAGAGGCGATGTTTCCTGTATTGGTCACAGGCGGAGTGCATTTGATATCACTCCGCCTGTGACTCACTCAGACTGTCACAATGGAGCCGGAACTATACAGGAAGCATTGGCTCCATTCTGACACAGACTCCGCTGCACGGGGGCCGGACCAAATGACTTTGAGGGCCGCATACGGCCCCCGGGACATAGGTTCCCCACCCCTGCTTTAGAATAACAAAAGGTAGGAATCTGCAAGAAAGGTTGTTCTAATCCTTGTAATGTACAGAGATCACCCAGAGGAGAATGTTTTTTTTTCTCAACAAAAGTGGAGTTACACTTTAAGTATACAGTATATGGAGAGAGCTGAGGGTATGTATAGAGCCTCCTAGTACTGGTGGGTTGACTGATGTAGGGAAACTGCCTCGGAAACGCTAAGCCAGTCGATTAGAGGCTGGTCTTCGAATGAAGCACTAATGGACAGATGAATGCATTTCATTGGACGATGAGATGTTCCTCAAAGAAATTACATATAAGGTGTTTCTTTATATCATTTTTGCAAGTACAATATGTTTCTTTTAACAAATTTAGGATTTTTTTTGAGGATCTTACACTATGCCAGTGCACTTATTGTTTCATTTACAGACTTTTTGTCATCTCGAATGACATACACCCACAATGCTCCCCCTGATCATGTTATCTTCACAGCTTTAGTTCACAAAGGAGCTCAGAAATAAGGAATATTATTTATGGCAAGTAAGAAGCAGGTACTTCTTAAAGCTGAACTTCACTCTCTCAATCCATATTGGCCATTTGTAATTCTTATATTGCTAGCATTAGTATCTGGATAGAAAAGTATATCATATTTACTCGTTTTGTTTTTTTTTTCAGTTACTTCCTGGTTTTTATGCCTAGTCAAATGATGTCATACATCCCAGGGGTCTTCAGGAGGGGAGGAGGGGCTTGCTCAGATAAGCAGACACTCCTGCCTGCAAGCCTGAACTAAGGGCAGATGGATTCTAGGAAGTAAATGCTACATGAATCATCCAAGATGGCCGCATCCCGAAATACTAGGGGGGGCTTTTCAAAGTGATTTCTCAGCAAAATAAAGCACGGGGACATGGATGGACGGGGGATTTTGCTTTGAAAATTAACAATGAATTAAATAGGGTTTTTGGTTTGTGCAACTTTGGTTTGATGTGGTAAGGATTTAACTACCTCAATACTGGGCACTTAAACCCCCTTCTTTCCCAGACCAATTTTCAGCTTTTAGCGCTGTTGCATTTTGAATGACAATTGCACGGTAATGCAACACTGTACCTAAAGCAAATTTGTGTCATTTTTTTCCCACAAATAGAGCTTTCTTTTGGTGGTATTTGATCACCGCCAGGTTTTTTCTTTTTTGGTGCACAAATAAAAAAATACTGAAAAGTTTGAAAAAAAAAAAAAAAAGTTTTTTTGTTTAGGTTATAAAATTTTGTAAATAGATACGTTTTTTCCTGCACTGATGAGCACTGATGACGCCGCACTGACAGGCACTGATGAGGAGACACTGATGGGGTGGCACTGATAGGTAGCACTGATATGTGGCACTGATAGATAGCACTGATATGCAGCATTGGTGGGCACTGATAGGCAGCGCTGATGGGCACTGATAGGCAGCACTGATGGGCACTGATAGGCAGCACTGGTGGGCGGCACTGATAGATGGCAATAATGGGCACTGGTGGGCAGCACTGATAGATGGCATTGGTGGGCAGCACTGATAGGGAGGGCACCACTAGCAGGGTCTCTGAGCCTTGTTTGCCATCCCTGGTGGTCATGGGTGGGCATCCCTGGTGGCTCGAGTGGCACCCCCCCCAGGGCTGCACTGGTAATCAATGTTCTGATAACCAGTACAGACCCTCCCCCCCCCCCCCTGTGATCAGTGAGTAATTAGAAATACTCACTGATCCCCCGGCTGCAGTACAGATCCTCTCTTCTTCTCCTCACTGACAGGATCTGTCCGGAGGAGAAGAGATCGAAGCCGTTACAATGGCTGTGTTTACATTACATGACGGCTGTGATTGGACACAGCCGTCATGTGATCAGTAGGGCCAATCACAGGGCCCTCCTGCCGCATCTTGTTACTCTGTGTCCGAGGGACACAGGCACATCGAGATCGCGCAGCTGCACGTACCCGCGGCGGCGCAATCTCGCTCCTTCTGAAGGGCGTTCCGGAACGTCCGATCAGAAGGACGAGACTCCCACCCGGCCGTATATGTACAGTGGCCGGGTGGGAGGTGGTTAAAGAAGAATTGATTTGGTAATGCTAACAGCTGTATGATCTATTGATTCAGGTGAAATGTAAACTTTAATGAAATGTAAATGTAAATTTGAACGATGGATCTTCTAGTACAATAACATATTTTTGAGGATTGGGGCGAGGGTGTGGGAGGACATGCGTATGAAGCAAACATTCATTCAGTGACAAATCACACTTGCACTGTGGCATTGCAATACATTATTGTAAGTTTTGTAAGCCGCCAGCTTTACTTGAACAAGATTCAAGGAGGTGTGTACGCTAGTTTTCGCAGATTTTTCTTTCATTAAACAAATTGTGACCACTGTGCCTAAATCCACTAATTTGACGAGCTCTAAAAGCCAACATGGTCTGCATGCTCTTCAGTGTCTTCCTGGCTTCAGAATCACTACCCCTGACTGAGTCCTGACCCAATTCTACACACAACATTTTAGCTGCATGTCTATCAAAATCTTTTGTATAAACTCTCCTACCTGAGATAGTGAAGACTTTGCTTTAATGGGTTTCTTGAACAGGTAATTGACTAATCAAATCCATTCTCCTCCTCAAAGAACGAACATTAAAACTGAACTCTAGCCTTATCTTTAACCATTTAAGCCCCGGAAGATTTTACCCCCTTCCTGACCAGGGCCTATTTTGCGATTCGGCACTGCGTGACTTTAACGGACAATTGCGCGGTCCTGCGACGCTGTACCTAAACAAATTTGACGTCCTTTTTTCCCACAAACAGAGCTTTCTTTTGGTGGTATTTGATCACTTGTGTGATTTTTTGATCATGCGCTATAAACAAAAAAAGAGCGTCAATTTTGCAAAAATAACAATATTTTTCACATTTTTTTATATGAAATTTCCCAAAAAAAAAAAAAAAAGTAAAAATCTAAATTTTTTAACATTTTCGGCCATTTTGTTTTATGCTTACAAAAAAAAAAAAAAAAATCGCAAAAAGCGTATTTTGATTGGTTTGCGCAAAAGTTATCGCGTTTACTAACAAAGGGAAAGATTTTTGTTGTTTTTTTTTTTTTAACGAGTAATGGCGGCGATCTGAGATTTTTTTTGCGGGACTGCGACATTGCGGCAGACAGATCGGACCCTTGACTGACATTTTTGGGGTTACCAGTGACATTACTACAGTAATCAGTGCTATACATATGCACTGTTACTGTAAAAATGACACTGGCAGTAAAGGAGTTAACTGTATTGGAGAGGGAGGGGTTAGTGTGTCCTAGGGGCCTGTTTCTAACTGTGATTGGCTGTGGCTACTAGTGTAAGAACAGAGATCAACGGTCCTACATAGTAGAACCGTCTGATCTCCATTCTTACACAGGGGAGAATGACAGGCGGCTTTGTTTACATCAGCCGCCTGCCTTTCTTCCGGTGTAACGGACGATCGCGAGTGCCCAGCGGACATCAGATCCGCCGGGCACACGCGCAGGGGGGGGGGGGGCGTGACCGCGAAGAGCGCGACTCCGGTGGCGGTCAGGGGAGAATGACAGGCGGCTTTGTTTACATCAGCCGCCTGCCTTTCTTCCGGTGTAACGGACGATCGCGAGTGCCCAGCAGACAACGGATCCGCCGGGCACACGCGCGGCGGTCAGCCTGTGAGGGGCTGACCGCCGCAGTAAATAGTCGTGCGGCGGTCGGCAAGCGGTTAACCTTGCACAGTTGTACAGACTTCTCACCTGTAGTGAACATGCTTACTGTGATTTCAAAGCACACTGTGAGTGTCTCACAATGTGCATTAGAAGCTGCAGGAAATAAGATAGATCAAGCTCACCTCATTTCCTGGCCGCCCCAGGCTTACGGTCTCTAGCCTACCCATTTTAATCAATGGATGGATTTCAGTTCTTGCAATCATGGAGGCTTAGCATCACATGTGGATTTTGCATGGCAGCCACCATGCAACACCCATTCCTCAAGGCTGACACCTGCATATGAAAGTGGTTGTTAACCCTTGCATATACCCAGTGAAGTGACTACACAAGTATGAAACAAATGCATAGCTTGTACCTGTTTATCTGCAGTTATTTCCCCTGTAGATCATTCTACAATACACAGATCAAAGGATTTTTCTCATCAGTAGAAAGGGATCTGATGCCACACACACTGCAGAGCTAGAGCACAGAGCTTTGTGAATTTGAATAGCTAATTGGAAGGAAGGGGTCTCTAATAGAGAAAATACAGAGCTGCAGCTGTGAGTCATCTGCTGTGTGCTGGAGGAAGGCAGGCCTTCTCCATGGAGTCTGAAGTTTTTACTTAAAGAGGTACTGCAGTCTGCTCTAATAATTTGTAATAAAAGCATCTTTGCCATTCTGAAGCTTCCCTCTAACCACTTTGCATATTATTTTATATATACTGTAATTCTGTACTTGCCAAATATGCTGCAGAAATATCCCCCCAGGAAGTCTGGCTGCAGCCATTTTAACTGTGGGCAGTTGAAGCTGCTGTGTGTTCCCTTCCTGGATTTACAGAGGCACACATACACATATTATATAGATATATATACACACACATACAGATAAATGTCTCAAACCACTGCTTGCCTGCACATTTCTCCTCTCTTGATGAATACTCATGGATCTCTGCAGTCTTCTATTATCTCCACCCTCATCCAGCCCCCTCCCACTCTGAAGCTCTCCTTGACTTTCCTATGACTCATCCCTCCCTCCCTTGCTTGTGAGAGGGAGAGCTGTGCATGATGTCATTAGCCTAGGCTAATTACCAGACAAGGAGGAGGAAGTGGGCTGTATACGATATTTACTAGCAGAAAAAAAAAAATGTTTTACTATCCAAAGTTAAAACAACAACAGCAGATGATTTAATAGATGGAAAGATGAAAAATGACTTAAGAGCCGCTTTAATCTATTAGGAATGAGCCAGATAGCAGAGAGAAAAGAGATTAGAGATGAACCAGAACCAGACTCCAGACTAGCACACACACTATAGAATAGGCTGTGCTTTGTTCACTTTTTATGTCTGAGGTTTATAACCACTTTAAGGCATTTTGACATTTAACTGCTCACAAATCTATAAGCCCAAGAGCCAGTACTGATGCAGGGTACCGTTAGGTTTCCAGCACCCTGCCAGACCCTCCTACCAGCTTTGATCTGTCTGTATTGAATACAGAAGCACAGAGACCGGTGCCGATGTCACTGGGTCTAAAATGAGGCATGTATTAAAAACAAAAATTTTATTTAATAATGTCACTAGTATGTTTATGAGAGGGGGGACCAGAAAAGGCAAAATATGATGAGATAAAATTTCAGCTTTAAAGTATTGACGCATGAAACCACGGAATGTCAAAAGACCTCAAAGATCATTGATAAGATGCCACTTACGACCAGCAGAAACACAGCTGAATATTAAACAAGGAACTCACAGACATTAAGTGGCTGATGCCCAATCTGGCCTATTTATAGTCAAAGACTAGGCAGCTAAAGTACACTACCGCCTCCCCCCCTCCCCCACTTTTTTTCCCCCCTTTCATTTTTTCCTCAGCGGTTTCCCCTCTCACTTTCTGGCTGTAAAATGTCCTATCAAACTAGACACATTTTTTTCGTTATTCATTGCAAGCAGTCAAGGTTGTATGGAAAATTTCCCTGAAATATTTTCATATGACTTTTGCCTTGTTGTATTATGTTTCAGTTATGCAAAAAAACATATATTCAACTCCGGGTCAGAACTAGGAGGCACCATTTTTCAATCCATACTGTATGTACTGAATAAAACTTGCGGTAAAGTGGTCGAAAAAAAAACTACAGGCATATGTAGTTGCATAACCAGAATTCCCATACTGTCTACTGAATATATAGTGATTTGGCAGGTAAGTTGGCTCAACCCCTCGTTATTTGACCTGTGTAAAAATATAGACATGAGATGGTAAGCACATCCAATCTCTAAATAAGCATACTGTTGGAAGATAATGATATAACCATGTTTTATCACACTGATTTAACGTTATACCATGTGGACACCTTCATAGCTGGCTATATCTTAAGGGAACAGAAGCAATTTGATGGGAAATTCAATTTTTGTAATGTTTACGTCTTCCCCAAGATTGATCAACCATGGAATGTCCACAAAAGTTGAGGGTAGCCTATAATGATAATTTCTTGAGCAAAAATTATCTTATTTCTGTTTAAAGAGTATTTCATTTTGATGGAGTAAAAAAACATTCCCCTCTGGGTGATCTATGTAGATTACATGGATTATAGCAAACTTTGTTGCAGATTCCTACCTTCTGTTTTCCTGAAGAAATATTGGTTTGTGTCCATATGAAAAGTGAATGTAAATGTAAGTGATTTTGTAATTATCCATCACCTGCTGCACTTGCAGGGTTCTAATGAGAAAAGTGGCAGGGTCTGCATCCCTGTAGATCTGATTTCCCTTTAGGAGAATCTCACCAAAAATGACATTTTTAATGAAGGGGATAGCCAAAATCCGGCTTGTACCTTTGTGTGGACCTCTGGGAACATCAGTAATATCAAGCAGGGGGGGGGGGTGCAGGGGGTTTGTTCTGTACACCATCTGTTGCCATAATAAATTCTACAGAAAAATACAGCACTGCAGAGTGAAAAGGAAAGGTAATTTCTAACAACATTCAAACACAATATGACTTGTGTAGCATTTGTATATGCCATATATATATATATATTTTTTTTTAATTGGCTGATTATTCCCACAAAAGTGGAGTTACCCTTTAAGTGTTATTCGTAATAACCGATACAATCTGGAAATGGGAAGCTACATTTTCCTTGGGGGTTTCCTTCCACAGTCACAAATATGTTGGTAGCGTACACGGCTTCTTCTAAAAGTAGCCTGGAGCAAGCGTCTGTGGCGAGAACATTAGAGTGTAAGCTCAACTAGAGCATGAACTGATGTGAATGGTTCGGTGTTCTCACTAAAGCATTATATAACAGGTTGGTGCTATTTAAAGGATAATAGCACAGCAGCACAGGTCTGCAGTGTCATCCTGCAGTTCTACATGGTGCTTGAAGAACACCATTTACTGACAATGGTTCTATGGTTATGAGAAGGTGAGCCCACAATGTATGTGTGTGGGTACTTACAGATGAAAAGGAGAAAGTACAATGACATTACTAATACATGACAATAATGGGTGACGATCATCCAAATGACACACGAATACCCACTTTCATATTCCGCAAATTACAATCCACTGCTTTATCTTCAAAGAGAAGCAGCTCAAAAAATATATTTAACCCATCCCTGACATTTAGTTTCATGTGTAGATAAAATAAAAAGTAAGAAACCTAATTAAAAGACTTTATCAGAATGTAAAACCATATAGAGAACCTACTATAAGAAAAACATGGTGGATGCCATTACTGGCTGGTTGGTTGGTAAGTAGTGACTGGAAATCCCCTTGCTTTTCTGATCTGCGTTTGCCCTTCCAGTGCTCCCTTCTATCAAGACCAGTTATAGGAGGGGATGTGACCACTTTTTGTATTATCGTTCATATTTATATTGGCCAGGCAACGCACTGACACCTTTGCTGCCATTGTGCAATGTGCTGGGTGTTCAGTGTGACCCTGTGCCTTTAAGGAGGGGTGGGCTCCCTCCAATCACCTGTCCTCCATCTATCCATTAGAAAGCATGTGCTCTCATTGTGGAGACTTTTTAAAGGTAGAGTTAGGGTCTGCATCAGGGTACCTTGCTGTGGCCTGCAGCTTACGCATGCATTTGCAAATGTGTGCAACTAAACCCCTGTTTTTAATGCCTACTGTTAGACAGGTCAATTCAGTTGGTCGCTGGCTGGTTGGTAAGTAGTGACTGGAAATACCCTTGCTTTTTTGAGATGGATGTCCTGACCTTACTGTTACTGACCTTACCTTCTAAAAATTCTAGTTGCCTGGATGACGGAACAAGTATGTTAATAAGGATTTCTTACTTTCCTGGTCTTCAAACTCAAGTCAGCCATACACGGATTGAAATATGGCTGGTTCAGCTGTCACCGGCCAAATCTGGATCCATGTATAGACAGGCTCCTTGTACAAAAGCCAATCTATCGATCAACCAGCCTGTTGGAAAAATTTCTCTCTCCTATAGTCAGTGGTGTTGATTAGTGTATTCGGACGGTAGGGAAATATCCCAGTTGACAAAATACAAAGGCTCAGCAGGAGAGATTCTCCCATCCACACAGTAAATCGAGTCATTTTCTTTTGTTCAGCCAGCTGATTGTGTTTTACCAGGCTTATTCCAGGTCAGTGTCCAGAAGCCAATGGGTCAAGAGATAAATAGTAGTCAGCAATAGAAGCCCCTGTATCTTCCTCAGGACACATTTACTTTAAAACAATGTTTTTTATATATTTTACCAGGGGCATTAGTAGAATTGTGACAGAACATCGACAGGCACCCAAGTGATAGGATAGAGGGCTGCATTTTCCATTCACATATCCATATAGAGGCACTCAAGTAATAGCATAGAAGCGCTGCACTTTCCATGCACATATCCATATGGAGGCATCCATGTGATTGGATAGAGCGCTGCACTTTCCATGCACATATGCATATGGAGGCATCCATGTGATAGGATGATAGGATAGAGCGCTGCACTTTCCATGGACATAGCCATATGGAGGCATCCAAGTAATAGGATAGAGCGCTGAACTTTCCATGCACATAACCGTATGGAAGCATCCAAATAAAAAGGATAGAAAGCTGTACTTTCCATGCACATATCCATATGAAGGCATCCAAGTGATAGGGTAGCGTGCTGAACTTTCCATGCACATATCCAAATAGATGCATCCAAGTAAAAGGATAGAGTACTGCCCTTTCCATGCACATATCCACATGGAGACATCCATGTGATAGGACAGAGCGCTGCACATTCCATATGGAGGCACCAAAGTGATAGGATAGAGCGCTGCACTTTCCATGCACATATCCATTTAGAAGTACTTAGGATCTTGGTGTTTACAGATAGGACTGTGACAGACCTAGGGCAGCCTTCAGTACTTTAAGCACAACTCTTATGCAGTGTACATAGTGTGCTATGAGAAATAGTGGGTGAGGAAAAATTTCATTGTGGGAGGGGCTTAAAGGGGTATGAGTAAATTAAACCCAAACCTGCTGAATGCGTACACAGCACACATATGTCACAGTCCTGGTATCCACAAATATTTCCTAAATTACTGTGCCATAGGCTGGAGTCTCACAAATGCGTACAACATACAATCATACAATACATTTTTCAAAAATGAAACTCTTCCAATAGACATTTTTGCACAAAGAATACAGACAAAAAGCCAACACTTTCTGAGCCTAACTTAAAGACATAACTTCTTTAACTAGTTGGGGTCTATTTAGCAACCAGCAGCTGTTGGAACCATGAACACTTTGGTGAGGAGTATATTCTGTACAATATTGTATAAAGAATGCTGGTTGCAGGAGTATGTAATATACAGGGTGCAAAGGGTCAGGAATACATAACACACAGAGTGCATGGGGCTAGGGGTGGGTAATTAACAGAGCACAGGGGTCAGGAGTAGGTAATGCATAATGTCCAGGGGTTTACGAGTACATAACGTATAAGGCTCGTGGGTCAGATGTAAATATCAAACAAAGCATTAAGGTTCAAGAGTAACTAACGCACAGAGAAGAGGGATCAAGAATAAGTAATGAACACAGCACAGGGATTAAGAGTACACAGTACACATTAAAAGTGCACAGGGTCAAGGGTAAGTAACAAGTACAGGGCAGAGGTAAAATAAAAGTAATGCACAGACTTCAGGGATCGGCATTGCTTTGCATTGGTTGGTGAGTGCCCCACATCCACACAGTGCAACCTCCTGCATTCTGAAAGTTCTTCCAGCGCTCTTGAAATGATGTATTGGCCTGCTTGGTTAAGGGATGTGGAAAAAAACTTCTTTGGTGACCCAGACAATGGATGGCATAGTCTGCATAGGGCCAGCTACTCAAGTAAACATTTTGGTTCCCCCTTTAATGTTTGTTATTATTCAAAGCTTGTTCATGCCCTGGCGCCTCCTGCCATTTGTGCTACACTACTTCCTGCATTTATTCTTCCTCTATTAAGAATTAGCTGAGCCTCTAGAGTGTGCGGAGCTGATAAGAAGGTATGCCATTTTTGTCTTTGCGGTCTTCCAAATCTTGCCATTCACTAATTAAATGCAGCAATGTCCTTACTTGCAGGGCCGAGCTTTAGCTTCTGTCCTGCCAACGTCCCAATGCCATGGCTGCCCACTTTTCTTTCATTTTTGTTCTTAAGCCGTTCTGCTGACTATCCTCACCTGTAGAACAGAGCAGAAGTAATCTTTTGGAGCACTTTCCTCAGCTCTGTGCTACAGGTCTGATAGGTGGTGGGCAGGTTGGCAGTTTCCAAAGAACATAAAGAAAAGAAAAAAAAAAGCAAGCGGCCACAGCGTTGGGATGCGGGGAACTTGCCAACATATGTGGGGTACACTCCCAGCACTATAGACATGCACGTATTTCACATAAATGCGATCAGTTTAACATACCTAGCATTACATTACATGTGTTAATGCTTTCACACTTGCTTTAGCTTGCAATTTATATGTATTGATACAGGATACAGGACACTCATGTCATTACATAATGTATGTGTGTGTCCTGTAGTAGTGCAGTATAGTTTAATCTGAGATCAGAAGTTCTACTACAAGGGTGCTTAATACATATTGTTTGACTTTGACAGATAGGTAGAAGAGCCTACAAATGTGTTAATAAACCATGATTAAGAATATCTGGCCAAAGAAGAATTTGGACAATTACTTTTGAGTAACATTAAGGCAGCCCAACCAGTGGGTTGAATGATCCAATGCGATCGATATGGATGGGGGAATCCTCCCACTGTGTTATTATATTCTGATAGGGAGCCTTCCCCACTGTCAGAATACAATGATCAGTGCTGCTGGCTATAGCTGACGGCACTGATCAATCAGGAAAAAACTGGCAGGCTGTTTGTACATCAGTTGATTGGTGGATTAAGTACAACCAGGGTGCCCACACATGGATCAAAATTTGGCTGGTCCCTGCTGAACCAGCAACAATGTGGTCCCTGCAAGGCCAGCTTTGCAGTAGTGCCCCAAAATTAAAAGTGACCAAAATTCTAACATTCTCCTCTAATTTAATCATTTTGATGATCCTATATTAAAAAAATGGAGCAGATACAACAACCTTTCAAGGTAACACACTATGATAGCATATAGATAATAGTCACCCTTTTGCCGCATTTTAAAATTAGACATTTTTATATAGTGTCCAATATATGTTATCTGTCAAATTCAATTTTCACCCAGTAATATTTGCCTGGTGAGGGTAAATGCATCACTGACATAACACAGAAAGACCTTTGCTCAGACCACGGGGGGCATATAACACTGTGCAGACAACCTGACATGTATAAAGCCTGTTAAACACTGAGTTTTTTCCATTCAACCCAGCAGGTTGAATGAAAAAAAAAAAAAAAACCTTTTAGCTTCAATTGGAGCCGCTGTACTAACAATCCGACGTTAGGACAGTGATCTCCCCCGTTGAGCTGTTGTGTTCTGACAGGGGGACGACCCCCCACCAGAACACTCTGATCAGCTGCGGCTTTTCCAGCATGCTTGTTCGATAGAAACTGGCCAATTGGCTGGCTTCCGTCGAACCAGCTGGCATATACATGGCCCGCTGAATGTCTGTCGGCTTTTATTGAACCGGTCGATGTCGCCCGGCATTCGGCTTGTGTGTACAGGGCTGAACAGTCTGGTGAGAACTTACTTCTCACCTTCAAAGGTCACAAATTGCCAGGTACAACAAACCGGTTGCTAATCCTGGCACAAGAGTGGATTTTCTAGAGCGGAAACTGGGTGATTCATGAGTTAAACAGCTTTCATATAGGCTGGGCCAATTTGCTTGAAAGCACTACAGAAGCTTCACAGACGGGCTGCTTCTATACCGAGCTTCAGATGTATCTGAAAAGGTTTATAGATGAGTCAACACATTACCAGTGAAGGCACAGTATGTTCCTTAGCAAGTCTGCACTAGGGCTAAGCTAGGCCAACAGAAAATGGGGCTAATTTATAATAATTGGAACAAAGTATTCTAGTGTTTTCGTCAGCAACCGATACACCTATCTAACTGGAGATGCTCATTTGTTTTGCAAACTCTGTAACATTAAAATGCTCCACTGTAATTTGAGCTCCTCTGGGTTTTTATGGGTGCCTTACGCTGACCATGTATGGATCGAAGTTCAATCCATGTATGGGAACCCTGGTCTATCCATCGATTTGAGTACAACCAACCCTGTTGGGTTTGTGTCAAACGATTATTGCCGCTGGCTACAGCCAGCAACACAGGTCATTGCATTCTGCCGGCAGGGAAGGCTCCCTGAACGCCCCGCCTTCAAAATATGATAGCATTGCAGGAGGGATTCCCCCACTAACACTATCTGAACTCTTCACAATACATTATCCAAGGTTTTAACTCAAGCAAGATAATTCACTTACATGTAATATCTCACAATATATGCAAAGCTTTATCATTTGCACTCAAACTGTTATATTTCTCCATGGGGTTCCTCTATAACTGCCTGAATCTGAGCCCCAAGCTGTCTCAATCGTCCAGGTTTCCTTTACAGAAAGTAAAGTCTAGGGCAGTTTTAACTCATCGGTTATCCTTCAAGCCAGGGGTAGGCAACCTCGGCACTACAGCTGTGGTGAAACTACAAATCCCATCATGCCTCTGCTTCTGGGAGTCAAGTCTGTGGGTGTCAGAGTCTTGCAATGTCACCACAGTTGGAGTGCCAAGGTTGCCTACCCATGCTTAAGGCAGTCTCCATCGTCCTTCCGAATTGCCAACTACAGTATGTCATTGTTCCAACAGTGTTTGATTCCTCTTTTCATACCTCACTGGAAACTAGCTTCTTGTAAGAGCGCTGTCTATATTTCACATCATCTTTTGAATTTTTTAGAATAAATAAAAATAACCGCAGCAAACAATGCTTTAATCTCTGAATTACAAGTGTTTCCAAGTATATCCAGTCATTATGTTTTATTGAGAGGCACTCAAATAGCAAACACTGCACAAAGTAAGTTTGCAGTTTATTGGTGGGCGAAGCAAGTTACTATGAAATGAAATCACTATCAATAAGACATCTTTCCAGTTACAAAACTCCTGACAAAGCAGAAAAGCAGTGCAGAAAAGATCATACACAAAGGGTAACAATGGATAAAACAATGGAGAAGGGGCTTTGATGAGCCCAGAAAAGGCAATGCTGGGAATAGTATCACAGCAAAATGTTACAGACACTGAAATGGCAAGACGAGTTTTATAGTACGTCTAAAACCAAGAACAAACATGTCATATATTCCAGCTTAGAAGTACTTGGATGTGGTGGCTGCATTCGTTTTCTCGGTCATGTTAAGTACATTTTTTGCAAGTACAGAAAAATATCTGATCGAAATCCAGTTTGCTTGCTGTGGATGGAATTGAAATTTCTTCTGTAAACTACAAAACATCGCCTCCCTATGTAATAAAGATGGGGAGGGTGGGGGCGTTTGTAATACAAAAATGGAGGGCAGCAAAGGAAGACACTTGACGAAAATCGGACAAAATATCCTTCCGATTTTTCTCTCTCATGCTCAGTGGTCATAACAGTTTTTAGTTGACAGTTCACGAAATTTCTCGTCCGATTTTTTTTTCTGGGACATTTGTTCCTAGACTTCCGGGTTGTCAGCAACTTCAGATCATTCGCAGTCTTTCGTATCCAATTTTTTTCAGGCGTACTGCATACACATTAAACAAAAATTGGTTGTGCTGGGGACGGACGATAAAAATTTTGGTGTTTGTCCCTCCGTTTTTTTTCATTGAAAATGTCGGCATCGGCTGCTGAAAGTTGCGTACACACTAGCCGAAAAGGGTACGATTTTACCTCGGATGGGAATTTTCAGCAGATTTTCTACTAGTGTATACCCCACATTAATGCAGCCACCACATCTAGGGGCTTTACTCACTTTACTTTTTTGTAATTTTCCTAATATAACTTTTCACTTAAATCTATGATAGTTTGTAATAGACCCCACAAACTCTATTTTCTGAGATCACAGGACACATAGAATAACAGATTGTGCTGTTCTTTACTATTAAACAACACATTTTTCTACTTTTTATATAGTGCCTTTTTGCAAAACGTTGAAAACTGAAGGCGCTCAAAACTGTCAGGGCCGTTCAGGCTGAACAGACAGCTGCCAGAGCGTTAAATAGCAGCAGTTTACCTCTCTGACAGCTGTCTGTTCTGACTACAGTAGGGGGTGGTGTGGTGCGCGATTCAGTGCGCCGCTCAGTTCTCCCCCTTTTTTTTGTAGAAACTTTATTTGAAGTGAACAAAAGTGATGAATCAGTCATGTCTCTGTACAACAATTGATTTGTGTGTGTTATGTGGTGACTGGCATTTGACAGTGCAGTAAAGCGCCGATCACAACACTTAGGGTGTGAATTAGCCCTAAATAAGACATTTAAAACAACCGTGTTGTGGTAACATGCAACTGCAATATATGAGACCACACCATCTACTTGGTGGTGGGTTGCAATGCCATTCCTTATGAATGGCATCACAACACACCTTGCTAGCACACCTGAACTCATGTATATTGCGTAGAAAAAAAAAGGATGTCTAATTTTTCAACGCTGTGTTGCACTGACCAATGATTATAAAATAACCAGACTACTGCATTGCAGCAGTAGTCCATTTTTTATTATTATGGTTTACCTAAAAGCAGTATTAAACCCAGAAAAAAAAATCTATATATTATTGCAGCTTACCCATCTTTAGATGTGGTGGTTGCTTTATTATAATTTTTATAGGTTTTTTCCCTTTATTTTAACCCGGTGATCAGGCCAGTAAAACATTTCCTTTCTTAGGGTGACTCTTCTATCTAGGGAGCAGCAACAGAGTCACCCTTGGACAGAAGTGCTATTTGGAGAGGTTAGTTTTAGATGGACTTGTAGAATTAGATGGATTTTACATAAGTGATTAACAAATTACTTCAGTTAACACATTTAAAGCTTTTACAGAATTTGTTTTTTTTTCCATTTTAGGATAAAATAAAAGCCAACCACCCATGTAAGTGTTTTTTGGTTTAAAGGAAAGAGAAGAAGGCGCAACACCTAGTGCATTACCCGTGGTCACCGTAAAAAATGTTTTATCAAAATACCAAATGCATACTCACAGACGAGAAGAATGTAAAATCGCATTAAAAGATTCCACCACACTTGGAATGGAACACGTCCTGTAAATGAGATTGCCAACGCATTTCGGGAGGTCAAGCTCCCTTCATCAGAGCTCTTGACGCGTTTTGACTCCCGAAACGCGTTAGCGGTCTCATTTACAGGACGTGTTCCATTCCATGTGTGGTGGAATCTTTTAATGCGATTTTACATTCTTCTCGTCTGAGTATGCATTTGGAATTTTAATAAAACATTTTTTACGGTGACCACGGGTAATGCACTAGGTGTTGCGCCTCCTTCTTTTCCTGCATCCTAGTTGGAGTTCCCCGCCTGAGGAGAGCAGCACGCCGGTCTTCCCCTTCGGAGTGAGCGCTTGGCTGAATTGTTCGTTGTGTTTTTTGGTTTGTCATAACCCTCCAACTTTTCCTTCACAGCTTGGTCTTTTGAAGGAAGTTGGAAAATAACATCACTATCAACAGGTAAAAAGTTACAGGAGGGAATCAGAAAAAAGACCACATGCCAGGCTGCATCATATATGTGATTTTTGAATGTTGCCTTTAGTACCACTTTAGGTACT